>NC_046223.1:11121858-11781858 GCF_009819885.2 Catharus ustulatus
TGGTGTACTCCCTCCTTGTACACTCAGCCAGGTGGGAACCCTGTAGGAGTAGGAGCTGTACAGACACATCAGGGCAACCCCCAGCCCATCAAGGGTTTCTGCAGGATGAGTAGAGAAGTGGAGGCACAGGAAGGTAAAGAGACATGCCCATGACTACCCAGTACTTCCAGCTCTTTCATCTGCTTTGTCCCATGCTATCGCCTCTGGCACCTGTATCACATATTTGGACGCAATAGCACAGCTCCAGGCTGGAAGCATTGCTTTCCTCTAGGAATGGCATGGCAGGGAACCAGCAGGAAGGAGGAGGTGAGGCTCTACCCTCCAGGGTTTGAGATGGTCTATTAACTAATTATTAACTTCTGGCTTCAAGGAGACTCCAACATGACCACTTCCATACCCAAGGGTTTAAAAGTCATGAATCAAGTCCCACCAAAAGCATGAGATTTTATGGTTTCAAAAGCATGAGGTTTGAAAGAAAAGTAAGTGCATGCTCTTAAACTTGCCTTTGGTACTGGAACTCTTTGATCATATTTTTTAGACTTAGCCCAAAAATCAGTGTTAATTCTGCTTTTTAGTTAGGCAACACAGAGCACTTTCCTTTTGTGCTCACTCAGACATATTCATGAGACTTTTCATAACCTGAAGTCTTTGAGCCCTCTGACCCTCTGTCCATTCATTAAATTTCATTGATGAGTTCAAGTTCTGAGGGGACTAGCAACTATGCTCACACATAGGTCCCTTAACTAAACCTTCTGTCCTTAGAAAATGGGACAGGAATAGAGATGTCCAAGGTTACTGCTACCTTTTTAGGGATACAACGAAATCTTCTTGGAGTGGAGGAAAGACATGGAAACACTTCATGTGTTGGAAAAGCAGCTCAGAGACTGGATCAGAAGTCTCCCTGAAAAGAAGGAAGCACATTTAATAACCAAACTCAGCTGAAGCAAAACTATAGAAAACAAGCTGCCTGCACCAGGAATTTGGGGGAAGGGCCAGTTCTGGAAAAGGGGGAGAAAAGAGCACAGAGTATTATTTAGTTCAAGTAAAAACAGAGCAGCACATCTGAAGAACATAACAGGGAGGTGCATGTTACAACTGGCCAGGATGAAAAGAATATGAAAAGAAAGAAGGAGAGGCAAAGACAACTTTAGGAGTAATAACAGGGAGATCACATTTTCAGGCAGAGCTCAGACATGTCAGCTAAGTGGAGCCTTGTGAGTGCAGCATGATGTTTAATGCTAAAGGCATCCCAAATTCCAGTAACAATACCTACTTCAAACCAGCAGATGCACTGCTTCACCTACACCCTTGGGGCTCAGAAAAATACTGCTGTTTGGAGGTTTGCCCTTCCTTCCCTGCATCCATCCTGAATCCTGACTTAGCTTTGCAGGGGCTGCAGCTCCTAACAAGGCAGGAAGGGAAATGTTCAGCTGGGCTCAACTAATGAAAGGTCATAGATCTGCCTGCAAAAGACTCACCCGGCATTTTCACCCCAGTGCAACCTGGAGACGAGCGGCTGAGATGAGAGTCCAAGTCACTTTGATCTCTCTGGTTTACCTCCCCAGAATTAAATGATGGTGTTCTCATAATCAGGAGACAGTGTGCACTACCAGGAAGGGTTCAGATACCCCCAGTGCTGCAGCACATTTATGGAAGTGGTGGCTGGGTGGTATTTGGTCCCGAATTGATCTGGTACTGAGCAGAAAGACTGGGGAGCAACAAGGGTTCTCCAGGATGTGCACAAGGATGAATTATCACTGTGAGTCCTGTGACGGCAGACTGGCCACCCCTTGCTCCCAGCTGGAAACAGAGAAAGTGCTCAGGAAAAATTTTGAGATCCAGCCTGAGCTGAAAAGGGAAAACTAATGGGGACAGGAGGTCACTTTGGTGGGTCTTGTAAGGTAGGTAGGAGATAGGAAATTACTCCATGGTAAAACACCACTTCCTCCGACTTCTGCTCAATCCGAAGTACAGCACCGGCTGTACGGGCACCACCGTGTCCCACCCTCGGCAGGACAGCTACCTGTCTTTTTGATTCAGTTCATTGCCAGTGAGACAGGATGGGGCAGGATTTGGCCCTTTGTCTCTAGATGTCTGTCCAATCTGTGGGCTTGCAAGCAGTGAACCGTAAAAAAAGAAGAGTTGACAATTAAATGCTTGAAAGCTACTAGGACTTTGTCCAGAGTGGGCTAAGCAAACAAGTACAGATGCAGCAACCTATGATCTGCAGAGTTACGTGAGCTGTACAGTTAAGGGTGTACTCTACATTGCTTAATTTGCTTTAATCATACTAATTTATGGCCCAGGTTTCTGGTTTAATTAGTGAAATGAAGAATGAAAAGTGAATACATAAGTCTTTACTTGTTAATCTGGCTTATAACCTCCATTACAGAGCTGGTAGAGGTATGTTCATTTGGTGTCTGGATGTTTAATGTGGCTGTTCACATGGTGCAGAAAATGGTGAGGAATCAGCAAAGAAAGGGACTGAGCTGATCAGTAGCCCTCAGCCTCAGGCCTCTCAGTGAAGGCTAAGTCAGTGACCATATGATGTCCTTGGAAGGGCCATTTTGGGTGAAGAGGAATGCCAACTTTCCAGATGCTGCTGCTGTGAGTGACGCAGCATTTGCCCGCACGTTTGGAGAAAAGTTCCCACTTCATCCTCAAATGGTTCCCCCAGAACTCAGCACCTTTCACAGGAGAGCATCACCAGCCAGCTCCAGCCGGTTCTGGATGCATTTTTCTTCACAGGACATTGACCACTGTTGCTCCCACTCATGTGGAACAAGGCAACATCATCCCTCATACCTCCAGGGGCCTGAAGAGGACCTCAGGGAAAATGGCACAAAATCTTCCCTGCATTAGCATTTTCAGACAGGAAACAGTTTTCAAAGAATGAATTCTAGTGATAAGGTGAGGTTGCTTTTTTCCCACTTTGAAACCAATCTTTTTCTAGCTGCAGACTGCTGTTCCCTCCATACTGTCAAATAGGAAAATTAATTTTAAAAAATCTGATGCAAATGCCTCTGTTTTCTTTTGTGTTCCCCTCTTTTTTTCTTTCTGCTGCTTTTAATTTTTGGACTTATTCTATTATTGGATAATTGCATTAGCTAATTGCATTGAAACAGTTTTAGCAAGATTGGGTAATTAAATTCAGAGCAAATGGGCTGAAAATGCACAGAATCTGGTAGAAGTATTTCACAAGAGGCTGAAATAGATAAACAAGAAGTGATGTGTTAGTTTGTGTGAGGGTACACACACATACTTAGGGTACACGGGTCCAACTCCCAGACAGGAAATGCCATATTCATGACCCTAGGCTCTTCCCCACTACCTGGAATCTATGGAAAACAATTCCAACTGGCAATGTAGGGAACTTGTAAATATAGCCTAAATTTACACTAACACCAGAAAAACCAATTCCAGAAGTGAAAACCCCACAAATATCTTAGGAGCTTTTCTTGTCACTGTATCAGAAGCCTCACTGGTAAATACAGTTATTATTTCTAAATGCATCCAGGGAAATTCTAATTTTCAATAATTCAAATTTCTAATAGTTAAATGGTTGCAGCCAGGTGTTTAGCTGTACTTTTGGCTTTCTTGTAGCCAGCAGGAAAACAACAATCCTCTTTTAACCTTGTGCATATTCTGAAATAATTTCCTGGGAGTTTTTCACCTGCCATGTGTGAAGCAGGTATCCAGCACAAAGGGACGTGGGACACATGAAGTTTTACCCAGCTTCTTCTTGCTGGCTCCTTCCTTACTCCTCCCTATGGTTGCTTACATTATGCAGAGTTTCCTCCTCCAGATCTCAGGCATGTGGGGGGAAATGCAAGAGATTTTGATGAAGGTTTCCTGGGCAAACCCAGCAGCCCTGGTGATGGAGCCCTGTACACTTCTCAAGGCCGTGCTGCTTCTCAGGCTCCCACAGCATGAAGAGTCATTTCCCCTTCCTAGCACTGTACTTTGGTCCTGGTGAGGAAGTGAAATCCTCAATCTCTGCTCAGAGGGAAGGAACAGGCAGGAATTGCTCATCTAAAGCCCACCACCAATACATCTAATGTAGCTATAGCAGTTTGCAGAGCCTGGAATGAAACTTGCACCAGTCTGCCTATTTACCCCATCCTTCCTCTATCTCTCTGGCTCATCTGAAAGCAAGACACAAGTTTGTGAGTCACAAGCAGAGTAATTTCAGAAAAGCCACTTCTGAGAGCCTCTGGCTCCTGGATGAGACACTGGCCCTGCTGGAGCAAACCTTCCGCCAGTCTCACCGAGGCATCCAACTGAGATAAAACAAGGCAAAACACTTATCATTAAATTGCCCTGGCTGAAATTGTTTCATAAAGGGCATCTTGTTGATAGCAAAGACTTGAGGCCAGTGACTCCGCCACACCAACCACAATGTCCACACTTGGCATGATGAGAAGTGATAGTGAGCAAAGCCAGGAGAACAAGTCTGAGCCAAGTGCTTCAGCCTGGGGCTTTTCCAAGCATTGCAGCCTGTGTGGGCACTGGACAGGCACAGGTCTGGGCAAAGCTTGACATTTCCCAGCTACAAAGTCAGAATTTAATTTTGCCACTCAAGGTATGAGGAGCTGAGACACATGTTGTATGGGAAGGAGATGGTGGGGGCAGATCTTGGGCAATGAGCTTCTGCTCCCATTGGAGTAAGAAAGATGTGCGGGGGAATCTCAGGGGAAATGCTAGAAAATTACAAGACACCTCCAGCTCTGACATAGATGACAGGGCCATAGTTGCCTGATTCCATAAAACCTCACAGATTTCACTACCAGTGCAGATTTTGGCTTTTCCACAAGCATATACAAAACCCATAACCATATGGACAACAGGTGTTGTCACTCAGTGCTCCCCTGCCATTGCACTGCCTACCCAAGCAGAGAAGATACTGTGAAGGAGAGAGTGAAGGTCTGGCCCATCTGGTTCATACCCCTGAGCCCCAGGTCCTCTGCAAGAAGGAGCAGAGGGGCTGATATTGCGTTGAGGTCTTTGCCAGTTCAGATCCTATGGTGTACAAAGTCAGTGTGCCTCAGGGAAACTGGTGTTTTCTCACACCCAAGCATCTTTCCTGGGACAAGAGCCTCTTGTTTTCCCCTCCAGTCCCACTAAGATGAATCTTTCTGGAGCTACACTACATCAGGATCTAGACATGACTGATGTATAGACACTGTAGAATCTGAAGTCATGGCACAAGGACTCTATTACTTTAAACTAAAGAAGAGGGTATGACTGTGAAGGAGACACACACTGTGTGCACAAAGGGTTTGAGATTGGTCACAGGCCAGCATCATAGCAGCTGTCATCCCCTGAGGTGAACATAGTGGTACCTAGAATCAGCAGCCACCTGTTCTAGCCTGAAAAAGTGTGCTTTGCAGTTGCCAAAGAGGTATCTTCTGGAAGTGGAAACTCTCCCAGCACAGTCATGTCCTTTTGGTAGTGTAGCTCTTTGGGGGTCTGCAGTGAGCGTCCACCCTGTGGCACCAATCCTGTGTATGCTTGCCCAGCCTCTCACTGCACCTCAGAGGGATTTGATGACCATCTGCTACTCTCCCTGCATGTAGGGACTGGTTTTCTGAGTGCTGTGAAAGTCTTTTCTCTAGTCTGGGCCCTCACAAGAAGCACTGCTATTCTTCCAAAGGCTTCCTCCAAATATCTAAGAGAATCATTATGTGCTGCACAGCTCAAAGGAAACTAACTTTCTGAGGTCCTGGGGGTGCTCTCTTTGGGAAAAGAAGCTTGATTCCATGTTACCATCACAAGCAGGGTTACCCTAAGTCCTCCTGGCTGCCAGCACCAGCACAGGCCCCATTGTATGACACTGAGCATTTCCAGCTCAGCAGTCTCACTTTGTTTGCATTTTATTGCCCAGGCATGACTTACATCCTTGCTGATGGATGCATCCACAGTGTGCCAGGCTGGGCACAACCTGTCCTCTAAACTGAGCCCGAGGTGCTGCAGGCACAACAGCAGCTCCTGGGATCACAAAACATTTGTGGCTCAGAAGATGTTTGTGCTGCAGTTTCCTCACTTGGGTCCTCATCTGCTTCAGTGAAGTTGAACTGGCCAGGACTGACAGAGTGGAAGGGCCCTCAAATAAAATACTCTCCAGAGAGATGATGCATTGTTGTTTTACAAACCCTCCTTCAGCAAGGTACCACATTAACTTGGGCTGCCTGACTAAAGTGCTTTGCTCCTATTTAGGGATTATTTTCACTAGGGTGAACCCAGGACTTGCATCCCCTCAGGTAGGTATCCCCCTGTTCTATTTGAAGAACCAATCAGAAGTTTTAATTCCTCTACTGACCCCTAAAAACTCTGCTGCTTTTCTCTGTGGACCATGCTGCTGTTGAAAGTTGGTCCTGTTCCTCTGCGTAAGGCAGGGGCAGCTTTCCATTGAACAGAGCCCAGAGTCCAAACTGCAAATTCTGACCAGCTCCTACCATAAACTCCCTGCAAGCACACAGAGCAGAGGCAGGAGACACTGACATCTCCTGGCAGAGTGTATCACAGGGAAATTACTCACCAGCCATTGCCTGAGAAACTCTGCTTTGGGGTATACCCAACACGACACACTGGGTTTTGCTCTGCTTCATGGGCGACCTTGGAACCTAGTACTGATTTGAGGTGTCAGGACATTATGTATTTTTGTCATGAATACATGGTTATTTTCTCATTTTTTCTTAATCAACTCATGGTTTCCATGCAAAGGTTGTGGTTTAGTTTTTTAAAAATCCATTCAGCTTTTAAATACAGTTTGTCATATAGCTCAGTGTTCTCTAACATTGCAGAAATTGTCTTAATTTTTTTAAGAACAACATTTTCATACAAGCCCAGCCCAGCTGGTGAGCCTAACAATCTGGGCAAACATTTCTATGGCCTTTCCCCTCATGATAACTCTGACTGTGCCTTTGCTCAGGGACTCACAGACCACACCATCTTACTGTTGTTCACTTGAGGTCCATTCAATTTGGCAGAATTTTTGCAATGGGAATTAATTAGGGAGAGCTTTCTGATGAGAAAATACTAAGGCAGATGAAAGTCAGGCCCAAGTACCTCCCTTGCATCTCTAACAGAAGTAAAACACAAATAAAAATTATTGCAACAGATGTCAATCAAGTCCACACCTCTTCTTATCAGGAGCAAGTCACAACACTGAGTCTCAATATTTTGAAGTTGTACATAAGAGAGGGAGTGTCACAAAATAACATCATCCTGGCAAAGTAGACTAGAAATTATTCTCCACATTTTTCAAGAAAAAAAGGGGGGAAAGTAGCAATCTTACTTGATTAATCCTAATAAATACTTACTGTTCCTTAGTGAAGTGCATAGCTCAAACCAAGCTCAGCCTTTTGGAATAACTTTACCATTTCTGGTTTTCCTAAGGAAGCATCCTCCAGTTCCCATCCCATGAACTTCAGCTTTGAGACATTGTCGGTACTGAACCCCTTTGTCCCTCCAGAACCGCAGGGCTCAAACTCCAGGGCTGAAAGACGAGGGCAGTGGAGTAAAGGGGAAGCAAAGCTCTTTTGATTGCACAGTGCCACCCACTGTCGGAGAGACAGACGGCACCGGGGCGGTGCTTGCTGCTCCCATCAGTAACAAAGATATTTATCTGAGATAAATCATTCTGATATCTAAGAGACACGGACGTCTATAAGGCAGCTCTCTACATACAGTAGGATATATACACACAGGTATATACATACCGCTGAGGTCGGTTGTATATTGCATATATATATATATATATGAAAGTCAATATGATATAAATATTGTCTACATCAATCAATATCTGTGTACCATTCTGAGTCTTGATGGGTCACAGAAAGCTGAGATGAAATGAGTGGAGATCCAGCAAAGAGGAGACCTTGCTGGAAAAATTTTGAATGGGTCTGGAGGTCACAAGTGTCTGGGAAAACACATCAGTTGGGTGCCAGCCCCCTTGGTAGCCTGCAGGTATAGAAGGGATAGTCAAGGAGATTGGGAGGGGATGGAGATATGGTGGTGCAGGGAAACACGGGCCCATGCGCACATTTCAGTGAAGATGCTAAATTTGTCTTTTGTAAGAGATACATATTTTGGTTATCAGCTACTTATCAGGATGGGTGAAATTATGTGATGAATTTCCTCTGTCCAGACATCGGGTGGAAAACTTTTCACCAAAAGCAATTCACTCTCTGGCTTATGCCATTGTGCATCTACAGAAGGGAAGATATTTCCTACAGTTTTATGAGGAGTTCAGACCAGAGCATCCCAAGACCCTCCAAGCCTACAAAACCGTGTATCCTGGAAAAAGACTGAGTTGTATTTTTCTATACTTCCACCACCCATGGCCAAAGGCAATTCAAGCAGCCGGAGAGCAGGGTGTGCTCTGACAAGCCGGGAGCTCTCACAGGATGGTGTTCTCGTCTGCTGAGATGCCCTTGGAGAAGAGATCTTTCATTAAGATTGTCATTTGCTACCATTTCCTTCCCCACAGAGGCTGCCTTCTCCTCACAGGCAGCATCCCTGGGGAGGGAGTGCTTCTGAAATATTCATATATCAGAAGAAATTACATTTGTAAGTGTAGACTGTGAAGTGACAACTGGCTGGACGGACAAGCAGGGAAAAACAACAGGAGTGAGGGAGGGAGAAAAAAAAGGCAGAATGTGGGAAATGGAAGGTGAGCTGTGATTTTTTCCTGCCAAAATGCAGAAAGGAGCTTTGTGGGCTCTGCTGGGGGTCATTTATGAGGGCATATGTAGGGAATAGATTTTCTCCTCATTCAGGGCTGTCTAAACAGCATTTGTGTTCATGCCTCTGTGAGACTGGAGAATAACCTCACCCAAGCATGTACAAGGGACAAAAATGCCCCCTAACCACTGGCAGATCTGTGTCACAGGTTTGAATAGCTTGGGCATTTCTGCAGGGCCTATTCCAGTTTTAACAAATTTGGGAATTTTTGGTGAAATGGGATTGAACAGCAGGAAAAAGGCAACCCAAGCCCATTTAGTCCTGCATGTCAGGAGACTTCAGGCCCACAATCCACAGGAGGCAGCTGGGTGCTTGGTGCAGCCTTTGGGTATCTGCAGCACACAGCTGCAAATCTTTTACATCCTCACGGAACATTAATGCTCCACAAGCACATTGCAAGAACTCATTGAGAAATACAGATTCCCTCTTTAAAAACACCCTTTTCATTTTCCTCTTCTCTCTCTATCTCCTCCTGAGGATTGGATTCCTTATCAAGATCCTGTGCATAAGACCTCCAGCAGTGGCAGTAACAGTGAAAACTGGAAGAATCATAATTTTTAATACTGTGATCATTAAGCTCTCCCCCTTGCTGCTGCAGCCTGCTGCTGCTTAATTTATCCAGATACCTTATAGGTATAGGAAAGGAGACAGATAGCATCCTACAGATGCTTTCTGGAGAGGATGGTTTCCCTCCCTGCATAGGAAGGATCCTTACAGCCTCCCTGTGCCCTCCTAGCTGGGTCCTCACCTCCCTCGCAGGAAGCACACACACACTCACATGATGCAGGAGCAAGTTTTGACTATTTTAGGGTCTGAAATTTCTCTGTCGGCATGGCAACTTTCAACTCCTCACCTCTGACGGAAGCTGCTTAAAATAGAAAATCCAGAAAGCAGTCATTGTACTCCATGCTCAGCAAGCCCAGCTCCAGCATGGCAGGCAGGGCAGGATATGGCCCCTTACAGAGTCAGAGAAATGCCAGGCTTAAGGAAGATGACCCACAGGCCATGACCACCCACTGCTGCAGTTTGTAAAACACCTCCTGAGTCTTCATGATCTTTGCTGTCTAAAAGTATCCCCTACCCATCCAGCCTTCTTTGCTCAGAGAAGCTTTGTCTCAATATTCCCAGACTTATCCACAGCCAGTGAGCCTCCATCTTTCCATGGATACTGTCTCCTTAGATAATTTTTCCCCCACACCTCCAGGGCTATTCAGTACCACAGGCACTGCTATATGAAGAAAGGCTCCACAACCCTCCAAGCTTACTTTTTATTTACCTTTTTTTCCCTTTGGAAAGCCCATTAATTTTTTACACCTACGCTTTTTCCCAAACCAATTTTTCCTCCAGCTCACACATAAACAATTGCGATTGCATGGGGTCAAGTGGGCATGTGGTGTGTCTCTTCTAATCCCTGCTTAACCTAATTCATTTTCTGTCTAAGAACAAAACTCTGCGAGATTCATTCAAGAGTCTGGATTATGTCTCTCTCAGTATACAATGCTCGCATAGGATTAGGGAATAAAAAAACTAGAAGCCATTGGTGAGGCACTAAACCTGCCAACAACCCAAACACCTCAAAAATCCCTTTCTGTGCCTGGATTTGAGCTATGAGCCAGAATGTGCGGGAAGAGCTTCTCCACTGAAACGTCATTGCCAACACAGAGTCCAGCCCTCAGGGCTATTTTTAGGTCAATGGAGATCTGGACCTTGCTGTCATATATTGTGCCTGAGGGTTTTCTCCTCTCTGCAACCCAAAGTTTTCTGGGGAGTTCAGTGGATGGAGCTGGGATGTCTGGGGGGTTTTATTTGGTTTTTGTATGGAAAAAATGAAATCAATTTTCTACATCAGGAAGAAGGGCTTGTTTTGTACGAACACAATCACTGCTGCTTGTTGTTGCTTCTAAGAGAGCTTGTTGACATTTTTCAATCAAAATATTTTTCACCCTCCCTCCAGTTGATGTCTTCTTTTCTCCCCTCCTCCTCCTCCTCCCCTTCAGTTTGGCAGGTGTTGTTTTTTTAAACAATTTATGCACTTTCATTTCTGTGTGTTTTTGAAAGGGCAACAAACACCCAAGCATGTTTCTTTCCCTTTCTGCAGGTGGGCAGTGAGTATTAACACAAAGAATTTCTCTCTCCTTTCCTTATTTTATTTATTCCTATCCTTTTTCCCACTGCTTCCCTCCCTCCTGAACTTGTTGAAACTGCTCCAAGCAGGCAAAGGGCAAACCCCAGCTCTACTCTGGAGAGCTGGAAGCACCCCACTGAGCCAGGCAGGGCCAGTATCTCTGCTTTCCAGGATAAAAATTGATTCACTTCGCTTTTCCTTCTTAATTTGAGATCCATGGATGCTTGACTGAGGCACCTCTAACAAAGCATCTTCTCAAGAACCTGCTGCAGGCGCCTGGCTCCAGGAGAAGTAACCTCCAAGCACAGGGATGAGCTCTTGTCAGATGCAAGCCTGGGACACTGTCCCCTGCAGCTATTTGCACCTTTTTGGGGTATTCTGACTCTTTTAAAAGCTGCCATTGGAAATGGGGATACCTGTATTTCACCTACTTGCATTTCTAAATTGCTGCTCACAGATTCCCTTAGAGGAAAAACAGGGATGCCTATTCCTCAGACCCAATAGAAAACCTCAGGGTTGTATCTCTTACACAAAATACCAGAGGAGATTTAATGCTTTACTACCACAGCGTGTGCTCTTGTTCAGCCTAAGAGGCAGCAAATCCCCATTTCCCAGGCAAAGCTCCTTCTGAGCTCCTCTAAGGCCACGGGAGCTGCGACAGCCTCCAAGGAATACTAGGAAGAGTGTGGGATATCAAGAAAAAGCAGTCAAGTTGGGCAAGCAGGTATCTGCAGCTCATCTAAAGGACCTGCAGATAAGAGAAAAACGGCAACAGAAATTTCAAAAGCAGAAAAGCAGATGGGGGGGGTGGGGCAGGGAAAGTACATTTAGTCTCATTTCTAGGCCAGGCAAAAAAAAAAATCAGGTGTTTGGGAGTGATTTACCAAAGTGTGCTCATTCCAAACATCAGCTTTCCTGGAGCTATTGAACAGTGAAGCAAAATTAATATACTCATGTATATAAATGTCTGTGGTGTCATTATTAACATAGTCAATACCAGGAGCTTTATTTCTTGATTCCCCTGAGTGGGACACAAGTGCTGAGGTGCCCTGGGCATGAAGCCCATCAGCCTGGAGTTGCAGGGCTACAAAGGGTGCCTGTGCTTGAGCTGCCCAAGCAGACAGGGTAAACACCCTTACCCCTAACTATTATAGGAAAGAGTGAGCCCACATGTCCTGACTCACTCCCTGAGGGACATCCAGCAGAGGAGCTTGTGGTCACCCGCGTATCCCTCCTGCCCCACCACTCACCTTTGCTGTGGCTGCAGCTGGTTCCTTCTAAACGCTGGAGCCTCTCTGACCCCTGCTCCCATGGGAGTGCACTCCTCCTTTCCCAAATTCACTGTTTGTCTCCTGTTCCTCCTTCTGTGCAACCCCAGTTCCTCCTTCAGATGCCCCCTCCTCTGTGTCAGGGACTTGCAGTGATGGAGCTCCCTTTGGGGCAGCCCTGGATTAGGATTAGCCCTTCACTCCCTACTGATGGTGTTCATCTTGAAGAGGTATAAACAATTCACTGAAAATAAATGAAAGTTAAATATCTAAGCCCTCTTGCTGCTTTGGAATTTCTCCATCAGCCTCACAGTCTTGCATGATGGTCATGCAATCACAATGCTTTGAGCTTTGGCACAGAGATAGGACAGAAATATGTGTGTGTGTCCACAGAGGAAAGGGGGTGATCAGGATGAGGAGAAAGGCTCAGGGAGCAGTGCAGCAGATTTGTGCCAACAAAGGACATTTTTCCTCTGTATCAGCTACATTCCTGTTTAACTCCCCCCAGCCCCTCACCAGCCACCAGCTGAAGCCCAAACCAGCTTTGAGTGTTCAGGCTCTGTCTGAGGGAACAGAAGCCTGCTGTGAGAAACCCAGATGTTGGGATAAACGGAGAAGAAATTTCCTAAAATTATTGCAAAAAGGTCAGCTAATATTTAATTTAGATATTGCTAATGAGAATTGCCTGAGTAGGCTGTAGAGATTACTACAAAGTCCTCTCCATAGATCTCTGTTAGTCTGACTATTTAAAACCCCCTCTCTCCCCTCCCTAGGTACCCCTCGACTGCCCCTGCTGGCAGGACATCTGCCAGGGGAGGATGATAAGACAAAGAAGCCACCATAAATCATCGCTGCTGATTGCAAAGCTGTGTGTATCTGTCCTTGCCCTTTTGTGCCTTTGCCTTCAATCCACGGCTTGCCCATCCGATCCATCTCCCTGTCGGTTCCCGCTCCTTCATGTGTCTCTGTACTTCTTCCCTTTATGCTCTGAACCACAGCCTCTGCTTCTTCATAATCAGCTTGATGCCCTGTATCTTCATTCTCGAGCACTCCAGGCCCTCTTGCCAGCTTGTTCACTCCTTTTATATTTATCTTCTTCCTCATGCATCATCACCATCCTTGATTCCCTGCTTGCCTCTCTGAACAGACACACGTGATATGTTTGGCTGTTGCCATGCTTTGCAGACATAAACTAGTTATGGTCTGCAAGCCAGAAAGTCAGCTGTAGGATCCTTATTTTTGCAGCCCTCAATCCCTCTATGTCAATGTGCACACAAACATGGACAAAAGTCTTTCAGGGAGATGGTCAGCCTCAGACACCTAAACCCTGTAAAACCAGTAAAAAAGGCTAGTTCTTACCATAGAAGCACTCCCTTGTCAGCATATGCTGCACCCAGGGCTCGAGAGAAAAGCTGCACTTTAATGCCAGAAATATGCAGGAGGCAAAACTGCCAACCTGCCAACCTTTGGGTCATCTCTTCATCCTTAAAACATTAGCCAGCCTCCAGATTTCCAGGAACGGGTTTTTTACTACCCAGAAGGGTGTTGGGAGTCTGCAAGAGGTCATCTTTTTACATTCAAGTGATTTAGGAAAAATATCAGGAATAGATCCCAGGGAGAGAAGAAACCCCTTAGGGATTACAAGGAGCCAGTTTAATGTTTTCATAGGGAAAAAACAAATTGCTGGGCAAACCAAGAACTGACAGTCTCTGAGGCAGTGTTTGACTACCTGCAGAAAACTATCCTTGATATTTGCTGTCAGTGCTTTGTTCCAGCCTGAACTGCCTCCACCCAAGCGAAGTTGTTCCATAGGTTTCAAACACGGAAAAACTGTAGGGAAAACAGGGTTAAAATATTTCAGAGAGCAAAGCAAACAAGGGAAGTTCTTCTGTGCACCAAATACCATTATTTTTTGCAGAGACTTCCGGACTCTGGGACCCCAGCATTAGCAAATCTTGTTAACAATTTGCTTGAGCATTTTTGTGAGGCACTAGAAGAATAGGTTACGTGTCTTATTGATTTAATGACAACTATCACTGCTGGGAATTGATGTTTTCATTAGGGAAAGCAGGTTAGCAATAGACTTGTGAATGTCTGGCCAACTCAGGAGGTGGCAGGGAACAAATGATTTCCCTTATTGAAATAAAACTTACAGGCAAGGTGTAATGCAGGAAGACTCTGCTAATATCACAGAGCTGTAACACAGTTCTGGTTCACTGGATTAAAAAATCCCATAGTAGCTGAAACCCTCCAAAGATTATGATTAATATATCATCTCTTTGAGAAAGAGCAGTGAAATACCTGATGGAAGCTAGGACTGGTTGCTCAGTATCTGCCTTTGAAACCCTGGGAATAGGACTCAGTTTCCCCATGCTGGAAATCTTTGGCTGATGATGCCACACATCTTGGATGAGGATTCCTAGAAGAATACAGGCAACCTGAGGCAGAGAAGGCGTCTGCATTGGAAAAAAAAGCCAGAAAGGAAATCAGAATCACAGCAGGGTTGAAGTGGGAAGAGACCTCTGGAGGTAACCTGGTCCTGTATCATCTGTGAATTCCCTGTGGATGCATCCCTATTCTCTCTTTCAGGTCCCTAACAGAGACGTGGGGCAGCACTGGGGGGCTTAACTGTCAATCCTTGGCTGCAGCATTTCCCCCTGAGTGGGCTTTGTGCCATCAACCACAACCCTCTGGACCCAAACATTCAGCTGCTTTTCAACCCACCCTGCCATAAATATCCTCTAACCTGCACTTTGTCCAGGGGGATGTCACAGAAGACAGTGCAAAGCCTTGCTGAAACTGAGGTAAAGAACATCCACACTCCCACCGCGTCCGCCCAGTCACCCCTTCAGGTTGGTTAAGCACAATTCCCCCCTCGCCTTTCCCTTGTTCTGCTGAAATAACAGCAGAGCCCAAGGATGTGGTATTTTAAGGAAACAACGAGATTAAGAGACAGACGCTAAGTGTTCACAGCACTTCTGACAGAGATAAACTGCAGTATCAGTCTCTATCAGATGGAGAGCACAGGCCCCACGCTTCAGGGGAGAGGCTTAATGATTTAATTGAGCTTTCCCACCTCTCACCGGTGAGCTCCAGCCCTGCACACAGATATGTGAGTGCCAAGAGGAGACAATCCCAGATGTAAATAAATCATTAGAAGCCCTCACTCAGGGTCTCAGCACTGAAGACATTACTTGGGCATGTTTCAAGCAGGAAGCAGAGCAGGTTTCCCTGTGCCAGGTTATGTCCCACACTTCCTGGAGGAGGGTGAATATCTCTCTCCATTCTTCCTACTGCCTCTGGGGCCACACCCTGTGTTTTCATTGGTGTTTCAGGCTTTTTAGCACTGAACTGTTCATGTGAGTGTACAGTGATCATGCTCATGGTGGGACATGCCAGTCCAAGAGTTTTCTGGATTCTACTTCCTCTTTGTATTTTTTTTTTTGTCTGCCTCCCTCTCCTCCCTCTCCACCTTGCCTCTTTGTTCCCCAGTGGACCTGCTCCACGTTACCCTACCAAGCAAGCACAGCTTGGCTCTGCAGGTTGTCCTTCATCTGCAGCCTCTGCTTCAGCACTCAGTTAGGTGGAAACCTCTAACCTTCAACTAGATGGGAAAGGAAGGAAGAAGAGAAGCTTCCATGTGGCTGCCTGTGATGCAGCATCTATCCTGTTTGTTGGGGAACAGGGTCATATCTCTGGCATCCTCACTGACTCCATTTCTGAGGAGGGATGTCCTCTGCAAGCTTCATCTTCCTGTACAATGTGTATCCAGAGGCTTTGCCCACTGAGGCTGATGTTTAAGCTTTTAAACATGGCAGCATATGTAGATCCAGCAAGACCTACCAAGTTTTATCCACAAGGAAAAGGGAAGCTTGTCATGGTACCACTGCTCTACTTCCTCTAAACTCATTGAAATGTATTTACCACGTGAATTAATAGTCATGTGGTTTAGCTTGATGAAATGCAGAAAGAGAAAGGGAGAAGGACACAAGCATACAGATTGGGAGAGAGGAAAAGTCCTGAAAAAGCAATAAAACCTGTCAGGCATCTATATTACTGTCACTGGGAATAAGATTTTTTTTCAAGTACAATGGCAGCAAATAGTTTAAAGAAGAAAAACAAAGATGTGATTTCAAGGACCCCCTAAGAAATCTTCGTCCTTGCTATGTGAAACTTCACCACTTCACCTTTTCTGATTATTTTTTAACATCCTGCTTAGACCACTGTACTGATGACAAAATTAAGTTACTCCTCTGAAATCAGGATGTCTGCACTAAGCAACAGCCAAAGAAACTCTAGTCCCAAATCCCACATAACAAGCACTGGCACCCACAAATTTCACAGGATTTTTGGGTGCTCACCACCTCCCAGGCAGAATGTATCCTCAAATGACTGAACTGAGAAGGAAAAAAAAAAAAAAAAAAGGAAAAAAAGTCCTCTCAAAAGTAAAACACGCTTCTGATGCAAAATTAGCATTTGGCAGAGAAGTGACTCATGGTGACTGAGGGCTTCGTGCAGCCCTTCTCTGAAGCATCCAGAATCTTTTTCTGGCTTGTGATTCACCAGAAAATGGTAGATGAGCACATCTTGACCTAAGCAAAAACTGAGGCTGTTACAGAAGAAGATGAACGTCTCTTCTCTGCTCTCTGAAATGGTGCTGCTGGCAACTCTGTGGTGCCAGGAAGAGGGAAGACAGCATTTCCAAGGGTGGGTTAACAGGCAGAAAGCTTTATTTACAGTGTATTCTAAGTCTTTGGGAAAACCTGGTGGTGAAACAGTGGTGGATTCCACTTTACACAGAGCAGGATCCTGCATCGGAGAGGGACATGTCAGCTCTTCTGAGGGCCTGATGCCTTTTATTAATTGTAGGACCCCATTTTTGGCACATTTTCCATATGCTCTTGTGACCCATAGCCCCTCCCAGAGTCCAAAAATCCCATATTCAGACTCTTCACAAAGAGCCTTCAGACTTCTTTGAGAAGAATCTTTGGGAGTGCAGATCAGCAAAGCATCTGAGCACCACAAAACCCCCTGTCTATACTCTCCCTTCAGACACAGCCTCACATCAGCAGCACTGTGTGCAGCAAAGAAGACAGAATTTTATCAACACAACACAGGAATTGCAGTTTTACCACCTAAATTGCAACAGGATAGAAGGAAGGAGACATCTATAAGACATGTACATGTTTACTGAGTGGAGCACATATATAATGAATTTGGGTTAGAGTCTAGCTCCATGAAATGGGGCAAGCACAACACCTCCGGCTCCACAATGTTCTGGCAAAACTTTTCTGGCCAAGGCAGGGCACAGTGTGGAGCCAACAGGCACATCTGGCTATCCAAGCACTACACTGATGCCCCAGGGACTCTCTTGTTTTTTTGCAGGAGGAGTGATTGCAGGAGCCCCAGATGTCCAGGCAGAAAGAGGCAATGAAATACATTTTGTCTGTAGTTGGATTAGCTGGGTTTACTGATGGCTAAGGTGAAAAGACCAGCCCATCTTCTGCTTCTTGTTTCACAACTATGCCCCTTGTCATACTTCATTTCTACATCTCTCTTAATTATTTTTTAATCCAGATGACTCTCCACAGCAAAGTCCCTGAGTCAAGCAGTCTCTTACTCTCTAGCAGAGAGAAATAAATGTTGACAATGATCTCTTTTGGTTCACATCAAGCAGAATTAAGTGCCAGATTTTGTCATGACTACAAAATATTCTCTCCTGGCCTAGGATTTCCTTTGGATAAATGCTCATCACGAAATAGCACCTTCCCAAGAATCCCTCATTAATTATCCCCTGATCAAAGTTTCCAGGACCTTCCTGCTACAAATGACACTGATGTCATGGTTTAACCTGAGCTCATCTTAAACAATCTAAATCAGGTTTTGTGGCTACAGAGCAATACTGAGGGTAAACACTTGAGGTGGTGGATGTTAGCTGCATCATGCTACAGGCACTTGAGGGATCCCCGGGTGAGTGGCTGGGTGCGTCACTCCCCATGGCTCCAGACATCCAAGTGCAAAGTGGTTTTTTGCCACTTGTGTTGTGAATGCAGGCAAGGGCAAGTGTCTTCAGGCTTTTGTGCTTCCCTTCTCTGGGCATTCCATGAAAAGAAAGGTGAAAATTGCTTCCCCTGTGCTGTTGCTGAAGGGAATCTGAGCAGGTGCCCTTTCATAAGGATGCTTTGCTGCAGGATCATCCCCCTGCCCTAAGGTACCTGCTGAACCTTTTTGCTGAATGGCAAAAGAGCAATGCAGAAGTGGTACTGGGCCAGCCACACAGACCTGAGCACAAAATGCTGCCTTGGTGAGGCTGCCGCCTTGAGCAACAAAGGCAAAAAAAAAAAAAAAAAGAGTAACATTCAAATTCTGCCATTGCTTTCATGGTAATCAGCATGGCATTATACAGAATGATTTGTAATTTTACCCTGACAGCTATTATCTTCTGGCAGCCGCCATGACTTAAACAAATGTCTGACATTGCAAGGGGTTGAGGGTTTGTGACTTTGACAAAAACCTCAGCTCAATGAGCCCAAAGAAAAGAGGATGCTGCTCTGCAGTCCTCATTTCACTATGGATCATGGTGTCGATGGTTGTACTGTGATGTCAGCCTCACTTGAAATTCCTTTTGCAGAGCAAACAAGCACAACCTTGGACTTTGCTTTTAATATCCTCCTTTTCTTCTGATGGAGAAGTGTCTGGAATGAGAGGAGATACAGGGATAAACCCTACAGCTTGACCCAACATGGCAGATTTTGAATATGAATAAGAAATCTCAAAGAAGAAATATGCAACCTCTTACTTGGGCAAGAACTTTTTTTTTTTTTTTATGCCTTTGTCCTGGTTTGGGAGACATGTACTGCCAAGAAAAAGGCAGAAGCTTTTCCTAAAATGGAGAGTGAAAATCCCCTCCCTTCAATTTATTATAATTTGGAAATTAAGGGGGGCTCTCAGGCAAAGGTATGGATTTAGGAATAACAGTTCTTTACTGACATGTTGTCCTAGTTTGGAGGACAGGTGTCTGCTAAGAAAGGCAGGAGCCTGTCTTTGAAATGGAGAATGTAAACCCCCTCCCTCCAAATTATTATAATTTTGAAATCAAACAGCTCTCAGGCAAAGATATGGGAATTAGGAATAACAGCTCTTTACTAGGGAAACTAAAATAGAAATACAGTACTACAAAGAAACAAACTCCAAACCATGACAGAGTCAGAGTACAACCTGACACCCCGTCAGGCAGGGTGTTGGTAGCAGTTTGATTAAATGATGGTTGCAGTCCTCCTGCAGTGACAGATGTGATTCAGTTGAACCAGTGATCCTGTAGAAGGTGCAGTTTCCCTCCGGAGGTCCAACGGTGATGTGGAGAAATCCCGTTTCCCTCTGGAGTCCAGTGGAGAAAGGGGCTACCTTAGTGTCCCAAACCTCTGTTTTATCTTGGTAAGAAATGTTGGGCTCTTTCCCCTGGCTGGAGCAACTTCCAATGGGATGCAGTAATTTTATCAGTCACACAGTGGGACTCAATGGCCATTAGCAGAAAATGACTCGCTGGAGGAAGGATGGGTTGTGAAAAGATAAAGAACAATGCCCCACCTGGTTTCAATGGATGGCCCATTAGCAGAATATCTGCCGTGGAGATAAGGATCACTGCCCCACCCTCAACAGATGGTGATAGAATAGATACCTTTTATCACATCCTGTATTGTAACCCCAGACACATGTCTACAAGACAAACAAGAACAACATCAGCTATGAAAATCAGCGACAAAACAGAATAAAACTCAGTCCCTTTTCCAGTCACCGACACTCTTCTCCACACGGTCCCAGTGGAGAGTGGGGCAGGCCCCTTGCGGCAGCAGCAGGAGCAGGGAGGTGGAGGTGGCAGGGCGGTGTCCCAGGTGGGAGAAGGGTGAAGGAAGAGCTCTGTGCTCACCGTTTGGATCCCGGTGCTCAGCGGTGGTCTCAGAGGCAGGAGGCTATAGCGGAGCAGGGTGCAGGGCAAATCCAACCGCAGAGAAACCTCTCTCCTCGGTTTTCCGACCGGCGAGTGTCCCATGGAAGGAAAAAGCGACCAGCCACCTCGACCCCCTAAACCCCAGCAACTGAGCGAGGGAGACAGCCCCCACCCATCCCTTTGTCTTGAGAATCGAAAGCTAAGGGAGCTGCCTGGCTGACTTCCTTAGCATGATAATGGGAAAAATTCTCCACAGAGGAGGAAGAGTAAAACCCCCCCCAAACCCCAACAGCCTTCTAGACAGCAAAACAGGCAGCAAGTGCCTGGGTAATAAGTGATCAAGTAACTCCTCAGCTGTGCAGGTTCACAGAAAATTGTCTAATCTTCCTTACAACACACAAAACAAAGGAAACACAATACAGAAATTTAGAAGTATTCTCTTTTACCTTGCATTAACTTGTCTTCTCAACTGAATTTCTCAGAAATCCAAGTCCAGTGACTGGAAGAGCTTCATCCTTATGAGCTGTCTGGTCCTGGACACTGAAGAGGATCAAACAGAAAATGGGATGAGGTTCCAGAGCTGGAATGCTCCAGTCCAGGTTCATTCATAATATTACTATTTCTCTCACTATCAGGTCTTGTTCATTCAAGATACCTGGATAGCTCAGGCCCTCCCACCAACCACAAGAATACCCTGCCAATCCACAGGGATTTCCTACAGTGCTATTTTTAGAAAAAAATTAGGGGTTTGAATCAATAAAAACTGCTTAGGTCAGAGTTCCATCTATGTCGAGCCTGGCTGGTTTTCAATCAATCTCTTCATTAAATTTTCATGTCTTGATGGAAAATTAGGAAAAAAAAGTACAGTAATTTCACGACTATAAGGCGCACCGGACTATAAGGCGCACCCCTCGGATTCGGTAAAATGCGCAACTTTGTAGATCAGATAAGGCGCACCGGACTATAAGGTGCACTTTTTTTTTGCAGCGAGGCCCCGCCCCCAGCTCACCCCGTGCGGTGGCTGGCCGAGGCCCCGCCTCAACCTGGCAGCCATTGGCCCCCGGGCCCGCCTCCACCCAGTAGGGGCGGTGCCGCGAGCCACCGGGCCACCCTGGACCCGGCAGCCATGGGCCCCCGGGACTGCCTGGACCCAGGAGCGGGGGTACCGCGGGCTCCCTAGCCTGCATTCATGAGGCAGCCATGGGCTCCCGGGACTGCCTGGACCCGGGAGCGGGGGTGCCGCAGGCCCCCTAGCCCGCATTCACGTGGCAGCCATGGGGCCCCGGGACTGCCTGGACTGGAGAGGGGCGGTGCCTCGGGCCCCCTGGCCCGCCTCCACCTGGCAGGGGCAGTGCCGCGGGCCTCCGGGCCCGCCCCCAGCCGGCTGCTGTGGCACTTCCGGCTCCCCTCACGGCTCTCAGCTCACACTTCCGGTTTGGCAAATTTCGCCGCTTTGTACATCAGATAAGGCGCACCGGACTATAATGCGCACTTCCGGGTTCGAGGGAAAATTTTAGTCAAAAGGGTGCGCCTTATAGTCGTGAAATTACTGTAATCTTTTTAATTGTGAAGGAAAAAATTTTGCATTTCAAGCAAAGCAGCTATAATTTGTTCAAAATTGATCCACACTTACAGAACTTCTTTGACTTCTGTGAATATTTTTAGTTTTTGTCTGGCTACTTTTGATGGTTTATTTAAGGTGTTGTTGGCACAAGTGGGAGATTTCTGGGAACTTTATAAAAGCTTTTAAGATTTT
This sequence comes from Catharus ustulatus, assembly GCF_009819885.2. Lineage (NCBI taxonomy): Eukaryota > Metazoa > Chordata > Aves > Passeriformes > Turdidae > Catharus > Catharus ustulatus. The sequence continues at coordinate 11,143,701 of NC_046223.1, forward strand.
TTTGCTTTTATTCTGGAAGCTTTTGTGTGCCCAACAGCTGACAAGCTCTTTCCAACTCTAGTGGCTTGTCCAATAAAATATATTAATGTTCCCTATGGCCTTGATACATTTCTGTGATGCTCAGAAAAATAGAGGGCTGCAATTCCCACCTCAAAGCCTCTCACCAAGTACTCTGCCTGATACGTCAAAACCCCAGTGTCCTGAGACATTTGTAATACAAAGCTGAGGTTATATAATGCACCATCCCCTTCAATCCTGATCGGGATAGATCCAAGGTCACTTCCCTGGTAACTTCAGGAGACTTTGACACAAATACATGGCTTCTTTTTTTATAATTACAAGCCACTTTTGAAAATCTTTCATGATACCACCAAAATTTCCTCAACCCAAAGAGAGATAGTTTTCAAAATTTTTTCCTTGCAATGCTTTTATTTCCCCTCAGGTTCTCCTTTTTTAGGCTGAGGAGGTGTTGGCATCACTTTTGATGTGTTGCATGCTGTCCAACACACGAGACCCAACGGGAGCTGGCACATTGGTGCCTCCAAGCAGAGGAACAGTTCCCCCAAGTGGCTCTGGCACATCTGTCTGGGATTTTGTACCCCATGGCCCCTTCAGTCTGAAGGCACGTGAGCCTTGCCAGCTGGTAGATTGACATTAAACCAGTCCCATCCAAGCAAAGCCATTTTTACTTATTTCAAGTATGTGGCTGCTTTCCTCAGTGAACATGGCTCCACAGCCTCTCCACTCCCCTCCTTCCCAAGCCCTGGCTGGGCCCTGGGGTCCTTTAATGGTTGAGATCTTCCTTTTAATCTCAGAATTAGTCCTGAGAAGAGTAAACTCTTTGCAGCCTGAGTGGAGCCAGCCAGCAGCTACTCCCCAGGAAACATCTTGTCCTTTGCTCTGCCCTGCAATGTTATCTAGGTCATTGTTTTACCTTTCCTGCTCAGTCCCACTCAAGATGACTGAAACCACATAGAAACCATAAAATGGGGAATTCCTAGTTTTCAGGGCCCATTTTCACCCATTCTTTGGATGTTCACCTCACTTTCTCCACCCTAATTTCCACCTCACCGAGAGCTCCTGACATTTCTCGCTTCCTCTTGGCAGTGTGTCACCCATACCCTACCCCATGGGTAGGATTTGCACAGGGGACACGGCCAGGTCGTCATCCCACTGTGGCATCTGGTGGGTAGTGGAGTGAACCTCAAACACCTGAACGCTGTCTCTGTAAAGAAATCAACCACCTAAGACTCAGCTCTGTAACACTGAGCAGGCCTGTATTAAAAAAAAAAGAAATCAAAGAGAGTGGACTTTTATATTCCTACTCAGCTCTGTGTTTACCTCTGAACGTCAGCACTCACGGCAGGACTGTGTTTCCATGTAACACACACTCCCCACAGATAATTGCACTTAATTGCTGGTGTTGGTGGTTCAGATGTCTCCCAGGCTCCACTGTGATTCCACCAGCAGTGCTTGGGAGCCGAGCAGGGCCACCACGTGTGGTCCAAGCTGCATCCCTAGGATGTCCAGGGCCACTCGCACCCTCTCCGTGCTTCTGTTGCAGCTCTGGGAAAATCAAAAAGGCCCGGGATCTGTTAGGATAGGATGCAGAGGTCTGCCCCAGCATGCAGGCCAGGAGTTAGAATAGCCCCTTTCATCTCAGCCAATTTAACTCCTTAGGATAAAGATGAGGATGGAGCCGACAGCAGCTGAGTTTATCACAGCTTTCAGTTTAGAAGAAACAACCCGCTAATGTGTGCTCTGAGAAGATGGATGTCACACAAGCCAGGGTTTTAGGAAGCATTCCTGAGTTTTCCAGACTTCTCTTCTTAAGACCTTCCCATTGCCTCTTCTGAGCTCCAGGGAGATCAGCAAGGGCCAAAGTGGGATGGTGGGGAAGCAGCATCTAAGGAAAGGTAGGGAGGACTGGCTGGAAACCCTCTGACCCAGGGTGGGGACAGAGGCTGGTGTAACTTCTGCCCTGTGGAGACCTGCAGCAGATAATCCCCGCCCCATCAGGAAGGGATTTGCACCTGGAGCCTTTGTTGCTGTGCTCACACTGCTTTTCTCACCTGGAAAATGCCCTCCTGGAGGGAAGGACCTTACACAGCTTTATGAAGGCAGCAGTCTGACCCCAGCACATAATTGAGATGCCTGATTTGCAACAGCCTCTAACACAAACATTTTGTTTATTACCCAAATTGAGTATGAAGAGAATCACTATTTTTCTGTCTTGTTTTTGAAGCTCTTCTCTTGTTCTTATGTAGCTTTTGAAATGCTCAACACTGCAGGAAGGTTAGCAAGAGCTTGGTGTTCTGCCCTTAGGTTATGAATCAGTGTGAGTGGGCACAGGATAACTCATACCCTGCCTGCCTGCTCACTTAAGGATCTGCTCTTTGCTCAGCACCAGAAACAGGACTTTATTGCCAAATAATCCTTCATTCCTGAAATCATCTATCCCAGCACTCTGAAATATCAGCAGATAAATACTAATTTCATTGATTCCCTAAGCCACGCTCACCGAATTTGCTCACAGTGTTTATCTGTATCATTTCAGCCAAAAATTGTTGTAATACTTCTTCTTGGCAATTATTTGAAAAAGCCACTGCAATGTGCCACCTGCCTCTCCGCATAATATGCCTGTCCCCTTCCTTTACGGGTAGCTAGAGGAACCAGATGCCAGGGTGAGGAAGATAATTCCCCTATGGCAAGGAACATCTGTCTCTTCGGCAAACTCCAAAGACCGTTGTGTCAACCAACCTCTCTGGTCTTGATTCTGGTTGTACAATGAGGTTGTACATGAGCTGGCACTAAGAGCTTGCTCTCCAGGCACCTTGTGTCTTTAGCTGACTTTTGAATGTAGAATATTGGTTGCTTTGCCTAAAAGACCTGGTTTCTTGAAAGCTTCTCAGCTTATCTATGCTGTCCTTGTTTCTCAGCTGAACCTTTTGCTAGCCTCAGACCTAACCACACTTCTGCTAGGCACAGTGGCTTCTTTTTTCCTCGGAAAAGGTTTATGCACTGACCTTTTCCCCCCACATCTCACTTTTGCCTTCTGTTTGTCTCACCCAACTTCAAGCAGTTCTCTGAAAACATAAGGAGTTTTGTCATTCTGGGTTGTCCCTATAGCCGATGCCCCAGAAGACAGAAGAGAGATTTCTCCCAGCAGGAGCTACAGCTGGGCACAAAGGTGTTCTCCAGGTCTTTCTTTCCATTTGAGTGACCATGGTCCTATCTCGGACAGCTTTGTGGTATGCAATGATATGCAAGGTAGCTTAGAGCTGACTTATAATTCACTTGTGCTGTGGTGATACCAGAGATGATTTGTCCAGGCATCACTCAGGTGATGTAGGCTATGGGGCAGGGTGGGATTCTTCAGGACCTGGACCAGAAGAATTTTGTGGATTCTGCTTTGGGAGTGTGTTTATTGGTATAGAAGAGCAAACAGTGGCATGAGGTGCAAATGCAGTGAAGAAAGTAGCCTTTGATTAGTGTCATTTTTTTGGCTGGGGAAAAATAGGCCTCATGTCTTCTATCAAATATATTGAAATTACTACATTAAATTAAATAATTTCCTCCTCTTTATTTTTTCTTAAATATACAGTGCTTTGTTTCATCTAGTAACATCTGCTAGAGTAGAATGTCAAATTATTGTGGTAGAGCTAAACTACTGTGTCTTGAAGAGTTTTGCAAAAATATGGGGTTTTATATTAGACAAATATGGAGATTTTGGTTAGTCTGAGGTAGCAGCAAATGAACCAGAAATAAAAAACTTGGAAAGTTAAGAGGACTGCTCTCTGTTTGGTTTGCTACTTATGTGGGAAGCATTATTGATTTTATAGGAAACTTTCTTTATGCTCCTTCTTGAACTGATGCTCTAATTTGCCAGGACCTGAAACATAAAAAATTAAAAATAATGGACTGTCCTGCATCAATTATGAGACATTTACACCTTGAATGCATCTTCTTTTTATTATTAATTGTTCTTTTCCCAGTAGAGATTGTGAAAAAATGGGCTGCTTTGAAAACAGTCTCCCCCAGCCTGCTGATCGATGGAGGGATGAGTGACATGGTTTGGATTTTATATCTTGCTCCTGGGGCACCTCTTGCCTGTTCCTTCTGCCTGCAGGAGACAAGAGGGGCCCAAGACCACAACTGCCAGGCAAAAAAATCACAGTTTTCATGGGTTTCATCCCTAAACCCCTTGAGATGTTCAGCCAGATGGGTTTCTCCCTCAGGGCTTTAATTTCAGCAGCCATAGCTGAGCAAACAGAAAGGGAGCACCAACTCCCTGTCACCACAGTGGGCAACAGCCCCAGGAGACCAGGCTAGCTCAAAGCTAGCTCTGGAATAGCTGCTCTTGCAAAATGGCCATACATTAAGTGTCTTGAGTGGAAAAACTTTACTAAAAGGTGCATTGTGCTGCCTAAAAATAACTACCACATCTTTGTCCAAACCACATTCCTCCAGAGGGCTCCAGTATTTAAGCACATTTGGATCTAAGAGGAATCCTAATCAGGGAAATATTTTGCTTTGGCTGAAGAGCTCTCTGAAGTCACTCAGAATCATCTGCAGAGGCGCTGGGAGGACTTGGCTGTCACCCATGCCTAGGCCCTGCAGCAGTGTGTTGGATCTTTGAGTGGTTTCCTTTAATTGGGGTGATCGCTCACATGCAGAGGACCAAATTAAAATCCTGGAAGCTTGGCTCTATAGGGAAGCTCATGGCTGCCCAGGGAAGGCTGAAGGACTGACCCAGAACTGTGGGCTCCTTTAGCTTGGAATAGGACTTAAAGGTCATCGAGTCCAACCATTAACACAGCACAGCCAAGACCACCCTAAACCTTGTCCCCAGGTTCCACATCCACACATCTTTTAGATACCTCCAGGGATAGTGACTCCACCACTTCATACGTGCTTCCCTAGAAGCTTCTCCTGACCCTTTCCCAGCTTTATTGACCTTCTCTGGACATGCTCCAGCACCTGAGAGACAGGGTTTGAGGTGCAGCCTAAGGAGGACAATCACTGCTCTTGTCCTGCTGGCCTCACTACTTCAGTGAGCAGGAGGTATCACTTGTCACCTGCCCAATGGAAAGAGTTCCCCCCCAGACACCATGTTTGCCTTTCCACCCGGAGGGAAGAGGGTCCCCAGGATATGGTGTCTTACCATGGGTTGTCCCAGCATACGTTGGGGATACCATGACCTGCCACGTTGAGCCTGTGCCTCCAAACTCACTTATCTGTCTCCCCTGTCTGCAGGATTCCCATACCTTCCTCCCAAGTAGATGGATGAGATTTTGGATGGGAAGGGTCAAGGTCCAGCTGAATCCAACAGATCCTCTTCCTCCTTCACCCTGCCAGAGCTATCCTTTGTGGAGCTCAGCTTTGCTCCTTCCATGATAGTAGACATTTCAAACACTATTTAAAAAAAAATAAGAATAAAATTGTCCCAAAACTCTCTGATTCCTCAAAGCTGCTCTTTTTCGTTTCCCAGCAACTTTCTTTCTTTAAATTTAAGATGGTGCTGGTCACCTTTGCTCCAAAAATACACAAAGCTGCTGCATAACTATTTTCCAAATAATTAATCTTTCCAGTGGAATAACTTAAAGCCTCACGTTTCCTGTTATGTTACACAGCTGCAATTTGTAACAAGAGATCCCGTGCTGAGCTACGTGGGCAGAGGGCCAAGGACGTGGTGCTTTACCTACACAAGAGCCCTACATAAATAATCCTTCCCTGCATGTTAAACACTTAGGTACTGTTCAGTTCCAGAAAAAAAGGGAGATGGAAAACAAAAGCCTTTCTTTTGGTTGTCATTTCACAGTTTGGAATTAAATTTTCAGTGGTAATCTGTTTTGTTTTGTTTTGTAAACTTCAGGGTTTAAGAATGTACCTTCTCAGCTCCCAGGGACAACATACATGTTCAGTTCCACTACCAATAGCTGTTTTATTGATTAATTCATATGTCATACAAATATTTTGTCTGCCATAAGGCTTACAGCCTCCTGTATAACTGGGATTTTGAAATATGCCAAGTACAAGCAGATTAATCCTTATTTCTCTGCCCAAATCCAGGCTTGGGTGGAAATCGTGGGAGATGGCCAGGAGATAGGGGATGTCACTGGATGGGACAGCCCTTGGAGAGCCACTGGAGCCAGGCATAAATCAGAGCCACCCTGAAATGGTGAGAAAGGATGCCAGGAGCTGCACTGGTCCCCTGCCAGCTGCAGTATGGGCACAGCTCTGAGGTGAAATGAGACCTCCCTTGGCAAACCTTCGTCCCTCCTCTGCCTGGCAAAACATGCAGCTCCCATCACACTGGAATTTGGGGGTCTGGCCTCCCCAAATCACTAAGTGTCTCTTGTCATGTGTGTTTTTACATATCTGTAATAACAGCATCATATGGACTGTGGGGCAAATGCAAGGCTCAGCTGAAGTAGTAGCAGTGTTTTATGGGTATTATAAATAAATCATCATCAGAATCATGCATACTGCAATTATACTTTCAGGATAACAGTGAGATGGACTGGGATATGGTATAAATCAGTTGTAAGTTGCTTTCTTATCAAATTGAGGGAAAGGATTTCAAAGGCTTTCAGCAAAGGCACATAAGCACAGTGTGCATGCTTGTGGGCCAACCTTCCAGTTTCATCCCTAAAGACACAAGTAGGAGCTTGGCAGAAGTTTGCTATGGGATGGGAAGGTCTGGCAGCATCTAAACCAACTCAGTACCTAACCTCCTGTGCTGTCAGTGGGATTTTAGGTATCTTTCAATTCCAGACCTCTAAATACACTCAGAGCATCTAACTTGTGGTTAATGGGACTAACATGAGGGAGGTGGGATGGACTGGAGGATGTGTCCCTTGTAAGAGCAGATGCTGCTGCTTGTCTCCTCTTTTTGGTGAGGAGATGAGTGTCTGAGTGCAGAGAGGTAAAAATCACAGTTCACTAAGCCCAGTGAGGCAATTAACCTGGAAAGATTGCTTCCAGCACCTTTGAAATTTGAAGGACACTCCTATCTCTTTTGGGGGTACCATGAGACTTCCAGGTGATGGAGTGGTCTTGCTGGGAGGAGTGAGTGAGGAGACTGCAGGCTGTGGTTTCCTTTGGCCCTACCCGTGGCTTGTGCTCAACTGATGGGATTTAGCCCAGGTGATGGACAAGAACCTGGTGCCCATGGCAGGACCAGTTCTAGCTGGTCAGCTTTGTGCCCTGGTCACATCAGACACATCAGCTGCAATAACCCTTCAAGAGGGAAACAATTTGAAATTAGGCAAACAGGAGAACAGTTTCCAAAAAGCATGAAAATTAGCTCGTTTCATGCTTAGAATAACCCCATTACCTCAATATCCTGAATGAATTATGCCAAACTTCCCATGCACACAAGTACACACACAAAACCCGCTTTGGGCTACTTAACAACAGACATTTCAGAAGAAGCAGCTCCGGAAAAGAGGGAATTTGAAACAAAAGTGTCCTTTGGAGCAGAACTACAAAGTGTGTATCATTGTGCTTTGATATTTAGAATGGCAATTGTTCTTCTCGTTGTGAAATATATTTTTGTACCAGCAAATCCTTGAAAAAAAGCTAAATCTTACATACATTGCGCATTAGGAAAATTCTGAAATTAAGACCTTTTTGAAACACTGATCAATGCAGTGGTGAGAAGGGCCAAAAGGAAAAAAAAGCAGCTCTGAGAGGGAAAATAATTTCCTTCCAGACAGAGAGGGTAATTTGTTGTAAGTAAGGATGGAAGGAGCTTACACTGCATTATGAGAAATGATGCTTGTGACTTCAGTTCTATGTAAGACCAGAGCTGGGGGACTTGTACCCAGGTAAAGCAGCTGTAGAGGTAATTGTTCTTCAAGAGTGTTTAAAGTCCTCCTCACACATGGGTGCTGTCAAGCTCCACATGTCTTTAAGAGCTTAAAAACCTGTTTGTGAACTTTTTTATTTCAAAGCACAGAATAAAATGCTGGGCTCACATGAAGTCCTTGCCTTTTCCTCGTGTCTGCTCCTAGTTGCTTCTCCACATGTGACTAAACCATGAGTCCACTTTTTTCATCAGAGTGATCCCAAAGACTGTGTGTCACTTGGAAATGACTTTGTGTCAGCACAACACTTATCAGACATCAGTGCCCCTACCAGCAAACTGGCCCAACCCTGGGAACACTTCTACCCTTTCCTGTATGGAAGAGACACAAATCCAGCGTAAATTTGTATATACTTTTTCCACCACTTGCAGAAATTTGTAGTTTGGATGTCTTCTCTCAAGTTTGAAGCAGTGGGTGGCAAACTTTGGATAAGAAATGGAAAGGACAGGATGGGAGATCATATATGGCTGGGGAAAGGAATGTAGCAAAAAATGGGTTTAATTGGTGAGAAGAACAAGCAAGCAATCAAAATGTAAAATAAACATACAGAAACATGCAGAAGTTCCAGTGAAAGGGGAAAGAGAAGCAATCTGGGAATGTCAGGCAGCAGTGTGGACAGTGTATTTAGTTAAGCCATTGACACTGCTGGGAAAAGTGACAATTACAGGGTTTAGATCTTAATCCAACAAGGGAATTTCAGCATGGGCTTATTTTTAGACATGTGAGTAATCCTCATATTTTCAGATCAGAAAGGTAGATCCCAGCTGGTATCATCCTGTTGTCAGCATGAACCTCACTGTTAGGAAAAAAAAAATGCTTTAAAACTCTTTTAAGTCACATTTTATTTTTCCCTGTGAAAAAAAAATATACATACCCAAATTTATTCAGATTAATAAAGACTTGGAGGTGGTTGTTGTGAGATGGGGAAACAGGGTTTGAGGTTTCCTGTGGGCTGAGACAGGTCTGCCTGGGGAAGCTGCTCCTGCTCCAGTTGTGTCTTGCTGCGAGCAGGCAGAGCCAGAAAAGTAGAATGATGGAGTCACTTCTGGCATGATGGAGTGAGCAGCAGGACACGGGCACCCAAGACATCACATCCTCAGGAGTGGGACTTGTATGGCATGGAGAAAACAGGGCAGGTCACAACTGTCTCTACCCCAGGCTCTTGCAACCTGTACAGAACATGGCTTGGGTGGAAACGGAAACAGAAGAGCACATCTGAGGGTGAGCCTGGCTCGAACATTCAGTGCACATTATAAAAATCCAGTTCAATTTATTATATTTACATTTTAGATGAGATAATATTATTATAGTAATTTATTGATTGTTTCCAACTCCACTGTCTCCTCTTAAAAGTCAGACTAGACAAAAGTTTGATATAAAGTATTTTATTCACTGGATTTTAGGATGGGTTTTTTTTGGAGGGGAAAGCAGGATTGCTAGCTCTTTTTGCATCCATCCTTTTAAAATGGTCTCAACAATAAGCGTTCTGAAGCTTTCGGACACTGCAAAAATGGTGATGCTTGTAGTGTGCCAGCTTCAAGCAAGCTGTTCCTACATGGAGATGGTCCTGCTCTCAGAGTGACATTTTATCACTTGCTGCAAGCACTGCAGTGTCCCCTGACACAGCAAAGCCCACCATGGGCTGTTCCTTATATGCCACTGATCTCCACTGATACCAAAAAGATTGACCACAACCTCATCATCCCCTTTTTGTGCTGGGCTTTGTACTGGTAAACCTGCTGGCTATTGAAATATCCACAGAAAACTGCACCTCCTCCTGCAGAGGCTGCACTTAGCCAACTCCAGAGCTTCACCATCTTCAGGGAATTTAGGAAATTAGGATGCCTGAAGGGGTCTCAAGTTGCTGGGTGCAGTGTGATGTCACAGAGAGATGGTTCCTCCCCTGGACATAGATGCAGCTTTTGTGGGCCCCATGGAGAGCCCCAAATCTGTGAGAAATTACCATGTTCCTTGAAAAGGAGCCCATCTCAAGGCATTGGCTGATCAGAAAGACCTATGTCTTCCTGCCTGTGGCCTGGTACCTTCTGCTTAACAGGTTGATTTTTAGCAAATGGACCCATACAAGAAGAATTTGTCAGCAGGTTATCCTGCTTCTTCCTATTGGATTGCCATGAGCAACTTCAACAATGTCCCATAATTGAAACTTTACTTTGGAAGAGGGTGGAAACCAGTGATATTTGGCTAGTCCATCCTCATCCTTTTATCAGTGACATTGTAAGTCACTGGAATTTAGGAAGTTAGGAAAAGATAAGAAGAACTCCATTAACTGGGCTCCTTCAAATATACATCAAATTGCATCCAAGTTTGCCAAACCTTCTGAGGAGGAATTAAGGAATACAAAAGAGATGGAGAAATGACTGATATTAAACAGGCCAGATGCTCAGAAAATATAGCGTTGCAAGGAAAAAAAAAAAAGGGGGGGATGGGGGGAAATAACTGGAGTCTCATTTTAATCAGTATAAAAATTCATCCCCACGATTATGCAAGCATTTTGTACTGTCTTAGATACAAGTTCTGTGGAAGAAGTGCTTTGCCATAGCTTGCTGCTATGGGGCTGAGTGTGTGAACTCAGGAAAGCAAAGGCCTATCACTCCAGTCCTGAAACCTGGATTAGACAGCCATGATGGAAAAGGACCGGGCAGGAGCAGCAGCTTTATTTACGGAAGGGTAATCTCCAGTGGTGTGGAGTGATGGTGACAGCGATGGGAAATTTGGGCTAGAAATGCTCACTAGCATCCCTCAGACTTTTGCCTTCAGCCAGCCTTGAGAGCAGCATGAAAACCTGCAGAGAAGGGATCACTAAGTGGTGGCGTTGAACCAGCCTGTGCATCTTGCCCAACTTCAGCTCCTCATCTTCCTCCTCCGACCTTTTACTACGGTGAGAGGAGGAACGAGATGGGGGAGCAAACAGCACAGCAGGACTTCAGAAATCCTCCCGACATCCCAGACAGGAGGAGGCACAGACCTTGAACACCCATTTATTCGCATTTATTTATAATGTAAGGAACATTTATCAGCGCCGACTGGGCAGTCGCAGGAGCAGAACCAGAATCCGCTTTACCACACCCGGGCGAGGCAAGGCGGTTCGTCGGGACGCGTGGATCATTTCCCCCCTGCTCACCCCGAGCCTGGCTGCGGCAGACAGCGCTCAACCCCCTGTGCACCTCCCGGCCTCCCTCTCCCGGCTCCATCCCTGCCAAGCCCAGCTGCTGGGCTCGGGTGCCGCCGCAGCTCCCGTTCCCGCTGGCACGGCTGCTGCGGAGCGGGGCCGGGGAGGGCCCTGCTGACGCACCCGATTGGTATTAGAAGACTTCACTGGCTATTTATAGGCCCCCACCAACCGCAGAAAGCTCTTGGCCTCGCTTTTCTCCCTCCCTCTCTCCCTCCATCTCGCTGACTGGCTTTAGCTCAGCACAGGAGGGGGAGCAAAAGAAATGCTGTCAGTAAACCAGCGAGTCCGAGTGCGACATTCTCAAGCACAGCAAAATTTCTGGCCCTCCGCTAGCAGAATCAGTCTGAACAAATTATTCCCATCATGCCGGCCTTTCACTCTGGTGTTCTTTCCTGCTTTTCAGCCTGGATTTCTTTCCCGTTTTGCTGCTTTTTTTTTTTTTTTTTTTTTTTTTTTTTTTTTTTTTCTCCCTCTCTGCACTGTTTCACTTTCCAGTTCCTAGCATTGGCTTGGCTGTTCCTCAGCAGGGTTGGATACAGACCAGAGAGGGGGAGACCTCTCTATTGAGCTTGGCAGATTTCCCCAGTCCCTGCCAGGAGCTTCCCTGTGTGTCTCCAATACCCAGGCTGAGCCCTGACCCTTATTTTGGCCCACGATATCTGATGCTCTCCTGACTGCAGCACCAGGCTTCAGCTCCCACGTTCACCCGCTGAAGGACAGACCCATGGTCCCCACCCTTGTCACCCACTGACTCACCCCCGCCCTGTTCCCTGCTGGTGGATGAGTCAGTGAGGACTAAGCGAAGCTGTGGATGGAAATTGTACCTACACATAGACCCTGTGTGCTCCTCCAGCATGGATAACCACAGCAGTAAGTTTTAAAGTGCTGTTGTTGCAAAAGCACAATCTGCTCCAGTTTGGAGCAGAGGCGGCATTTGGAAATGTGAGTAAAAAGTTCAGTACACCTGGATACAGGCAGTGAGGTAAAAACAATGCCTAGTGTCCACGGCAAAGGCACTGACGGAGAAGTAAAGCCATTTATAATCACTTCAGTGAAGTGAAAAATGGAGGTCACTGGAGGTGCACATACATTCTTTTTTTAACAAAACAATGCTGATTTTCACAATATTTATTGTCAGAAGCATTCCTAACAGAAACACTCCAGTCTGCATTCAGGCTCTCAGGTTTACAACAGAGGTGAGAGAGAATGACTGTGGGAATTAAATCTGGAGCAAGCTATTCTTCTGCTTTCTCACTGAATTAACCATTGCCCACCTGAAAGGCTCTGTTCCTTGCAGCTCCATCAGCATTTCAGAGCTAAAGCAATCAAGGGATGGGGGTCTGCTCAGTCTTATCCTTAAGTAAATGACTTTACCTCTCAGTTTTTGTATGGCTCCATGCTTATCTCTGTGGACTTGCAGGCTCCAGGGCTCTCTCCCACTGCAGGGCAGGATGTCCAGCACCAACTCCAGACACATCCCCAGAGGGCTGAGACTTACAGCAGCATTAGCAGACAAATAACAGGGCCAGGGTCTTTCTCTTCAGAGAGGAATGGCGCTCCCAGCTGCAAACAGCAAGTCTCAAAGTTAATGCATTATGCTTTTCAAATTACAGTAATTTCACGACCATAAGGCGCACCGGACTATAAGGCACACCCCTGGGAGTCAGCAAAATTCGCAACTTTGTAGATCATATAAGGCGCACCGGACTATAAGGCGCACTTCCAGGTTCGAGGGAAAATTTTAGTCAAAAGGGTGCGCCTTATAGTCATGAAATTACTGTAATTATTATTTGTAGTATTTACCATGTCCAGTTCTGGGCTCTTCAGTACAAGAGACATTGAGCTCCTGGTTCAGCTCCTGGTCCAGCAGGAACAAAGTTGATCAAAGTACTGGAGCATCTCTCTTCTGAGGAAAGGCCTATTTATCCTGGAGAAGAGACACCGAGGGGGAATCTCATCAATGTCTGTCAGTCTGCAGGGAGGGGTCAGAGCATGGACCAGGCAAAGGCACAAGGGGACACGGGCAGGAACTGATGCTCAGGAAGTTCCGCCTGAACATGAGGAAGAACTTTTTCCCTGCGCAGTGCCCGAGCACTGGGACAGATTGCCCAGAGAGGCTGTGGAGTCTGGGCAATATTCCAGAAGCATCTGGACACACTCCTGTGCCATGTGCTCTAGAACAACTCTGCCTGAGCAGGGAGTTTGGATCTGATCACTGTGGTCTTCTCTAATCTGACCCATTCTGTGATTCTGTAGTTCATTGAAATGAAGATACAGGAAATTCATTTGAACCTGGGGATGGTGCTTAACATTTGGCCACTGAACCAAAAGCATTCTACCTTTTCTTGACAAGTTTGTCCCTTTGTAACTTTCTGATCCCATTTCTAAATCTCAATGTGAATAAGGCTCTTGCTGAAGGTGTCTTACTTGCAGCTCTGTCATGACCAGGTCATGGGGAATGTGCGGGACTGAAAACTGGGTAAGAGAAAGGAAATTCTTATTCCTTCTATGCAGCTCCTTTAGAGGCATCACAGAATCATGTTTGCTGTGTCTGCCGAGGTGAGTGGGTTGCCAATGGTCAAAAACAAGCTGATGGGAAGGGGATGGGAAGTGTCCTGGCAAAGGGAAAGCACCCCTTCTCATCTGACCATGCTGGTGCATGGTGTGGTACTGAAGAGCCACGCACCCCATTGACCCCTCTCCTCACACTGTTCTGCAGAACTGAAAGCCTACAGAACGTTTTTCAGAGGCAAATCAGTACATATGGATTCCTCTTGCCACAAACAACAGCTGGGCCACTTCATCGGCACATCCTTCTCAACTTGCAGATGCCCTAGCCCTGCCTTAAGAACTGCATGGTCACCCTGGAAATGTGGGATAAGGCACTAAAATTTCAGGATGCCTGTTTTAGGAAGGCTGTTTTAAAAGCAAATTGGAAGCAACAACCTGCACAGGAAAATTTTGATTTCTTCCTCAGTTCTACTTCTTCAGTTTTGGAGAGGTACATTCATAAACCATAAAAGCAAATTATTCCTTCACCAAGATCCAACCTTGACCTTTCTGCAGCACAATTAAAATGTAAAAGCACTTTTGCCATATCACTAAAATTGTTCCCTTCATTTACACCCCATTTTCTGCCAGCACCAATGTGTAAGGTGGTCATGACTCACAATAAATATCTGGTAGTTCTCCTACAATAAAATCCTGATTTTGAGGGGCTTGCAACTTGAGCTGGACAAAAACTTCATAAGATATAACTTACTCTTGAATTCAGCATCCTTGTCCACATGCAGCTTTGTTTCCTCCAATTTTTGCATGTGAAATTTTCTCACTGGAGATTTCCTAGAAGTACATCTTGTTCTCATGGACCACACAAAAGCATCCCTGCTACAAGTACCTGACCCTTGCCATTTCACAGAGGAATGTGCTTGGTTCACTGCTATAATTTATGGTATTTTTGCCAGTGCTGCAGTTGTGCCAGTCCCTTCCTAAGCAGGAAAAAACACACAGGCTCTGTCTTGGATGGGCTGCAGTCAGATGACAACTGGTAATGCTGAGATGATGAAGGTGGCCCACATGGCTGGAGAACTTTGCACACAAGCACCCATCATTAAGCATTTCAGTGCTCCACATAAAAGCTCTGCAAATTTCTACAATAAATGTGTGGGGGGGTGTTGGGGGAACACCATATTTAAATTGCAGTTCAAACTTTGGACTTAAGAGTAAGTGTTCACTATTGTATTTTAATACAGTAAATGTCATGTGGTTTCTGGTAGTGGAATAATACAAGGAAGTCAGTGTGTTATGAGTTCATGGATTAGGTTGGAAATGTTTGTAAACCAGGCAATAAAGCTGTATGAGCAGAAGCATTTACAGGATATTAGTGAAGTAGTTTGAGTTTTAAAATTACAGGAGAAGTCGGTGTTTGGCAGTGCTGTGTGGGGACACAGACACTGGATAGCTGAAAACATTATAACCAATAGAAGAACACAGTCCAAGGTGAAGAGCAGCTTACAAATGTGTATAAATGGTATGATTTAAGGACAAAACATTACAGATTTTTTTGCCTTTAGGTAAAGGAGGTTCTGTTTTCTTGCAACAAGAGCTCTGGATCTTCTCTCCTTGTCATTTGCAAAGCAAAGGGGTTGGGAATGTGATGCTAAACGTTTGGAGAATGCACATGAGCATGATTATGTGATGGTAGTAATGACATTAATCTTAAATCTCAATTAAATTGTTTGTCCTGTAATAAACCCAGTACCTTTCATGTAACTATTAGAAAGACAAATGTAATTTTTAAAAAGTAAGCATATTATATACTGGTATACCTTTGTTCCCAGTTCTACTTCACAGAGAAAGGATCAGAAGTATCCAATATCTAAGTGAAATGTATAAAATGGCAATTATCTCTGTTTCAGCACACAGTGTTGTTATTTCTTTGCTAAATACAGATGGTTTCCAAGAATCGATAAACTCATTGCAGCTGGACAATGTTCACAGGCTTATGGAAGAGGATGGTTTTCAAAGGAATTTAAATATTGCAGGGAGTGGTTTTATATTCCAGGGCCCAAGTTTGCTTTGTGATAGCGGTTTAGTTTCACTGTTGCTCAAGAAAGGAGCCCTCTGTTCAAGAGGGAAATGCAGAAGGTGTGAACAAATAAAATGTTCAATTCTCCATTCCTAGCACAGCAGAGGACTAGAAATCAGCATGGAAGAAAAAGAGACAAGACTGGATAAACAGCAGAGCTACAAATCCTGAACAAATCAGACACGTAATACTGGTTTGCATTCCCAGAACATAAATTAACACCTGGTAAAATGACTGTGGTTTTGAGATAAAATTTTGTTTTCCATGAATACCCTCTAAAATAGGCTTAAAAATCTTTCCATGAACACTTCTAGCCACTAATCTAATTGATGGGAATGTTTTCAGAAAGTAAACATAGATGAAGGAAATTCACTGCTTTTATTCACTTAAAAGTGGATGTTTACAGGTTTTTAAAGGTATTCCCTAAGGTCAATAACTAACTAAGCAATCTTATTTTGTAAAGAGCTGTGGTGCAGTAAGAAAGCCAGGCTCCAAGGCCTTTGCGTGAAACTATCAACAAAATAATCTCAATTATGCTCAGAAGAACAAATATTTTTAAGGACAACTCACCTCAACATGGTACACACCTTCTGATGCTCCCGAGAAGATGCAGTTAAAAGTGAAGTTTATGTCAGCAGGGCACCTGCATGGGATCAAAGATTTTTGACTGCTTGGGATGTGCATGGATGTGAGCAAGGAGGGATCAGGTCCTCTTGCCAGACACTGAATTGATTCAGGCTTGGAAACTACAAACCCATGAGCTTCAGGGGAATTACTTCCTGCTCACAAGGGTGCAAGAGCTGCATCAAGCCCCTGGGACCTACCCCAGCTATAGGCACACTGCTCACCTTGAGTAGACCTGCTTGCCCAAGCTCCTTTTACTCTGGATTTTGTGGTTTGGTTCTCTTAGGTGAAGCCAGAGCCAAACCCATGACACACTTCCTGCAGGTTTACCCCACGCACAAATCACAGGGAGAGAGCTGCTGGATCTCCGAGCCAGGACATCAACGATCCCTGCAGAGCTGAGCCTTGTCTAAGAGACCCCAGCTTACCTCCTGAAACAGTTTGGTAGAAACGCTGTAACTTCTAAGCCCAGTCTAACTGAGGAGTAGCTTAGCTCCATTCAGCTGAAGCAAGCACAATCCTAAACAACCAAACATGCAAAACCCAAACCAAACCACCTCAGAGAGAAATCACCTTTGGCAGGCAAGCCTCACTTTCAAACTTTTCTCTGTAGCCGTGAAATTGAGACTTTAAAAGTAAAAGCCTTCACACAACTGCTTCCCTGCCAGCACTGGCCCTGAAAAAATCCTGCTGCATATTAGGAAAGTTGCAGTGCCATGATTATATGAAAGAGTTCCTCAGCTGCTCTCTCTAGAGGTGTGTGCAAAGCCCCCATGGAAGGCTGTACAGTGGTATGGGATGATTGCTTATAGACTTTCACCAGCCAGAGACAATCACACGTAAACTCACGAGCCCAATTTCTGTCTCAATTCTGTCAGCTTATTGCTGTTAAAGAACGTACAGCTACAAAAAAAAAGACAAATGTCTGCCTGGAGATTCCCACCCTTTTCAGTTCTTTGAAGAGGTGTGTGTATACATATATATACATATATATATCTATATAGATATATGTCTATCATTGAATAGTGAATGCTCTATTCATTCTGTTTGCCAAATTGCACTGGACCTGATGCAAAGCCCTCTTTAGTGCAGCATTCAGAAGTCTCCAAGCATGAGTCAGTGTGAGCATTGCTGAAGGCTGCAGAACCCTGCAAGTATTTTAACCTCTTGCTAATGGTAAGAGGGGAAAAAAGATGACAGATCTTAAATTCTCTGCTTTTGCTATCAATTCAAAGATGGGAGTCACTTATAAACATCCTTCATTATTCCCAATGATTAGTTGAAAAGAAAACCTTACTCCCACCCTCTTTTTTCCTTCCTTTTTTTTATTCTGACAGGATGGCTTTAATGGTCTTATTTTCTTCCCCTTTCAAATTAGAGCAATTTGTGTACTGTCCATCCCAGATTTCTTACAAGATACTATGGCAAGGCTGGCAGAATGGGGCCTTAGATGCTAAGACACAAATCTGAGAACCTTTTTTTTTTTTTTTGGTGTATGATTTAACAATTCCTGCTTCAAATAAGTAACTGTGAACTCTGTCCTCCAACTCCCTTGGATTTCAATAAAAGCAAGCAGGAAAAAAACCTTGCAATTAGTCCCACCATTTCTGAAGTGAAAAACATGAATAAATTATTGCGGGTTACCATTTTTGAGCTCTTCAATTACTGTGAATATGAAAATAAGAAAAAAAAAATCTGTATTTACAGCAGTCTGTTGATGGAACAAGTTTTTTAAGCAAAAAAAATTGTATTTTGTCAGCAGTGAAAACGTCAATCTAGTCCCTTATTCTGTTATCTCATTATCTTACAGAAGTCTATCAGCTGTTTGATGCTTTTACTGCAAAAAGCAGATCTTAGTAAAAGAGCTTGTACATAGAGATGAAGAGGTGAAGCACAATTTGAATTTCTCATTTCCTTCACGGGGCTTAAAATGTTGGTAAGGTTCCAGTATTTGTTGGAAACTCCTACTGGGCATTACTTCCTTCTCGTGTCCAAAATAAATTCTTCCAATATTAATCATTTGTGATAACAGCGTTGCTTTTTGACACCACTGACGCTGCTCCTGTCAATTCTCCTCCGGCATCAGGAGAGAGGAATTGCGCTGCCAGTGCTATTGCTCTCATTTTTTTCATTCACCTGGGCAAATTCTGATACCGTGCCGGATCCTGGGTTGTACTTTGTTCTTTAAAAATGTCAGAATTAAAAAACAATCAAGAGCTTGAACCGTGACACCTGTCAAGCACAGGCAACCCCCAGCTTCCCACTTCCAGACCGCGATATCCCGAGGGAAGCCGAGGTTTTCCCAGCCCCCTCCCCAGGCTTTTCACAGCCGCCAGCGGGGCCTCCCCGGCTTCCCCCAGACCAGGCCCCGGCTCCGCTCCCCTTCCTCCCGCGGGAAACGACCCTGGCGGCGCCGGGGCCAGCCCCGATCCGCCCCGGCCACCTCCCGCGCGGCTGGCGGCTCCGGGGCGAGCCCTGTCCCTCCCCGGGGTCTCGGAGGCGCCGGCCCCGCCTCGCCCGCCGAGGTTCCGCCGCCCGCGGCCACCGCCCCCGCTCCCTGCGTGACCATCTCCCCGCCGCGCCCCCGCGCGCTTTCTATTGGCCACCCGCGACGCCCATCAACCTGGCCCTCGCTGCTGATTGGTCGCTGACCGGGCCATGGAGTAGGCCCCGCCCTGCGGGGCTCCCCCCAGCCCTCCCCGGCACTTGGCGGCGGAGTGTCCTCAGAAGACTCGCTGGGCCGGACGGGCCGCTCCGCCGCCGGCGGCCGGCCCGCGTTTCGATTGGCCGCCTGTCCTGTCAATCCGCCGGGCCGCGGCGCTCCGTTGGCTGGCGGGCGGGCGGGAGGCGGGGCGCTCCCCCCGCCCCCGCCCGCGCGGTGCCGCCCTGTGACCAACTCCCGTGTGTGAGTCACGGCAGCGCCGTCAATGCCGTGTGCGGGCGGGCGGCGCTGCCTGGGCTGCCCCGGCCCCCCTCCCCCGGCACAGGGCTGGCGGGCCGCACTTGTCACCGTGTCACATTCTCCCCGCCGCCTGCCGACCCGGCTCATCCTCCCCAGCTCGGCCGCCGCCCGGGGCCACCGCGGCGGCATGGGATAGAGCCGGGCACGGCCGCCCCCGCCGCTCGTTTTACACTGACCTCCCCGCGGTTTAAATCCCTCCCCTGCGTGTCCCCCACGCCGCCTCCTCGCCTCCCTCTAGCCCCCGCTCCCCCGGGCGCCTCCCTCGCCAGTCCTCGCCGCGGAGCCCCCGGAGCGGGTGAGTGCCGGGCACGGCCCTCCCGGGCTCGCTGAGGGGGCGGGGGGCGCGGGCCGGGCAGCCCCGGTCGTGCGGGGCGGCCGGGGACAAGTGTTCCAAACTTGGGGCATTCCCCTCCCGGCGCAGCCTGGCGCTGCCCGCTCGGACTGCAAAAGAAGGGGGTGGGGGGGAAAATAGATATAACCTCCCGGCGTCGTTGCCAACTTCTAATGCGTGTCGTGCTGCCGGCGATTGTAATTTTGATTTGATTTTGGTTTTTTTCCCCGCCCTGGCTGAGGCTGTGGTGATGGTTGACGTGAGGGTATCCCGAAAGCCGCCCGGGTCGAACAACCCCTCTAAACCAGGGTCTGGCCACTGTCCGTCCTGGAGAAGCGGGGAAACCCGCCTTTTGTATTTCTAGGTGCTCCGTCCTCCTCCCCACCCTGTCATTCCAGGATATTTAGCTATTACCTGGGCTTCACTTGCCGTGGCAGGAACATGCGTGTTTGGAAGGGGGAAGCCGTGGTGCGCAGCGGGGAGTTTTGGTGTCTTGGCTTGGTATTGGATGCTCGATGTGAAATGGTTATGTCTCCGTTTCACTGCTATTGATTTTCCTCTTTTTTTTTTCCCCCCCTCTCCTTAATGTATTTTTAGAACGTGAATGTGGTATATATTCTCGTGTGCTGTACATACAGAACAGCTAAAATAAAACAGAGGCATGGAAAACGCCAGCAAATACAGCAATGCTTCCATGCACAGGACATCCAAAGCCTCAGTACTCTGCTGGGTTTATTTATTAATATTAATTGCTTGATCTTTGTCATTTATATCCTATGGAAACTAATTGCTGAATTGAAGGTTTACCAAACTTCACAGGGTTCCAAAATCATCTGTCTCAGGCATCTGAAAAATAAATCCACTGAACTTTTGTTAAGAGGAAAGGCCAGCATCATTCTGGGAATCCTCCACATGAAGTTCCTCTTTCTAAAGGCAAGCACTCTTGTAAATAAGTCCTAGTAAAGTATGGCTTTACTCAATGAGTACTCAAGTGTATGCAGAGGGTCAGTGAATTTCTAGAGAAAATTAAATCTTTACTAGATCTTGTCTTGCTTTTACCTATTAATGGAGGGAAACAAATCAGCTGTGAGATTGACATCAAATAGTAAATCAGTCCTTTTCCCAAGGGGTAACTTGCCCAACATAACCTTAAAACTTCCTAAATTCTGCCTTTATGGGGAAGGCTCCTTCAACTGTGGGCTATTGATTCAGTATGAATTGGGCCTGTTTCTCCTCTGGAACTGGTTTAGCACCAGTGCAGCTTCATTAACAGAGCAGATTTGCATTAATGTGAGGAGTAATCAAGAAACTCACGTTTTGAGAAAGACCCCTGTAGTAATGACATGACAAGTCGTGATTCCTGCCCTCATCAGACCCAATTACACCACCCTTACTCACTCTGAGTGGCACTTTACTGCGCAAGTGCTCCCTGCGATGCTTGTGTGACTACTTGTGTACTACAGTGCCAATTTGGGTGAGGTAGAGTGGCTTATTTTTTTTCATAACTTATTTTATTCCTTTTCCTTGAAATGACAACGTGTTGGACTATTTTTCCTTGGGCCATGAAGAAAACTACTGAGGATTAAATGTAAATCTGCTTTGTTAAGTGACCAAAAAACCCCTGTTTAAGACTTCTGTGCTGCCAAGTGGAACAGGCAGGTAAGTTTTCTGTGTGTATAGCTGTCTTTTGTTGCTACAGAAAGTGGGAAAAAGGTTGTTGAAAAACTAATTATCTTGTCCTGAAATTCCTCTGTGCCTCTGGGATTCCATACCTATATGCTGTTGAAGTTGTTTTCCTAATTCTCCTCTGTCTCTAGAACCGCCCCCAACCCCCAAACATTCGCATTGCATTGTTAAAGTGTTAGCTATTGAAGTCACTGGCACAAGGATCAGGCCGTCGGCTGGTTTTCTTTAAAGCGGTTGATAATGACTTGGATGTGATGTTGTAGAAAGATAATATTATCTGGTGTGTTCGTCGCTCAGATCCACTGTCTTACTACAATCTCAGAAAAAAGCTCCGTGCTGAGCAGCCTGTAAAGAAAATACATCTAACAAAGCAGAATTGTCTTCTGCCTTTCTGTAGTCATTTATAAATCTCGTGAAGGTTTGTTTGATACTCTTTCAGAACAAGATCCCTTCGTGTTTGTTTCATGTTTTTGCTTCCTGGTATGACTGTGTGTTCATTGCTAAGCCTTTGTGTCACTGATTGAGATGTTATTGTAATTAACATTAATTATGCAAACTAGATTGTTTTTAGAGGCTCTTCAGCTCTGTATATTGATACTGTCAACTTGTTTGTTTGCTGAACAAAAATCCACGCGTTTCACCGTTCTCAGAAGAAATAGATTAACCGATTCCAAGTTAATATATGCATGGGAAACCATAGCAAAATCAAGTTATATTAGCTCAAATGGCGCATTGATTCTTGATGGATGTGATGAACTGAGTATGGTTGGATCTGAAATATCAAGGCAGGGCAAACAGGGGGAGCAGGAAAGGGGACTTTAGGTACAGTCATTTGGGGAGGGTGTTTACACTGGAGGGTTCCATTACATTTTTTCCAGATTGACAGTGCTAGATCCATTGGGCCAAATTCTGCCATCCCTAATTGAACAAAACTCTCACTAAAGTTCACTGGAACTGCCTGCTTGAATTTGTTTGAGAAATGGAGAAAAATGGCAGAGTTTACTTCATTAATTATTTAAGACGTTTTTGGTTTTAGACTTGGAGAAAATATCTTTCTTCAATTTGGTTTGGAAGGTGTTCCAAGGTTGTCTTTTTAAAAGAAAAGCTTAATAAAAATATCTTTGAAATATACATCCCTGTAGCAATGGTAACATTTTACAATTTTTTTACGATGTTAATTATAGTGACATTCACAAAAGTCTCCTTGTCTGATTCTGAATCATCCTCTTGAAACCCTTCTGAGCTGAGATGGACTTAAGAATTTCTCCCTAGAAGTCAAAATTGTTGCAATGTTTATATGTTATATTCTTGTGTACTCATAGGAAGAAAAATAATAGAGGCAGGGAGAGTTTAAATGGGAATTGATTGTCATGATATCACATCTGACAATATACACAGGCTGGCAGGTTATTCCCTGTCTTAAAAACCAAGTCTCTCTAACTTCCATTTAAATAAGCAAAATTGGGTTTGCAGTTTGCTTTGGGTAATGAAAGAGGACTTTTTTGTTTCTACTTTTGGTGCAGTGTTCCTCTGGAAAGTTAGAAACAGCACCCTAGGACTCGGCGATGTGGAGGGTGTATAATTATATGGGAAGGCTCCATAGCATCAGTCAATTAGCATTAGCAGCTGAGTGAGTTGGTTAAGCTGTAGAGATGGCATCATGGAAATCAATAAAATGCTGATTTTCTTTTTCTTATTACAGATTCCATATTAGAAGGAAAATATGCTATTTGTTTGTCTGCCTTTCATGTAGGCTTGCCAAACCATTAGTTGATTTGGAAAGGCAGGTTTTTCTGTTCCGGCAATCAGTAGTCAGGTTTGTTTTGTTTTGCTTTTTTTAAACTCTTTTAAATCTTTATTTATTAGATTGTCTTCCAGAAATGACACTAACATCCTGACCTGCAAGCAGCTTCATGTGTGTCTGTTTGTCAGCAGAGGCAAAAAGGGAAGGTCACTTATTTTTCTTACGACATACCAGTGTGGCATTGCTTGTTGTAGCCCGAGTGCTTTATGTTCCTGTTTCTGCTTTAAACTGAATTCTCCCAAGGATTTGGAGGATACTGATGCTGAAATCCACGTTCAAAATAAAGAGACCTCAACTGTTTTCTGAGGTGTGAGTCAGAAGGAATGATGTTAAGCACTGTAAGATATCTAATATGCATTGGCCTTTATTTCTTTGTCTCAAAGCTTCTCCTGCTTTTATACCAGAGAGACAAGTACCCAGATCATTCATCACACTGAGCTCTTACAGAGACGTGACAGACCAACAGCCTTATGTTGCACGCTGTGGAATGTGTACAAAGCATTAGGTTCTGATTATCTATATAAAACATTTTATTTGGGAGGAGCTGTAAATGGAAATGGCAGTCTTCTAATCCAAGAGCTTTGCTTTTGCTTCTCTTCTTCCTGATTGAAATTAAACTTAAGTTCACGGTCAAATTATTCTGTTTCAATGTAGCTGTATGCTGTGACTCTTGAGGAAATGATTTATTTACACTAAGGTACACTTTGGGGGATCCCTCTCTACCTTTGTGGTGGATTCTAATTTGGTGGACTTTCTTGAACTAAGAAGGTCCCAACCCTGCAGCTTCTTCAAGGATACTACAGTGAGCATCTGTTCTGTGACGTGAGCAGCCTATGTAACAGAGTTTGGGTATCATGAGGCTTGTTGGTGCGTGTTCCTGTATGAACGGAAACAGTCCAAAATGCTGGCTGTGTGATGCAGAACAACACTAAAGGTTGACAACTTAGAAAATTAATGCTATGGTTCATGCTGACATTTCAGAGGGAATTCTGATGGAGGCACGGTCCCAGCGAAGGTAAACGCACGAGTCCAGCCGCACAGATAAAGTAGCAGCCTCACTCTTATCTCTTTGGTAACCCAAACCTGTTTGCTGATAAACTGGCAAAATTATAGTCTCCCTATGCTTTGTTTCTGCTAATCTCTAATTAAGTAGATCCAGGGAAGGCCAGCATGGTGCTTTTAGTGCTCAGCTACAGCTTAGAACTTACTCTGCTTTCTAATGATTACAAGCAGGTGAAGCGACAGGAAGGGCAGAGATGTTGGAGTAATGTGGTCTGCATTTAAGTTCCTGATTCTCTAAAATATTTAGCCATAGCTGTAGTGATCCACAGTACTTCATATCTGGCATTGGCCATGTGTGTCCATATGTGTCCAGTTAAGGACAGTTAAAAAGCACAGAAGTAGGGGGGGAAAGAAAAAAGGATAAAGAAGTCTTAACTGAACCAGAATAAAACCTCTTTAGCTCCTACCGTTTGAAATAGGGAGGAATCCCAAGAAATAACAAGAGTGAAGTCTCACAACTGCAAAATTACTGTAGTGATTGTGACTCTGAAAAAGCAGGTTCTAGATAGAGATGGAATTGTAGTTACTCTGTGGTCTTGTCATAACTTTGCTGATGTGGTTAAAGCATTAGTTCTGAAAACAAGTGCATTGGCAGCTTGGAGTCTTTTTCTTAAAAATGTACTAGTTTATATTAATGTATTTACTTGTTGGATTACCCAATTTCAATATTGCTATTAAAAAAAAAGGAACACACCCCATTTTCCTGTCAAATGAAGTCAGATATTCCTGTGGATGTCTTTTTCTCTTTTATCTTTTTTGTTTGTTTGTTTGTTTCCTTCTAAGAACCTTTTCGTTGTCTGCTTTCCTACTTTCTGTGCTACTGAATTCCTTTCTTGTTGTTGTTTCAGTTACTTCCACTTCTTTCCAGATTTTTTTTTTCAATTTGTTATTGTTCATTCTAGCCTTAATCAACTACCTATAGAATCATAAGGTCCACGTTGAGGTGTGTCATGCCCATAGTATTTAGTGTCCTCTGTCCTTGGCAAGGAAAAGGTTTACCACTGCTGACCTGTAGTCCGATGGAAAATGTGGAGGGAGAACCTGTTGGAGGTGTGACTTGAAGTGGTGCAGTCATCTAGAAGGAGTCGGGGCCACAGCCAGAAATTATAGCCAGGTGTCATCAGCTTTCAGACTCATGCCCTGTGCTGTAGCAAAGCACGTCTTTTGTTTCTTCTATCCTTTGCAGAGTTAACTTTTTTGTTTGTTTGTTTTTCTGCTTCTCTTTATTTTTTCTGGTTTTGCATTTTCTCCTCTGTAATATGTAATAGCTACTAATGACCTCTCAAACTGCATCACAGGGGTGTTAAGGGTAGTGTGTTTTCCCTCATCCTGTCTGGAATATTTGGCTGTTGCCAGAGAAATTGAGGTCAGAATCAGGGTCTCTTGAGTACCATGCACCAAAAGTGTATGCACGTATGTGTTGAAGATAGCAAAATATACTGTTAAAGAAATCAAACAAGATTTGTAAAGTTAAAAAAACTAATACTTGTTTTGAGATGCAATGTGAGAGCTAAGGTATAAAATGAGATAGGCAAAGATGCAGCCTTCTTCAGAGAACCTTTAAACTATTAAACCTTTTTAAAGGAACACATCAGTTCTTTGCTGAATCTACTCAACTGAAGGAAGGTGAGCGGTCCTTCTTCCTGTGAGAGTGAGCAAATCTGAGAGTAATCTTCCAAAACAGAGTTTAGGTCTTTAAGCCTGGTGGTGGTGGTGGTTGTTGCCTGATGTCAAATGAAGGAAGTAGTGTCAGATATGCAGTGGGAAAATGCCCAGGAACAGGCATTCAGCCAATCCAAGGAGGCTGTTTTAACTGTCCTTTGATTTGGAATATTTTTAATTTATCCTGTTTTCAGATATTTCAGTGCAGAAAAGGCAGTTTCTGTCTTTTCAGATTGTCAGATTTTTGTAGCATGTCTATCTTGAAAAATCCAAAAGAGGGAGGAGGTAAAAAAGTAAATCTCAGATATAGTTTTCTTCTGTCCCTCCTGCCACGTTCAAAATGATATCTCATCTTGTTCTTATCCTTGTTCAGAATAAAAGCTGTGATAATCCATTTCCTTTGCTGTGATAATCCCTTGCCCAAATGTCCTGGTAGCGTAATTTGATTGTGGTGCTTGGACAGCTATCATATCACTCCTACAAAGCAACAGTAATAGTTGTTACAAACAACAATATAATCCAAGAAATCCAGAGTTAAAGTGCTTACAGCAGAGGCTAATTGCATGCTAGAGAGTATTACTGTATCTTCTGATTGATGTCCCTCATTGGCCAAGACTTGCAGATGAGTTCTTAACATATTATTTAACAAGATGGTAGTGCTCTGTGTTTAAATTGCTTGTTGTTGTGGGGTTTTTTTATTGCCCCTCCCCAGTGTGGGGTTCAGAACCTCCTTATTAGTTTTGTGGGAAAGCTACAGATCCAGATTCCTTTGGAACTATTGCAGCGTGAGGGAACAAAGTGCAGGGATTTTTTTGAGAGCTACAGCAGCCTGTGCTCCTTACTCAAGAAAAGTTAAGAATCCTTATAATCACTGGGGCTTTTGTGTGGTTTTTGTTTTATTTTTCCTTTGCCTTTCTTTCCTACTTGAACTCTGATTCTGAAGGAGCTGGAGCAATTACCCAACCTGTCTTAAATCTTCCCATTCAGAGGAGGATGGAGTGGGAAAGAAGGTCTGCATTGGACTTCAGATATTCTCTCTAGCCCCTTTGCCACCCCTAAGTCACACTACTTCAACCTGAAAAACAGCAGAGGAAAAATTCTGCTTGAGCACTTTTTCCTGGCCTTAATGAGGGATTTTTTACAAAGAGAGAAAATAGTGTAGGTGAATGCATCTAGCACCCGTTAGGAAAGGGTCACCACCACAGGGATGCTGCTGAAAAAGGATGCCAAATCATCCCAGACTCTGTACCAGGCTCTTTGAGAGGCTCCTGTGAAATAAAAAGCTGTATAGCTGGTGTATATATATATTTCTGTACGCTGTGCTCGATTTCTGCCATGCCACAAACCCTGATTAGAATAATTTATAATAAAAAGTGAGGCATGGATCCCAGAAATGGATAATGTGATGGGGGGAAAGAGGGAGGCGAGTTGCAGAGAAAACCAATCTGAAGGTTTTCCTGGTTTGTAGATGTACCCCAAAGCATGGATTTACTGCCACTGTCGTAGGAAGAAGCTACAGTCCTAATTTTTGATGTCAGAGATGACTGTTATATGGTTGGCTTAATACACATACTGTTCACTGCTGTTTGTTTATTTATTTGCAGTAGGACTCTGGATATTTCAGGTACTTTCCAGGTGCTTACAGATAATTTCTGCTCCAAGGACTTCACAAATCAGAGAGACCAGAGGAAAGTAAATGGGTGGGAATTTAGTGCTGAGAAGAAGAACGAGAGTCACAGGATGCAGGGCCCTTGAGAGCAGTGCAAGTGTGTGGTAGAGGTGCTGTGCAGGTGAGATGGGGAGGAGGATACCTGCAGTGGCCTCCAGGAAAGAAATGGGCATTTGGTGTGTCTGGAAAGAAAATAAATCCTTTTGCTTTTCTTCTGCATTGCAAGTCAGTCTGTGGTCAGTTTAGAGCTCCTAACTCCTGATCTCTCTCGGATCCTTTCCCCTGTATTTGTGATTGTGTGGTGTAGTGGCTTTGTAAGTGGAGTTACTCTGTCATGTTCTGTGCAGAGAAATGCTGGGAAAATGGGAGAGCAGGGGAATGAGGCACGTGAGGCGTGTGTGCAATATGAGGCTTGACATGGCCAGGGAAAAGTAGCATTGGGGTTTTGCACTAGCATTCTTTGGGGCACGAAGTGTCATCATCTTTGGTTTAATTTTTTTTTTTTTTTTTTTTTTGCTGTGATTAAGGCCCTGAGCATGCCTGTAATGCAAAACAGAAAACATAAAGAAAATGTTTTCTCTTCAGCCATCATTCTAGCATGCTTATGTGTGTATGAATCATTCCTCCTCCATCTGGAAGGATGAGATGCAGAGCTCTTTCCTAAGGAGGTATCTAAAGTACATCCTCATAGCAGCCAGCAATTGGCATGACAAAAGGGTTATAGCAAGTCGCTGGCACTTTTCCCATCCATCTTGCCACTGGAAACATAATGCTTTGGCAATGTGCTTGTTCTTCAGGCACCCGTGTGCAGAGCCAGTCCTTGGGACATGCAAACAAAGCAGTTGCATGTTGTTTGCTTTTGTTTGTGGCACCTCCTCAGCAGCCCAAAAACAGGGAAGAGGGAATAACACTGATAGACTGTTCTCCTTGATTTAAGCATGTTCTGGAGTGGATGGCAACAGTGGGGTACTTGTGGAACATCCCTAGCAGCAAGGCATGGCACTGCTGATGTAACACCAAACATGCAAGAAGACTTTGTTTTGCTTCTGACCTTGTATGCTTTGCACAGAGCAAGGAAAAATATAGCAGTATTGAGTGCACAAGGAAAAAGGTCTGATTTTTTAAAATGTCACCTGTTGCTCCTGTAAACTGTCTTGTATGTATTTTGTCGTTCACTTGATTTGCAAGAAGGGCCCTGAATCAATTAACTTAGTCTTCAATGTTCCTCTGATGCAATAAAACTCTTTCTTGACACTTTTTTTTGGTAGAGGAGTGTTTAATGTGGTGTCAGAGCAGGCAGTTGAAAGAAGGGCCCCTTAATCTCAGTGCTCTGCTTTAACAACTATTGTTACCCTTCTCTTTTGCTGATCATGACTGGGAATGTCCTTGTCTTGCAAGCTGTGGCCAGGCTCTGTACGTAGCTCAAACCTAAATGTAGAAACTGGGTGTTCTGCTGAAGCTCCTTGGGGCACTCTGGAAACTCACCAAATGCATGC
Organism: Catharus ustulatus; assembly: GCF_009819885.2. Classification (NCBI taxonomy): domain Eukaryota; kingdom Metazoa; phylum Chordata; class Aves; order Passeriformes; family Turdidae; genus Catharus; species Catharus ustulatus. Next base: position 11,172,649 of record NC_046223.1, read on the forward strand.
CCGTGGGATTGGACATGTCTTCCTTCCTTTGAATCGTGGTTGGAGATGAGGTAAAGGAGAGCCCAGGATTCATTGCCTGCCCTCAGGGTCTTTGGTGCAGTAATGAGCTTGTGTTTTCCACCATTTGCTCTCAGAGCTAGGGCCAGTGGCTTTTCCTCCCTGGGGAGTGCCTCTGCAGACAGGAAGAGCCTCACTGCCCCCCATTCCGGCTCTTTTTAACCAGTGTCTGTTCAGCAAGGCAGGTTCATTTCTGTGGCAGGGGCTGAGAATTGTCTCTCCACCTCACACAGGATGGTCTGGAGGTTTAGGGCACTGCTCCTGCAAGACCTCAGCTGACTTGGATTGCAGTGGGAATGGCAGGGAGGAAATCACCAGCCTGTCTTACTGGAGAGCGCCAAGTCCTGCTCTGCTGCATGGAGAATGCAGGCTGCTTAGTGCCTTGTATTTGAAGCACTTCAGCTTTTTGAAGGACAGGTTCCTGTCTTAATGCATGGATGGAGAAACTTCCTTTCTGCTCCTTTGCAAAGGGTGGGTTCAAGATGCAGCCCTGTTCTTGGCATCTCTTCTGAGCTGACTTTATACAGTGGCATGCTGACCTCAGAGTTCAAAGTACTGTCCTGTTCCTTGGTATACTTTGGCTTTGGGATAGAGGGAGATGGCTGGTGGATCTGTGGGCTTTGTGCAGCAGGGGTCCTCTTCTGAGGTGAGAACAGCCGTGCCCATTTCCTTTAGAGCTGTTGTGACTGCAGGCAGGGACTGTGAAACCCTCCCATGCTACTGAAGCTGAACGCTGTATCTGTCTGCTGCCTCCCAAAGTGCTTGTGGAGGACTGCTCTGGATCTGGGATGTGAAATGTTGTCCTAGAAAGCTGCTCTGCCCTGGAATGTGGAATACTCTTGCATGCATATTAGGGCAAGTGTTGGACTTTGTATCTGGAGAGAACTTTTCTTTGACTGTGTCTCAAACTTCTGTGTTTATCTTTTTTCTGATACATGATAGCCTGGAGAAGACCCTTTAGGCTGGGATGCTTTGTTACTTTCTGTAGCTTCATAATTGCTGTTTGTACTATAGTGCAATAAACACAATTAGCATTTTTGGCTTATTTCAGGGTGTGTGCTTGTATGTGAAAAAAGATTGGCTATGTTAACTCTGCCATCTTTCTTACCTGTACCTGAGATACTATCTGATTATGATCTTTCCTGGTACGTAACAGCTTTGGAAAGGAAATAACACTGCCTATACTTTCGGAAACATTTCAGTAGCTTGACTTTAGTATGCAGTACTGCATAGTACAGTGGTAACAGTTTCAGTCTCTTGCTTTGAAAACTGACTTCTGGATACTGCAGAGCACAGTCAGCTGGTGGAGAATGTTCAAACTGCACACTTCACCTACAGTGTCCAGTTGGAACATGCTCCATGTGTATAAATCCAGCTTTGCTCTTCTCTGTGTCATGGGTCAGAGTTCACAGTCCGAGGACCCCTGAGGCAGAAGAATTGCTCCACCAAGTGTGTTTGAGTACACGCAGGAGGTGTAGTTTGTCCTGTAAAATGTTTGGTATTTTCTAGTCCAAGTCAGCTGTGGGTATTTCCACTTATTGAGAGGCTGAAGACCAGGTTCCCATTACCTTAATTGTGCCTAAGGCTCTGTGCTCGAAAGCCAGTAGTCAGATGGAAGGAAATAAAAGATACAGTGACTTAGGTGCAATTTAGGACATGTGAATCTGGCTCCTCCTCTCCTGAAATACCAGTGTGCCAGAAGTACAGTATCTCCTGTAGTAAGCTGCTAGGCACAGGCCAGGCCAGTGACCGTATTTCACTTTCCAAAGTATTTCTAAACATCCCAAACCAGACTTTGCATCTTTAACCAATTTAAATTCTCAAACCAATCCCTTCAATGTTAGGCAGAGCAAAGAACCTGATCCAAGCAGTGCTGCTTATTACTGGAAAGGTCCTGACATCTCACTTTACCCTCTGGAGAGTAACTGGAGAGGATGGGGGGAAAAGCTTGGAGCTGTGCTAGTACATGTGTTGTTTTGTGCCTCTGGGGATTTTTGTTGTTTTGCATTCTCTTGTTTTTCCATCTTACACAAAATCTGAAAGCTTGTATTGCAGCTGTGGCCTAGAAGGAGTAGTCAATGCTCTGTTACCCATCAGCACCAGATAGACCTGGTGGTGAGCGAGGGGGAGTGTTGGGCTCTCGCACAGGAATGCTGAGGCTACTTTGTAGCCTTCTGAGTGTGCTGGGCTGTGGGGGACTGAGCCCAGAGTGTGATCTCTCATGATGTTATCCCTGGTGATCTCTGACTATGTCATCCTCTTCTCATTTGGAAAAACTTTGACTTAATGAGAGATACGTCAGCTTGAACAATTTCTATTTGAAGATATTAAGCTCTGTGAATACTGAAGAATATCGTATCCTAAGCTTCTGAGCACTTCTGAGTGTAATGCAGTGCTGCTCTTGGAATGATTTGTTTCAACTATAGACCCAGTTTAAATAGAACTATTTAAGTATATGTTGCTGTTCATCATACATCAAAAAGTGAAGTTCAGTGAATAATGAGTTACCACAGGACACCACAATGAGATAAGAACTTTGCAATAAATGGCAATGTCATTAAAAGACAAAAGGACTTTTTGTCTATAAGCTTAATTGCAAAAGCCAGAAGTCTTGAGTGGAGATTTTTAGCATGATGACCAACTGAAATATATTGTAATAAGAGCAAATTTATGCGTGCAGAAGGTGTCCAAGATTTTGTTTGCTGCATGAGACACGTGGCTTTGGGGGATTTTCCTGTGTATGCCTTTTGTGTAGATAAGTGACAGTACCTGATTTCTGGTCCTGGAGGGAAAATATACTGCCTTATTATTGCGCAGATTTCCAAGATGCAATAGTTGTCATTAAAACTCAGCAGTAGACCACAGAGCTGTATTTGTCAGGTGGGGATTTTATTTTCCCTGAACTTTTAGTGGCAATGACTTGCGCTTATGTCATGCTGTAGTTTTAAAGTGTGCAAGGCAGTTTGGCTCATTTATGTTTTTATTCAGGTTTCTAATGTGCACACAGAAGCAGCTGCTTTCTGGGATTGCTGATAATATGGAATATGGTGAGCCCTTGATGCGTACAGGGATATCAGGCACTCCCTCTTTCACTGAGTTTTGCAGCAAAGCCACTGTGCTCGAATTTCCCTGTCTGCAGAATGTGGCTCCACCCTGCAGCTTATAAAATATTTTAAATAAAAAAAATTAAGAGGAATGATGTGCAAGATCCATGTCACTTTTCTTCCTTTTGTGGTGCTTACTTTAAATTATTGCTTTTAGCAAGTAGAATCGTTGTACTGCAGCGGTCTTGGGGATAGTTAGCAGGACACCATGATCTGCCCATCTGCAGCAGCTCTGCTGGAAAGGTCTCATCTGCAGGAGCCCTTCTTTGCTCTTAAGGATGAAATGCAATTGAGCATCTGGTGAAGTCTGATCTACGGTAGAAATGAACTATAAATATATACCTGGGGATTTTTTAATCATTAGTTTTAAATAGATTATTTCCTACCAGTTGTGGGATTCCAAAAACCTGCTTTTTCTTCCATAAGAAAAATATCCATTTGGTGGGCAAACACAACACTACAGGTAAGATGTGGCAACAATAATGCATGAAGAGCAGTGCAAGGAAAAAGACAACTTCCTGTTCTGTGGTGTTCCTGATTTTTTTTTTCCCCCCTAATTACAGTAGTTTCACGAATACAAGCCGCACGGATTATAAGCCGCACCCCCGGTGCCTCGACAATGTTGCTGTCTTTGTCAATAGATAAGCCGCACCCCGAATATTAGCCGCACTTTCGTTCGTCGCGAGAATCCGTGCGCAGCTTTCACAAATTGGCCAATTAGTAACAGGATCGCGGCATAGCGGGCTTTACTGGCTCGGGGCGGGGCCAGGCAGGCTCGGCCCGCTCATGGTTGCTGACGGGGCCGGCCGGGTGGTGCTGCAGCCGCCGCCGGGCTCACTGGCCCCCCTCTCCCGTCAGCACCGCCCCGCCGCTGCGTTAACGTAGTCGCCCTGCCGGCGGCCCAGGCACTGCCGCCGCTGGCAGGCACGCCGGCCGCGTCGCCGCTGCGTTAACGTAGTCGCCCTGCCGGCGGCCCAGGCACCGCCGCCGCTGGCAGGCACGCCGCCCGCGTCGCCGCTGCGCTGTTTACGTAGTCGCCCTGCCGGCGGCCCAGGCACCGCCGCCGCTGGCAGGCACGCCGCCCGCGTCGCCGCTGCGTTAACGTAGTCGCCCTGCCGGCGGCCCAGGCACCGCCGCCGCTGGCAGGCACGCCGGCCGCGTCGCCGCTGCGTTAACGTAGTCGCCCTGCCGGCGGCCCAGGCACTGCCGCCGCTGGCAGGCACGCCGGCCGCGTCGCCGCTGCGTTAACGTAGTCGCCCTGCCGGCGGGCCAGCCGCTGCCGCCGCCGCCAGGTTCGCCGGCCGCCCCCTCCCATCTGCACCGCCGCCGCGTTTCCTCGCCCTGGCCGGCACTGCAGGCCCCTGCACCGCCGGGCTCCCCCACGCTGCTGGCCCCGATTCTGCTGGGCTTCCCCCGCTGCCAGGCAGCCCCACCCGCCTGCCTTCCTGCTTCTGCCATGCTCCCCTGCACTGCTAGCCCCAGTTCTCCCGGGCTCCCCCGCCCTGCTGGCCCGGGCTCTGCCGCCCTCCCTGCCCCGCCCTGCTGGCCCAGGCTCTGCCGCCCGCCCCCCACACTGCTGGCCCCGCCTCTGCCAGGCTTTCCCACCTCAGCCGGGGCCGGCCGGGCTCCAGCTTGGCTTGGGGCTGCCGCGGGCTCTCACTTCCGTGTTGGCAGCTTTTAGAATTTTGTTAATAGATTAGCCGCCCCGGAATATTGGCCGCACTTCCGGGTTTCCACCAAAATTTTGGTCAAATTGGTGCGGCTTGTATTCGTGAAATTACTGTACATGGAGTTGGAAGAGTGAGCTGGTATCATATGAATGTTGCCATCCAATAATAAGAGGTGTGGTCATGGGTGCCATGCAAGCATGAAGCATCAAGAGTCTATGATGTGTTTTGAGGGACAGACGAGGAATAATTCAGGCCTGCATATGACTTTCTCTGGTAGAAAGGTAAGTTAAGGGAATGTCTGCTAAGCTGGTGCCCAAAGCTGAAATTGTGCTCCCTATTCCAGTTAAACCAATGTGTAAACAAACCAGTTCACTTGATGTTCCCATTAATTTGGGCTACCTACCTTTCCAGTTTTTCTAGCTTGTGATTTGAACAGAATGAGCCAGTAGGAAAAATGACAGTCTGAAACTGGCTTGGCTTGTCTCTGGCTCTCCCCAGAAAGTCAGTTCAATTTCTGTGACCAAAATAGGGCCTGACTCCATAGCTATTGTTAGGACACCTGAGACAGCAAGATCATCTGCCACTGCCTAGAAAAGGAAGCAAGGAAAAGCTTTCAATCCTTTGCCAGCTCCTTCTGCATCTTTCTACATGCTGAGGCCTTTCTCCATGGTACAAATGATGTAGCAGCTGTGGCTTGAGAATCCTTGAGGCTTTCCCCTCACCCTGGGTTATTTAACCGTGTCCAGCCCAGGCGTCTTTACAGGCACAGGCAGCAGAAGCTGTGCATGGGGCCAGTGTCACATCTGTGCCGAGCACACTGCTCTCCCTATGCCTCCTTCCAGCAGAGCCACACTGTACAAAGCAGGCTGGCCTCTGGGAGGACAAGTTGTGCCATTCTTCTGACTTGAGGCCTTCAGGCCTGCAATGACCCTGAGCCTCTTGTCCCTGAAGAAGGGAGTACCATGAAGAAGCTTTTCCCCTAATGGGAGACCAAAACTTGAGTTACTGAGGGATCTCTGGGACCAGTGGAAGTAGGTTTTCCCATTGTGTGTGTGAGGGGGAATGGAAAGGAGAAGGAGACTGGATACTCAGTACAGCATTTACAGTAATTTCTTGACTATAGGGCGCACTGGATTATAAGGCGCACCTCCAGGAGTCGGCAAATTTCCGAACTTTGTCCATATATAAGGCGCACCAGACTATAAGGTGCACTGGGTTTTTTTTGCAATGAGGATCCGCGTGCAACAAAGTAATGAATTAGTAACAATTGCAGCAGTGCTGTCTTGGGTTACATTACAGGATGTGATCAAAGTATCTATTCTATCACTGTCTGTTGTGACCAGGTGGGGCAGTGATCCTTATCTCCGTGGGAGATACTCTGCTAATGGGCCATCCATTGAAACCAGGCGGGGCATTGTTCTTTATCTTTGCACCCCCCATTTTTCCTCCAGGGAGTTATCTTCTGCTATTGACCGATTGAGTCCCACCGTGTGACTGATAAAATTAATTCATCCCATTGAGAGTTGCTCCAGCCAGGGGGCAGAGCCCAGCCTTTCCTACCTAGATAAAAACTGAAATTCTGGGACACCAAGTCTCCCTCTTTTCCCTGGACTCCAGAGGAAAACCGGACTTTTTTTCCATATCATCACTGGACCATTGGAGGGAGGCTGCACCCTTCTACAAGACCACTGCTTCAACTGAACCACATCTGTCACTGCAGGAGGACTGTAGCCACCATTTAATGGGACTGCTACCAACACCCTGCCTGATGGGTGTCACCCTGACGGGGTGTCAGGTTGTGCTCTGACTTTGTGTCTTAGTTTGGAGGACAGGTGTCTGCTAAGAAAGACAGGAGCCTCTCTTTGAAATGGAGAATGTTACCCCCCCTCTCCAAATTATTATAATTTTGAAATCAAGGCGCTCTCAGGCAAAGATACGGGAATTAGGAATAACAGTTCTTTACTAGGGAAACTAAAGTAGAAATACAGTACTACAAAGAAACAAACTCCAAACCCTGACAAAGTCAGAGTACAACCTGACACCCCGTCAGGCAGGGTGTTGGTAGCAGTTTGATTAAATAGTGGCTGCATCCTCCTGCAGTGACAGATGTGATTCAGTTGAAGCAGTGCTCCTGTAGAAGGTGCAGTTTCCTTACAGAGGTATGGTAGTGATGTGGAGAAATCTCATTTTTTTTTTGGAGTCCAGTAGAGAAAGGGCTACTCAGTGTCCTAGAATTTCAGTTTTTATCTGGGGAAGAAAGGCTTGGCTCTCCCCTCTGGCTGGAGCAACTCTCAATGGGATAAAGTAATTTTATCAGTCACACGGTGGGACTCAATGGGCCATTAGCAGAAGATAACTCCCTGGAGGAAGGATGAGGGGTGCAAAGATAAAGAACAATGCCCTGCCTGGTTTCAATGGATGGCCCATTAGCAGAGTATCTCCCATAGAGATAAAGATCACTGCCCCGCCTGGTCACAACAGGTAGTGATAAAATAGATACTTTTATCACATCCGGTATTGTAACCCAAGAGACTTTGTCAGTGTTTGGGGTTTGTTTCTTTGTAGTAGCTTGCAGCTCGCACTTCTGGGTTGGCAAATTTCTGAACTTTGTCCATCTATAAGGCACTCCGGAGTATAAGGCGCGTTTCTGGGTTCAGACCAAAATTTTAGTTGAAAGGGTGTGCCTTATAGTCGTGAAATTACTGTAATTGGATTGTGTAACTCTAGTGCAGCATGCTCATGACGTGTATTTCTGACTTCACCAAGAACAACTGAAAGTGCAAAGCCCCTCTGTGTCCTCTCTATTCCAGGAAGTCCAGACAAGCTTCTGGCTAAGCAGTTAACAAGTCCACCAAGTCCCTTTGGTGTTTTGATGCCTGTGGAAAGAATAGTTGGCACTAGAAGTAATTTTCTGTCTTTTGTTGCTGACTGTGACCAAAAAACACAATGTCTGCTTTCTTCACCTGAAATGGTGCCAAGGCTGTGTGCAGGCTGGAGAATGCAGCCAGTGGTCTTTCCCTGGTGCCTTGGGTCTTTGGAAAGAGATTTTATTGGTATTAAAGTAGACCTTAACCTTCCATGGGATCTGGTTGAATTCAGAGGTCTGCAGCTGAGATCTGAGGGCTGCCTTCTGGTCAGGCTCACTTCATCAATTTTTATATGGCTCTGCATGGGGCAGTAGTAGAGATTTTGATGTTCTGTATTCTCACACATCACTCCATGCTTTGGTATGCTGCCTGTGTATCAGTGGATACAACTGGAATGCTTGCCTACTGAAAGTGTTTCCTTTTTCCCTTGATGTTGCTATAAGCCATTCTCAAGTAAGTTTTGCCAGACAAAATAAAATGAAACCTGTGAATCACAAACCCCAAGATTTACTGTAGGCTCCAGTGGGAGAAATGAAACTGATTGCAAACTCGCAGAAGGTTGTTTGAATGCTCTGTGAGGAATGCCACCTGAGAAAGGGGTATTCTTGCTTCTTTAGAGAGAGCAAGAGATCAGCTGAGACCATTTACTCTGGTCTTACATAGCAGTGCAAAAATAATTCATGGGAATTTTATGTTTTGACTAGTTAGCAAGTTGCGAAGTAACAATAGAAGTTATTAGAGTCGTGATTAACTGTTGTTTTTGATCGTGTGGTTGAATCCAAAATGTGGATTGGTTTGACCTGAAACATGAAAAGTTTCTTTTGCTTACATGATAAATTAAGATTTTGGCTAATCCTAAACCCAAGTATTTTGGGTTGTCTGAAGTCCTTTATGTTAAAGGTTTTATAGTTTCAGGGAAACAAGAATTTTTATGGCTATTCACTGAATTCAAATTGATTTCAGTCTCTTGAATCCATGTTTTTCTGAATGTAACATGGGAGAGGGAAAGGGAGCTGCAGTCCCCCCAGAGTCTCTTCTGTATCATGAGAATGGAATCATAACTGTTCAGCTCCCTTTTTCAAAGCAGCGCTGTACACATCTCTCAGATAGTCCTCTGGACCAAAAAACATCCCAGCATTGATAACAGACAGACAAAACTGAAAGTCTGTCACAGTAAGAAATAGAGGTTTGGGGTTTTTTTTTTAATTTTCCCAAAGAGCAGTGGGCATGTAGAAAGGAAGTGAAAATTATTCCTTAATGAAAAAGCAGTAAAATTGCTGAAGAGCACAGCTAAACAAAGGTCAAACTGCAGTTCTGAATGGAGACAGAGGCTAAACCTATTTACAATACGTGCAGAGTGCAGTATGAAATGTAGGTAACCAGCTCAAAGAACATTACCATGCATAGATAATACATATATGTGTAGATAATACACACAATCATACTTTTTGAAAGCCTGTCATCAGAACAGAGTGCACAGCATGGAATGCACACAGGAGTTGAAAAAAATGTAGCTGCAGAACATAATACCAACTTCACCACAGAAACACAGCATTTTTTTCAAGAACACTAGAAGCATGTCAAGGAATAGTGGATTAAGGAAGTTGTGTGAGATACTGATGCAGGTCCTGACGTTCCAACAGCGTATATGATCCATCCCTTTTTCCCTGACATGTGAAGGAAAAGGTGAAAGTGTTAAAAGTAAGGGTTGACAATTCAATGTAGTTATCAACGAAGTTATTAGCATATGGTTCTGGTGTGCAGAAATAAATGCTATTTTGGACTGTTGTCTGTATACAGAAGGTCTAGATGAGGCCATCTTGAGAGTGTGGTTACATGAGGAAGGTACAGAGATGAGGAGGCTTCCAAAAGAGGAAATCGTGTCTAGACTTCAAAATGCCAGTTCTCAGTTTTGTTTTAGGTGGTGATATCCTGTCTGGTATCTTTGAGGAGAAATAATTGAGAGGAAACAGTCAGTGAGGAGTGCTATGTATCATTTCAGAGTAAAAGTTCCTAAAATTTTATATTGAAATTGTCACCAACCCTCAAAATTTGTCACACTACAATGGTAGCATGTATTTTATTGTCTGATATGGTATCATTTTAATACCACTGGCCAACAGTGATGGAAAGTGTTCTTGTGAAGGCTGTCTGCAATTAACTTGCATGCTGTAGTCAGTGTGCCTTCTCCATAAATTTTTATGTTAAAGGGTAAATATTTTGGTTTCTTTCATGTTTTAACTGTCTTGGGGGATGGAATGGATTTGCCAGTTCTTAGCTTGGTGTTTTTATAGATAACTTGTAAGTGAAATGTAGAACATTGGACCTACAGAGTAAACTTCACTGTTTCTGATAGTTCATATTAAGTTTCCCCACTTTGGTGTATTTTCTACATGTGCTGTACTTCTGATGTTGCGAGGGGGGTGGATCTCAAACTCAGTACTTCCATAAATGAAGAGAAAAACAATTATTTATGTTATTTGTGGTTAACCTACAGAGCAGTATTAATGGTCTGTAAAACCTCTGCAGGTAATTGACTCAATAGAAACTTCTGAAAAATTGTTTAAACTTGAAAGACAAGTTCCATGGGAAGACAGGACAAGATGGAGTTAAAATCATCAGGAGGGTGGGTTGGTGTGTAGATGAAGATCCTTTTGTAATACTTTTGTGGGAAGTAAGAAGGCAGAGGAGTGTGTATTTAGGTGCTATGGGGAAGAAGCCATAAAGTGGAACCAAAAATCTTCAGTACAGTTATTTCTTTCACTCAAATGACAGTGGCAGTCCATGCTTCGATGCAAATACTGGAAACTTCACCTGAGGTGCCAGCAATTGCTTTTTGTATTCCTCAAATTCAAATATGCTGGAGTGTTTTCCCAGGCAGAAATTATTGTGTAATACTTAAAACTTGAAATGGAACTTTACAGCCATTGAGATAATTATATTTGTACTATATAAAAGTTGTGCTTGAAAACAGGATTTGATGCCATTGTGTAATGTGTTCCTTTGCAGAGAATAACGTAAATGAACAAAAGTCACACATGGTTGGATTTCTTTTCTTCTTTTTTGTTTGTTTGTTTTGTTTTTCCTCTGGACTATTAATGATTTAGAATATTTTGATACAGACAATTCAATAAGTAATTGTACTAATACCTGATCCCGGGCTTTCATAGTCTTAGAAGAGGAAGGCAGTGAAGTTACTCTGAAAACTTATATAGTCCTTGTAAAACTTGGCTGTTTCTTTTATTCTGTCAAGTATTTAAATTTTCACTGCAATCCTTTTATGGATGGACAAGGATTAGGTTTCTTCTTTTAATTATTTGACTGTGTGAACTTATCTGCAGGGGGTTTTAGGGGTATCCTAAGCTTTTAATTTTGTTTTCATCCATACTATGATAGTTCTTACAAGAAAACTAGCAGTGTTTTCCCCTCCATGCTGTTCTTTTTCTCAGAGAAGATGAAGTGCTGGGGTTTTTTTTCTGATGTTGTTCTTATTTCTGGTATCTCAGTGGAAAATAAAAGCCAGTTGCTTTTCCCCCACATTTGTGTGTTCCCTACAAGCAGACACGTGTGCACACTCTTTGCATGTGCGCAAGCACACACAAGGAATTCTTGCTTGTGCACAGCCAAAAGAGGCTGGACACGGCTGTCTTCAGCTCAGTGGAAATTGGCACCATCCCATCTCCAGTAAACAACAGCCTGACGTCAGCTCACGCAGTGGTGATAGCAGCAGAACTTGAGAGATTTTTCAACTGGCTGAGCTGCTGAAAGGCTATCGCTGGGTTTGATAATCTCTGGCTGCACTTGAGAGGATTTGGTGCAAAGGTGGGGGGAGGAATGGCTGGTTAATGACAGAAATAATAGAGCAATTCCTGATAACTTCATACTGGGTGGAGAGGTGATTTTTAAGTCTTACACCAAAGGGTATTTTGATTCCCAGCTTATCAGTTGCAGTCGTTCTCTCCAGATTCTGAAATCCTGGCTCTTCTGTACAATTCACATTCGTGCCCTGTTGGAAGTTGGAAAACAACTAAAGTGCTGTAGAACAGTCAATCAAGCAGGTGATGAAATTTGACTTTTCTAATGTGTTGAATTAAGTACTTTCATTATGATTTCAATTCCTGATGTTTGCTTTATTCAGTTGTAGATATAGTTCAAAGAACCTGACCTGGCAATGCTAAGATTTTTGCTGATTTCTGTATATTCTATTAGTAGGATGTAAGTCATTGAGGCCCCACATTGTGGCCACAAACCCCAGAAAAGGTTTATTGAAGGATACTTGGTTATTCATCATTATCAAATTAAGCCAGAATAAAGGGACCATTTTGTGGTACTGGTTTCAGATAAGCCCATTAAAAAATGTTTTCGTGAAATGCTACAAACTCCTTGATTGCAAAGTTGGTGAAGACTGTTTCATTTCTGAAAGAGTCACTATGACTTAAATTTAATTACAGCTGGCTCTCCTCATAACCCGACAGTTAAAAGAGACTTTTCGATTGTTCGGTACTACCACTGAAAACACATTTCCATTATGAACTCAGAGGCCTCCTATGCCAAAATCAGCAGTTAAAAATAAATGGTTTACTCTGGTAACAGGAAAAACAAACATGAAAATCGTTGTGTTGTATGACAGAAAATCAGAATGTCAAAGTAAAAGAAGTTGATAAACCTACCAGAATAACTATCTGATGCGCTGTTCTTGAATCAAAGACACTTACAAGCAAGTATTTCAAGGACATAACTAATAGTGCATCAACTTCTGCTTTGTTTCTTGTATGGCTGCAAAGATAGCAAAAAGTTCATGTTCCGTTTAGGTCCTGTCACCAGGGATTTAAGAGTTTTGTGAAACCCTGGAAAGGAATGTGAATATCTGCCAATATTAACATTTTCTAATGTACACATTTTTGCATCTGCTTTTATGGTACGTTCAGACTAGGTTAATAATAAAATCTGTCTTAGCAGAGAGGGACAAGAGTGCAAGAAGGAAAGAAAAATTGGACTCTTTCTAGGACCTGTGTCTGTCCTGTTAGTAGTTTTTGAGCCTTTTGACCCATCTGATGGGGATGCACAAGTCTCAAAAGTTCACAGCTTCTGTGAAAGTGGGCAAGAAAGTGAAGACCTGTCTGAGCCTATTCTTCTTGATGAATTCATAGTCATCAAAAGCAGGTAGGGGATAGACCTGTATATCTCATAATGATACAACTGGGATTGCTGATCTTGCAGAGGGGAAGGAAAGGGTGAGCAACAAATCTTTAAAAACCAGGGAAATCCTGGCTTTCTGCAAGTCTGACTATCTTTGGAGACTCATGTGGCTGCTGGACATCCTGCTCCTCAAAGGGGCTGGCATGTGGCAGGGCCTGTCTGCACTTGATTTATGAGAAAAGCCCAGGACAATTTTAGAAGAGACTAAAAGCCAAGCTGTCAGAAAGCTTGTGCTTGAGAGCTTACAGTAGCAGAATAGTTGACAGCTCAGGTAAGGAATTTGTTCAAGAGAAGTTGGCTGGAACAAAAACTCTCAGACTTCTTATACTTCAGGGCCCACATGCAACTCCAGTATTACAGCTTTGGTCCTGTGCAGATGTGAACTTGCCAGCATGTAGGAGAAGGATAGACCTCTTCAGCTGTCCTTCCTAGGCAGGTGGGACACAGGCTGGGCAGCATGACCTGTATGCAGACTTTGAAACAGGTTGTCTTAGGTCTGTTTATAACCTCTTTCCTTCTCTGTGTCTGGCGGTAGGCTCTGAGACAATGCTTTCCCTGCAGCCTGCCTCCTGTTCTGTGCTTGTGCCTGCAGAGGGAAAACTGGGACTTGTAGCCCTGTGAAGTTTTTACAGTGTCTGTAGCTGAGCAGGGGTCTCATCCTAGGTCACTTCAGCAGTACTGAGTACTTGTCACAACCCTGAGCCAAACTTGCCTTTGAAAAACCAAACCAGCAGCTCACAAGGGTAGTTAATCTCTTGGCTGCAGCCTCCCTGAAGATAATGTTTGGCCATAACTGGGAGGAGATGTGCGGTAGGAAAGGTCCTTAATGTTGTTTTCTTGTTGGTTTTTTTTTTCCCCTTGTCTTCCTTAACTGTCTCTCATCTTGTCTAACCAGCCTGGTACTGCTCTAAATAGGGAGATGAGGTGGTGGGAAGGGTCTGTGCACTTCTCTCTGCCTCCAAGTGGGTAACATTTGCATTTGCTGCAGGTGGTAGGAGTTAGCCAGAGCGGCTCACACTAGCCTTGACCTAACCCAGAAGCAGGAGACATGTTGTAGCATGTTTCCTCTTGCTGGAAGCCTGCAGAATGGCCTTTGGGATACTCAGCCCTGCTTGTCTCAGCATGTAACGAAGTCTACTGGATAGCTTTTGGGGTTATGGTTCACTCCATAGCAAGAGAAGTTACATTTGGCTTTAGGGTGGCTAGGTATCCAATAACATGGATTTGTAATCCATTGAAAAGATCTTGAACTTGCTTTTGGTTTTATGGAAAAAGCCGTAAAAAGGCTCCCAAATAGGCTGGTTTGATATCAAGGTGTAATTTTGGAATGGCTTTGTCATGCATCTTGAAAGGAATTATCCTTCCCCAAAGATTCAGAAATATCTTGTGGTCAACCCCTTCAAAATAACGTTGCAAGGCTTCTAAAGAAATTATGCTGAGGGCATCCTTTTGCTCTAAGATGATTTTGGATCCTTGCAGGTTGATATTTTCAAGTTTTTTGATTAACAAAAGGGCAAAAAACGAAAAGTAGTAAGGCTGAAGTTCTTATTTAATGGCTTCTCAGTACTTGGAAATGTTGCATGCTCCTGCCCTTGCACTTTCTGTGCTCCCAAAATGTTACAACTTTTCTGAATAGTAAGAAATCATCATAAGGATGGCTTTTCCACATGGTTAATCATGTGAGATGCAATGCACAACTTACTCTGGGCAAGACTGAGGAAGGGAGGATTCTTACCAGCCTCTGCCCCTGGAGCCTTGCAGGAATTGCTTCCAGACCTGTTCTGTGTCTGCTACAGCACACACATCAGTGACTTAAAGGAGGCAGTGGGCAGTCCCCAGTAGATTTTGGGGACTTGGGGTTTTCTTGTTTAAGACACTTCTACGAAATGAAGGAGCAAAATAACTTTGCAACTCACATTGACTTTATCTAAACTCAAAAAAAACCCAAGTACTTTTTCCAGACAGTTTCCTGCCTTGGCCAGGTCCTCATATCCTACTGGTGTAAAATGTGGATGTCCAGCTGAAGGGACCAGCAAGAGCAAAAAGGAGGGAGGCACAGTGGTCCTGTTTCATAGCTTAGAGATGGAAGGAGCAAGCTATGGTGGCTTTTTAAAATTCTCTTTAATTATTTCTCCCTAGTGGGCAGGGAGTCCTGTGGAGCATGTGATGCCTTTGTATCCTCCCTTGCTCATGTCTCATTGAACGGGAGATCTATCCCACCCAGAGGGATCCCAAAGATCCCCATAGAGGTTTCATTGGACTGGAAAGGTTCTCTTCTTTTGTTTGGTCATTTTAAGGGTGCTGTAAAGCACAGGAAATTTACTGATTTCTTCTTGTTGGCAATGCCATGAAAGCCCATCATGGAGGAAGAAATCTAGAAAACCAGAGCAGAGGGTGGGGTAGACTGATGAGCAGGAGAAAACAAACTTTTATGGATCTACACTGAGCAGAACAGGGATTTGTGTTGCTATTTGGACAGACAGGTAAAATGCATAGCTCAATGGTATTGCTGTTCCCTGTTGAGGCCCCCCAGTTTTACCTGTGCAAATTCCTTGTGGATTTTTTTTTTCACCTGAACTAAAACAGTATGATTTTGGCGGGGAGGGGGGAATAAACAAAAACCCCAAAAAACCACACCCGAACAACAACAACAAAAAAAGTTCTTACAACTGAAATGTTTGTTTCTACCACTAAAGACTCACTCTTCTCATTAGTACAATAATGTGTTGATTTGAAATGGCTGAGTGGCTTTAATTATAATACTGATTTTATTTTCCTTTTTGGTAGCAATAATAGTCGAGCAATGGCATGCCGACAAAGACATCTTTGAACGAGCAGCAATCCTGAGAGGTGCCGTCCTGCTCCCTCCCCCCAGCCCATCTCCCAACTCCTGACAAAGAAAACAAGTCGCTGCCTCTTCAAGACTTTTCTTGTCCTTTCTGTTCGTGACAGGCGTAAGTGTTAGTAACATCTGCTGGCCCGAGCTCGCTTCCTCCTGCTGTGCCGGGCTCTGGCAGGGCCGTGCAGAGCAGCCAGGACCCTGTGCCAAGCACGGAGCGTGGCTTTGCTGAGCCAGGACTGAATTCAGCGGAGCAATAGCCGGGCACAGGCTCCGTATGCCTGGCAGGGTCTGCTCAGCTCCTCCTGCCTTCTCAGGCCCCAGCTCTCACAAGTGGAAGGCTTGTTGGCTTTTTCTCTTTGTGGATAATGAATGTTATTTTAAGCAAAATAGCCAAGGGGGATAAGTAGATCAACATGTGAATCTGAAGACATCTTCTATGAGCTTCGACTTAGAAAGTTACTATAAATTAGATGTTATACAGAATGCTTTTCTTTCGCAATTTATTCTTTAACTTGTTTCTGCCTTCCAACTATGTTTTGTAGTTCACTAGGCAGTGGGGTTTTTAGTGGGTTTTTTCCCTTTACTCTGTCAGATTTCCTTGATGGTGGCAGTATTTTCCAGAGCACCCTGAAGTGAAAGTATATATGTATATAATTTCACAGGGACATAGAATCTGTAAAGACCTTGCTTTATTTTGTAATTGTTTGCTTCAGAGTTGGCTAGCTTTCCCTTTGAATAAAATGGACAAAAAGTATTTTGGTTTTGCTTTTTAGAGTTTCTCTTCCTAAGCCTGATTGGTTGAATACTTTTAATTTTTTTCATCAAATTAAAAAAAATTAAAGGAATATGTGGAGATTTGGTCTATTTCATGTCACATGTGAAGTCAATGGGAAAAATTATGTATGTTTAAGAGTAAAATTTATCTCAGACTTGTCAGCTCCTAACAAGTAGTGGTCTTGCTACTTGCTCTTAGGTTGGCAATAATGTCACACTGTGCTTCAGATCTTTTTTTGGGGGCTGGACAGGGAGTTCCTGAGGCTATTTTATGTGCCATTTCCTGATGTGAGAGTTTTTAAAGACTCTTGTAATGATTTATCTGGAGATTTTCTTCTAACAACATCAAAAGCCAGCCTGAAGTTACACTATCCTGTACTTCACTCCAATCAGCCTTATAGAATAATCCAGTTGTTTCTTCCTTCTGAGTACACAGTGAGTGTGTGTGGCAATGATCCTGCAGGCAGCTGCAACAGAAAAGAGCTTCCGTGGTTTGCTTTTGCTTTCTCTTCCTGTCCCCTCCATTTTCATATATGTTTTCGAGAACGCTGAGTTTCTAATGGACTACCTAGTGCAAGACCAGGGGAAAGTGAAACTGTATTTCGGGGCTTGTTTTGTTAGTTCTTTTGGTTTTCATATTTGGTTTCATCAAAGGCAGTGGTCTTTAATATTAAAAACAACCCAGTGGATGGATAAATTAAAGATGTCAGTCAATAAAGACTAAAATCTGAACATTATCTGTGGAAATACTAATGAGAGAGAAGATGAATATGTCTCCCCCTCAGCCCTGCCCCCTGCAAAATGCCAAGCATCATCACGCTGGCATCATTTAGAAGTAACTTCTTAGTACTTCTAAGTAGCTGAAAGTGAGAAGATTAGAAATCAGGTTGATGATATGGTTTCTTTTCAAATTCTTACTCTAAATGTTTAATACTATGTCCCTGAGGAAGTCCCATTATTAAAGCTGCGTGACTCTGAAATCACCTTGACTCTGTGGGGGCGATATTTGAGAGTTCTGGGGATTTTCCTCATCTGACTTTTAGAGTTCCCTTTTATTGCAAGGATTACTAAGGTTTTTTGTGAAACATGTCCCTCTCAGAGTCTGTATCATCTCCAGTCAAGTCAAAATGGCAGGGGTGGCAGGAATTACCCCATGTACGCTTGGTGTATAAATCAAATCATGTTACTAACTGAGACTAAGGATTGCTGTAAACTTTTCCCAAAGGATTTTGGAGCTTGTTCATAAATAAATGCTGAAGAAGAGTTTCAATGCTTTCCAGGCACCTTTACCCCCATGTGACATTAATAACACTAACAAAAATAACTCAAGAGTGCATACTTCTAATAGACTTAGTGACAGAGACCCTAACACACTTGCACAATGGGTACAATGTAGAGGGGAGCTGTTACCTCTATCCTCTTCCACAGCCTGGTGTGGGGTGGGATGTGGCAGCTGTGTATCAGCGTGGCAGCACAAGGGCACTGGGATGAAAAGTGGGAGAATTTCACTATGTCCTGTAGAAACAGCGAAGAACTCAACCCAAACCAGAAGCTGATGAAGATGTGAGGGTTTAATACGGGCTGTCTGGGAAGTTTCATTTCTCCACAGAGTGCAGGCTCTTGGTTGTTGGCTGTTTTTTTCTCTCCTGAGTTACAAAAACTTGCTCATTCTTTGGTTCAACTTCCCTTACCCCAGGTTTGGTTATAGGGCAGACAATGGGTATGCAGGTTGAGGTACATGGTGCTCTTCTTTATCCTCTCCTGTATGGATAGTGTGGTATCAGCTTTGAAAGCAGAGCTGTGTGCATTGCATGAGGGAATTGCATGTCCCCTTAGGTATCTGTTCAGAGTGTGAGGCGGTGAGATACCGTGCTGCAGATCTGCACAGCAGCTTCCCTGGGGGTAGGCAGTCTGTGTGAGAGCAGAGCAGTGCTGCTGCATCACTACCAGTTCTAGTATCTGCAGCACTTGGATCTTTCCCCGGGGGCCTCTCCTCTGCGTATTAACCCAACCTGACCCTGCTTGATTTGCAGGAACTGCCCAGATCGCAGCTAAAGGGGCTATGGCTGTAGGCATGGAAGTGTAAGGTCTGACACTGATGGTATCAATGAGTAGGAAGCCTTATACTGCTCTGTGTGGTCTTAATGAATGCTGAAGGCAAAATACTCATTAATTTCTTTTTTCATCTGTTACCAGTACAGCATGTTTAGTAGTTTTTTGAAAACTGTATGATGAAAAAAAAAAACAAACAACCCCTTAACTGAACCATTAACCAAAGCATTCTTCTTAATCTGTGTGGACATAAATATGGGCAGAATACCCTTATGGGTTTCTGGCTGGATCATTCAGCCTTAAATTGAAGTGACCTCATTCTGGGGAGATCCAAGGAGCTCAAGCCTTGAATTTTTTTCTTGCCATGGTTGTTGACAGTTTTTATACTGTTAGCAAGACTTCTGGTGAGTGATATACCAAAAATCTTGCAGTGGCAAAAATTACTGATAAATTCACCTAAGGAAAGCTGTGTGTGTGGAGGTTTCAAGGAGAAGAGGATGTCTTTGGATTTTTATTATTTCAGCTTGAGCTTTGGTGTGTAGTTTGTCTTTGAGCTGCCACTCTCTGACAGTGAATTCACATTTCAGCTTTTTTTCAGCTGATTTGATTTTGCTTAACAGGTCGAATTTTTTCCTTACTTATGATCAGTGCTGATGGGTTGTGTTTAGGTATACATGAGCACAAAAATATTTTTAGTGACATGTGTTCCTTCCAGAAGCACATGCTCTTCTCAAAGCTTTGGATTTGGTTGGTTGTGTATACCAAAACCACTTTCTCTTCTGTTTTCCTCTTTCTGTTCCAGAAACTGGTCAAAGATCTGTTTGATTTCAGGTTTTTCTTTTTAAATTTTTTTTAATGGACAGATTTTAGCAGTGACTTGAAATGAGCCTGACATAGAAGTTAGGCATAAATGTCACAAAATTCAGTATTTGTGCATTATTTCAAATCTAAACCACGAAAAACAGAGATTTGCTTTCAGATTTGAAGACAGCTCAAACTACAAAGCAAGGCAAAAAGAAAATCTTGTACTTCTAATGCTGCTGAAGTTTGTGCAGTTTTTGAGGCCACCAGCTACTAAAACATGCTGATTACTCCATGGAGATGATAATGTCTTAGGGACTCAGCTGAACAGCTGGCATGAAACCTGGGCCCTGGAAAGTCAGCTGCTACTGACTGTAATGGAGTCAGTGTCACCTGCTGAACCTTTTTTTTAAGGGTTTAGGCATGGTGTGTAAAGGGGGTAGAAGATGTTTTCCTTCCCATAACAGAAGATATGGGTGTGTGACTACAGAAGTTGTCACTGCCCAGAGGCAGAGACTTGGGGTAATTAAGCAGGAGCACAGACACGTAAAGAGGGAGAGAATTTCCAATAAGTAGACATATAAAATTAAACCAAGCTGGTGATTCTAGTTTCAGGTGGTGGCTGTACTGGTTTTGCATGGCAGAGACAGTGCACACACGGAGTGTTAGGTTAGAGTGCCCGCAGTAGCTTTCCAAATACCACTCGGACAGCCACGATTGATTTTTGTGCCTTTAATTTTGATTTCGTTTGATCAGTGAGAAAAACAGATTCCTCTAAGCCAAGGGGACCATACCCCACTGTCTTGCAGTTGTAAATAGAGCTTGGTTCTCTTCAAACTTCACTGTGAGTTGTTGTAGCACGTGTGACTCATAGCCTAATTAAACAGTCTCAAAAAGAGTACAATCTCAGCATTAGCTGTGTTTTTACTAAGCATATCCAAGCATTTTCTGTCTCTTGGAGAATCAGATATGTGGTTTTAAATCATCTGCTTGCCTGACATTAGATTGCCAAACCATCAGTGATATCTGTTATGAATACGCAGGACTGGATTGTCCTGTGAGCATACTGGATGGCTGGTTTGGAAGGGGAAATTTCTTTCGAAAAGTACTGACACTTACATGTTAATTGGGCCTTCACTACTTAGATGTGCATATCTGTGTAAGTGTGTGAGAAAAACCAGCTATGGAAAGTAATCTTACCATTCTCTGTGTGGGTATAATGGAGGAAGGAAGCTTTTATTATTATTATTTTATTTTTTGAATTTATTTTGCTTGGTAGAATAATGTAAGGAGGTTCAATGTCAGTTCTGTGTCTTCAGTGAACAACTACTTAGTAGTGAAATGAAGTAATAAAAAACATCCAGTTTTGGGGGATACTATGCATGTGAAATAGAACACCTTTGCATACTGAGTAGGATGCTCCAAGGCATGCGTCGTCTTTGAGGCTTTTTTTGTTTCTTTTACATATGTGCTTTGGTGAAAAGTCAGACCTGCTATAGGTAAAATTTCCATTTGTGATCCTCTTGCTTCTAACCTTGTTGAGCTCTTAGATCTAATAACTTGTCCCTTTGAGTCTCCGTGTGCGGTGCAGAGCTGTTTATGCATCTCACACTCCTGTTTGTTCACCAAAAGCCATCTGATGCCCACAGAGGTATCTTTCCAGGCCAAGGTGTTCTTAAATAAGAGACCTGATTTTGATTGTTTGGTACCTAGTGTTTTATGACCACAGACTGTTGTTAGAATGTAATAACTTCCGAGACTTTCATTTCTTTGAATTAACCTAGGTTTGGCTGTGTTTGCTTTAATACTTGTCTATGTTATATGAACATCCATCTTATCTCCGCTGCTCCAAATTTGTCATTACTGTGCTCTGCTAATATCTTTTTTTGGCTTCTGAAGCTGCTTTGTGTTGCTTTTGGGTTTACTGGTTTCTTCAGAGGGAGAAACTTTTTGGTTAGCAGCATAGGTGCTTTGCAGAATAATTTTTTTATAAATCTGCTCAAAACAGGGCTCTTCCAGTGGACTGGAATACAGGAGAGGAGAGCAGGGGCTGTGTGTGGGATGGGAAGACAAATCAGGAGACTTGAGTGCACAGCCTTTAAACCTCTCTTGCATTTGCTATTCCTTTTGCTGTTGAATTCCTGAGGATTGTATTTCCTTTTCCCATCCCTCTGACATATCTGTGTAGCCTGTAAGATGCCTGGCACAGGGCTGTGTGTCCAGACATTAATGTGTGTGCAGACCCGGACCCCCATGAATCTCCGGGTTCCAGAGAAGGACAGCGTTGCCATCCTGAAGCTGCAGTGGTTATATTCCCATCCTGGGAGCTCCTGTACTTGAGGCTGCTTGTTTCTAGGTAACTTCTCAGTGTAGGAACAAGAAAGTCGCACTCCTCTGCAAGTTGCTGCAGCACATCCTAGGAGCATTCTGCCACATCCAGCCCTCTCCTTCCCTGGGGCTCCCTGATCCCTTCAGCCCCTGTTACACATACACCTGAGGAGGAGCAGTGCTGGTCACTTGAGAGCCCCAAATTCCCTGAACTAGACCCACTGAGGTGATTCCTCTGTCTCATTCTCTAGTGAGGTTTAGGGGATTTGCTGGCCCATCTGCAACGTTAAAGGCTTCGCTGCTTCACCTCTGTCTTGCCTCATTTTCTCCTGAAAGTGGTGCAGCGCTGCAGCTGCCTCTGGCTTGAGCTGATGTGGCCTGAGTGTTGCTGTGAAGTCTCCTGGCCCTTGCCATCCCTGGATTAATTACCTCTGTAATAGCTGTCTGCTGTTGCTGCCTTACAGCTACAGGATGATTTTTTCCCTTGCCTTCCTCCTGCACCCTTCTTACCTTTATCGGGTAGCTAGCCGTAGGTGTTCTCTGGAGTGGGTGCTTTCCTGCCGTTCCTCTCTATCAAGCGCCCATCACATGATAGCAGCCCTCGCCCGGACCCAGGCGGCTGCCGATCACAGTGTGTCGTCAGCTGGCACCGCTCCCGAAGCTCCGGAGCTGGCAACTGTCCTCTTTTCTTTGAGCTCCCATAACGGGAGCAGATTAGCAGTGGGAGCACTGCTTTATGGGGCTTTACTCCTGTATACCTCCGGTTTTCCACAAATCTCGCCAAGTGAGTTTCCTGGTTATGGGCTATGTCATTCGCTGTGCTCCTCTTCCCTGCCCCCACCCATTTCCTGACATCACTTTAGATCCGGCTGTAGCACTGGTCCGGTTCTGCTGGAGCACCCCACCCTGGACTTCCGAATGCAGTAAATCTTTCTGGTTGGGAGAGTCATACGGTGTGTGGAGTCTGAAGAGCTACAAAGCTTTGTCAAGCTTAGGAAAGAAATCCTCAAAAATGAGGGAGAGTATTGAACTCCTTTTTTTTATTTTTTTTTTTTTTTCTTCTCTCCCCCCATACTGTGTTGAGTTCACTTGGTGAGTATGCTCTACCCTGAATAGAAATAGTCTCCTGCAGCAATTTTGAAGTGATCTGGCACAAAGGATTAAATAAAATGCATTCTCATTGCTTTCAGTGGTCTCCTTGGGGTACCTTTCTAGACTATCACAGTCATCATCTTTCAGAACACCATGGCTACTGTTTAGTTTATACCATCTGGCCTCAGAGGTTGGAGTTGGTCATTCTGGAGCTAAAACTGGTGAAAGCAAAGCTTTGCAGTGCTGTGTTTATCAATAATCTCTTGGCAATCTTGCTGTCATATACCCTACTAAAAAAAGCTTTTTGTTCATGAATGAAAGTGTTGGAGCACTGACATTTGACATTATGACTAGATATTTTTCTACTGGAGGTTCCTAATATCCAGGATTTCCTCACCTTCCTGGCATTTGGGCTTGTCCCATTTGCTACTGATTCAAATCTCAAACAGCAAACACAGACTAGGCTTTGTGCTTTTTGTCTTTTATGTCAGCTCTGGGAGTAAAAGGACATCTCAATTTTTGAGCATTGCTTTTCCCAGTGTGAAGTCAAAAGTCTTTCCAACTGCATAAACGAGGGAGGAATCAGATGGACTTGAGTCAGGTGTGTTTATAACAGCATGCTCCTCTTCTAAAGAAAACTAATTTCTTTAAACAGTAGGCAATTGATGGAATTTATAGCCCAGTATGTTTTGCTGCAAGGTTAATAAGTGGTGTCCTGTAGGACAGCTGCAATTTGCTGCCCTAAAACACTGCTTGGGATCCAAATACCCTTCTGCCATATTGCCCATGAGCTATATATGGTGACCAGAACTTGGGTGTGAAATGTCTTCAGGGCCTTTTTTCCAGGTCAGTTGTCTGAAGCAAACACAGCCACCCCTTCTGCCTATCTCTGCCTCCTCGCCTTTAGCCACAGTTGACTTTTTACTCAGACTTCATAACTAGAGATATTTGCCATCACAGTGTACTGTCAAAGCCCTGGAGAGAAACAATGTCTGATGGAAATGATGTCTTGATTGAAATAGCTTTGATGAATACTGTAGGAAGAGTGATGCTTGCTGATGAAAGTTTTTAGGGGAACCTGCCTGTTTCTCACAGGAAACATCATAGTCAGTTCTGCTGGATGCTCCACCATCATGATCAGACAAATGCTCCTTTTCACTTTTGTCTTGCTGAGGCTTTTGCACTTTTTTTTTTTTTTTTCCCCAAATCAGCTGCGGTCATCTCCCTTACACTGGGTTAAATAGCATCATGGCACTTGATGTGAATTTTTAAAATTATGTCATGTGGCAGAGCACAGTGGTCCATCAAGAGCAGAACGTATTTGCATGATATCCCTAACAACTTTGTCTTCCATATTTTGTTGAGACTCTCAGGTTACTCCCAGGGAAACTCCAGGGACTGAGCATTGTGGGGTGCAATGTCACAAATGCTCTATGACCAGTTTTTGTCCACAGTGGTCAGTTCCTGTGTGTTCTCCCCAGAAATGACATGCAGTGGGGATTTTTCTGCTGTGGGTGCTGATTACACTTGCAAATGATACTGACAATGGGAGGAGCTCTGAGTTTTCTTGAAAACAGGGTTAGCATTTAGAATCTTGACTAAGTGGAGAATCACTTGGAAAAAATAAGAGGTTATTCAGAAAAGGACAAGCACGCAGTTGTTAACTTAGGTGGGAATAATGGGCTGCCCAGACCCAAAATGGGACATGGCTGGCTGAGCAGCAGCTCTGCAGAGGGGGGATGGAGTTGATGGTGGATTCCAGGCTGTGAGTCACCGGCCTCCTAGAGCTGTGAAAAAAGCAAGCTGAGGTTTATAACCAAAAGGGTACAGCAATCCTTCCACTCAGCTCAGCTTGGTGAGGTCTCAGCTGGAGTCTTGAACCAGTTTTCTGCTCACAGCCTTTAAAAACAGCAAAACAACTCAAAAGTGGGTCAAAAAAAAAGAAGGGGGAGAAAAATAGCATGAATGGATGATTTAGCAGACATGACCTATGCAGAGAAAGTGTAGGTATTGGGGTTGCTCAGCCCATGGAAGAAAAAAGCAAGGGGATGGATGAACATGTTAGCACCTGTAAAACGTGGGAAGGAATAAGCTCTTTAGCATATATTTCAGGAAGAGGACTGTGTACTTGAGTCTTGTGGGAGCTTTGTGCAGAGCAGTCCTGGTGACAGGCTGTCACCAGAAATCCACGGGAGCCTCTTTTAAGCAAATGTATTTATCTGGAACTGTTTCTGTGACAGTGGCCCTTCTTCTCTCCTGCTTTGTGATGGCCGAGCCTGAGAAACACATGGTGGGAAGGGAGCCTGTGCTTCCCTTTGCAGGAGAACTGGCTCTGGCCCAGTGAGTCGAGCAGAGCTGACCTGCACCTTCAATCGGTGCTGTAATGGCAAAGCTCACCCTGTGCTTTTGTGCTGAGAAGGCAGCACATTCGTATCCAGGTGCGACCCCACAAATGCTTGGTCAGAGGTGTGCTCTGATATCAGTCAATGAGATTTTTTTGGCTGCTGGTGTAGGGAAGTTGCATTTGGTTTGCGTGGAAAGGCCAGTCATTTTCCTGTCTAAGGCTGTGGAGGCAGGAGAGGTGACCAGAGTGAAAGCAGGAATGTGGCTTTAGACTCACTGCAGGTCTTGGTGGTCCTGCAGGAGCACCACATATCATCTCTCAGGATATGACAGATCTATCATGACAGATGTCCTTTTAGCACCAGCAGCCAAAACCAGCACTGTGGTTGTGTTGTTCTGAGGGGTTTGTTCCCATCTTCTAGAGAGATTTTTGTCTTGGGGATGGGCTCACTCTCCTCCATCATGTAGCAGCTACCACAGCAAAGCAATATTAGGAAGTAAGATTTTAGCTGTCTTCCACGTGATTAGTCCTGCTTGAGGTGGGGGGAAGGGCCTCACACTCCCTATTAATCATTTCTTCTTCCCTCCTCCCATCTGCTCAGTGATTCTCTTGCTCTTGCATACACCACTAATATTTGATCACTTTTATTTCTCTCTGATTCTCTGATTCCCTCTTCTCTTTGTTGGTTCTTTCTTCAATCTCTGCCCTCCTTGCTCTCACATTCTTGCAGAGATGCTACTCAATGACCTAATTTTCTTCCCTAGCTTCCTTAAAAATTAAAAAAAAAAAAGGAAAAAAAAGAAAAAAAGGAAAAAATACTTATTCCTCATTCCCTTCTCCATGGACATTACGCGTTTTCCCAGTGGTCACCACCTTCAGCCAGAGTTGTAGAGCATGTGTGGACGGTGCCCGCTTCCCTCCTCCTCCTCTTTGTGCCCTCCCCAGAGGGTGCAAGCCTGGCTCCTCCTCCACCTCCTTCTCTTCCAGCTGCTTTCACTAGCCTCATAGCTCTTCTTGGCAGTGAGGAGCCTGGACATCTGTAGAAGCAGCTGGAAGCAAGATGGAGAGCCAATATCCTGCAGCTCATCAGATCTCTACAAACCTCAGCTCAGGAACAAACTGCTTAATTTGCTGGGTTTTTGTACTCTTAGTTCGCAGTGCACACTGCTCGTTCCTCACCATCCCAGCAAAGCTCCAACTTTATTGATACATAGCGTGGCATGGCTATAGCCTGTTGTTTCAAAAATCTTGTTACCAGTCTGTAAATCAGAAGAAGAAAGCAAAGTTAAGCTTTGTTTCCACCTGGATCTTCGTCATTACTTGCTGTTAGCATCCTATGGTTCCGCAGACAGTATTTAATCCTGCATTGGTAAAATTTGACCTCCGTTAAACAAGCAGCAGTACAACAAATTCGTAGTCCTGAGAACACAGCAAAAGTGGTTTTGGCTGGTTCTATTACTTCCCCACCTGATTTACATCAAAACCTTCTTGTGAAGACGAATGGGGATATTCTGAAAGGTGACAGTCATCCTTCCCTGTAAACCCTGGAAGGCAGCGTTAAGCTGAGCTCCGCAGGGCTGAAGGAGCAGAAGAGGTGCAGGATCCCTGCTGCTGTTCCTGTGGAGGTGGGAGAAGCTGGCGGGGGTTGGGAGCTGCAGCGTTTTGCAGCAGGGCGTTCGGGGATGGGCCCCCGAAGGGAAGCTTGCAAGCCGCGTTGCTGTGAAAAGCCTCGCAGCATGTTACATGATGCAAGCTCCTTGGCAAGTGCTGTAATTGTGTCACTGAAATGGCTGAGCCACAATGCTCAGGGAAAAGGTTTTTCCTGGTGAGCCTATGAGCGCACTATGCCCTTCCTTGGTGCAGTCTGGGAAGGCCAGGGATACCACAAAGTGCTGAGAGAGCTCATGTTTGGGGAAGGCTTCTTGTGCTCAGTTTCGGGATTTGAAATTTGCCAATTTGTAGCTGAGAGCACGTAACAAGAGATATAACTAGACAGATGCTTTAAAAATATTTTTCAAAGGACTTGGAAATTATTAGGGACACCATTTTCACAAAGCTTTCAGCCCAGCATCCTGTTTTACTCTCACGACAAACTGCAGTTATGCACAAAAACAGCTATTTGAGTTTTTAATATCTTGCCCCCTCAGCACTAGTGGTAGCTGTTTGCTTTCAAATGCCATTATTTGCACCCAGAGCTGTTGGAGCAGAGAGGTACAAAGTAAAGGAAATTGCTTTAGAAATCAGGATTTAGGCCTGATTCAGGGTCAGTCTTCAAACCAGCAGCTCTGACATGGCTGGGCAGTGCTTTGTAGCATGGATGTCCATGAGTATATGTCGGTACACAGAGCCTGCATGTGGTGTTGTCAGGTATTTAAGTCCAGTGTAAAGTAAATACCATTTGCAAGTCGCCCTAATATGTCCTATATTTTTTTTCTTCCCCTGTCTCTAAACCTTTGCTGTGAAACAGAGCTCTCATATTTTCCATTCCTAATTCAAGAGCTGGAGGGATCGCTAAAGCCAGGTATCAAGTTACAGGAGAAAGAGTGAAGACATTTGGTTGCAGCTTCATTGGCTCACACAGTGCATACACCCAAGCAAACATTTTCATCAGCCCCCATATCTCTGTTCAAATTCTAAGTCATCTTTTCTCTAGGTCTGTCCTTGGGAAGGACACTGTCTGCAGGGAAAGTTCCCATCAATAGCGGTGTTTGAAGGCTGGGAACAGGAGAAAGGAAAAACCCTGTAATGATCAAAAAGCATCTTGTCCATAGTACAGGAAGTGTTGTTACTACTCATCTGAGCTACCAAAATAAGGCAAACCAACAAGTTTCAACAATAACAGTGTTCAAATTAAATCCTTTGAATGGGTAATGTGTGTAGCTTAAAATGTGACTCAGCCAGGAATTGTTACTATTTCTGGTACTGTTTTAGTTTTTAAACCTAGTCTACTTCATATATTTGGCATGTCCTTGGTTGTGATAGGAAGCTGATTAGAGATGGTGACTAAATATCCTTTATAGGCTGACTAATTCAAACTTGGATCTTTTCTGCTGAAATTGAGATTTGATGCTCTCCAAGTTAGGCATGAACTCGAGTGAAGATTGCAGTGTGTAAAAGAAAGACAAACCCCAGTATTCTTTTTTTTTTTAACCTTCTCATTATCACCTCCTATCTAGCATTTCTTGTCTTGTTGGGATTTTCAATATCAGGTTTTTTTCCTCAGACAGAACCTCTTCTCCTCTGTGTTAGGATGCTGTCTTCAGACCTTTAGGTGCTCTAAGAATGGTGGTATGTGTTGGCTGTTTCCTCAGTAGTTTGTCCCACCAGAAGAGCCTTCTCACATCCTCTTTTCCTTTCTCCACGTGTTAGTCTTTTTTGTTGTTCATTTGCACTTGACTGGCTTGGAATGATTTGCAGGCAACTCTTCTGTTTCCCTACCTTGCCTTTTCTTTGGTAGAGCTGATGGGAAATGCTGTATTTCCCCCTTCCCTCCTCCCTCTGCCCCCTTCCTCTCCTGCTTCCTTTTCTTGTACAGCTCAGTGAAAAGCACTTAATAAAAAGGACTTCGGGTAAAAAAGGAGCAGAACAAACTCCAGGTATTTCCCTGTGTATGTTTTCTACGGTCTGCCTGCTCCTGCAAGCAGGCACTTAGCTTTTGAAGCTGCATATTCTTGGGAATTAGTAGAGACATTAATTTTGGGCAGGGTAGCAGTGGACTGACATTTGATTTCCTCATTTGAGTGTGACTGTTATCCATATGCTGGAGACCACATGTGACTTACAACACCCGCTCTCTGTGCTTCCTCAGTTTTTCTGCCCAACCTTCAGTTAACATTTTGTTGGCTATCCCTGCAGTGAAAAGAAGTAGAAATTGTCTTCCTTCACACTGATAGTTTAAGTTAAAATTAAAACACATACAGAGCTGCAGAAGCTCTGGGACTCATCTCCTATAACCCCAAAGGCTGCCTTTAGGGGCAGTCTTGGGGGCTTTTCAGAGAGCTGGAAAGGGGAATTTCAGTGTTGTACACAAGGATTTTGCTTCTTGCTGCCCATGTGGCAGTTGTGAAGGTGTCCCTAAACTGTAGTAGTTTTCAGTGTGTGTTTGCTATACTGAGATACTCCATGAACCCTAAATGTTGAGACCAGAGGGGAACCATAAGTCTGTGTATTTTCAGTTTCTCTGTGTTTATTTTTCCCCATTTGGTGGACAAATTTTTGATTTGTTGTGTGTGCTGCTTGTGTACTGTGTAGCATGAACAAAGAGAGTCCATGCAATATGAAAGACACAAATTGAATTAAAACTGTCAAGTTCTTCCCCTCCTGCCACTTTTCCAGGCCGGTTTTTCCCTGTGTGAGCTGTGTGTTGTTCTCGTGCTTCCACTGCTGCTCAATGAAACACACAGCATTCTGGATAACAGACAAAACAAGATTAGGTGCTTTGTTGTCACCCATATGCCCAAAACTGAGGATAAGAGAAGACTTGTCCCTTCTCACAGTGTGACCCTTGGGGATGGTTCTGTGTAGGACCAGGAGCTGGACTCGACAATCCTTCCAGCTCAACAGATTCTGTGATTCTGTCCCTCATCTCCACAGACCTTCGGTGCAAGCAGTAGGAGTTTGAAGAATTTGGGTGAAAAACTGAAGGGAGTCCAAAGTCTCCTTATGTTTGTGTGATTCCTGATGACAGCAATGTGATATAGCACTGAGCAGTCACTATGCTAATGTTCCTTTAGACCTGAGCAAGACGAAGAAAAACTGTGAGATAGCCTCTTGTGAGGAGCTTCTCCCTGCAGTCCTCTAGATTCCTGAAAGACGGATCACAGCCTACCGGACAGGAGAGATGCTAAGTGAGGATGTGCAGCCCGTGCTCTGCAGGTCTGTAGTCTGGATAGGTCCTTTGACTCTTTGCCTATGAGTACAGTGAATGCCTATGGACACATTGTTAAAGGTCCTTTATGCAGATGCCTGCAACAGCTGAGGAAAAAGAAAGCCCTTCTTCCGTCTTGCCCTTACAAATGTCTCCCATGGTTGCTAGCCCTTTCCTGGGAAGCACAAATCCCTTCCCTCTGAGGGGCTGTGAATTGGAGGCTTGCTTTGGGCCAGTTCAAAGAGCCAAATCACCTTTGAGAACAAGACAAGGATATTTGAATAACACCTGCGTGCCCTCTTGTGTATCCCAGTGCTCAGGAAAGGGTGCTCCAGTAATAACAGAGCTCTAACAAATGAAGGTCAGATGAGCAAAACCAGATGTCAAACATATTTTCTACCTATCCAAGCTGACCCTTACTGTAATAGTGGCATCAGAAGAAATTTGAACCTTTTGCAGCTGAAAATTCAACCCCAAACTTTGAATTGCTTATTCAGCTGTCATGTCAGAGGGGTAGTGTGGGATAGAAGCACACATCATCTTCTGTCATTATGGGAGGCTCCCATAGCAAGGTGGACAGGATGCTTAGGGTGGGACAGGTTGAAAGGGCTCCCCGGAGCTCAATCCACATGTGCTGTTAGTCACTACCTGTCCTTTACTCAGGCATGATTTTCAGCTCACAGTCTGACCCCAGATGTGTGTTAATTATTTATTTTCCTCCACGTGCTGGCAGATGGTTGCAAAAAGAGTCTGCCAAGCATAGTGCATGCTTAAGGGCAGTGATTTTGAGACGCGTTGTTGAGATTATGTGACGTTTCACATTTTCTGTAATTTAGTTTGTGTGTGTGTGAAGGGAGTATTTAAAACTTGCAGACAATAGTTTGCTGGGTTGCAGGGAATGAAACCCCTAATGAATAGTCCATTGTTTACATCCATTTGAGGCTGTTTCTTTGCTGAATTAGTGCCATGAAACATAGCTGCAACTCTGTTGTTTTTAACTCCCCTCTCCTTACCCATCCCCCTTCCTATTTTTTATGGTTGCTAAATCCTGCTGCTATCTTCTCTACACAAGTTTCCAGGCTTCCTTCTCTACTCTTGATTTTCTTCTGCTTAAACCTCTTGTTCAAATTGGGTCATCTTTTGCTTCTAGTGTGGTAAATTTTCCCATCCTTGGCCTCTTGGACTCAGACTTCACTCCTTATTATTTTTATCCAGATTAATGTGGGGAAAGAAAAGAAAAAAAAGAGGCCAAACTTTTCTACCATAATGAGGTCTAGATACCCCACTTGCCCTTGCCTTTCTCTCCCCACCTCCTTGCTTTGTAGCTCTTTCTGTGCCAATTTGCAGCTGTGTGTATATATATATAACTGTTTAATCTCATATTTGCCTGCAAGCCCCCTGCCCAAAATCTAGATCTTATTTTCCTCTCCATTCCAGAGGCTTCCCCCCTTGCTCTGTCTGTACTGCTCCATACTCTGATCTCTGCGCCTTCTTCTGGTGACCCCTACAATTTGAGGTAGCTCCCTTTCCCCTGTCTTCTAACACATAAGTGGCTGATTGGCAAAGTTGTAAGCTTTTTTTCCCCCTGTACTCTGGTTTGTAGATGGTCCCTTTTTTTGTGTTGCTAATTGATACTGTGTAGCTGCTTACCTGCATGACTCGCTGGAATGATTGCTCAGACTGATGCATACCACACTCTGGAACTGTTTCTTTTCTCTCCAACCCTGATTTATGGATAACTGGAGAAAGCAATTCTTGGCTGCCCTGTTTTGAAAATTATTACACCACAGAAAAACTCATTACATGAACACAGCACCTAATATAAAGAAACTCTATTTAGTTTTCTGGTTTCCCCCATGAAAAAAAAACTAACTTCCCTTTATTATTGAAACAATAACTCCCCTCAAATTATATTTAAGGGATGTAGGCACCAAGGCTTGCCTGCTCTTCTAGGAGTTCCTGGAAATTGGAACGGAGGAGCTTTTTGTAATCAGTAGAGGGAATGGGGTCTTTTGTTTGTTTTCTGGATAGGCAGTGTGCACACGTCACGTAATCAAACCCACCACAACTCTATTTGCCTTGTGTATACCAGACAAAATGCTAGCACAGGTATGTGCAGAGAATTCCCCATGGATGAAGGGGTTGGGAGGGTTGGAAAGCTCCAAAGGTTTCAGGAAAGTAGGTACAGACCAACTGAGAGTCTTCTTTAATTAAAGGAGTGCTGTGCCTTGTGCAAATCAAATGCATTTGCTTCCCTTTTCTTCATAATCTCAGTGGGATGCCCTCTGGACTGCTACTTGAGGGCAATGCCATAAATTTGGAAATACTGTTTGTTTGTGTAGGATAGTGCTGGTGTCCTTTTGGGTCAGCATAGCTGCTCTAAAATTTGGCAAAATCAAGTGACAAGCAAACCAACGATGCTTCAGCCAAATGCCAAAGAAAATCCTACAAGAGGGAGAACTAGTTGTGAAAATTTACCCTGTTACTATGAAGCTCATTTGGCTGCATATATCATGTCAGAGTTGAATGATTGACGAAATACTCCACTTGGTAAATGAACATTTGTGCCAGTTACAGGACAGCTTATTCATACATAAAATCTGAGACACCTGGTAGTGGTGCTGGACAGGTTGTTTTTGAATGAATGTGCTTGTTGGAAGGCAGGAGAGGAGTGGAATGCCTTTGTGTCCTCACAATATTTCTCCTTTTGATGCCGTGTACTGTTAAGGAAACCAGATTTTGGGGACATGTTAGATCTGTAAGCAGCAAAAGTTTCTGCTTCCTACAGTGGGGATGCTTTCTCCTTCTTACTTCTGCTCCAGATTGATGTTAAGATCCTGAGACTGTGGCACTGCTTTTGTTTTGGCTTCTTACTTCCCTCTAAAAACATGGAGCCAATATGTAGAAAATTATCAATTCCTGACCTCCTTACTATTTTCTCCTCTTCCCAGCTCCATCACTAGACTTTGCACATACTTCCCAAACCAAACCCCCGTAGCCCAGAAATAGGTTACACCCCACCACCTGGACAGCAGTCATGGCATGTGTCATCACTTGGTGTGATGTTGGTGAGGGCTCAGCAAGCAGATTTACACAGGGAAAAAGTAAAGAGGAGGTATAAGCTAACATGATCAGTGCACTGATTTTCTGCTGGTTGGTTTAGATGATTTATAATGGTATACAGAGCTTTGTCACCTTTATGCTGACTTGTCCAGCTGCTGCCCAGAGGTCAGCCCATTGGCCTTAAAAAATGAATTGTCGATCTCTGTGGCTTTTCCTGGTGGCCACAATCCTGGGGCTGTTGTCAGTCCTGCTGTTGAGCTCAACTAGGGACTGGAGGGGACTGCCCAGGATGCTCACTCAGCCTCTTAGCAATAGTGATTTCATTTTGGACATCCCTATAAAGTGACCCTATGCAGCGCATATCCAGATCTCCTTTTCAATTAGTGGGTAGAAGAGCAGAAATACCAACAGTTGGACTAGTAGCCCTTGCTGAAAAATGCAATTTTTGGTTGCAATGGTTACTTTGGGAAGCTCGCAGGAAAGGAGCACACTTCCATTTTTTTTTTCAGATTATTTCAGTTGCTGCAAAAGGTTAGCTGCACAGGGGTGGGCACAATGGAATTAGCAGCAGAGACAGAGGTATCTACGAGCATGTGATCATTTTCATAGGATATGTATGTTGTACTTCTTCCTGAGAAGTGCTGAGAACAAATTGTCATAGAAATGCAAAATGCAGTCAGTCTGTTTTGGGCTGAGGCAAGAAATGAGGGCCCTATAGCCTGGAGAGATGTGTATGAATCTGCATGGGGAAAATGCTCCTTAATTAGATGGGTTGACAGATCCTGTTCCTCCTGCTCCTTCCGCCGTTTGCAGCGTTCAATCCAGGAAACACCTCCCAGACTCACCCACCACTGCCCTTTCGGAAGGCCCAGCACACTCACCTGGAGTCCTCCGTGCCGTATGGCTGGATGTCACCGAGACCTGGATCGTGACCTGTTTTAGCTGGATGGACAACTTCAGCCTGGGAGGGGAGCCCGGCACATCCCCTGCCCTCTGCACACCGTTTTCTTTAATGCTCCTTCCCGGCAGCTGGCCGGGCTCTGGCGAGGAGAGGATGGTGTCTGTCCCAGCAGGGCCTGGCCGGGCACTGGGGCTGTGCCAGGGGCCATGTCCCATCCTCTGGCGCTGGGGAGCTTGCGGTGCTGCTGTGCTGAGCACTGCTGCTCTGAAAGTTGCTTAATAGACACGCTAGACTCTATCTTGACAATGCACCCTTTTCTTGAGAGAAATGAGAAGTTTCAATTTCAGTCACTAGCCTGTTTTTCATTGACTTGTTTTAGTCAGCAAGTAATGGCTTTACTGTGCCACTCTCTCAAACTGCCACTCATGAGCCTAACGAGACAGTGGAGCAAAATTCCTGTCCTCTGCAGAAAATGAAAAGAGAGAAGAGACAGTTTTACCCCAAACGTTAGAGGAGACTCGGTCAAATTAATGCTATGGTAAACGTAAAATATTTTCAATTTAATTTATGAAGTAGTTTAAGCCCCAGTTGGGAGGTGGGGGGAGGGGTTTGGAGTGAAATTAATAAACCTTTTAAAACTTTTGACTGAATCTTTTATTCAGTGTTTCTGTAACTCAGTTATCTGCTAGTTAATACCAGTATTTTTGATACCTCTCCCGAGCCAATACATGACAAACCTTCAGCCCTGTTGGGTATTTGTGCTACAGCATATTTAATAGCCATGACAACAATTCAACAATTGTATAGAAGCCTCCCCTCCCTGTCTGAGTGTTGCAGGCACCAGAGTGTCTCCATTGGAAAACCCCTAAACATACAGTTTCAGCCAAAACTGGTTTAATGATAGTCTACTGAGAACTTGACAGGCTTTTTTTACTTAGAAAAAAAAAAAAAAAAAGAAAGAAAGAAAAGGGGGCACTTTTTTTCTCTCCACGCCCCCCCCCCCAATTTTTTTCTTAACTTCTTCACTGCATTTGTGAAAGCTACCGCTGTAAAACACAAGGCAAATTAAAAAAATAAATTGCTTTAAATTGCTTAACAGGCTTGATGAGACAAAGCCTGGTGTGTTGGAGTGGCTGCAGGGAGCTCTGTGGCTGCTTTTGTATGATTTCAGAGGTGAATTTAGATGGCTGGAAGATAGATGGGTGCCAGATGCAGTTTGACACAGATTCCGGCAGCTGCTCCTGCGCGAGGTTTCATTAGTGGTGAGTTAGCGAGCAGCAGAGCGCCAGCGAGGCCCCCAACGCTGCGCTGACAGCGAGAGCACTGAAACAATACAATATTCGCTAAGTGATTTTAATCTGGGAGATTAAATGACACCCAGTTGGTTTCCGGACTTAGAAAGCCAACGCAGTATGAAGCTGTTCATGGCACTCGCTCTACCCAGGCCCTTGTCACACACATTTATATTGAGAGTGCTTTCCTGACCCCCTCATCCTGAAATGGGAAGAGAAGGGTTGATTCTGTGTCGCAGACATATTTTTCCATACTCACTGTATAATGTGCTTTTTACTACAACAGGAAACATTGGCCTCACTTGAGCAAATGCTTACATTGGACCGAAGTGCTCGCGTGCTCCTGCTAAGCACAGGCGAAACTGTTTGAAAGATTAGGGCCATGCTCTGTAAAGTGAACAGCTTCCTTTTTAATAGATGGGCAAGTCCCAAAATCAGGAAGCAGTCAGTATTTACAGGCTTAGGCATTTGGGTTTGATTTTAAATAAACCAGTGTACTAGAATGGATGATTTGATAGAAATGGTGGAGGAGCTGCTGTTCTCCAGGCAGATGAAGTTTTACTTGTGGAGGAACACTAAAGTTTAGGACTTGGTGAAGGGAGAGAAAGTGCTATCAAACTTATTTGCAACACAACCCAGGCTGACTTTAAGATTCTTCCAGGGGGACTTCATGGACTGTATTTTGGGAACCCTTACTGTATGTAGCACATTTACTGTGTGGTTATTCAGGCTTTCTATATATTTTGTGTATCTCTAATTGCTTCAGCAAGTAAATCCCTGACTAGGAAAAAAAAAGGGTTTTCTTCTCAGATAGATGGGGAAAGTACTGTAGGGAAGCAAACAAACAAGATTGCTTTTCTTTCACATGTGCAACCTGAATTTTGCCTTTACATATTTAACTGCTGATGTCAAACTACTCTGTTCACTTGGAGTATTTACTATCCTCACAGTAAGCAGACAAACTAGCTTCTTTTTTTTTTCCCCTCCAATAAGTATGCAAGTTGGATGTGTATGGGCTGCTGTCTTTGGATCTCAACCATTGTTTGTTTGTGCGTGTTAGAGTTCTGTTTCTAGATGCCTTTGGTAAATACCCCATGCGTGGCTTCAATTAAGCTTCCTATATTGAGAAAGTATGCCTTAATTTATCAGGTTAAAGATATCTCTGTAACATCAATTTGTTCACAGTGTGCTGTGACCTAATCAACTAGGGATGTAAGCCATTTCATGAGGAGTAATTACTCAACAACAAAAAATGTCTCTCTTTCCTAATAGCCATGAGTGAGTTGGCTAATTGGAATCCATTTTGGTAGTGGCAGGTCAGCAATCAGGAGGTGGCTTTCCTGGCTGGTTTCTGGGTGGGCGGGAGAAGGCAGCAGCAGCAGAAACACTGAGCTGTGATTTCCTGAGGTCACTGGAAGAGCTTCTATCCGTCAGTGTCACATGTGCTGCCGTTGGGGTGTCCTTGTGATCCCCTTTACCACCAATGCTGTGGCAGTTTGGTCAGAATCCTTTCCTGGATATTTTTGAGGGAAGGAATTAACAAGTGGGCTGGAAATGCCAGATCTTCTTTCAAGACTTGCAAAAGAGTTCTGGTGTTGTTATTGTTAGTGGGGGCAAGGGGCTGCAGTGATGGCTCATTGTGTCTCTACTCAGATTAATTTATGACAGTGACAGAGCAATTTTTGCTTTCGGTGCTGCATCTCTTAGGAGCATGAGCTGCCAGTCCTGCTAGGGGTGTCATGCAGAGGCATCTTCTAGATGACCCCACTGGTTGCTGTCCTGTTTTTCTACTTGATAGATCATTGAGGTACATTCTGTTTTTTTCTTTTTTTTTTTCCTCCCCTCCTTGGCTTTAAACCTCGCTGAGAGGGAGGTGGAGAGGAAAATCCTCATGAATTAACATTATTTCCCTGGTGGGCTTTGCTGCCATTTTATCTAATTACGCCTGCTGTTTTCCAGATCACATTGTAAGCATTTGCATGAAGGGGCTTTCACTTACCTCCTCAAGTAAATTAAATAACAGCCCTTAGGCTGGCCTGACAGCATAATGCATTTTCATGTGGGAGATCAACAGCTCCCATACCTTGAGATGGGAAATGCTGAAATGACAGGGAAGCTCTGTGCTTTTGTCTCAAATTAGGGCAGCTAGATGGAGTTAGGGCCACTTTGAAAATGCCTGCTGGTGGCTCTTGTGGTGTGTAGGGATTGGTGGGAAGAGAGGGGCACATAGGAATCTGCAGAGGGCCACAGAGAACAGACTCACAAGGATCCACGAGCTACGTGCAAGATGTGGAGGAAAGCCAGGGAAAGCAAGCCTGTTGTCAACAGGTTTAAATGCACACCCCTATTGGAAAGCATGAAGGGATCTGCAAAATGTGGAAGATTGGAAGACACAGACATAAAGCAAATGAGAGGTGTAGGCCCTGCCCTGAGGATGTTTACAGCATGACTTCGTGGATGAGGAAGACTGGACTGGTGTGGAGAACTCAGGAAATAAAAACACACAGCCTGGACTTTCATTTCCACAATAAGCCAGCCCGTAGTTTCCCTGTGCTTCATTTCTTCAATTTGCAAAATGAGGCAGTAGCCCATCTGCTGAAATGACAGTCCGCTGCTTTCCTTGCCTGACCCGTTACTCCCAACGAGTATCCAGCCCCAGGAATTATCCTCCTCCAAATGATCTTCCAAATATCCTCCTCCCAGAGTCCTTCGTGATATCAGCCTCGTGGTATGATCTGGTCCCTTCACAGTCATGTGTGTTACACATCAGAAATGTAGATCAGCCCTTCCCTGGCTGTGGTCTCTCCTTTATTCCTTTGATATAGTTGGGAGCTTCTGAGGAGGAGAACGGATCGGGAACAAATGACCGTGAGGAATTGTATTTCTTCAGCTCCTGATCAGCCCAGGCTTGTCCTGGAAGAAAAGAAGATGGTGATGGGAAGACAGAGAGATGAACTTCACCTCCCCCAACCATTAGTCTTGGACAAGCTGTGGGTAGCCCAAAATTCTGGTACTCTTAGATTCTTTCTTTACAGGACTTGAAGTGGGGATGTGCCAGTAACTGAGCTGGTGAGCTGCATGATCAAACTGAGTCAGCACTTGAGGAATGAGGAAGAAAAGGAGATGGACCTCTACAGCAAGTAGGGAATTTAATCCCTACTGTGGTGTGCTTATGTTGGTCATGAATGGGGGTCAGCAACAGGAGAGGTTGCTTAGCTTGGGCGGCTGTGCCTGACTTACACAAAGCTCCCACCACACAGATGTGTGTTCATTTAGTTCACTGTAACTCTGTGGCGACAGTTACCCTGTCAGTATTACACCTGTAATGTTGAAGTACCTTCTAGCTTTTGGTGCTAATTCCTTTTATCCTGTGTTGTGTGTAAGGGATTAAGGAAATCATGCAGATCACTAATATCTGCTTGAAGGAATCTTCAGTGACTTGCTTTTGTCTAGGGATCTTTGATGAAAAAATGTGATTTACTTGTTTTTCTTTAGAAAATCAAATTTTCTCTTCCATTAAAACATAGATCCAGGTTGAAGGTGAAGGAGAGCTAGAAATGTTAGTGTGGTGGGTGTGTAAACACCTTTAAACTTACATGTTAAAGCATCTTGGCTCTTCCAAGTAACTGCAGAACTACTCTGTGATGCATTTCTGTGTCTGAGGTGAATTTTGAATGCCAGTGAGATAATGAGATTTATCAAATAAAAGGCCTATCTTTCACTTTGTTTGAGCTTGGCCTGATGCCTCAAATACATGGAGTTTAGCTCAGAAGCTGCTTGTAATTTGTATCACAAAACCACCGTGTGTAATTCATGATGGATGGTGGTCACTGAGTGTGGGAGGTTTGCTGTTGGGACATGCTACCAGCTCCCGCTGACACTTGCGCCTGCTCAGAGTGACTGCAAGGGGCAGGGGATTAGCGAATGGTCACCACTAGGCTACCGTGGGAGAGGCTGATGAGCTGTTTGCCTTTATAAATCAGGGATTCAGGTTTCATGTCAATCACTTTTTAGCATGAACTTGCAGGATATTCACAATGCAAGACACAGTGCTGCTTTTAACATGTATGGGGAGATGATACAGCTGCTTCAGTGATCTGGTAGTATACATCCCATTATCATTATTCACTCACATTATTCACTGATAGAAAGCTTTCTAACAATTCATGATATTTCTCAAGATCTCATCCCCTCCTCCCTCTTTCTAAAAAAACTAATTTAATTTTATTATTATTATTATTCAGATTCCTACTGTACACATCCCCCAAGCAGGTGGGAGGGGGAGTTGGTGGGTGATGACTTGGCTTTGTTGGAACTTCACTTAATGCAGGGTGGGGGCAGAGAAAATGAAGCTAAATTACGCAGATCCTGAAGGCACAGCTAGTGCACTGCATCACTTGTGAGCATGACTAGAACTGAAAATGAATCACAGCCTTGTTAGACACAGTATGTGTCAGTGCATGTGGGCAGAAATATCATTCAGCAAGAGAGAGAAAAAGACAGAGAGACTACATCTTTTAGAGTGTGCTGGTCCCACTGAAATTGCTGTAGTATTTAACCTAATGGACGAGAGCTGGGAAACAGTGGGACAACTGCTCTTGGATACTTTACTTTGTCGATTTTTATTCCTTTCTGAAGGTCCAGAAGGAGTCTGGGTTTGTCAGCAGTGACATCTATTTTCTAAACAAGAAAAAGCTATAATTGCAAGCTCATGTTTGAACCCACTGTTGAGGACTTTAAAATACAACCACCCATTTGGAGATAGATTTGAATGTGGAGTTGCTTCAGCCTGTGTGTTCATTGTGCATTAGGAAGCAAATGTGATTTGTCTTTGTGTAAACTTTTGATGGTTGCATGTGCACACGAACACGCAGTACACACATATGCACACTGAGCCAGTTCACATATTCCAGAGACAAAAATCCAGCCCGGAACTGTAACCCTGGTTCTTGTGGCTGTATAATTCAAACATTCTATTTCTAGAATGGAAATTGGTTTTGCAGTTCAGTTACAGTGTGACAGGGCCATGTCAGGTGATTTGATGG
Organism: Catharus ustulatus; assembly: GCF_009819885.2. Taxonomy (NCBI): domain Eukaryota; kingdom Metazoa; phylum Chordata; class Aves; order Passeriformes; family Turdidae; genus Catharus; species Catharus ustulatus. The sequence goes on from NC_046223.1 coordinate 11,212,947, forward strand.
AGAGATGCTGGAATCGGCTGGCCACTAAAATTTGCTATATCTGTGTTTGTGTTCCAGAACATACTTGTCACAAGTGATAGCAACATTCCTAAAGAAGCTCTCCCACCTCCTGCAGAGACCTATCCACAGCAACCAACAAGCAGCAGCCATCTTAAAATCTACCCCTTGGCACACTAAAACCACACTTCTCAAAGCCAGGTGGAGTCAACCAGTGTATTCTTTAAGGGATTTTGGTTGTGCATTTTGGAATGTTGTGCTTGGTGCCTGTGCTCAGTCATTGGCCTGTTATGTGTGATGTGTTGTATAATTTAAAATCTGATGATTCTAGACACTAGCCTGAGTTTTTAATAAGTGGCTAGAGATGTGTGGTTTCTCCTCTATCCCCCTTCCACAGACTAGGTACTTCATACTTTCTGAACATGCAGTGGTTTTTGAATGTTATGAAGGATGTAAACTGCAGCTGAGAACACATCAGTGCACCTTCCCCTGCAAAAAAAAAAAAAAACCAACCAAAAAATGGAAAAAAGGAAAAAAGATAAAAAACCCACCATCAGTAGTTTTTAAAATCATTGTCATCATGTAGCATTCCTAGAATGTCTGTACATACTAAATGAAAGAGGGAAAATGGGAATAGCTTGTGATTTTCTGATTCTTAATATGACTTTTTTGGGAGGAAGGCAAGGAAGGGATCCGTACTTGCGGCGAGTTAAAAATAAGTTTTAATTACTTAGCGTAAGAACATGTTCTGAAAAGTAAAGATTTTGGACTTAATGTGCATGGAACAAAAGGCCGTTGTGAGCTATGTACGAGAGTTGCTGTGAGTTTGTATTCTGCCCTTTATTTTCTGTGGGAGTTATTTCCTGTTGTTGACTAGAGTTCTTTATTTAGAACCACCTAGCTACTGAATGACGGCTCGCTTGCAAGAAGAAGAAGTGCGATTAAAACTTGCTAAGGCTTATTCCAAGATCTCCCCACTTCCATTTATTTAAGGGGAATCTTTGTTAAATGAAAGAAAGTGAAGTTCCAAACAAAACTGCATTTCCTTCTCATTATTGTGCCCATATCAGCTGTGGCAGCTAGCATGAAGATCTTGGCAGGCTGAGGTCTTTCACCTGAACGTCTCACAGAAGACAGTGTTTCTCTAACAGAAGTGATTTGGTTTAGGTTGTTCTGGTTTTAAAACAGAAACAAACCCATCAAATGCCAGGCCTCCCTTTTTGCTGGCAGGAGTAATGCACTGATGCCCTTGGGGGCAGCTCTTTCTATGAACCCCACAACTCGAGTAAGGAGTGGGCATTTGCACTTTCCCAGCTGCTCAGAGAAGGAAGAGTTTCCTTTGAAGAGCACTGCCAGCAAGAAGTTTCTGTATGCTGACCTGCCAGTATTTGGGTATGTGTGTGGAGTCAAATTATCAGCACTTTGACATCTGCCTAACTTCTTTTGAACTCTTGTGGCAGGGGCTGAACATCCAGCAAGAGTACAGTGTAGTTAGCAGAAAGCAGATTCATCGAGAAAAAGAAAAAAGAAAAAGATTTAACGAAAATTTAACATGAAGGTTAACCACTGTAGGTAATAGGTAAGTAGATAAAGTACAGTAATTTCACGAATACAAGCCGCACCATTTTGACTAAAATTTTGCTCCTACACCGGAAATGCGGCTTATACTCAGGAGTGACTAATATGTAAATAATTTTCTGACATTTACAACCCCAGAAGTGCCAGCCAGGGTGCTGAGCTGAGCACCTGCCAGTAAAACCCAGGATTTTGCGATTGTTACAAATTGGTTACTGTATTGTGCGGCGGGTGGGGCCAGCTCAGCGCTGGCAGCGCGGGGGGAGGGAGGGAGGCAGGGGAGTTCCCTACTTCAGGCGGGGGAGAGGCAGGGGGCTCTGTGCTGACATCCCCATGGTTCGGGGAGGAGGCAGGGGCTCCATGCTGCCATCCCCGTGGCCTGTGGGGTAAGCGGGGGGCTCCAGCCCCCGCCTGCTGCGGCAGGAGCAGGCAGGCTCCGCCCCCGCCCTCCACTGCCACGGCGGGAGCAGGGGGTGCTCCATCCCTGCCCGCCGCGGCGGGAGCAGGGGGTGCTCCGTCCCTGCCTGCCACTGGCGGAAGCAGGGGCTGCTCCGTCACTGCCTGCCACCGCGGGGCAGCGCCGGGCCAGGGCGAGCGAGCCCAGAGGCGGCGACCGGCCCCGAGTGGCCCCGCCGAGCGGCCCCACCGAGCTGGGCCACCTGGCACAGCCCGAGCCGAGCCAGTAAACCCCCCGCCATGCCGCGGTTCTGTTTCTATTTGGCAACTTTGTTGCACGCGGGTCCTCGCTGCGAATGACAGAGCGGCTTATACTCAGGTGCGGCTTATTTATGGACAAAGAACGAAATGTTTGCCAACACCCAGAGATGCAGCTTATAGTCCGTGCAGCTTGTATTCATGAAATTACTGTAACTGGGGTTTATTATGACTTTTTTGTTTAGCAGGAAACACACTAGGAATGTCCCCTGGGTGCGGATGATTAGAAAATGCACTAGGGCCTGAGTGGTAGCAGATGGACAATCATCCCTCCTTGGCCTGTCTGGCTCCTTACTGTGAGTCTCTGGCAGAGGGTGCCTCTTTCTGCCTAGCTCTTGCAAAAGGATTGGTGCCTCTCTCTGCAGAACCTGGGGCTGGCTGCTCTAGGTGGGCAGGTACTGCGCTCTGCAGACAGGAGTTATGGCTCAGTCGTTGGCACCTTCCCTTCTACAAATGAACCCGATAGAAACTTGTTTGTAAAGTTGAATCTCTGTAGGAAAGTGGATCTCTGTGAAAGAGAGAGGGGTTTGGGAGCCTTCTACCATCCCACATGTGCTGGGAAAGTTTGTGGCTAGGAGAAGAAGCGGGGAAAGCCTCAGTGATACACCTCGTGTTATTTTCTTCTGCTGCTGTCCGGTAGTCAAACAAGGGAAACCTTGGACTCAGTAGCAGCGCCATCAATGGGAAGGCAGGAATGTTCCTTTGGGTCCACTCCTTTCCTTTGACTTGTTCTGCTGTGTACTCCAATAATGTCTCTGTTTTGCCCTCTCACCAAGTCTAAAATAAAAATAAAAGGGGACAATTATTACCTACTTATGGCTGTCACAGAAAACCACCATAGGCTTTAGGGAGCCATGTGCCACATGCTGCATCTTCTTCCCTACCTCCATCCTTGCTCACGACATCTCTTTTTTCTTTCTTTTTTGTTTTTTTCCTGCTGTTTTCTTTTGCACCCCTGCAAATGCCCGCACGTGATATGTGATATGGGTGTGACCAGACAGGAGAGCTGCCCCTCCCCTATTCCAGACCCTTGCCGCATTTCAAGGACATTAGCACCCCAGAGCCACTGTGTGAAGAAGAAAGAGACGATTAAGAGGTGTGAAAGAAAAGGAACTCTGATGATAAATGGAGGATTTTCAGCTTTTTTTTCTTTGTCCTGTTGGTAAAACCTAAATGCTGGGTGGGTTTGCAGTGATTTAGTGTTTCATCCTTGCTTGGGAATACTAATTAGATGTAAACCTTTTTTGAGCCTTTGCCTAATGGTCACTATAAATGAAGAGCTTCCTTTAAAGTGAAAGAACATTAAAAAAGGTTAGAGGAGAACCTAAATTAATTTGTGCAGTTCCTTTTTTCTTCAGAAAGATAAAATGCATTCTGATGGTTACGGGGTGGTTTTAGGTAGAGTTAAGAAATGCAGACACCCACAGTCTGTTTACCTGCATATACAGTATGAGCTTCTGCTGACTCTTAGCCGTGCTAGCACTAGGGAATGCAGAAAGACAAAATGAATCATTACCACAGGCATAGTCACTAAAAACGTCTGATGTACTCATTCAGTCTTTTATTTTTATTTAAATCATCTCTTTGTACATAATCTGAGGAGTTACACATTTTTGAAGAGTTAAAACAGAAAGATTTGTGCATTCACTGCATTGACTCAATGAGTTCCGTTCTAGATTATTTTCAATTATTTGTAGAGGAACAGAATGGCAGTGGGAGTTAACACTGCTACATTTGATGTTCTAGTGCTAGGTTTTCTGCCAGCTCCTTTTATTTTTTTTTTTTTCTTCTGTATTTGGCCCTATAGATTCAACTTCTGGTTTTTTGGGGTTTGTTGGTTTTGGCTTTTTTGCTCTTTTGTTGTTTTTTTTTGGGGGGGGGGTTGTTTTTTTTTTGGTTTTGTTTTTTTTTAAGAAGTGGAGTAAGTCACTCACTGTTTACTTAAAATTAGACCCTCAAAAACCTTTGTCTGAAAGGAGTACAGATAAACATCATCTGTAAAGAATTTTGCGCCTGGGACAGTCAGAGAAAGGATTTATGATTACAAATTTGAATTGCTTTGAAAATGCCTCTATCTTGGTAAGCATTCTTTGAATGAGCCTCTAAGACACTGCAGAAACTAGTTTAAACAATAGTCCCAAGCCCCCAAATCTGTGTAGGAGCATTAATATGCTTTATAGGTTGTATTCCAGCCAGCAGAAGCAGCTATAGGTGAGTGCATTCATTTGGATGTCCACATATTAACTCGTGTTTTCATATAAATGAGGATTGAAATAGCTTGTTGTTGGTTTGGTTTTTGGTTGTTTGTTGGGTTTTTTTTTTCTGGTAATGCATCTGAGCACAAACATGTTTAACTCCAGTGACATGGTTTAAGCCCTGCATAACATATTGAAATGCTGTGTAGCATCCTACATCAGCACTGTAGCCATAATACCATTTTGATTGTGCCCTCCCAGCCTCAAACTCATTGTAACTGTTGTACAATGCTTTAATGCATCGAATCTGAGCAGGAACATCCCCTTCTAGAAGCCTCTGGTCACCCCACTGGTGACCCCATTTGGTCTATCAAACCTTTGGCATCTGAGCAGGGTTGAGCAGTGCTAAACATATTCCAACCTACCTATGAACCCAGGCCTCTTTCAGGTTCCAAGAGTGCTTAGGAGAAGTGTGGGGCGCATCTGTGTTCCAGAAATGTTTGGCTCCACGGAGAGTTTTGTAGGAGTAGCTTTGCTTCAAGGAAGGGCTGTAGTCTGTGCTGCACTCAGGGTAAGCCAGAGCAGTAGAGCTACTTTCCCCTGGTGAACAAGGAGCAGGTGGTCCCTCAGCACTGGGGACATCGTGGTGACCTTTGTGCTGAAGTGTGTGTGGCTTGCATGTTTGACAGCCCCATGTTGTTAAGATTTTCAGGCTCGTGTTGGGTTTGTGCTCAAGACTGGTGGGTGGCCCAAAGTCTTCTGGCTTGATTGCAGCGACATCTGTTTACACCAGTGGTTAATTAGGCCTGAAGACTGGCCATTTCTCTATTTTCCACAACCATTTCTGTGTTTTTTCTTGGTTAGAAGTATTCCCTCCTCAGTTCAAAGAGGCTTTGGTTTTATCTGCAGAATTTTTTTCCCTCTTGATCCACTGGCCCTGGTATGAGATGAATATCAGGACATCAGCATAGCCTCTCTTCAAAAAAGTAACCAAGTGTTCCAGAAAAAAATGGCTTGTGCTTTTGATAGAGACTGCAGAGTGAGCATTGAAAGGGAAAGAAAAGCAGCCTGAAATTGTTTAAAACTCAACTCAGTGCAGAGTACAGTTCACTGTGTCACAAGAAGCAGGATTGGAAAGGGGAGACTGTTTTAGGAGCCTGTGTGCCGTACAGGCAGTGCCAGTGTGGACAGTCTGGCCTGGGCCAGGAATGAAGCACATCTTGGAGGGGCTGCAGCCTGAATGAGATTCGAAAAGGATCACAGGTTTTTATAAAAAGGCAGAAAGATGTGAGATATACAGCAATGGTAGGCAGCCCGAACCTCTGTCAGAGGACAGTCCTTCAGCTGGAGCAAAGATGATGCACACCAACAGTCTCCAGAGGACTGGGAGTGCACAGGGAATTACAGAGGGAGGGAGTAATCTCTGTGCATGAGGAATGCAGAAAAACCTCCTCTGACTAAGCCAGCTAATGCACACTGCTTTTTTTTTTCTTTCCTGATAATCCTGTTCCATAATATTTCCTTAATAATTTAGTATGTGAAGAGTAGCCCTTCTGAAAAGCATTAAATCGCCAAATCTTGCTTTCAGATGAAACCTTGCTACCCCTGTTGTTCGCACACACTGGGGATTTTTATTTGGTATGGCTATTTGAGAGCTATCCTGGAGTTAAGGGTTGGGTTTTTTCCTTAATTACTTAATGAATTTACCATGTGGCACAATCCTTGGTACTGCCAAGCAATAGCTTCCTATTACTCGACTGTACAGGCCTGATCCTGCGCTACCAAAGCCAAAAGCAGTATTTGGGAACCAAAGTTGTCATCAAAATCTGCAGGAAGCTTAAAATAACTACACAAAAGAGGTTAGTTGCACTCAGAATACTGATTCATGAGCTCCCTCATTTTTTGCATCGCTGTTCATTTTACCCAAAGAAGATCAACTGCCCAACTGGACATATAATATATGATACTGCATTAGAACTAAGGCGGTATTTGGTCGTATTCATTAATTAAACTGATTTCTCCTGTAGGGTTTTTTTTCCTAGAGAACCAACTGAGAATGATAATTAAGCATATTATGCATTCTAGGGAACGGTGTTTCTCCTACTGCCACAAAAACATAAAAGGACAAAAATATGAACTAAAGCAGAGAATGAAGCGGGGGGGGGGATGAAAACTAAAACTGGAGTGAGAAGGGGTATGAAGCATTCCTTTCTTTGGTTTTCACTGACTCCTGTGCCTTGGGACGCATGGGACAGCCTTGTTAGAGTGGAAGAGTTGCACTAACAAAAACAAAGAAGAAAAAGCCATTGAAATTCCCGGGTGCAGCTCTCTCCCTGCTCATGTACAGGTGCAGATAGCAGTAATGCAGCACTCCAATTTTTTTAATGAGGAACTTGTTTTTATTTGCGGCAGAGCCTGAACAGAGGTGGTGCGAGGTGTGAGCAGTGTTTAATTGTGCCTTTGCACACTTTCTCCTTACCCAGGAGAATCTTGCTGCTCGGTAAGGAGTGCTGCTTGAGTGGAGCGAGCAGCTCTGGCTGTATGCAGGCCCTTTGTTTAGTTCTTCCCAAGTTACCAGTGCTGAGGGGGGCCTTTATTTGCAAAAAGTTGTCTGCTCTGGGGGGCAGTATTAGATGTTTGCCCGCCAGCTCCTGCATGCACCAAAGCAAAGACATCCAGGGAGAAAATGAAGTTATGTTGAACCATTACCTGATGAAATCTCATAGTATTCATGTGTACTGCAATCAGAAAGGAAAAGGCCAAGGATGCAATTAGAACCATAGGAAGCAGTTCACTCACTCTATTTTTGAAAAATGCAAGGGATGCCAACATTCCAGCACACCAAACTTTGCCACTCTTTCCTAATTACCCATGTTGATGGGCACATTATCTGGCAGTCTGTAGTGTTTCTAATGAATTGATTTATGAAGTCCAGTGTCTGTTTCCCCCTTTCCAGTCTTTGATTTCTCTTTGTTCATTTATTATCTTGTTCATTTATTTATCTTCGGTGCAGGGATGTTTTTTGAATTATCTTCATGAGTCCTGGCCTCAATCAGACAGGCTTTGACTATCTCTGCTCGAAGACAGGGCTGCACTCAGGCTATGCCTGTAGCCCACATCAGGTTGGTACTGCTGCAGAAAGACACAGCTCAGCTCTTTCTCTTTTACTGTGTCATCTTCACATGTGAGCAGCTCAAGGGCCTGTGTCAAGGCTATGACAGCACTACTAAACCTGTGCTACTGCTCCCTGGGAAGCCCATGCACGTATGGTTCTGAAATGGGATGCATTTTGGATGGCTCCTCCTTGCAGACGCTCAGACTGTTCCTCCCTCCTGCTCTCGCAGGCTCTAGAAACCTCTGCCAGCAGACACACTTCTTAGCACAGCATTTTGTGGCTCTGTTGCAGGCTGCTTCTCTGTGCTTACTGACGTGTTCGGGCAAACTGCATTTGGGTCTTGCAGACATCTTCTGGTCAGGCTGCTCCAGAGCTGCAGAACGGAGTTTCTTGGCCAGAAAGGTCTCGCTCAATCAGGTGTGAGGCCATGTGAGGAGCAGTCAGCAGCGGGATTATTCTCCGGTGCAGCCCAGCCTCGTCCCGCCGTGCCGGAGCCTGTGCTATGCATGAAGCACAGGAAGGAGCTCTATTCATATCGATTAGTATCGTGACCTATGCTCAGCTGGGAGTGCTTCTGAGTGTGGATGCAGGTTGTACTAGTTGTGTTCAGAGGCACAATCTGAGTTACAGCGTGACTATAAACTCCTGCCAAGAAAGACTCAGGAGAGTTACAGTAGGAAACAGAAGGGGCGGTGAGCTTTTTCTTATGCTGGTGTGAAATTGGAGCAACCGAGTGAAGTCAGAAGCATTTAAAACTCGAATGACACAGGCTCAGGGTTTTTACTGCCGAGTGTAACATGGCAAGATCAGGGCTGTGCATATCGGGCTGGAGCTCGGCTGCTTATTTAGCAAATGTTTGTGGTTCTGCCTCTGGTGCCGGTGATAGCGTGCACACACCCAGGCACGGGGACTGTAAACCTGCTGCGGACTTTGAGCTCCGGAAGGCAGCGCTGCTCGGCTGGGCGCATCCACGGCGCAATTGCGCAAGGCCAGATCCCGCCGTGTTACAAATGTGTAAAGGAGAGTGGAATGGGGGCCCTGAAATTCAGTAAATCCAGCATGCAGAAAAACCCCAAACAACACAGCCAACAATGTGCAAGTATTGCAAATAGTCTGTGTGGCTTTTGAGTAGGCAGAATCCCACTGAACAGGTATCACTCAGGCTCTAAAGAAAATGAACCTTTTCCTTTTATTTAGTGATTTTATTGTGACACTGGTAATTTCAGGGAGAGACTCGTTTCCCCAGGCAGAAAGACCAAATTTCAGTGCCTTGCTGCTGGCAAGTGTCCAGCCAGGGAGATTCTGGTTTTAATGTTTGCCAGCTCCTGGGCACTTCGCAAATCACTCGTCAAAATCTAGTAAATGGTTTGTGAATTGCTTTGCAGATTGGTTTAGGGCTAACTCCGTGCCACAGATACGGGATGAGAGAACTTGGATCTCCTCAAGGAATGAATGGCTGATAGCACGAATGGAAAGGGAAAGGTGTGCTGAGGCCTCCAAACCGGCAAAATAAAATGTTAGTTTTAGATCTGATGCGCTTTCCTTCCTTTTTGGTGAGTTCAGCAGAGTGATCAAGTGCCAGCCCTGGTGTTTAACCATCAATTAGATGAGGCCTTTTCAATTCTAATTTCAAGAATACATAAAATCAACGCTTAGTCTCCTTTTATTTTGGCAGATTCACTATTTTGACTGTTTGGTGGTGTTTTTCTTTTGTGGGTTTTTGTCAGATACAGTTTCCAGGGTAAGGAAACCTTTCTTCTAAAAGTATCCTTCTTTTACTTTTCAGTTTTCTAACTGAAAATGGAACTTAGTTTCTAGCAAGACCATCATCTTGATTGATCACAAATCATTACAGACCGTTTTGAGCGTTTTGAGCATAATACCTAAACGAGTCGTGGTATTAATGACTAATAATCGCCTTTATATTAGGTCTTAAAGCTTTATTGTCCCGAAGTACAACCGGTTTAGTAGAACATGAAAGGCCGGAACGATCCGAGATGCCTGCTGGGGCTACAGCCAAAACTATAAGGTGTTTGAATCGCCTTTAACAGCGCCGGCTGGGATTACAGCCCCTTTCGAAACTCAATCATTGAGGTGACTTAAAATAATCGTCTTCTTTCCAGACAGCGCCTGGTGCCGAAAGCTTCCCTCCTTCCCCCAAGTCTTCGCGCGCTCGAACATCTCCGTTTGGCCTCATTTTTGTGCTTCGGTGGTATCTGCACAGCCCAAATTAGCAGCGAGGATTCCACGGACGGGGGCCGCCGCCTCCCTCGGCTCCCAGGTGAGGTCCCGGGCGCGGGTGGCGGCCGGCAGCTCTCCGGGCTTCCTCCACATCCCCCTTCGCCCCCGCTCTGCTTGGCCGGGCCGGGGGCTGACCGGAGGTGCGGGGGGAGGATTTTGGGTTGTACTTGGACAATCTGGGGCCAGCCCCGCGCGGGGAGCAGGGCTGGCAGAGCTCCGTGCCCCGGCCGGGTCCCCGCCATCGGATAGCAGGGATACTTGTCATATTTGCAGTCGGGGCGCGCTGGCCCCGGCCTTTGTGCCGGCTCGGCGCTCCCCGGGGAAGCTGCGGGGGCCGCGCTGCCCGCCCGGGGCCGGGGCACGCGTGGGTAGCGCGGGGAGCCGGAGCGGGGGAGGAGGAGGAGGAGCCGCGGGGGTTGGGGGGGGCGGGGGAGGAAGGCCGGGGCCGAGGCGGAGCTTTGACGCGGGTCGGAGGGTGAGGAGCTCGCCGGAGCCGCCCCTGTCGTCAGTGCTGGCGGCAAGTGCTGGGAGCGGGGCTGGTGGTGCCTCCTCCTTCTCCTCCTTCCTCTCCTCCTCCTCCATTGTATAATGCTGCGTGATCGCAGCCGCCGGGGCAGAGCGGAGGCTTAAATCCTCACGCCGCCTGCTCCTGCCTCCTCCTCCTCCTTTCCTCCTCCTCCGCATCCCACCCGGCCCCTCCCCGGAGCGGCGCGGCGAGGAGCGACATATGGAGCTGCTCTAGGGCGAGAGTTTCCGACCTCCCCCTCTCCATGCTTTAGTTCTCAGGTGGAGCTGCATGTGGTGAGTGGGGCTGGGGGGCTACGAGGCATCGGGGCGGGGGGGGCGGGCAGGGGGCGGCGACACTCCCCCACCCCCTTTGGCTTTGCGAGTCATCGGGGCTTGTTTTATCTCTAGCTTTAAATTGGTTCCCGGGCAGAGAAGCCCAGGGCGGGGATTCTCCCCTTCTCCACCGTGGGGGTGGGGGGGGGGGGGGGGGGGGTGGTGGTGGTGGTGGTTCGTGCTGAGATGAGCAGAGGAGGGAGAGCAGCGGAGTTGACCTTATAATACGCCCCCTCCCCCGCCGATGCGGGGGGATCCCAAGTCGAAGCAGGTGCGGGTAGCTGGAATATACTTTTTTATCGAGGTGGCTTTGCCGGCCCCGCTAGTGCGGCCAGTTGTGCTCTCCGGAGCCGGGCTCCCTCCGACGCCAGGAAAGCCGCGCCGCCCCGGTAAGTTCGCGTGTGCACCGAGAGCCCCTGGAGCCGGGGGCTGCAGCCTGGCTTCCTTCTCTCAGCAAGAGCGGAGGCTTCAGGGAACCCCGAAAAGTGCGTGCCGTAGTGCCGGGAGAGCTGAAAGGGCCTGAGGGAGACTTTTACTCCGCTGTAGCAAAGCTGACATATGGCTGGGCAGGACCCGGCTGGCCCCGCTGCCTGGCCCTTTTCAGGGCTTGGTGTTAGGGCAGGGGATTAGCCTGTATTTTCCCTGAGCAATAGCGCGCATGGGTCTTCCTTGGGAGCACCGCCAGCACGGAGAGACAGGCGTCTGGGGGGGGATTTTGTGAATAAGATGTTTCATCTTCTGGGAGGGACGGCAAAAATGTATATTTATTAGGATTTTTTTGGGGACGGATGAACACTTGAAAAAAAAATTCTTTTGTAGTGCCACCTTGATTTGGAGCATTGGCTACTCACATCAGGATCTGGAAAAATAAGTTCTTCCTAAGCATGAAAATAAGAGTACAGTTACCTGCTGTCATTTCTTGCATTTTGTGAAACACAGCTGGAAAACCCAGGGCCACTTTAGTTGGAAATCATTGGAGGGGCTTGTGTGCTGTCCAGTGGGCCCCTTGGTGGCTGATTTACAGCTGTGGGGCAGCTGCTGGTGTAAAATAAAGCGAATCTGCCCATTTTATCTCCATGGGGGTGGTGGTGGGGAGGGGGGGCTGTCAGATTCTTTGCCTGAACTTCGGTGCAGCACAGCAGAGCTGTTACGTGTGGCAGTGTGTGCTCAGGTAGATCCAAGGCTCTCGGGAGCAGAGAAATCCAGGCTTTTTCATCTGGTTCCTGGTGCAGTCATCAGGGTGACTCTCGCTGCTCTCAGTGGGTGCTGGATTTGGCCACTCTAGAATGCACTATTGCCCAAACAACGGTGGGAGAGGGCTTGACTGCCCCAAACACCAGTTTTATACTTGTGTCTCTCAAATGAGTGAACACTTGCTGTGTGTGTGAGATCAAGCAATGCTTTCTACCTTTTTAAATTCTGAAGTTTTAGGCATGGATCTGCACAAGTAAAGGTTCCTGTGTCTTATGGACTTCTCACAGGATATAAAATTGACAGAGGCACCTCAGTTTGCATCTAAGAGCTCAGGAAGCTTTCACATGGTAAAACAAACTATAAAAATGAATTGTGTTTTCTTTAAAATGACTGCTATAAAAATTAGCCAACTGATCTAGCAGGGTGAATTGAAAGGAACCTTTTCTGGCTGAAGTTAAAATGCATGCATTTTTACATAATAGGATGGTGTCTTTAGGCTCTGATTTAACATAATGAACCAGTGGTGGTGGTAGAGATAGGAGGAGGATTAGGAGTATGTGCTGCTGGACAGGTATCCGAAAGAGTGTCCTTTGGAATACTTCCATTGTTCAGGCAAGTATTGCAGCATCCAGTGTAGCAGCTCTAGATAATTCCTTCTCTCGTGACTGATTCTGCTTCCATTTAAGTTGGTAGCAGCAACCACCCACTCCTTTTCTGCAGGAACTGGATTGGACTGCTAAAGGAACGAAGCTAGACTTTGTGCATATTAAAGCACTGCTTTGATTTTTGTGTCAAGCTGATTTCTTTTTCTCTGAAGCTGGTTGAAAACAAACAAAAAGAAACTTGATAGCCATAGGTCCTTCAGGTTTTGTCTGTAGATGAAAGTCTTAAAGAGCATTAAATACATCTGTAGGTGCTGATTTATTAAGAGTTGTAATTGTGTTCCTTTATACACCTGCTCTTTTTAATGGGAAAGATGAAATAAATAGTTTCACGGGGGAAATAATAACATAAATATACCAAGTACTCAAATTGTCTGCCTGAGAGGCATTAAGGACTTTGAGATAATGTCCTAATAGCAAGGAAACACTCAAACTTCATATTCAAAATGTTTTTGTTTTTTTTTTTTTAAGCTTCCATGAAGTACAGCAGATTTAATGCAGTATCTAGTTTGAAGGATTTTGCCATCATTCACGCAAGCTGCTTTTCTTTTTCAATAAATATTTTATTGGGCAAACATTTTTTTTTAGGAACTCTGACTTTTTTCGCACTGATGTAAAGCACTCCTGGCACAGTTCATCTCTGGCAGTGCTAACACTAGACAGGTGATCCAAAGTATTTGTGACTATTTTTGCTTTTATGTAACATCTGAAAGTGTAATCTGTCAAACAAGGAGAATGCAGTACTTTGAAAGTGTGAGTAGTCTTCTGGTGATCTACTTCTTATGAGGGCCGGGTAGCAAGAGAGACACCTTTTAACTCAGCTCTATAGTGTAACAGGCTCATAAGGAGACAGCTCCAGTTGCAGTGGTTCCTTAACATGCACAGGAATCAGTGCCAGAAATAGCTTTCAGTTACGAAGTCCAAAGATCAGGAGTGTTTCAAAGGAGAGAGCAAGGTCCAGCTTCAATGTAAGCCCATTGGCACTAAGCACAGATCTTTAGTCTTGATGAATCTTTTGCTAATTAATGGTTTGTGGAAGATGAAATTTGTCAATCTGAGCACAACACTCATTTTCTTCAGGTGTATGTAATTGCGTGTTTTCTACCACTTCTTTTGATTTCTAAACTTTCATCAGTCAGAGAAACTACTGTCATGAAGAGGTGCTTGTTTTCTGTAAATGGAGAGAGACTCTCAACATGTGTTAGTTCTTTAATTCTTTTATAAACAGAGTCAATTTTTGTGTTTGCTGTAGTGGAGGCTTCAGGTTTGTTCAGCATTACCAATGCAAACACTATAACAAAAATAAGATAACAATGCTTGGCTGTTCAACACGAGTGGGGAAGGCAAGGCCTGTAAATGCTGTGTTAATGTTGCTCTTGGGTGTGCTGAAGTGGAGCCCAAACTGAGGTCCAAAGCAAATGTGTGGCTAGGAGACAGCAGAGGTTTAGTGGGAGAAACAGGCTTGTGTGTGTCACAGCAAGGGTCCCTGCCCTGACTCTTGGCTGTGTGGGTAATAAACTGTGTGTCACTGTGCACCGCAGAAACTGCAGTGCCACCACGTTTGCCTCACCGGTGGCTCCTGGTGAGCATGTCAGATGCTGGGTGTCATTGCCAAGTGGCCAGGAGGAGCTGTGAAGATGTGCTGGCTGGGACATTCCTCCAGCTCAAAGGGGATTTTCAGGGTGGGGAAGACCTGATTTGAGGGGCATTTCCAAGGGAGAGTTGGGGTAGTCTCCAGGGATGTTTGGTGTAGCCTCATTGGTCTTCAGAAAGGGCTTTAAGCTGTGACTAGGAGTGGGAAGGCTTGAAAGGGCCAAAGAAACTGTCAAGTCACCAGAAAGCAAGTTTTGGTTTTCATGTGTCCCTTCTTTGAGGGTGGAGGCTCATCTAGCTCAGGTGAGACAGCAGCCACCACCATATCAGAGTGACACTGGATCCAGGCTGCTGCACTGAAATTAAAATCATGCTTAGAGCATGGTTATGTGAGGTCAGACCACTTTTCTTCAAATGAGGGACCAGGTTTGGTACCCTCCTCATCTTGGTACATAAAATCAGAGGTGTTGCCGTAGCACGACAGGTTCCCAACCTGTATATATGAGCAGTGTTTTGAGTACCAGTAGTTTTAAAGACAAATTTCTTCTTAATGTCACTCTGGAATTGAGTTTTAAGTGGCATTGAATGACATGAATCTCAGTCTGTGTAATTATTAGGAACCAAACCTGTTTACTTTGCTTTCACACCAGTAAGGTGTGTTGGATTTCATCTGACAGTTTGTTTCCAGTGAAGTTAGAATAAAAATTGAATTCTTAATATAGTAGAATACAGAGAGAAGAGTTCAAACATGAGTTGTTTGCTTTTAATGTTATTTTGAAAACTGGGCAGTATATGGAAGTAGCAGAAAAGATAAGTTCCCTTTTTCAAGGAGCCCTGAATTGGTGGAAAGATCTAAACTTGCCTTAATACTTCCTCAGATGTAACAATTAAAACTGTTTTCTTGATCCCAGATTTTCCACCCCAGAAACCCTTGTACTGCTTTTGAACCACACTCACCTTTACTGGAAATTTGACAATTATTGACTGTTTTCATACAGTTTCTTGTAGTAGACTGTAGCATTAGTCTTAAAAAACCCTCCTGTCATGCCAGGCAGGCAATAGGGTTGAGTGAACTGCACTATAGCAAGAACCACCCATGACTGGAGGTAAACTATGCGGATATATGTTGGGGTGGAGGTTGAAAGGAGCGTGGAGGGCATATTTGAAGCAGACTGTGCAACTGCTATAGCAGGTCTGACTAGTTTGAGATGCCTAAAGGCAGCTTTGTCTTAACTTCAGGTAGCTGCACAATGAAGTTTTAAGTCCTAGTTCAGAAACACATCATCATCATCTTCCGGTGCTTCCACAAACTTTACTTTTCATGTGTTTTTACAGGTGCTCTTTCTCCCTTGGAAAAAAGGCTTTAGTAGGTACATGTCCACGTGCATGCATATCATTTGCATATTTTTCAAATATACATTTCATCAAGATAAGAGACTAGCGTTTGTGTGCAAACCACAGGTTTTTTTTTTTTGAACAGTGGTGGTTACATTTTGCTTTTTCACTGCTCTGTGGGCCTTGTGTGAGACAAGCCACTCTATTTCAGCACTTTTGGCATGGCCTGATTTGCTGCGGGTGGGGTCTCGTGCCTGCTTCTGGCCCTGTGTCGAAGTGCCTTAGGCTTTAGGAGCTTGCAATGCAGTCGCAGGGATTTTGACTGGGATACTTCCGTGCTGGCTGTCCCAGGGGTCCAATAACCTGCTTGGGGGTTACCCTGCTGGGACCTGGCTCCTCCTTATCCCCTCCTGTTCCATCTGCTTGGCGAAATTGGCTCTTCTAAACAACCCTTCCACTTTCCTTCCCTAACTAAAGTGTTCCACAAACAGCTTGTGAATGAGTACAAGAGAGAATATTTTCTCTGTGTGTGACACATTGTGTCAAGCTTCCTGTCTCTGCTCTGCTTCCCTTTGCTGGCCAGGGGACACACGTGTTATATGTGTGCTTGGCTGAGGACTTTAATTGTGGGGAAAATCATTATAATACTATCATGGGTGAGGTGAATGGGTTGTGTCTGACTGAACATGAAATAAAGTTTTGGACATTCTGTTTCCTAACCTGTTCTCCTTCTCTATTTTCTCCCCCCAATTTCCAAAATCTTAGTTTGTTGTTAAGTTTCTTTGTTCGATGTTAATTAATCTGTCCTAAGCATGCTTCAAAATGCAGACTTAATACACACGTTGTCAAAGCACACTGTTTAAAGGGTCTCATTTAAGTTTAAATTATTTACTTGAAAATTTTTAAATTACTCCACATGGAAGAGACATGGGTCCCATGGTGGCTGTTTTAAAGAACATCACTTTAGTGTAATACTTTTTATTGTGAAATCAAGCAGGTGCCATGAAAAATGGAATCTCTCTTGTCTCTAACTCACAGCTATTTTAGATTGAGAATAGTTCAAGGCTGGCCAAAGTTCCCTTTAATCAGTTTTCAGAAGGCTCCTTTGTAGGACATGGAAACATGCTGTATTTCAACAGATGCAAGAGCATTAGTGCACTGGACTGAAAGGCCAGCAGCTATCATCTTGTCCAACATAATTTAATACCATCTAAGCAAACTTTTTTGTCAAATTTTAACTACCTTTTTTAAATTTGTTTTGTTTTCATTGGTGGTGGAGAAATGTCCAACAACTTTTTCACCTCTTTAAGAGAAACTTGCAGAGTGAGTGGGTTCTTCTTCATAGAATTTATTTGTTTGCAGGGTTGTGTTCATTTCATTTATGAAAGCAACTCATGTGCTGTTTAAGCTACTTTAAAAAATGCCAGGGAAACACCTTTCTTTTCTCCTAACTCTCAGTAGTGCAAAACTGGTTAGCAAATAAAATCTGCAGGCCAGAAACTAAAATGACTTGTCATTGCTGGCATTTGTATGGTGCATTTGCAGTATATATTTCTTCAGAGGGTTTTTTTTTTTCCCTTCCTCCTCTTCTCTCCTGCCATTTGCTGCTTTTCAGTTTGACTGTGATAATTTATTCAACACTGTTTTCAGAGCAATAACCTACTTTTTGGGGAAACCATTCAGTTCCTTCAGTAGTGTGGGAGTTTTTTTCCCCCCATGTGTTTATTAAGGGTCTATGACAAGGGGGAAAAACAAGATATCTTTGGGGAAAAGATGCTACAATAGGATTCAAACAAAGTAATTATACATTGGTGAGAAAAATTCCCTTATTATACACAAAGGGGTGTCGTCTCTTGTGGGCACAATTCTCATTAACCTTTGCAGGAATTGCACAGGTCCAGTGGAGATGGGTCTGCAGTGCTCAGTCCCTATGTACACTAAAAATACCAGGCAGCCTGTGACACATGCGTGCCAGTAGAGATATCTTGTACAATTCAACACAACGTTACCGTAATCCATTGTTCTGTGCACCAGTGCAGGGGAGGAGGGATGCACAGCCGGGCTGGCTATTTCATTATTCTCCCTTAGAGCTTGACCAGTAGCATCTTTTCATTACAGGCATGTAATTTTAGCAGTGAAAAGGGAGTGTGTGTGTTTCCCAGCCTCTGTCACTTTCTGGTAGCTGTTCTAGGTCTTTCAGATTGTTTTGAATTTCATCTACAAGCGAGGTGTCTCTTTTTAAACAGCACTTGCACTGTGCTGGTGCCTGCTGGCTCTGCAGGGGGAAGGAATGGAAGGCAGTCTTGGCTGAATTGGGCCCTGGAGCAGTACAGAGCCATCTTAATTGCTGCTGCTCCACCTCTTGACGAGATGGCTCTGGTTCTCCCAGCATGGAGCTGTATGCAGCTCCAGCGTGGCTCCTTGCCCACTGACACGGGAATTCATGGTGCCATGGTCCTGCCTGTGGGACCGGCACCTCCTGCCTCCATGCAAGGAGGCCCAGAGTGCTGCACTTGTGGGAAGAAACAGTGCTGTGGAGCAGGAAGAGCTTCTTGGCTGATCCCAGGGAGAATTGTTTGTAGAAACTCTTGCATATTTTTTGGGTGACAGCAAGCAGAGTCTGCTGAATAATCGGCTAATCATATAGTAAAGTCAGAGGATCTGGCCTGGTGCTGTGCCTGGGTTGCTTTAGTGCAGCTCTGATTTCCTGCTGCTGATGCCCAGGTGTGTAAAGCAGCTCCTGGTCCTTCAGCAGGGTGCTGAGCCCATGTGTTCACAGCACACTCAGTTCACATTTGGAAGGCCTGGCTGCTTCCTTAATACTGCCACATGGATACCCAAATTTCAAAATAGCCTCAACCCAGCTCTTTTTGGTGGCTCTTTGAAGCACAGAGCCCAGCTAAACTGAACCCCTGGGAGGAGGCTCCTGGTGGTGGCTCAGTCCTGCCGTGAGGAGATGGTGCATGCAACCATCCTGGGAAAGGACGTAAAGGAGATTTGGCACAGATGTGACCTGAGATGAGGGCAGTTTTGCCAGCTTCTGGAAAAATCTCTCTCCCTTCAGTAGGTAACCCTAACAAAGCATCTCCTGGTAGTGGGAAGGGAGGACTCCTCCACCCTGATCAGGCTCAAAGCAGGTGGTTGGTGGTGAGCAGGGCCATGTCTGCACGAGGTCTGTGAAGGGCTGTGTCAGGGCTGGCAATTGTAGGCAGTGTGATTCCTAAAGCTTCCAGTTAAGGACAGGACCAAAAAAGGGCAGGTTGGGGGCTTGTTTGCATCTTCTGGGCACTGTTTTATACGGAAGCACATGGGAAGTCCTGTCTGAAGCCGAACATGTGAGGATTGACATTTTGGCTTTGAGGTCTTTGAGACTGAAATTAGTTCTGCTGGGCAATCCAAACCTGTTCTGTTTTTTTTTTCCAGTAAAGACAACTGTCTTCCTGTACGTGAATATTGAATAAATGTTTTTCAACCGTGATGTGTTACCCAGGTATATCCTCCCTCTTGCTTTGCACTGAAAAGGAGTTGTCAGAGTTGCTCAGGGCTTTTGCTCTTGCCTTTAGCCACACAGTGGTTTGCAGTGTGCTTTGTTGGCTCTCCATGCTGAGAACCTGTGTGGTCTTGTCCACTTTCTGGTTTTGCCAGGGCAGTCTTTAATGCTTTAACAAGCTAACAAGTGCTCCTCTGATTTAAACTTGCATTAACTTCTGCTACCCTGATAGAATTCCTAATATTATAAACACCCTTAATAACATGGCTATAATCTGGAAAACGTGCTGTCCTCTCTCCAAACAATTACTTAATGAGGCAGTAATTTATTCTAAGCTATATTTATTGGAGCCCATTCTAACTTTATCAGACGCACTCTGTTAGGATGTGTGCAGTTAGTCAAAAACATTAAAACTGCTCCACTTCTTCCAGGGGAACATGTTACATTTAGCAAACTGACAGCATTAGAAACTGTTTCCAATTTAATAGAAGCGTATGTTTCCTGCAAGGCTTAACACGCTGCAGAGTCAGAGATTGCCTTAGACTGCGGCTTTGCCTTTTTTTGGCGTGGTGAAAAGGAGCTGAAACTGAAGGCAGAAGTGGAGTTTGTGTTTTTGGTTATTTTGCAGAGATCCTTTTAGCAGGTCTTCGGCAGGCTGCAAGTTTAAGAAACTCTCAAGAAAGTGGTGTGGGTGGTGCACACAGAGCTCTCGCTCCAAATGCAGTTTCTGATCATGAACAAACATCAAGAGCTTGCTTTGCCCTCTGGGCCTCAAATAGTACAGTATGCAACAAGGGAGAGCAGGCAAGGCACGAGGATGGAAACAGTAGGATCAGATTACAGTTTCAAAATATCGCTGGAACACGTTGGCTGGCGTTACACTATTGACTGGCTTTATAATTGCATTGCTTATTTGCTAGGGAAGGCTTCACCTTACTTTCTGATTAACATGGACACTCCTTCGGGGACCTGGGGACTCCAGGCTCTGAGTATCAAAGGCAAATCCTGTGAGACCTGCACGACTTCAGATGCTTCTCAAATGAGAGTCTGAGCTTCCTGTGTTGTCTCCTGTTTGCCAGATTTCCTTGCACAGTCCCTAACTAAGTTCTACTTAGATTAGCCTCTAACAGTCACCCAGTATGGTTTTCCTTTTTACTTTGATTTTAACTGGAGAGGAGAAAAGACCCCTGTAACTCAGCTTGCTAGCTGCTCTTCACTCAGTCTTCACTCTGTGTGACATGCTTAAAGCAGGGGGCTAAGGGTGTATTTCTGTAGGAAGAGAAGCTGCCTTTCTTGCTAAATGCAGGAGTGGCATGCTGAGGAGCTTTTCTTGTTTCTCTGTTTCTTCTGGAAGAGCTGAGGTTTACCCATCCACCACAGGAGATGGGAAGAGTTAGGTCCCTGTAAAATATGTGTGAGAAATACCTGCCACTTACAGTTACTTCTGGCACAGACAGCCTTGCAGTGAAGACTTGCAAACATAAAAACAATCCCCTGTACTCTCTGGAAGCAGAGAGCTGCCCAGGAGGCCAATTTTTTTATATACTCTAAAGGAGAGTTTTGTAAGTGCTTATTAAACCTCACTCAGTTAAAAAAAAAATAAAAAAGGGCAGCCAGAATTAATGTAAAATGTGTCAGGGAAAACAAACCTTTAAATACGGAGTATCTTAGCACTGGCTCTGGAGAGGACAGAAACTCCTGCACAGCTCCATTCCTTCTACCTCTCTTTGTGGGTTGTGGGTTTTGTCTCCTAACTCACATGTGACATGAGACACAATTCTTACCAGGCAGTGTTGTCAGGAGTCCTCCTTAGGCAGGCAACATGTATGCAGTGCTCTCCAACATGTAGAAAGTGCATCAGATCCCGAGAAAGCAGCCTTTTGAAAAAAAAAGACAGAAAACCACTCTTCCCCCACTCCACCCCCCACTCCCGTCCTGACTGGTTGGTTCACACCCTGCAGGCCAGCTGCAGCACAGGGAGCGTGGCCGTGCAGCTCTGCATGGAACAGGCTGTCCCAGCTCCCGGGGATGCTGCCGTGCCAGGCTTTAAACACTCTGGTGTCAGCAGATGAAATCCCCAAGGAGGGGCGATTTCCATCAAGCTTGGGCCATTGCTTCTGAAAGTCCATGTTGCTTATTCACACCAGCCCTGGAGTTAAACCTCGGCACCTGGGCTGTTCAGCTTTCCGCCTTGCTTTGAGTGAGGCTGGGAGAAGCTGCCAGGTTCGTACTGGCCCTCCCCTCTGCTTTTCCTTTGTCACTTTGAATGGGATGAGGGTGCCAGTGCTCTCAGATGTCTGCGCTTCCACCTGCTGGGGCAGGTTTGCTGTGCTTTGCCAGGATCCTGCAGGCCAAGAAGCATCGTTCTGTAGTGGGTGAAGCCATGGTCCTGCCCCAAGGGGTCTTCTACAGATGTGTCCACTCTCTCTCTCTGCTGTGGCCTTGGGGATGTGGTAACAGGGACAGGGAGAGAGAGGTTTACTGGATTGCCTCCCTAGCTCTAGGGGACAGATACTCTGAAGGTGTAGAGATGGGTTACAAGTTCAGGTGGTCCCTCAGGTTGGGTCCAGCAACACTGAAATACCTCACAGCAGCTCAACCTGCCTCTGTTAGTTCAGAGGATCTGACCCTTGTCTTGCCAGTTGAACTCAGTTGTCGTAAAAGGCCTTTTTATTTTCGTCCGGCAGCTCTCTGTACCAAATCCTGATTTTGCTGAAGTCAGTAACAAAACACCCATTGACTACCATTGGGCCAGGATATAACCAACGGAACCCTCAAGGATGAGGAGTGAAGGATGGAGGAGAGGAAAATTATATTTCATGTGCCAGAAGTGACACAGAAAGCACTTCTGTAATTCACTGGATAGATTCTCTGAGAAAACCTGGTGAGGGTCACATCTGAGGTTTGTGAAACAGGAGAATGAAGTGTACAAATTCAGTGCTCTCATAGCACTAAGCTCTCTTATGGGGAGCTTTTGTGTTGCGGGATTTTGTTGGGTTTTTTCATACACGTGTGAAGTAGCATTTTAATTCCCCCAAGTTGCCTTTTTCTTTCTCTCTCCATTTTTACCCCCTGTGGTTTTAATTACCTAAGATTTCAGAAAGTAACTGGTCCTGCTTTAAACTCCTCTTCTCATACAAGCCCCTGTGGTTCACACCTGTGTTTCGGTGTTCGGCTGCCTGGAGAGGAATGATTGCCTGTACACTCGGGGTTTGATGCTTTTACCTTTTTGAGCAACGTGATGTTTGTTCTGAAAGTAACCTCAACTCTAATAAGCTGTTCATCCTCAAGACTGACTGAGGGGGTGGCATAAATCTGTGAGTAGAAATGTGACTTTTTAAAAACATTCTGTTTCCGCTGTTCCTCTTGGGGTTCAGTTCCTCCTTCTTTTTCTTTTCCTTCCTGTGTCAATGAGTGGGGAGGGCCTAGTGGATTGTAGAACTGATTTCCAAGATGAGCCCTCAGTCTTGAGAGGTATTTTAAGCTTAATTGTTAGAAGTCTTTGGAAATTAAAATTAAAGGTTATTTTTGTTATTGGGTGAGTAAAATCATTCTTTCTCTCAGTTTTTACATATCTGCTGCTTTTCTGTGCCAAAGTGCTGATTATTAAAGACTTCAGAAATAGTCCAGCGGTGTTGAAGTGTCCGAAGCACAATCAATAAACACAGTGCTCCTCTCACAACCTACACGTACCTCTGTCCTCTGGAGAGCAAAGGATTCATCACTAAGTGGGCTCAGACACACAGGCATTGCACAAGCTCTTCTGTGTTTAATCGATGCGGGTTGACTCCAGAGAACCATCTGCTCCAGGCTGATTATCTCTTCTACTGAGCCCCAACTGCATTTTTTTCCAGCTCTGTGTGAAAAGCATGCAGAGCCAATAAAAGGAAGCTAAATGACACGCGAATGAGAAAAAAAATATACTGCTTTTGTTTTTCAATTAAGAAAAGATAACTCCCAAACAATGCTAGAGTTTCTACGGCACGGAGGCGTGTGCAATTGCCCTAAATGGGCAAAAATACAAGTAAAATCTTTCTCAGCAACGATGGTTTAGCTTTGATTCTGGGTCTTCCAGAGCTGAAGCCAACTGGTAGATAATTTTGGGGAAGATCTCCGCGTAACTACTCCCCCTCCAATCCCCAGAAAGATGCAGCTTTTCCATTGTCTATCTTAATCTTTCTGGTTCCACATACCTAAGAAACATTGAAACCCCACTTGCAGACCAAAACCCTGCAACACCCTTTATTGCAACAACAACAACAAAGTGACGTCCAGGCTCAACTCTTAACACCTGGCCTCAAAATTGTGTTTAGCAAATGGGTGAAAATGCAGCAGAAATACATCTGGCTGAGGTTGCTGCTCAGCCAAAATAGATGCATGAAAGACCTTCCATGAATGCTACCCTTTATCCCTGTCTGTGCAGTTCTGCATTTGGGTGGGTTGGTGTTGTCTGGCTGCTCCTGTCACAGCTGTATGACTTGGTTGAACAACTCTCTTTTGACACCTGGGATAGTGCAGGTTTGTCTCATTTTGTACTGATCTTTGGTCAAGCTGATCTTTTTAAGTTTTGCGTTTTTGTTTTCCCAGTAGGAGGTTTGGCTGGGAAGGCTAGGAGCAAAGTTTTTGAGATGAATGGAACTGATTCAGATCAAATGCTGGTATTGCACAGTGTCCCTTTTTTTAAATGTTATTCAATATCTTAAGACGTACAACACTGATCCCTTTAGTGCAGGCATTGAACAGGTTGGTTGAAGGAGGGAAGAGATGGCTTGAACTGTAAAGAACAATCAGGCAAGATTGTCTTAAGCTTCTGTGGTCAGAAACTGTGAAATTCCTTTATGAAGAGCCAGAGAAAGACTTGCAAAACCCCAAGCATGTCTGGTTTTACCAACTCTTATCAGTTGGTCTAAAAAGATATCATCTCCTTGCTTCGCTTGGCATGAATTAAGTGATTTATGGAAACTGGAGGAAAACATTCTGTACTATTCCCATTGCCGTGCCAGAGGAGAAGGGGATAAAATAAAACTTTATAAAGCCAAGAATCTAGCCCCCTCCTTGATGGAATAAAACCCCCATGCTTAGGCTGACATCCTGCTTTGGTGCTTTACGGGTTAAACCCTCTTCAGAGAGTATTAGTGGGAAGAAAGGAAACTGAAAGCTGTGCTGAAAAGCTAGTAGGTGAGACTGGGAGTTGCCTGATATATTTTATCTTTTAAAAGGGCAGGCTCTGAATCAAGCTTCGTGAAGATCGAGTGAGATGCGAAAGCTTGACAGTCACACATATAGGAAGTGTTGAATAATCTCTGAGCTTCCTGGAAAATGACGTAGTGAGGTTATTGTAGTATTTACTTAGTGATGATCCCATAGTTCTTACTGATCAGCTTTAAAAATGCATTCTCTACCAGCACCTCAGTCTTGTGTGGAAATGGGCTTGGTTGGGTTTGTTGGAAATGCTTGGCAGCCTCACCTGGCAATGATGAATAACTGGGCACAGGGAACGGAGCCTGGGCTGTTTTCTTTATCGTGGGGGGAAAAGGTTTGCTTTGTGCAGTGAATGTTTTTATACATTCCTGGCAGAGGCTGAAAAACTTCAAACTCTTCTAGTCCCCAAACCATTTAAAAATGTCTTCTTTAAATAGAGCATTGTGGAAGGAGCACTGGTATATCTTTAGGACGGAGTCTGTCTTTTTTCAGGGGGAGGAGATAGCAGGAAGGGATGGAAAACTGCTAACTCTTCTCCTAACCCCTTGCTGCTTTAAAAACATGCTGGAATTGGGCAGGGTTTTTCATTCTTGCTAGCCTGATCCTCCCTTTCTTGCTCTTACCTGTCTGAAGGGAAAGGAAATGTGTCTGCTGTGCACACTGGAATAGCAAAGTTGCCCGCTCGCGCCCTGAACCCATGTGCACAGCTCCGGAGTAGTCCATGGAAGTGACACTAGGGAGCAGAGAAAAAACAGACTTCGGCAGTAGTGCTAAATTTCGGTGGTTTTGTTCACCCAAGATTCCAGGCGCAGGAATTGCTGGTAGCTGGCCAAGGAACTTGGATGGCAGCCTACCTGTTCCTCAACTCTGCTCAGAATGTTCCCTCCCCCTGCCTTTCTTTTTTTTAAATTGCATAATATACTAGAAAATTATTTAGATTTGGGTTTTGTTTTTAACCAGAAGAGGCTCACTTCACCCATTATGGTTTTGGATTTACCACCCAGCAAATGCTTTCTGAATCTCTTGTAGCACTGAAATCCTGTCTTTTGCCCCCTCTTAGGCTTCCCAAGGGTCTCTTTGCTCTTAAATGTTTGTCAGTCTATTTTGGTGATGTTTATCTACATTGTTTGTCTGCTGAACTGGTGTGCGGCCATCAAACTGTGTTAGACCTGCCTAATACAGTTGTTGGGCAGGTGCTAATCCCACTTGAAGGATTGAGAGTTGTACTCAAATAAGGAAGGCAAATTTTGTCTCCCAGATGATAGCTGCATAATGTGAGAAGGGTCAGGTCTGGGTTAAAAATCTATATGGCTGTTGCAACTTCCTCCTGGATACCTGTGGCTAGAAAGCCTCTTCCACTTTCTTTTTTTTTTTTTTTTTTTTTTTTTTTTTTCCCTTTCTTTAAGCAAGGCAGAATTCTTCATGCCAGAAGAATTTGTTAAACAGAGGGAGGGATACAGGAATGAACAGGGAACTGCTTGTAATCATATTAAAAGAGTGAGTGGGTTAGAGCTGCAGCACCTCACCACTGTACCTGGGAAATTGAGAGAGCATAACTTTAGATTGTGATACTGTCACAGCACAGCGACTCCTTCATTTCTCTGTATTTGGGGGGATCTTTGTGTCACAAAAGTAATGGTGACAAAATGAGGTTGGGACTGTGCTGTGTAGAAGAGCATTTCCAGATGCTCTGAAACATCCTGGAAGAGATGGCACTGGGGACTGAACTGCCCTACTTAATCTTAGCTCAGAAATCGTTTATAATTTGGGGAAAGTTTGGTAAAATCCCCTTTTTTTCCTTCAAAATCTGCCATCTGACCAGCAGCAGAGTATAGTGCAGACAGTAGTCTTGGGGATTAGACTAAAAGACTTGCCAGATCTTCTTCATCTGTAATTTATCTCAGTATAATAACTACATTTTCTGCTCTAGTAGTTTAATCCTTAGGTGATCGGCTGAATAAGCCCATATGTGTATATCCTGGTGTACCAAAGGGCTGGATCTCCCAGCCTCACTGGGGAAGTTTCTCTCAGCACACAATTGCTTGAGCGTCACTTACCTTCCCCCGTGAACACATTTCTGAATAAAAAAAAAGAAATTAATTGTGAGAACCTCAGTGCTTTACATTTGTATTCCCAAGTGTAGCACTACCTCAGTCAGGGAATGTGAGGAAACATTCAGTACAGTGCTTGTGGCTTGTGCTCCTATGGACAGGTCTTTGTTTAATGTAAGGAAGAGGAAATTTGCTGCCAAGCATGCCAGATCTTGAGTATCATAAATGCTGTCTGAATTCCTGCTTGGAATTTACCAGCACAGCCATGCCTAAACATGGATGGGCCAGAGCCCTGCATTAGGGTGGCTGCTGCTTGCTCGTCACATTGCTGTGGGCCAAGGCCGAGTTATTGATGGGGACAGATGTGCACCTGCTTTGCTGCCTTCATCAGTCTCCTCTCTTCCCTTGCAGATATATGTTGGGGAAAGGAGGAAAGCGGAAATTTGACGAGCATGAAGATGGGTTGGAAGGCAAAGTGGTGTCTCCCACTGACGGTCCCTCTAAGGTGTCTTACACCTTACAGCGTCAGACTATCTTCAACATTTCCCTTATGAAACTTTATAACCACAGGCCATTAACCGAGCCAAGCTTGCAAAAGACAGTTTTAATTAACAACATGTTGAGGCGAATCCAGGAAGAACTCAAACAAGAAGGCAGCTTGAGGCCCATGTTTGTGGCCACTTCGCAGCCTGCCGACCCTCTCAGTGACAACTTCCGTGAGGCGCAGCCGGCGTTCAGCCACCTGGCCTCGCCGCCCCTGCTCCCCGCCGACTTTGTAAGCACTATGCCCCTGGAGTCCTGCCTCACCCCAGCCTCTTTGCTCGAGGACGACACTTTTTGCACTTCCCCGGCTGTCCAGCACGATGGTCCAACGAAGCCACCACCTCCTGCTCTCCAACCAGTAAAGGACAGCTTCTCCTCAGCCTTGGACGAAATCGAGGAGCTTTGTCCAGCACCTACCTCCGCAGAGGCAGTAGCAGCTGAATCAGCAGCCGATGAGTCTAAAATCCAGCCCAGCGAGTCCAATATTCACAAGCCTGAGGGTCTCCCAGAGAGCAGAACGGCTGAATCCAAACTCATGGACCCCCTGCCTGGCAACTTTGAGATAACAGCTTCCACAGGTTTCCTCACAGACTTGACCCTGGATGACATTCTGTTCGCTGACATTGATACGTCCATGTATGATTTTGACCCCTGCACGTCTGCCACAGGGCCTTCCTCAAAAATGGCTCCTGTCTCAGCAGATGAGCTCCTAAAAACTCTTGCTCCGTACAGCAGTCAACCAGTAACTCCAAATCAGCCTTTCAAAATGGATCTCACAGAACTGGATCACATCATGGAGGTGCTTGTTGGGTCTTAAAAATATTAGAAATATAGCAACTTTTTTTTGGTTGGGTTTGTTTTTGTTTGTTGTTTTTTTTTTCTTAATTTTAAGTACCAGTATATACACTTGGTAGTATTTCCATAGTCCCTTCCAGCCCCGATTCACAGCACTGTGCATGCATCCTTGCTTGCCTTTTTTGAAAAGAAAAGGATCACACTAGTTTTTGCTTCGAGCAGAGTTGGAGTGCCTTCATCCATGTATGACCACTTCTAATGTATTTTTTTTAAAGTGGTTCCTCAAGGAAGACCGAATATCCTGGTATAGGAAAGTATATGTATTGTAGACAATGTTATGTTATTACAAAAAAAAAAAAAAAAAAAAAAAAAAAAAGGAAAAGTTTTAAAAAATGGTAAAAGCTAAGCACAAGGATTATGGATTATGTTGGGGAAAGCTGTAAATTGCATGTGCATACTTGTCTATTTTTTCTATAAGTTTTATTGCAAGAGGTAAAAAATTTTATTATTTAGATAATCTCAATACCATTTTAGCCCTGTATAGGTTGACTTTAGCAATTCAGCCTTTTGGAGGCATTACCTGCTCCTCTTTAAGTGTTGCATTTACATGGCTGTTTAGAAACTGCTGCCCAAATTTATTTTATATTTTTGTACAGATTCTGCAGTTTATGGTATTGTTTTTTCTAAAAACAAATGCTGTTTATACACACAAAAAATAGCTATTTTGATAGGATTTGCTCACATAGTTCCTGCATAATTCAGATGTACAAGAACCACTTGTACTTTTATACAGAGTTGTAATGTTTTATATGTGTATGGTGCAAAGAGAAAATTGGATCAAATAAGCCTGCAGTCGGTTTCCCTGAATGCAAACAAAAAAAAAAAGTGCTTTAAGAAAGGGCTGGGAGCTGCTTCTGTCGGAGTTTCACAAGTGTTTGCTCCCTGCTGTACCCACTGCGCACTACTGTGATTCCTGAAACTTAGAGCCATGTCCTTTTCCAACACGTATGTGAAGCAGTTGGCAGGAAACAGTTGTGGAACTTCACCCCTGGAGGTCCTGAGCGCTGCCGCAGCCTCAGCTCCCGCCCCGGGGCCGGGCGCTGTGCCCAAGCTCCCATCCCGCCTGACGGTGGAGCCTTAACTCGGCGGAGATCGGCACCTCCTCACCCAGAGATCCTGGGAATGGTGTGAGGGGCAGCGACGTGCCCGGAGCCCACCGAGAGCAGCCATCTCCTGCGGCACCTCCCTGACTGACGGGCAGAGAGCGGGGCTGGGAACATCCGCTCACCCTTTCTTGGAGCATTTCTCCTCCCCTCTCCCACCTCACTGTGCTAAGTGCTGAAAAAGGCAGCTTCAGTATTACTGCGGTGAAGCTCATCTCGTACCTGCACTGGATGGACTTGCTTCAATATCCATTGCTGTTGAAACTGGAGCCAGTCGCGTGACATCACTTGGCATCTCGTATAGAGTTGGGTTCTTGTATCAACTGTGTTACCTGCTTTACACTTTATAGACCCGTTTTACAAGGAGTATACAGACACAGCTTTCTATGCATGGTCCCCTCCCCCGTAACACCTGAGAAGTCTTCTTACTGCACCAATAGCTTTTTTTTTTCTCCTAAGTTCGTGGTGGTGTACATTTAATTTAAAAAGAAAAAAATGTTTGCAATGTATCATGCCTATTGCTGAAGTTGCTATGGCATTTTAGTTTTCCAATGGTACTTTAGTTGTTGAGTGCCGGTTACAACCTATATTGTTGACATGCCTATGGCTTCTTTAGGAATAACTTTTATATTTATTTAAGAAATTTTAAATTATGTTTTACGTTATTTGGCAATATTCAGTTAATTCTGCTCCCTTCTTGTCATGGATGAAATTGGGTCTTGCTTGCCTTTTAAGGAGGCGGCTTTTTATAAATTGGCACTTTAAAACAGGCCATATATATTTATTAGTATATAGATAGATATAACATACATGTGCACACGGACACAGGATGAGAGCAAATACATTTTTGCAATGAAGGAACTCCTAATCGAAATGAAATGCTTCATGTACAGCTGCGAAAGGCACTTCTGGCTCCCAGTTCATCTGCCAGGGAGAGACAGGGCTGGGGGAGGGGTGGGGCACTGGCCCAGGGGGGGTGGGTTTGCTTTCTGCTTTTTCCCAAGCTGAACTCCATAAGCACTGGAGTGCTGATGAATTTGCAGTCATTACACAGACTAAAGAGAAAGAAAGTTACTGCTTCAAATGGAGAACCATTGACCAAGTGTAGCTTTAGGGACCAGGGGAAGGGAGGGTGGGGAGGAGGGGGCAGCTCCAGCTCCCACCCAGCCCTAGTTCCACAGCAGTCCTCAGCCCTTGCAGGAGAACCCACAGCCTTTCTGTCTCTGCAGTGCAAGTACCTAGGAACACAATCCTGCACAAACCTGGAACAGCACCAGGCACACAGGGCAACTTGGAAGACACTTGCCTTACCATGGTTAAAAACCGATTTGCAGGACTCTGGAGCCACCTTTTTTTTGGGATTACTTAAGTATTTACACTGCACAAATCCACCTGCTAGGCAAAAGCTCCCATCAGTGCCCAGTGCACAGAGACCTGTGCTGTTAAGGGGAAGTCAGGTAAAGGTTTTGTACCCGAGAAAGCGGGAGCCGAGCTCTAAATCCACTTTGCCACTTGGGCAGTGTCTGTGGCTCCTTGGTGCTGAAGCGCATGTCCTGTGACAGAATCCCTACAGGAATCCCATAGGACAAAAACGTGCTTGAGTTGTGGGACTCAGTAGAAGGCTGGGAAGGCTGGTGCAGGCCTGGGTTGGAAGGGCTGAGCTGTGGCTTTCTCCCTGCACCGTCACTGACTGTCTCTAGCTGGGCCTGTGTTGTCGTCCCAACAGCACCCACGCAGGGGATTTCTCTGAGACCTACAACAGGGATGGAGATTGACATTAACGTGCAATGAAGTGACAAGATGGGAGCAGAATAAGAGAGCTTTGGATTTGAAGTGATTTTTTTTTTTGTTAAATTATTTATTCCTTTTTTTTTCCTTCTGTAAATATATTTATTTTATTGTGAAGCTAACAACATCTGGATTGTAACATGTACAGAATGTATGGTAGGAATGTATCCTCTTGTAGGAATGTAAATCTGTATGAAAAAGGGTATGGGAGCCAGATTCAGAAAGAATGAATTGAGTTCCAGTCAGGATATGCATGGATCGCAGGATTATTTTTTCCCTACACTCTTTTTCTAATATGTGTCTGGTTGTTTGAAATATGCAAAAAAAGGTATGGAGGAGGGACAGGTTTATGTTTAAAATTACATTCAAAATTCCTAATCAGGCTCCCACCCCCCACTGGTTTCTTGAGAGGGGCCTCCCTTGGCACGATACTGGAATCTGCCACTGAAGGCAGGAGCAAATGCAATCATCTCCATCATGCTGGTCTGGGAAAGGGTTAGAAAGGATGATTTTTTTTCCCCCTTGTTTTTTAAACATGCATGGAAGGCCCAGCAGAAGTCTCTGGGGCTGGCCGCCCATAGAAGGGGGTAGGATGCTCCCTCCAGCCCCAGGAGCTGTGCCAGAGCCACGTCCTTGCCCGGAGTTGGGCCGGGCAGGACATCCTGACTGCCCTGTACAGCCCAAACCCCTGGCTATGTGTCCTGGGGCTCCACCATCCCTCCGGAGCCCGGCGGGACCCCACCAGCCTGGGAGCAAAGGAAGGGGAACTTCCCTGCTGGAGAGAGCAGCTTGGTCCGTGCGGGCATCCCTCCAGCGCCGCAGAACGCCGCCCGAAGCAATCACTGGCAGGAGAAATTCGGACCTTGTCAAAGGTAATTCGGTTTTTCCTCAATGCCATGTGGTAAGAGCCTGGAGTATTTAAAACTGATAGTTTTGAATCTGAAGTTTACATTTTTGTTACCATTAAATGAGTAAATCGCAATGAGTCCTGTCTGACAAATGGTTTAATTCATTCTGGCATGTTTTGAACTTTTTGTTCTTGTTACAGGGTTTTTTTTTGTTTGATTTTGTTCTTTTTTTTTCACCCCCCCACCTGTCAATCAGGCTTCAGTATCCTGCTTCTGTGCAAATCGCTTTCAATATTCTATTAATTAATGAGACTGAACATTTTAAAATAAATTAGTTCTTTTTTAAGCACTTTTTTCTTTTTCTGAAAATAAGCCTAATGCAAGTTCTGGGACCTTTTTAAAAACACAAATTGCAGATAAAATTCCAACCTCAACTCCTATCTAGTTCTGAGTGTATTCCATACTAGTGCCTGCAAAGGCCAAGATTCTGGAAAAGGTGTAAATAGTGTGACATGTTCAGTGCATGGTTGTTTGAACAGGGCTTGTTATTGTAAAAAAATTAAACAAATAAAATTTAAAAAAAGGAAAAAAGTTTAAAAAAAAGAAAAAAGGCTGTATTTCCCCTTCCCCTCCCACAGACCTTAGAGCTGTGCCTTTTCTATGCAATATTACAGACATCTGAAACCAGATTACTGTATTCACATGTAGGTATGGGCTGTAATAAAAAAAACAATTGGACAAATGTACATGGAAATGAGCAGTCTTACTTTTGTAGTTTTATATTATACAATAAACAATTAAAATAAATTCTGGCTGTGTTCTTTCCCTCCACGAAGGAGGGCAGTCAGGGGAAGACAAGAGCCCCTGAGGGCTGCAGGAGGAGGGTTGGGAAGTGGCAAGGGACAGGGAGGACAGCGCGCTCTGACCCCGCTCCGCCTGACAGAACACGAGAAACATCGCTTTGTGCCAGGCCTGCTCCTGCTGCGAGCCTTTTGTGCCCGTGCTGGCCGCTCCTGGGCTGCGTGTGCCGAGGGATGCTCGGCTCTGCTGAGGTGGGAGCTGCAGCTCGGAGCTGCTCCCGGGGGTGTGAGCGGCTTCCCCGGGAGCGGGACCTGCCCGCTTCTAATGCACGGAATGCGCTGTCTTTCAGGCCATTAAATCCCAGCAGGAAACATCTGATACCTCAATCCACCGCTTCATTTATCAGTGCCCTCCTCCCCACCCCCGCCCCCCAACTCCTCCAGGTGCCTGGTGTTTGCTTTCAGCCAGGAAGGAGCTCTCACCCCTGCCTTTGGCTCCAGCCTTTTGTGGCCGTGCCTGCGCAGCCCCGGAGCGCCCTGGGCTGGCCCCGGCTGCGGTGCTCAGCTCATGAGTCACCCCCTGTGCACGCGTCGCCCGGCCTCCCACACCCACGGGAGCACGACTGCTCCATTTTGGATTTCCAGAGAACCAAGAGCCAGCAGGAAAAGCAGCGAGTTGTCCCGGTCCCGAGGTGCCGCACGCAGCATCCCGGCTGCGGGAAGCTGGCTCGTGTCACGGGGCAGCGCCCGCGGGCTCGGGGACAAATGGCTGCGGGGACACGAGAAACGCAAAGAAAGGAGAAGTGGCAGAATTAAAGCCGGCCCCGGGACTGGAGTTCTGTCTGCTCAGCAAGCGCTGCGCTCGCAGGGGTGAAGCGCAGCCGGGGCTACGGCGCGAAGCCTTCCCGGCCCGATGGGATCAGCTCCCGTACGGACACGGCCCGGTGCTGGCGCACTGATCCGAGGCAGGGCCCGTGGAGATGCCGCTCTTGCACTCCCGAAGCTGCCCCGGTTTTGTTGCCACCTACCTTGTAAGAGCTTATTTCCTCACCTGTGACTCGTCAGTGAGAGCTGCCTCCAGCGCAGAACATCCAGGCTCTGCACAGAGCCCTTCTTCCCCCTCCTGGGGCGTGCAGCTTCCCACCCACTCCAACTCCAATTTTCTGCCTCAGCGAGGGCGAACCATTGCTCTGGACTTTTAAGATAGGGTAGCCCTGCCGGGAGCTGCATCTCCCCGCAGTGTCTACCCCCGAGGGCAGCTCCAGGAATTTGTCCACAGGCAGCCCTTGCTCGGAGCCCGCCGTGCAGGGAGCAGGAGGAAGGGGGAAGCAGGCTGGAGTTCGGCACAGGTTGGATGAGGTTCAGGTCCGAGCTATCTCACACCAACACTGCGTGAGGCACTAACCTTGTTTCTCGAGGTGACTGAGCTCTGGGGTACCCTGGGGACTGAAGGACAGGCCCTCCCCCCTCGGGTGGTGCCACCGTGCCTCAGGAGTGGCGTTTCCAGGCAGAGGAGGCACCACAGCACTGGCAGCGGCTCGTTTCCAGCAGCATTGGCCCAGGTCTGCATCCAGCTCTGCAGATGCTCACAAGTCAGGGCAGTGACTCCATAGCTATCAAGGGCCACACCAAGCTCCTCTCTGGGCCCGAGTAACTGGAATATCAGGAAGCTGAGGCCAGGCAGCCACCAGCTTTCACAGTCCTTGCTCGAGTAGATGCTGTGTGGGCAGAAAGTCCCAAACATGGCACTGAGGCAAGGAGGGGACACAACACGCTGCTGGAGGCCTCACTTCCCTGCCTCCAACCTGCACATCCATATGGGACACGTGTTCCTCCAGCACTGGCATTAGGAGCGAGCCCTGCTCACATAGCACAGCCAGCTTCCCTGGACCACACATACTCACCAGAGGAGACAGAGCAGGGAAAAATCATCGGAGAATTAAATCCCCTCCTGCCACAAGAATGGCTTCTAAGAGCTGCTGAGGGCCACAGCAAACCCATCAGCTGAGACAGGTCTGCTGGGATGTCGGCTCCATGGCGGATCTGTGCAAGGAGCTGCTTCTCCTGGCTCCCTCTGCCCCTTTCCACCTCACCCCTCTCCTTTGGGCTCCTTACCCCTTGCTCCCACTCAGCCCAGGGTCCCATTTTCCTCCATCACTGGTGGCTGCAGGCTCCTCGCTCTGCCTGGTCCCTGCATACATCATCTGCCTCCTCTCCAGGCAGATCCCTCCTTCCACAGCTCCCCTCCTTTTTGAAGAAACTGCCTTAGCAACTGGCAGCAGGCCAGCAAGATCATGGGTTTTCCCTCCCACCCTTCCTTCTCCTTCAAAGAACAAGGTGGCCAGGGAGGGGGAAGGAGACATAAGGCCTCATGTGCAGCAGCCACAGGGGCTCTGCATGTGGCAGTGGGCTGGGCACACCTACTGACTTCCACATCTCATTCTCCAGCACTCCAGGTGTGCCAGGTGCTCTGGGGTCAGGAGCAGGGAGGGTTCCATCTAGTCTTCTGTCCCTCTCTCTGTTTCAACCAATATGTTCCCCACAAATCAGCCAATTCCTCCCCAGACATCTCCAGATCTAGAGCATCTGCAGGGGAAGGCACAGAAGGAACAGCTTTCAAATAGCCCATTTCTGCAAGGATTTCCTTCCATTCTTTTGGCCCTGCCTTCCCCACCTCATGCTGCTCTCCCTGGACTATTTCCTCTCCTGTTTCCTCTCCTTTTCTCCCAGTTCACTGGGCTTCCTCCCCCTCACCCTGCTCCTCCCCTTGCCTTCTCTCCTTCAAGTAGTTTGGCCTATAGCCTTCAGTATTTGCCCCTTTCCGGGTGTGAGCAGGGATGACATGGATTGTGTGCTTGTGCCAAGCTCTGCATTTATTAGAGAGGGGGAGAAAAAGAGGAAAAAAAAGCCTCAAACCCCTGGAAGCTTGCTAGAAGACAATACTCAGGTAGGGCAACATGGCTCTTGCTTTCCTTGCACGCTGCCTTACTGTTTGCCATGGAGGAGGGATTATTTGGGCTGCTCCAATGGGACTTCACTGTCTGGCTAGCAACCCTTTGGCAGAGCTAATTTGGCCAGCCTGGGGGGGAGGGAGGGGGTCTGGTGTGGTGGGAGGCACAGAGGGATCCTGTTCCCCCTGCCCTGATGGCAGAAAAAGGCAGCCACCCTTTTCCTGCCTGCCAGAGTTAATACCAGGGCAGCCAAACTGGCACCTTAATTCAACCAAAGGTTTCCACCTAAGTCCTTCAAAACTGTCACATGAAGTGGTCTGCATGTCTTGCCCTGCATGCAGTTCGATGGGAAAACTTGGTGAAGCAGATCTGCCTAGTATAACCTTAACTAAGGGATGTGAAGAGGAAAATAGGACACCCCACTGGGAAAACCCAGAGGAGCCACAAACCCAGGGGCTGTGGCTGAGGCGGGATTTGAGTCCTGACTGGTTTAGTAGCAGCATTTTCATGTGAGGCCTGGAAGTTGGCTTGGGACATGAATGGAAGCAGGGGCTCCATTTCCAGCCCAGTTTAAAGCCCAGCTCTCTGCTCCTGCACCTCTTTCTCCAGCCAGAAGTGCAAAGAAGCTGCTTCTGCCACCCTGAACGGGACTGAGGGTCACCTGTCTTCTCTAGCCTCAAGTTAATACTCCAGTTCCAGGGATGAGGAAAACTTATTCTCAATTTGGAGAACATCTGTCCTGAATGTACAGTAGTTTCACGAATACAAGCCGCACGGATTATAAGCCGCACCCCCGGTGCCTCGACAATGTTGCTGTCTTTGTCAATAGATAAGCCGCACCCCGAATATTAGCCGCACTTTCGTTCGTCGCGAGAATCCGTGCGCAGCTTTCACAAATTGGCCAATTAGTAACAGGATCGCGGCATAGCGGGCTTTACTGGCTCGGGGCGGGGCCAGGCAGGCTCGGCCCGCTCATGGTTGCCGACGGGGCCGGGTGGCCCAGCTCAGCGCCACGGCTCGGCGGGGCTGGCCGGGTGGTGCTGCCGCCGCCGCCGGGCTCGCTGGCCCCCCTCTCCCGTCAGCACCGCCCCGCTGCCGCGTTCGCTCGCCCGGCTGGCAGGGCTGCCGCCGCCGGGCTCGCCGTCCGCCCCGCTGCCGCTTTCGCTCGCCCCGCGCCTCGCGAGCGCCGCGCCCGCCCCGCGGCGCTTTAGCGGCTCGCGGCGGCGCTTTCGCGGCTCGCGGCGGCGCTTTCGCGGCGGCGCTTTAGCGGCTCGCGGCGGCGCTTTAGCGGCTCGCGGCGGCGCTTTCGCTCGCCGGGCGGCGCTTTCGCGAGCGCCGCTTTCGCTCGCCCCGCCGGCAGGGCTGCCGCCGCCGCCACCAGGCTCGCCGGCCGCCCCCTCCCGTCTGCACCGCCGCCGCGTTTCCTCGCCCTGGCCGGCACTGCAGGCCCCCGCACCGCCGGGCTCCCCCACGCTGCTGGCCCCGATTATGCTGGGCTTCCCCCGCTGCCAGGCAGCCCCACCCGCCGGCCTTCCTGCTTCTGCCATGCTCCCCTGCACTGCTAGCCCCAGTTCTCCCGGGCTCCCCCGCCCTGCTGGCTCAGGCTCTGCCGCCCGCCCCCGACACTGCTGGCCCCGCCTCTGCCAGGCTTTCCCACCTCTGCCGGGGCCGGCCGGGCTCCAGCTTGGCTTGGGGCTGCCGCGGGCTCTCACTTCCGTGTTGGCAGCTTTTAGAATTTTGTTAATAGATTAGCCGCCCCGGAATATTAGCCGCACTTCCGGGTTTCCACCAAAATTTTGGTCAAATTGGTGCGGCTTGTATTCGTGAAATTACTGTAACTCCATTTTTAAAGCACTGGAACATCCCACCTCCCTTTGGTGGCTGTGGGGACACAGCTTCAGGCTACAGCAGGGTTTGAAGAGGGTCTGGTGGTCTGAGCTGCCAGACTTTGGCTTTCACCGGATGAAAGCAAGAGCAGGGTCTGGACCCAGATCATATTCCCCAGAAGGAAATATGTACAATTGGAAGTAGCAGTGATGCTCAAAAACCACACAGGGGCTGGCCAGTGCACCCCAGAAAAATCCAGCTCCAGCAGCAAGACTTGGTCCCAGCTGTGGAACTTTCATCCAAAGAGAGGCTTGGGTGTCAGGAGAGAATCAGCTCAGCTTCAGGATGGAAAAAGCCTTTCGGGGTTACTTGTGGATCCATGTGGTCTCCATGCAGCAGCTGCTCTGTCTCCAACCCTATGCTGTGACATAGGGACACCATGGGCACAGCCTGAGCTGGCTGGGCTGTCACCATCACATTCCTCAGAGCAGTCCCTCCTGCTGAGGAACCTTGGAGCACTCAGACTTGCAGCCAGGGACTATGCTGCTCTGGGAGCCAGGGTGCTCCCACCTTGGAAAGGAAAAGGATTCAGGGAAACAGTAGGGCAGGTGGGCCAGGGAAGAGCTGAGCTTGCAGTTTCTCTTTTTGCCCTCTAAGATGCAGCTCTGGCAGGCGTGATGGTGACAGCAAGGCCACCCCAAAGACACACAGCAACAGCAAAAAAACAGAGCAGGATTTCTAAGCAGAGTTCAAAACACCCCCTCCATCCCTCTTGTGCTACAGCAACTCCCCAAACACGGTGTGGTGTTATAGGTCCCATGGCTTATTACTTACTACAAACTGAATTCTGGATGGTTTCCTTTGCCCAGCCCAAGTGAAGAACTCCGATGCAACCAAAAAAAAGAAAAATTAGATCACCTCATCACCTCTGCCACTTAATTTGGGTTATAAAAAAGCCCCAACTTAGTGGGTTAGAGATCATCAGCACACCCAGAATTACTTGCAGAAAGGAGCACAACAATGATTTGTACACCCCTGGTGTGTCACAGGGGCTCTGGGGATGGCAGCGATGCAGAACAGCAGCCACAGCATAGCCCCAAAACCAGACACTGCGGGAGCAAAGCAAGAGCCAAAAGGTGCCCAGTGAATCATCCACCAAGAATTGGTTCAACCAGTCTGGAGTCCCACACACAAATGCAAGGACAACCCAGAACTGTGTCATCCCAGGCAAAGGACTGGGGGAAAGAGGGAGAGAAACATGCTGGGCAGGAGGGATGACTCTTCAATGTGGCCCTGGGGATGAGTGGAAAGGTGGCAAGTCCCAGCTTGCTCCCTCCTGCCAGAAACTCCTATTCCTGCCTCCCCTCCCATGCCCTGTGCTCCTGATGTGACCTTCCTCGCAGCTCAGCCACCATGCAGCCCCTCCCAGGCAGATCCCTGAGGGGAGCAGAGGTGCAGGGGATGAGGTGAACGAGACTGGGGAAGGAGAAGGGCTCCAGGGGTTCGGGACTTGCCAAACAGAAGCATCCCTTAGAAGGGATGGGAGGAAAACCAACCTTCCCAAAGTCCATGGGGTGCTCCTGGAGAGAGCAAATCCACGTGGCTCCAACTAACTTCATTTCACGCCCGGACCTGGGGCAGGGTAAGTGCCCTCCGAAGTTGAGGATGAAAAAGATGTAATTTAAAAATGAAGAGTAGTCCACTCCAGGACATCCTAGCCTGGCTGGTATTTGCCAGACTCAGAGCAGACATGGTGGCTCCAGCCTGCCCAGCACCCCTGCCCAGGCAAAACTGGCTTTGGCACCAACTCTGGGTGCCAGAATGTGCCCAGCTGGCTAGGAAGGGCTCCCTGGGACAGAAG
This sequence comes from Catharus ustulatus, assembly GCF_009819885.2. Taxonomy (NCBI): domain Eukaryota; kingdom Metazoa; phylum Chordata; class Aves; order Passeriformes; family Turdidae; genus Catharus; species Catharus ustulatus. Next base: position 11,251,727 of record NC_046223.1, read on the forward strand.
CACCAAGGGAAAACTGCAGCCTCAGGAACACACACACTGAGCCTGTTTTCTTGTGCTGCTCTAAATGCTTCAATGCTTAAGGGAGAGGCATCAAGATTTAAGCCTAAATTAAGATTTAAGATAAACATCAGGAACAAACCCATTTGGCCCATCTCCTTCCTCTCCAGCAGGCTTGCAATCCGTACCAGGTGAGCAGGGCCCAACCACTTCTGGTTATGGTGTCTGTTCTAAAGCAACTGACCTGAACTTCTGTCCACCAGCTTCAGTGAAACAGGCAAATTTGGTTCTGTTGTTCCAGAACACCCTGTGCCATCTGCAGATAATTCTCTAGACAGAGAGATTGTGCCCTGACAAAAAGAGTTAAACAACCCAATAGCTTCGTGTAATATATAATTTATCACCCAGAGTAACCATAAGAAAAGCACATTTTAAATGTGGGGTTTGACTGTGGTTAACTCTGAAATTAGGGACTTTCTTTTCTTGATTACTGCATTCCTCTTTTTCAAGCACAGCTACCCCCAAAGCCAAGCTCAACTCTGCTGCTTTAAACTCAGCTCCTAACGCCTGTTCCTCACAAAGCCTTTAGCATGAAACAGGTCCTGCAACTGTACCTGGGCCAGCGAAGGCAACACCTGCCATGGAGAAGAAGAGTTAAAAACATTTTGTAAAATGCTGCCTCCTTGTTAACCCAAAGGAGAAAACTCAGGCACTCACTCTTGGTTTAGTGTTGTCCCACCACCCCGAGCAGCAGAATAATTTACCAACACATAAACGGAGGGCTTAGGGGCAGCTGCACCACATAAACAGTCACGGTGGAGCTCTGAAGTTTCTGTCAGGATATGGGATATAAAGCTGGGTGAATAACTGATTTTTCGGTTCACTGGCAACCCTGAAAAAACTTTCAAAAGAAAAAAAAAATGCATTTGGGGTCGACTGAAACAAGTATTTCGCTTTGACTTTTCAGCCCCTTTAACAAAAGTCAGCTCCAAAGATCATTCCAATAAAAAGTTGCTTCAAAGAGGAAAATATCAAAGCCTTTTCTTCAGAAAAGGCTGAAATAAAATAGGTTTGTTTCTTTTCTAGCTAGGGAAAAAAAAAGTGTGGCAAATCAAAACAACTACTTTTCCTTTTACCAAAATTTGCCTTTTTTGCTCAATAGTTTATCCAGCTTCAGCACAACCAATTAACACATACAATAATTTAAAGAGAGACACTAGTAATCCTGATGGAATACAAGTTTGTTTTGTTTTGTTTTTTTAAAAACAAAACAAACAACAACACTGCACAAATGTCCTGAAACTGAAACCCAACAGAAAGTAAGCTGAAAACCACTAAGCTTTTCTTGGCTCAGCTAGAGAATCTTATTAAGTCTCTGAATCATAGACCCACAGATTTGGGATGTTGTGAAAATTAAATTAGTCTTACTTATTATTAGCAAGGCAAGAAATGAACCAGGAGATTAGGATGCAGCAAGTGGCATTGTGAGCCAACTTTTCAAGCGTGTTTCTGCCTTTCTCCCGTAAACCCGCAATTAGCAGCGCCCGCGCTGCTCCGTGGTATTTTTAATCTCTGGATGCAGGTTCCTGACTCTCCACTCAGCCTAATGCAAATCCAGGATTTAATGCCACGCCACAGTGAGATTCTCATTTCACTTCCTGCCTTGTTTCATTTGAGGTCTCTGCTCGCCTGTGCTCTCTAGGTGCATCTTACCCTATGGCTACAAACATTTAGGATCCAGGGAAACCAGGAGTTAAACCCTTGGGACAAAGGAGAAGAGGCACCCATCCATATCGACTCCCAGGAAGTACAAGTGGGACAGCCTAACCCCTCTCCTGTTTTGCCTTTTTCATTGGGAGTTTAATACTGGAGTTTGCCGGCTGCTGGATGGCGCTGACGCCTTGGGGGACAGAGGCTGGACAGCTAGGACAGGAACACTGCCCTACACTATGGGACCAGAGACACAGATAGGATTTATCATGGTTTATTCATGCTTTTATTCAGAATTCAATTGCTTCACATGCCAGGGAAGAAGCAGCAGCAAGGCACCTTGTTTTTCTAACTGCCGTACTTTTAAATTAAGCCGGCTCGCCTTCGCAATTCACAGCTTCCAGACATCCCATCACACTCCCCAGTGGAAAGAAAGCAAAGAGCAGATATTCCAAATGTCTCACCCAAGCCTGGGCTTTAAACAGTAGAAAAAAAAAATAAAACTGGTTTTCATATGTCATAAAGAGACAAAGACAGGCAGTGACATTTTGCTGGAAATTGTTTCAACAGATCACAACTGAAAGTAGCTTTAAACCTACAGAAATCCTTGGAAGGTGAAAAAAAAACCCATCCAAAGAAGAATTTGGACCATCTCAAATCACTGCTACACTATGAAACCGTAACCTTCCTGAAGGCAAACTCCAAAGCAATATTTAATGAGCCAATACTTCCATTTATCATGAGCTCATTTGAATACCAGAGTCCCTACATAATAAATCAAACCTGGCTGCAGTGTTATTATTACTGTTGTTTTGTTTAAACAGCTCCTTTAATCCCCAACCAGCTGGCTACCAGCACAGCAGGGTGGGCAGCTGGGCAGCACAGCACCTCTGGTCCCTCAGGCCACGAGGCTTCCAGCAGGTGAGGTATGAAGGGCTGTCCTGCTTTTCCAGCTTCAGCTCTCCCAGGAAACAGCATCTGCACCAGGGAGGAACCAGACATCTCCAACCCTGCTAAGAGCAAAAAGGAGCTGAAAACCCTCCTAGGTAGAAATGGCTTTTAGCCCTGCACCCTCGGAGTGGGAGCCCAGGGAGTTCCAGTACCGACTGGTCGAGCACAGCTCCAGTCACGACTTCTGTCCTTCAGCCAAAGACAGCAGCTTCTCATCCCTTCCCTCTCCAGGCTGCAGTACCCTGCAAAACACACAGGCTTTGCAGAGGTGCTTCCCAGCCAGACTTAAAAAATAAGGAATGTTGGTTCTGCGCAGAAGAGCATGGAGAGCTGGAGTTCCTGCAACCAGGACCTCTGCAATCCTTGGCCACACCTCTGGAAGGTGCAGGGTGCTCCCCAGTACACACATTCCTATCCCTTGCACTTACTCCTGGTTTCACATCTCCTGCCAGATGAACAGAGGGATGAAACATTTTGCTCCAAATCTCCCCTCACAGCCTTTTGGGAGGAGAGCTTTTCCCGTGTCAGAGGTCTCCAGCCCAAGGTGAGCACACACAGCCTGCCAGGATGGATCAGAGCCCAGAGAATCGCTCATTCCTTGGAAAACTGCAGGCCCTCAGAGTAACAGAGACACAACACCACCAGGTGAAACCTACAGGAGATGGGATATGGTGCCACTGGTTCTCCTTCCAGCAGAGAACAGGGAGCTGGGGTTCCCTGATCACAGCTGCAGCACTTCAGATGAGCAGCTCTCATGTGCACTAGGCTCATGAGACACATCTGTACCAGCCCAAACAGCATCCAGTACCTCTCAGGATAATTTCAACTGCAGGGAAGGTCTCCCTGTATCAACTCTGTGTATGTGTATAATCATACATAACTGTGTATGGGAATTTTTTAAAACCAGCTCCTCACAGCAAACTCCAGACAGAGAAAAGGGTCTGGGCAGCACAAATTACACAAAAAAGCAAACGTAAATCCCTATTATTTGACACTTAAGTTGAAGTGTTTGGCTAGAGAGTGCAGTCTTGAGTTCATCAGCCCCTTCTGTGACCAGCTCCAAACAGGCAGTAAACAATCACACTGCGACTTTAGCATCTTTCCTGACCCTGACATCTCCCTCTGCAGGGGAAAGACACCTGTAACTGAGGTTGCACTTCTGCAGCTACAACAGCAATTGCAGGAGAGTCTTAAAATTCATTTTGGCGAGTTGCTTAGTTTCCCACGTGTGAGTTTGTTTTGCAGGAGAAGAGCAAGGCTACCTCTGTCTCGTTTTTGCCTTTTGCAGGGCCAGCTCTGTTTTTGGGGAGCTTACAGCAGCAGTGGGGTCTGCAGTGCTGAAGGGAAAAGCAAGCCCTGTTGAAAGTGGAGCACGATCTCCCTTGTGGTCCTGCCAGCGTTGCCTCGCCCGACTCCACCTGTTTAGGTTTGCTGAGAAGAACCAGAGCCTATTATCAGGCTGGCTGCTTTGTCAGGTGCTCCTTTGATGTAAATTCAGCCACGATCAGATGTGCTGATGGCAGCAAACAGCCAAAGAGAACCCAACGTGCCCTGCACGTTGACCTGCAGAGATTAGGGCTGTAGACAAATCACGGAGGTTAGACGTGAACCAGCTGAGAAGTCTTGGGAGAAGCACCCAGGGAGGACAAATAAGCAATGCAGACAGAAAATAGGAAAACAAGGCAGACAAAGATTGACTAGACCCTACTCATGCATATATCAAAGCCTTTCCCCACCTCTCAATAGTTTAGCTTTGCCCAAATGTTCCTGCTCCACTTCAGGGCAGCTGGCTGAGAGAAACCCTTGGAGAACCTTTGTAGGATTCTGCCTGTCACAGTCATCACTGCAGAACCAACTCAGCCCTCACAGGGAGAAAAAAACCCCAGGCTTCTCCCCACCCACCCCTTTCTTTTATCCCTTTTTCTTTTTCAAAAACTTGTGGAGAGCTGGTGACCTTTTGCAAGGGTAGAGGACCAGGAGGTCTGCACGGCCAGAAGATCCCATGTCCACATCTAAGTTGAAGAGCAATGTGCAGCTACCCTTCCTGAAAATCTGTCCCTGCCTGCAGCTCAGCTGCATTTTGCAAGGTTTCTTTAAAATTTTGAGTGGGGCTCTGCTTTTAAAGGTGGAAACATTTAATTTGGGGCAGCATAGCACACCATTGCAGTAATTTTTTCATTAGTGGTGATGTTCTGTCCTGCAAGCTCTCAGATTAGAGAACCATTTCTGATTTAGGGATCGCTCAGCAGGTGACAGATGGTATTCAGACACCCAAATTCATGGGGAAAACCAGAGAGCACCAGAGAAAAGTACTTTTTTCACTGATCAACCTTTCTGCAGCTAAATGAGGCCTGATGCCTTATTACGGAACCCAGTTGCTGACAGCATTTCTTTATCCATCAAAAAACGACAGCAACAGCTCCAGAACTGTAAAATTCCTCCTGCAAACACATGAAAATCCCCCTTGTGACCACACACCATGGCTCTTCTCACCTTCACTTGCAAACCAGGGCAAACACAAGGGTGAATTTTCTACCCTGCTGACCAGAAGTGGCAGAGTAAGACCAAGATGTCAGCAAGGCAGATTTCTGCACACCAGGCCTATTATTTGCTAACGAGATTTCAGCTGTGATCCTCCCAACTCAAAACACACTCCAGGGATCAGTACACTCAGGAATTTGTTGACAGCAAGTCCTGGACTCTCTCCCCTCATGCTGTGGTGCCAGGCTAGCCTGGGCAGTGCTGCACCTTCCTGGGTATCTCCCTACACCCACCCCAGTCTCAGGGGAAAGTGGCTTTCACAAAGAGATGAAAATTTAAACACACACTGCAACATTTCATTCAGCAGTGTCCTGAGACAGGTTCACCTCCACAGGGCCAGCATGGTCCTGCAGTGCACTGCACAAACCAAACACAGGGAATAAATAGGAGCCTGTGCCAGCTGCAATGGTCCTATAAGCTGGAAAGGACCAAACTCCCTGCCTCCTCAGGCCTGGAATGGGGAGAATTGGCTCAGGCCACCTCCTGAATGAAAGAACAGCTTTCCTAAGGACTGAGCTCACACTGCCAGCCTGCTAAGGAGCTGCACTGATTGGAAACCTAAAGGACAGCTGTTTGTTCCTCCCTTTCCACCCTGCTTCCTTCTCCCCACCCAAAGGAGGCGGCAAGTTGCCAGAAGAGACTTCATCTATGTGGCCAAGGATAGAGGGAAAGGGAGAGGACACCTCTTCAAAATGGAAAAGGGGAGAAAATGTTCCCACAGGAGCACAAAGCAGCCACACAACTGCTCCTTTTGCCATTGTCAGAGGGAGGCAGCTCAGTCCAAGGGAGAGTGGAGTAACCTGCTCGAGTCTGAACAGCTGCAAAACACCCGTCACCAGCTGCACTTGATTCTTAACTCACTTCAGCATTAACTAAGTGACAAAAGGCTTTAGTGCTCCTAATGGAAACACAGTCCCTGCACCAGTAAAATAACACAGCCTGTCAAAAAAACCCTTTTTGGTGGTAGAATTCATGTGCAAACAGGTTGTTGAGATTGGGACAAAATGTTTGATTATATTTGAGGCTGAGGACAGAGAGGAAAGGGAGGATTTGAAGGTGTTAGGGTGACACTTCATGACTGCTTTTGATTTGTTTCCAAAATATCCATGTTTTCTATTTGTGCTAAGGTTCCCTGTAGTTTAAAAGCCAAAATGTGATCCAGAAAGGCCTTACGGATCCTGAGCCAGCCTCTGCATTTTTGAAAGTGCTTGTTAGGTACTTTCCACTCTGCTCTGAATTCCTGTGGAAGGTGCTCCCACCATCCATCCACATCCATCTCCAAGACTGTTGTGAGCAAGTGAAGTGCTTTAGGGAGAGATTCAGCAAATCTTGTTGTCTTGTCTTCTGTAAACTCCTTGGACTGGTGAGCATAAAGGAGTAAAAAAAACCCCAAACCAGCAGTCTAGCTACTCATGGAGTATCTGCATGCAGCTGCCAGCATTCACTTGTACTTTCCAGGCAGTCTCCTCACACACTTCTTTTCCTCAGTCAAAGAAGACCTGAAAAACCAGCTCCAACCACAGCAGAAATTACAATTCAGACAATATCACAGCTCTGCAGACCTGAGTGACAGCCCAAGAGGACACCAGAATATAGACAATAGACAGAGACAGTTCTGCCATGACCACCCACATGTATTCTGCACGTCCCACAGAAGACTCTATCTCAGTCTGCTCCTCTGATCACAGAGCTGTCCACTGGCTTTGGAAAGATTTGCTGGGATAAAGCTGTGTGTTCTTTCCCCTGTGTTGCTGTGGCCAAGACCAGTTGCTCCCTCAAGCAATAGGGGAGACCCTTACTCTAAGGGTTCTTTGGGCTACTTATACCAATAAGCTGCAGCTGACAATTGGCAGTGTGGAACTAGCATGGGGGAGGCCAATTTATCCGTTCCTTTTACTACTAGAGTTGGAGTCTGTAACAAACAAACTCCCCAGTGTGGCACAAGGTACTGCATCTGTGCCACCAAAAGTGCTTGGATGGGATGGGCTTTCTCCCCCAAGGTACAAGTCCAAAAGGTTCTCCCCTGTGCAGAGCCAGGCCAGCTGTGGCAGCATGGCTCACGAGGATGGAGCTGAACACCACAGAGACCTTTGGGGTTTGTACTGCAGCAAGGTTTGGGGTGCTCACAGCATCATGGCACGGCACCACAGCTCCCTGAAGTATCCCGGACAACTCCTTTTCCTATGAGGTATGCTGCTGAGCAGCTGGAGGCCAGGAAACACTGTAAGGTCTGATGCAAAGAATCTGCTTTTCTCCCCTTGTACAATGCCTCCTGAAGACCAGCGTAGGCAAGGCAACACTTTCTGCTGTTTATAAGATGAAGACAGTCATGAAAACTACACCTGGTCTCAGTAAACGGCCCTCACTGCAATTCTGTGCTGAGGGAAATGAACACTGAGTGTTTAATCACTTAAAGAGTCTAAAAACAGCTGAGACACATTCCATTGGAAAAGCAAAACCAAAAGCACACACATGGCTGCTGAGCTGAACCTGCCCCTTAGCTTTCCCTCCCTCTCCATGTAACTTTATTGCTTTAAACATGGAAGGTGAGGATCACACCATGACAGCAATCCCAGCAGGAAACCTACTTGTATCCTGAGTGGGTTTGCTTGCTGGACCCGCTGTGAACCATGCACAAGCACTAACAAATCCTGATGAACAAGGATCACTCACAACAGCTCCACTGACACTAGATGTAGCAAATGCCACCTGGGCACACAACCAGTGAGGGCACAGGTGGCAGCCCAGAATCCCTCAGGGACTACAGCCCAATCTGATGCCTCAGATCAGTATTTTGCACAAAAAAATATGTACAATACCCTAATTTGACTCTCCTTTGAATTATTTTGTTTTTCATAGGACCCCAGTGTCTTTTAGTCCAAGGAGAAATATTTTTTGCCTCTTCATATTCTAGAAGTAGTCCCAAGCCTTACTTGAGGCACACAATCCAATTACTGTATGGTGTAGAGAACTAGGAACCTCTGCAGATATGTGCCAGGTCAGCAGGGTCCCGACAGAATCAGCAGACCTGCAGAGGAAGACTCAGAGATCCTAAACTGGGAAAAATACTTTTCTTTGGTGACCATATAGTGAATCCATACATGAGAAAGTCAGATTTCCCCCTCTGAGATGTGTGTGAGACCTGTGCCAGCTGAGTCCTTCTCAGATATTGCTGACAAAGAGTTGATCTTTGCAACCCGTCTGTAACACAGGGTTAACATTACATTTTTAAGTACAAGTTGACAAGGTGAAAACAAGAGCTCCATCAGTTTTGGATGCATCACACGTGCACCTGATCTCCAGTGCCACAGAGCCACGACTGAGTATCGAACAAGCAAAGTTCCTGACTGCTTAAGCTACATCCCAGAGAAATTAGCATTTCTGCACATCCCAATCAGGCAACTCATGCTGGGTACCAAATGACAGAAGTGCACAAGTGACCTCCTGCAAAAAAAGCTGGCATGGCCAGCTGCTTCAAGCCAGGAGAGCATCATACTGCACTGTGCCTTCTCTACAATTTCCACATAGGGCCACCCATTCCATTCAGCCGCAGAAAGCAGGGGTCCTTCAGAGAAGAGTTTCACTGTACTATGCTGATTCAGAGAATAAATCTGCACAGGTCACGAGGCAAGGATCAGGTGAAGACAGGAGGATATGTAAGCAACAACTGTCACATTGTAGACACATGACAGGACTGAAGCTGCAGTTCCAAATCCATGGCAGAGCTTTGCTTTGGAGGATTTGATTTTATACTACAGTGAGGAACTGTAATGTACCTCCTTATCTAAAAATAATTTTTGAAAAAGGTCTTCTAACATCTGGACTTGTATCAATGCTACAACAAGGCACCAGTGGCTGCATTTAAACCTCTTAATCTGCAGCCTAGCTCTCTGCCAACAATAACTGACAGCAATAGCAGGGCTGTGGTGATGCAGCTCCCACTCACCCCCATGGCTGTGACACATATCCTCTGCAGAACAGGAACTCAGACCCTTGCATTTCTGAGGCTCAGTTCCAGATTTTGGAGGAAAGCAGCCAGTGGGCACAGTGTGCGTACCTGTAATCTAGCCCAGGCTTTCCCTTCTCTCCAAATGCTCCTGCTCGTCATGGTTGTATCCCACTTTCTCCACCATCTGCTCTTCCAATAGCTATCCCAGCTGCCTATACTCTGAGTCTTGCTTCACCTTCCTATTTCCCCTACCCAGAGCTTCTGCTGAGCTCTTGCTTTGTGTTTTCTTCCAGCTCTTCCTCCCCTTGTTCTTAGCCCTCTGAATTTAAAGGTGTTTCTTCCTATCTCCTTTTGCATTCCAGGCTCTCTGGAGGGAGCAGACCAGGCTGCTTGCTGCCTTTAGTGGCTATGCTCTTTGGCAGAGGCCAAAGACAAAAAACTTCTCTGATTTTGTAGCAGACACTCCTAGCAGGTACTATGCAATTATTAGATGACATATGCTTTTATAAATTGTATTCAAGTGCATTTTGCAACTATCCTGTATTTTCAAAATGCTCTGAAATTCAGAAGATAAATATGCAGAGTTGCAGAACTAGCACAAAATGTGAATGGCTAGAGCAAGGGTGATTCATCTTACTTGCACTGAGCTACATCTCCCTCTATAAAGCCCACCAGATATTCAGCTCAAGTGCAGCAGTCAAACTTCCCAGCAACAAAACTTCCCACATGGTGATTTCATTACCAAAAATGAAAAAATTCTGTACAACAACTCAGTGTGATGAAGAGTTAACTTCAGTGCACACTCACTGCATTTGAGGACATGTACATGCATTATCTGCAAGCTTTACTTTTGGCATTTAAAAATGAATTTGCTGAGCTAATGATATTCTGAAAAGGTGTCAAGGTTCCAGGTGCTGTGGGCACTCCAGCACTGCCAGCACCTGCAGCAGGTGGCAGTGCTCTGGGTAAGGCAGATCTGAATCTTCAAGTCTCACAGCACAGTCTTTCAGATAACACAAGCAGAGCCCAGCCCATCCTAGCAGTCGTTCAGGAGACCGCAGCTCACTTCACAGTGGGATCTTTGGACTTTGCTTCATGGCCATGTGCCAAGTCAGGAATTGCATCTGAACCAGGTGTCCTCTGCTGCTTGTGCTGGACAGGCACATAAACATTTGCTCCTCAGTGACACCAGTTCTGGGGTGAACGTGATGCACCTTGACAAGTGGTGACAATGCACAGCAACGCAAATGTGCACAAAGTATCAATTGCCGTCCTGCCCGTGAGGCTATTGGCAAGATTAAACTAAACAATGCATGTTGTGTCAATGGGAACAGCATGGACAACTCAAATGCAGCTGAATCTGCTAGGCAAAACTTTTTGCATATGAACAAAGCTGCCTGTACAAGACAGAGGAGAGAAGCAAGAGGATCCTGTCTGTACATCTCACCATCAACAACAAAAAAGGAGGCTTAAGCTAGGAGACAAAAAGCAGTCCTACATTTTAAGGCAGGCAGCACCTACCCCAAAAGGCTGAATTTGGAAGTAAGCTTTCCATCTTTCAGCAGTGTGAAGGTCTGTGGGATGCAGAAAGAACATAAAAACCCCATAAACACATTCTGGCTAGTACCAGGTTTCACAAAGTTTCAGATTGGTACATCAGTCACAATAGAAATCTCATTTTCCCCCTCCCCCATCCACGGCAGGCCACCAGAACTGCACTCGGAGACTGGAAGACAAATGGGCAGCTGCCTCTGGAGGCAATTGTGAGGAGACTAAAGATCAACTTGCAGCTGGCACTTCCACCCCCACCTCTTCTTAATACTTCAGTCCACTCGCTGCCAGACAAGGATCATGAGTCAGCTCCTAAACATATTCTCCTTGAAACAATAGCTATAGCTCTGTGCTGCAGCTATCCCACTGCTCCAGCTCCAAGGGACACGCCACAGACATGGAAACAAAGGCACCAATTTTAACCTACAGCAGCCCAACACCAGAACTGAATGATATAATAAGCATGCACTAAAGAATACTGTGCTAAACCTGGGAGATTAGCAAAGCTAATTTTGACATATAACAGGCATGAAGTCAGTGCTGTAATGGCAATCTGCAGAAACAGCAAACAGAAGTGGGTTTGAGGCTACACAGTAAAGCAGATAGCTTTTGCTTAAACCTTTTCTGCTACAACAAGGTACAGTTTGATACCACATCACTGTATCCTGCAGTACTAATTAGAGGGCAAAGGAGACAATTCAGCCTTTACAAATCAACTTTACCATAGCCGTAAGAGCTGCTCTCCCAAATCTGAGCAGCCACCACTCACTGAAACTCCTGGATTCCCAAAGACGGAAGGCCACCACTGGTCCCTCAAGGACATTTCAAGAAGAAAAAAGCTTCATTTTGCAAGGACAAACCCTTCAGCTTACCAGCTGATGACATCAAACTCAGGCTCTTCCAACCCAAGTGCTCTCAGACAATAAAGAATTCAAATAACAGACAAAAAAAAAACACACTAGAGATTTCTCACTATTAGATGCTAAGTGATGAACTGGTGGTGACTACTGACCACTTAGAGCTGTGCACATAGTAAAGACATGGAAGTCTGTGTCCATGTACCATCAAGAAACAGCAGCACCCAGAACATGCCTTACCTGCAGCCAGTCCACTGAGACCCTCTGATGAGGTGCTGCTCACAGAGCTACAGTGCCAGCTAACATGAAAGGAGACTTGTGACTGCTGTGTTTCTGTAAATCAGCAAACCCAGTTGTTCTTTCTCACCACACCATAGCTGGTGTTTCTTACAGCTGAGCATTGCCAATCACTTTGAAGAAGTCTCTAACCCTAAACATCATGAGCCACATTGCCCTACAAACCGGAAGGAAAATTCGAGATAGAAGTAAAAGACTGACTCCCAACATGATAAAGAGATGGGAGAATTGAAGGCAAATCCACAGGACCCGGCCAGGTGTGGTTTGTAAGACTGAGCAACACAAATCAGAAGGTCCTACAGCATATCAATTTTACCACTAACAGAGAACTGAGTAATGCACACATTCTTTAAAAAGAGATAGCAGGCCATAAACATATGTATCTTTTAAATTATTTTATTTTGTGTAAGCTAAAAGGAAATTTACACACTTAAATCTCAAAAGACCTTGGGCATGCATATTGACCTTTTCAGAGGTTCTTCGACATAGCTCTCTTTTTTCCATAGGAATTTCCCCAGACATTTACAACCCATAGTTTTTTACTGTATATACAGCCTAAAACCATAGCAATCTATGATTATGTCATTTTACACTGTGCAAAATCAAACAGGAATAGTGGTACAACAGAACATAAAAAATTTCAACAGGTAAATTTCATTGTAAGACATTCATATTGTTTTGGTCCTTCTTTTCCAAATCAAACTGATTAAAAGCAGACAACCTTCCAATGACAAAAAAAAAAAATCAAGTGTTTAGACAGTAATCCATAACTGGAACAAGAAGTTACTGACAGCATACCTTTCAAAAGGCTGACAGAGCCATACTATTGAAGTTTAAGAACATAAAAACTAATCAGCCAATCAATCAAATGGGGAGGGGATGGAGGAAAAGAAAAACACATCTTAAGCTTGTTAAAACACAAAAGAAATTACTGGGTTTTAAAGAAACAATAACTGAAAAACCCACAAAAGGGACAACATAACCTTTTGATTTTTTTTTTCCCAGCAAGAAGTATTTTAATATATGCAGGAAAGAAAAAGTTGCTCAATGCAATCTGAAAGTCTTAAGGGGGAACTTCACAGATTGTGAAGATTGGAGTTTTCATTAAGTGTTATAGGAGGTTTTTTTTAACTTTTGAAAGTTTTTTAAGAAGGACACCACCAGTGTATTTCACAAAGACATAAATGTATACAGCCCAGCACAACAAAAAGAATAGATCTTCAAAAAGATTTACCCCCAATTATTTACATTTTTCTCTAATATAAATTTAGGACTCCAGTATGTAAATAAATATACATTACTATGTATACCTTTCTAGTGCTGCTTACCAACAAATCATCTGAACTTGATATTTTTTTAATTAAAGCAAGATTGCTTTTTATAACCCGCAGAGGGAAGAAAAAAAAAATCAATAGAAAATGTCCAATTCACATCACTTTAGTCTACCTTTTCTTGGCAGCTTGTTGAAGGTGTTAATGTGGCTGGGAACATCAACACCTTGGCATGCATGAAAGTTAAGTCAGGAAGGCTAGAAATCACCTTGGCAGCCTCTTCACTAAGATGTTCTTCCTTTTTAGGCTTCCTGTTGGGAAGAAAAGAACAAAGTGCATTAATCCAGTACCTGATATCCCTGGGATCACTGAAACAATCACTAATTGAAGCAATGTTCTGTCAGCTTGTCTCCCACTGACAGGCACTTCTGTAAGCTACTTGAAGGTAGTCTGATGTTAGAATACCTACCTGTCTACCAATAATGTGTTAATAGAGAGAGTCAGCAAAATGTTCCTGTGTATATTGTTGCAATAAGGAAAAAACGTCCTATTTAAATGATAATTTAAACAGATTTTTTTTTAGCAGCTTCAAGAGTCAAAAGACTCACTTGAAGAGACAACCATGCCCATATTCTAGAGATAAAACAGTTGGAGCATTAGTTCTAAATTACCTAAATCCGGTACAATTCTTCAAAAATAAAATTGAAAATATCTTAAAAGGACATCAAGAAACTCCTAAGTTACATCTCAATAATAATAAATTAAAAAGCACTTACGCTGTGTTTTCAACATGGCTGTTCTCAGACTGCACATCATGCCACTCTACACTGTGTTCCCAAAACCCTTTTTCCCCTCAGGATTCAGCAGCAGCAGAAGGTACCTCACAAATAAGTGTATCTACTTGTTTTGAAGTGCAGGAGTATGAGTAGCCATGATACATACAGCAGTTTGGGAATCACTAGGGTTTACTTTGCCTTTTGCATTATTCACAAGAATTGCTGAGCACAAATGAATAAAGAAGTCTGAATCCATGTCACTGGGTTCTCATTATTATGCAAAAAAAAATGAAGCCTGGCTCAGACTGCTACAGACCCCACTCCTTTGCCCAAACATCCATACTTTTTTCCATCAAACATTATTCCAGTTTCAAAAAGGCACCTGCTAAATCCTATAATGATGTAAGAAATTCCAACTGAATAATCTCCCTCACCTTCGGGGGGAAAAAAAGCTGAGACAAAACGCTTGAACCAAAGAAACTGCTTTCCCTAGAACACTTCAGAAATTTCCTTTCTGTATGTGCTCTTATTCATAAACTTTAAACCAAGCCCATGAGAGGACAATGTCCACTCCAATCATGAAGCAGCATGTACTTTTTGTCAGCTCCCATGAGAATTGTTTCCTCAGCTGAGCAGAGACCAGTGGTAAGCAAGGGGCTACATGTCTGCTTCAACAGCAGCCTCAGAATTCCTTAGTTAGAAGAAAAAGAGAGCATCCTTGACATCTGATCATTGTGTTGACCATCACCACTGATCATTGTGCTGACACTGAACTATCATTTTTGTTTGCTACTTGAAATCCCCCCTTGAAAGTTCTCTAGATGAGGTAGTCTAAATAATGACTTACCTTCACAGAACAGCAATTTTTTTTTTCTCTGCTGCAGTGGAATTTCACGAGCTACTGACTAGGCAGATTACCAAATTCTGGAGGATAAACAAAGCTGTGTGCTGGATTTACTGAAGGAAGAAGCAGAGAGCCAGTATGTACCTCCTCTAACAACTTCATAGTCAGCTCTGTTTGCACTCAAAGGACTATCTCTGAGCTGTTGAAATGTGGTTCTCATCCACCACTGTGTTATCAGTATCTGGTGCCACCATTAATAATCACTTACCACAAGCCTCTTAAAGGTACAACCTCCTGATGATCAAGGACTTAGAGCTAACAAAGGAGTGTTTGACAGAGGAAGCCAAGGGAAGAGGGCTGCCTTGGAGATGTTCCTGTAATTGTTCATCAGGCAAGATGGAGCTCACACACTCCTTGCTATTTATATTCCTCTTCCTCCTCTGCTCAACTACAGCATGCTAAGAAATGGCACTATTGAGTCCCAGAGGCAGTGCTGTGTTTCATTCCATGGTCACATGCAGCACCTATCACAGGGCAATGCCATCACTCCTGCTGTACCAGCTGCTCTCTCTGCAGAACACGCACACCGGTGAGCCCAGTCAGGTGTCAATCTCACCCAGTTACCAACTGCTCCCTTTCTGGCTGGAATATTCCCCTCTGCAATAATTTATGTACTCCAGTGCAATGTAGTAAGTATCTATAAAACAGGAGAAGCTAACACACTAACACAGCAACCACTGCTTAACTGTGACCAAGGCAGAACTATAAATACAATCACTTGGTAATGAGATTCAAACCCTTTTTTGAAATCATCTCAGTGCAGAAAGGAGTGAGATGGCCAAAATTCTACATTCCTCAATGGAGAGAGGCAGATTCCTCTGCAATTCAATATAACTGGACACTGCAAGTACCCTTTCTGGGTAACAATCAACACTTTTGATAGCAAGTATCACCAGGGCAACCCTAAAGAGTTACTCATTAACTGCCTAATTTTAAAAGACAAAGCAGCAGCATCATCATAGCAGACAGGTTTTGCTCTTAAAACTTAGCCAACTCGCTACTAGCTGTGATGTCCTTTAATAAAAGCAAGAGAAATAGCTGTGCTTTAACTTCAGGTACCACTTTTGCTGAAGATGTTCCTGTTGCCAAGAGCTTCCTTTGCTGAGCCCTGATGAGTGGAGGGGAGTCCTGCAGAGCTTCTCCTGCTCATACACTCCTCATTTCTAGGTGCCATGGCTTAAAGAACAGACACCTAAGTGAGTGTACAGTCAGTGGCAGCTGTACTACTTCTGTATGCTTTGGAATCAGAACTTTTGATTACAAAACCATGAAAGGACCCATCCCTGGATTAAAACAAGGTCTCTACCTTATTCAGGTTTCAAAATATTCCTCTACAGCACACTTTGTACCCATCCATCTCTTCTCTTACACTAGGTTACATTCCCTCCCAAGAAGGACAGGAGGGATACTCCTAACCAAGCATTTGTACCAGCCCCTCTACCTGTAGGTACTAGATTTCCTTTTCAAGAGCATGTTAACATTAAGCCACAAGAAATGAACCAGACTGACAGGCAGGAAAGTTGTTGGAAGAAAATCTGGCAAGAAAGAGGTAATGCTTTGTCCATCCATCACTTGCATGTCACTGTACTGTTTTGCATTCCAACCCCTTCCTGCAGCATTCAAGTCTTTCAGTGCTTCAGTCACCTCTCCCGTTTGCAAAGGGTTTTTAGGACAGCATCAGCAAGGCCAGGCTTTATCAGCAACAATGAGCTGATTAGAAAAATGTACTTTAAAAACACTCTGTAATTAAGAGTTAGCCCGCCCCATCCAACATCATCCCCAAGGAATATTTCCAGTTTAAATGAGAGTTTTGGCCATTTCTTGGAAAGGTGTTAGTGCTCTGCTTTCCTTCAAAAAGACAGCAGATAAAATTTTGATCTCTGCCAATTCTATGGAACCAGGCAAGGCTGGAGACTCTGTGGAATGCTGCACTGGATCCCTCACTTACTGCTGCTGTCGAGGTTTCAGGCTCAAGCTAAAGGGGAAGTTTCCCTCCTCTCCCAATACCTTCCTGCTAACAAAACGACTTTCTGGTTCAAGAGATGGCTTTGCAACTAAAGACAGGGCTATATCAGACAAAGATGACTCATCACACAGCATCCCACAGCTGAATAATGGTATTTTTCACTCTAAGCTTTACCCTAAAGATCCTGAGTTCAGCCAAGTTACAGATGTGAGATAGCCTCAGTACAACTGAAGTCACCATCAAAGTGATCCTAATCCACTGGTTTTGTGCTCCTCAGCCAGTTATCATAGGTGTCTAACAGCTAACGTTTCCAGGCTGGTGCATGAGCCTCATTCTCACTGACCTGGCTGGAGCCAGCCACTCCTATTTTAAAGTCTCCAGTTGATTACAAAGGAATTTTAAAAATTGAGAAGAAAAACAAATTGATTACAAAAAGCTAACATTGTGCCACACTATGGCCATACTGCTGAGGCTATACCTTCTTACTTCTCAGAAAGTTTCTAGCTTGAAAAAACAGACTGCTTCTCTTTTGGGGAGCATTAAAAAAAGCACTTGATAATTTTTTTTTTTAATTCAGAGTTTAACACATAAAAATATACAGATAAAAACATACAAAATGTATTAAACTGTGAAAACAGCTAATCCTTGTGTGTGTCTGAACTTAGCCTCCAAGTCTGAGGTCCCCAGTCTGATATATTGTTATGTCACAGAACTAGAACCAATTCTTGTTGGTAAGTAATACTCTCCAGAACAGGGGAAGAGCTCTGATATGCAGATAAAGAACTTTAAAAGCACAAGTAAGACCTTTCAAGTGCATTGTGGAAGCACTGGGAAAAAACCAAACTCCTCATATCAAAAAAACAGTACAGAAAAATGAGGGTCAACATTAATTTCAGCAAAGATTCTTTGTAAGCAAAAAGCTGAGACATCTTAAAGCAAGGTACAAATCTAAGAGTGCAGATACAACAAAGATACATTTGGAGATTGCACGTCCTGCTATGGTTACTTTAAAATTAAGCTTAGAATATAATGCAAAAGTATTTCAACTGCAACTATGTTTTTTAATTCCTGAAAGCCAAACATCCACTACAGCATCTGTACGCAGACTGTGCACTCCATGGATCGAAAAAGAGGCAATCTAAAAGACCCAAAAATCAGCATGGAAGTGGGGAGTTCCCTCTACTGGTTCTCCCTTGAAATTTCATGGCTTGTTGCCTTCATGTTCACTGCAGGAAAACTAGGAAGATAGCTTACTCATTAAAAGAGCATGTTTTAAAAGAAATCTTGAAAATGACAAATTAGTCATTTTAAGCAAGCCAGCTCCATCCCACCATTACCGTGCCTCTTCCTAAAGGTTGTTGCATGAAAACACATCTAGTTCAAAATGTGATGTCTAAAGCTCACTTGGGAGTGAAGATATGTTACCATCTACTTGTTGCACAAGTAGAGGCACACACTTCAGAAAACCAATGGTTTACTTGGTAAAGATTCCTCAGCATTTCTTTTAATGGGCACAGACATTAATTATATATTAAAATGGCCTAGGATCCTACTGCTAAGATATACATAAAATAAACCCAAAGAATACAAGCTTATAAATGGAGAGACTATTCTGTAGCCAATAAAAAGGGCAGACTTCAAGATAGCCATTTGATGTCTAAATCCTTTCTATAGATACTACCCATAGAAAAAGCACAAAGCTACTTCATGTGCTCCATGGAGGCAGAAATGACATCCTAAACCAACTACACACTCAATCCTTAACCTGCAACAGCAAAATCAAACTCGTGTTTGGTCACTGAAGTTTTGACAGGTATTAGAAATATCTGTGAAAGGACAAATACAGTCATAATCTTATCATTCTACTTGTGGAACATTCTGTATTTATAAATTACACAGGTCCAAGGAGAGTCTTCTGTCTCAGCCCTAGGTCGCTGAACTTAGTTCAGTTTACCCCACCACTCTCAGCAATCAGCTCTAGTGTTCGGGAAAGTTGCTTCCTCCAGTTCAGACTTTACCTTTTAAATATAGATCCTAGTAATCTTTTTCCTTCAGCTCTTAAACTCTTACCCATCTCATTATAGAGTTCTGAGACAATTTGAAATAAGAACTACAGTACAGTGAACTTCAGATTTAAAATCCAAAGCCTTTTGATCATTCAGGAACTTCCACCCTAAAACTGCACACACATTCATGCCTCACAGTTCATGCCACCCTTAGAAACAGAAGAAAAATGTGCAATGAAGAGCATTTACCTTGTGGATGTGCTTGCCTTCTCCACTGTGGACATAAGCCTTGCAAATGCATCAGTCACTCTGCTGCTTGCATTGGAAGTTTCCAATTTTGAGGTTGTCAATTCATACAACTCAGGATCCACACCTTACAGTATAAAATAATAATCAGTGATGGTTGGTGGGAAGTAGAGTCATAATTAGTCACAGACCAACTTGCTAGAGACTGTTTTCTGTAAACATCTGATTCATTTATAATTTCAAGATGCATGAAAAGAACATGACAGAACATGTTTGCGTTTCTGAAGTATCATCGTCTCTCCCCATCCTTTTTCAGCAGCTTTTTAAGTTGTACAAAACACACACCTTGGATCAAGTCTGGCATACAAGGTCTCAGTCTGTGACTAAACAAAACCAGTCTGACTTTTCAGAGTGAAACTTCTATAAAAATGTCAGCTGTGTCAAAATGGATTGTATCAATTACTTCAACTCAACTGCCTGTATTAAAAGAACACTGCATGTTAACAAGGACCAACTCTTCACCTGGAGATTACAAACAACACTGGCATGCAATAGAGTGCATTTAGTATCTGGCTTTTTACTAGGGGCTGTGATGAAATTTTAAGTGAGGAAAAGCAGTTTTTATGAAACTTAGAAGTGGAATGGCATTAAAAAGAAGTTACATACTAATATGCACAGGACTACCAAAAAACTTTTAGTCTGTGCTTCCTTTTCACCTCTCAAGTATTTCTAATGCATTTAGAATCTGAATGTTTCAGCCTTAAATTCCTAGCTTCAGTTATCTGAGGTCAGATGCTGAATTTTGACATCACATATGTTGAAAATGGATTTAAAACCTTAGCAGCAGAGAGCATTCTGAAAACACTGCAAACAACTGAAACTTGCATGCAAAAAACACAGTTATGAGTTAAATTCTATCTGTTTAGTATCAAGCATCACATCTCAGTAGGAAGTAGCTCTAGGATTTTTATATATCACATACTATTTCTTAAAAAAAAACAACTCTAGGAATTAGATTTACCAAAACAAATCAAGAGGAAAGACTGTTACAACAAATTTTGTTGCATTTTAAACTGTTGATACTTCCCTAGTTACAGTTTCAGATATTTTATGCTTCATGGTTTTCATGAACTGTGCATATGTGCCATCCACAAGGTGTTTTTCAAAGACAGTACATAATTTTTGTTCATATACACTGTGTTTATTTTCAGACACCTCTGTGCAGGCATCAAACTTGTGCCTGTTGGGGTGGGCAACACAAAACTGTTTCATCCTACTGCAGAACAAACACTGCAAATACTGAGACCTGATGGTCCCATGCAGCTCCCTGATACAAAACCAGCATTTATTAATATTTGCTGATGATTGTATCCAGTTTACTTCCCAGGATCACAATGCTGACCAAAATGAAGAAAATCATCTGGTTAAGTTGCAAGAGGTGGAAGATTTGTTCCATATAATATGAGTTGACTAGAAATTAGTCAGCTATCCTTTTAATGTATATTTTTTTTTAGTCTAGGTTTTCACAGTTTATTTGATCAAGTTCCATGCAAAAATATAAAAATATGTACTGTCCTGAGACCAGTATACCAAGACTTCTAGTAATGTCAGATGTTTACAGAACTTAGAAATAGGAAGAAGCCCAAATATTCCATAAAATATCCACTTTCAATCAGGGAAAAGAAGCCTTGAAGAAATACATTTTGACTTGCAGAAGCCTGTGAAATCCCATTAAGGTACAAATTGGAAAGCTAATTGAAGGAAGGAGCCCTTTGACATGCAACTCTGCAACAAACATTAAATGCAATCCTGTAAGTTACATCATTTAGATATTCCCATTTACAATCCTGTATGGGGATGTCACTGCTCAATTTACTGTTCTTTAGACACCTCTTCTCAGCTGCATTTGTTAAACTATTAACATAAAAAATAAAACAATACATTAAATCTGTGGGAAAATACTAGGAATGAGTAACTCCCTGTTCATAATGTAGAATGAAAATTTTTATTAAAAAGTTATTTTGAGTACTGATGAAATTAGACTGGGAAGAATTCAGTGTCAATCTATAGCAAGTAAAACTAAGTCTCCAAAGAAAGAATAAACTTCTACTGATAAAAGTATCATCTTTAAATTAAAAAAAACCTAGCAATTTGTCTTTCAATTATTTTATATATTTTTAAAGAGTTGCGTATTCTCCATTTTATTCAGATGATGAGAGAATATTTAAGGAAACCACTGCAAAACCTTAATGAGATATTGAAGGAAAGTTAGCCAACCAAATCCCACACAAAGCTCCTAAACACACACACAAACACACGAGCTGCAAGCCATGAAACAAATGACTTTCCCAGAAACAAGTGAGTAAGGAAAAAAACCCAAAGCCAAACCAAAATAAAGAAAGAAAAAAAGGGGGGGGCAGGTGAAGCGCACTACAGGGCATACCATAGAAGGTGATACCTGTAACTTGATGAAACAACAACATAAAAAATAAAATGCAATAAAATACTAAGTATTCCTCCAGTAACCCCTTCCAGTGTGTACACCTTCTGCACAAGCAATAATACATGTACTGGGCACTGCTGACTTGTGTCAGTGGACTTGTGCACACTTACAAAAGAATCTGCACCTTGACTTTGCTAGCTGTCACTTCCATGACAAATCTGCCCTCTTTCAGCTGATAATGGTATTTCTCAAGGGTGGAATAAAAAGTTGTTTAAATTGCCATGCCATAAAATTGCTTTCAGTGATTAGATTTTAAAACTAAAAAAGTGTGTTTCTAAAAACAAAAAAATACCATAAGTACATTCACTTATTTGAAATGTGGGAGAACCCCAAACATCTTATGAATGGATTTAAAAATTAAAATCACTAAGAGGAAAAATATCTTTTTTATGAAGAAATGGCTTCAGGCATTGTACTGAAGGAGTACTTGCCTCATCAACTTAACCTATGCACTGGAACAAATCCCCTAAGCATTCCCTGAAATTCCTCCAGAAATTTATTCAAAATGTAGGTTTTCACAAGCTCATGCAAAATATACTCAGAGCAGGTAAAAACCATGTGATAAGTGAATTAAATTACTTTCACACATTATTCAATGAGAGAGTGGTGTTTTTATCTCCTTTTTCAGGGAGTAAGCTGGAGATAAAGTGCTTTGGCTTCAAAATTAACATTAATGAACTTCTAATATCCCACAAACATGCAACTATCCCTCTTTTCTATTATAAAGACTGTTAAAACACCTTTTTCACTGTATTATTAGTAGTAGTCCATGGCCTCCTGGGCTGTGATGTATCAAGGTTGATAAATTTACATTCACACATGGCTTCCAAAAATCGTCATAATCCTGTAATTTGGAGGCACTCAGAGAAGAAAGCAAGCCTCATGTTTTAGGAATTGCCACTTCTACACCATTTTTCAAATTTCCTTAAGTGCTTAGAAGAGTTAACTACAGGAATTTCTCATTTGAAACAAGTGTTTTAACATCTTATTTGCAAGAGCATAAAAGCCATTCATTCCTTCAGCAGGTGACAAATACAGAGCTGACAGTACCTTTAAATACTTCGTACTCGATACAAAACATCAGAAAACAGAACACAGATTAAAGGAAAAACGCAGTAGAGAGACATTTTAGAGAAATGCAATGTAAAACTTCTTGTTTGTAGGAAAGTCAAGTGATGTGCTCATGCTTTTAGTAGGTCGTTATATTCTTACAGTTGTGGTTTTAACACTCTGCTGACCTGGGATTGTGGTGGTGCTGCTAGAGCTACTGTCATCCACGGGCCCAAAGAAATCAAGGTTCAGAAGAGTGGAACCTCCACTAGCTTGAAATTCAGTGACCGTGTTGGTAGGCAGCCATATAGAAGGTAAGCCAAGGGAGGGGTTTATGTGTAAAAAGGGGTAAGACACACACTTGAACATGCAAGTTATAATTAGTACTCAGTACGCAATTTAAAAATCGACATGAAAACAATGCTTACAGTATTAGTTTGTATCTTCTAAAATGTTAACAACTTAATTCAGTGCACATTTCCTCATGTACAATGCAGCAAGGAAATCAACACTAGTAACTTTAAAATAGAAATATTTATTTCAATCTAAAAATGAAAAAGAACCAGCAAGACCCAGAGAGAGAGATGTGACCAGTTAAAGGGAAACAATATACAGGTCAACTGATAGTTAAAATATAATGGGTTTTTTCTCCCCTCACTGAAATTGAAAGCCATTCTTTTACCAGGAAAACTTAGCATATCCTCAAATAGCAAAGAACAAAAAGAAAAAAAATATTCAGCAGCTTTAGGCTATTAATTATCATTATCTTAGAGCAGTGTGACCACTGGGTAACAAATGCCACTCTTATGTCCAGCTCCTCACTGGCAAATTATACTGTTCCCCTTTAGTACTAAAACAGAAATCAAACCAAGATACATTTTAAAGTTTTTGTTAAAAAGAAAGCATGATAATTGACTGAAGTAGTAAGACACCAGACAACAGCAAAAGGGTCCATCCAGGCTTTCCTTCAGCACCATGATATTGCTATCCAAACTCTTATACCCCACACGTTCTGCAACAACACAGTGTGGCAACACCAGTGCAGAAAGAGATGCACTTTATCCGAGCCTAACTTTGAATTTGTGTGTCATCAATCAGTTGCTGTCAGCAGGTTCCTTGTAAAGGAGGTTCTTGATAGGTTTCTAGTCTGTCAATCAAACAAGTTTCCAGAACTTGTTTTATCTCCTTTGCATGCACTTACATTTCTGACACTGGAGGCAGTGGCACAATTCACTTCGCTACTAAAATAGACACAAGTGAAGGGTCTTTTAGGTGACAATTATATACATTTACAGATACAAATAAGTTGGTAGCTACCTCTTTAATATATTAGCTATAATTAGCTCTTTAGTGTAAGCAAAAGTGATAATGAATGAAGTCACATTTTTGAAATATAAAATTATCTTTAAATCTGAAAACTTTCAGTTCAGGAGGTGTATATTTTGCAAACAGTTTGTGGTTAAAATATTGTGCTTTGAAGTAGCCACTACACAGAAGTTTGTCATACAGAGGATGTCTAAAGAGATAGCTGAATGGTGAAAAATACTTTTAAGAAGTAAAACTCATCAACCTAAAATGCTCATTTGTTCAGAGTTTCATTATAATCTGCAGCTATACATAACGAAATGTTAATATTGCCACTGTGTCACTAGCATATGGCGGGAATCTAAAATAATACTTAACTTCATATTTTTCAAACTATGTAATACTTCACATAGGGGCACTGTTATTCAGAAAGAAAGCCTGAATTTCCAAAGTTAGGAGTAAGAAATAAGTATTATATATATTTTTATATATGTGTGTGTGTATATATTTAAAAAAATAATCAGCAGATAGATGTTTGTCTGAACTTTGTAGCTTTCTTATCTCTAGCTCTGGTGCTAGAGGTTCTACGGAGAGACGTACCATCTAAAGGGTTAGTAAGGCCACTGCTACTCCAGTCAAACTGGACAGGTGGTAGAGATTCCTAGAGTTGAAAAGTCAGAAATCAGATTTTATAGTCAGTTCAGGTTATAACAATGCAAAGCAGTTCAAACAACAGATTCTTTAGTGTCTAAACACTAAAAAAGATAACTAAATGATCAAACCCCAACTTTTGGGAAGTGTGTATTTTCATAATACACACTAGAGATTCAAAGATTTGTTCTACCACATGAAGTCCATTAAATTCTACTACAGATTAGGTAACTTCTAACTCAAACAGCATTTGCAAATTAACAAAAACATATGAATTGAATAACAAACCTTAAGACATCATTGAAAATTAAATTATTACTCATGGAAGATGAGGCACCTAGCATAAAAAATTATGCATACACAATTACAGGGCAAATTCAGAACAGTGAAAGTTGTCTGTGCTTCTATGCTTTGTCTTGATCATATATATTATTTATTATCAAACAACCCATCATTCTTTTGGTTTGTTTTGCTCTTAAGAAACATAATCCCCACATGTGAGGAACAAACTATCAACATCCTTTCCACTCCACCCTCTTTAAAAATAGAAGTCCTGCAACTTATTATCCCTTTACAGTTAACTCATGCTCTTATATATAAAAACCATGGGCAGCAATGCTTGAACAAGAGGAGTATGGAAACATTGACTCCTTCTGGGAGCCCATCCATGCCTTTTGATTTCCTCTTGTTAAGCCTTTTGGACACAAGCAGGCAGCAGGGACCATGCTCTGCAGGGGATCTGTGTTCGGGTGCAGTGTGACTTGCAAGCACTGTCCTCCTGTACTCTCAGGACACAAACTGATGGGACAGTAGCAGAAATGTCTGAAAGTTGAACCTTTCTACTTCTGTGCATTACACTCTGCTCTCTCCCCAGTGAAGTCAACTGTCGTGAAGCACTGGGAAACAACATGCCCTCAACTTCTAACAAAACAATTACAGTATGGAAGAAATGCAATGGATGTTCTCAGCAATATTTTTTAAAAATGCATCGGTACTTGTTAAGCTTCCAGTGGCTGAGCCATACCTTCACTTCTGTAGAAAAATCACCCTTCATTTTTTAATTTCAAAACTTCCAACGATCTGACACCGAAGAAAAATGCAGATTCACTAATCGAGACTGTAGCAACCTGAGGTAGCTTTGTAGCACAATTAAGCTCACTATAAAAGGCACTTCCTCAGTGCTAGATGTTTACAGGAAGCAAAACAAAGGGAGATGGAGAATTCTGTATTTACTTATAAGAAAGATTTTTCTAAGCAAGACATTTACTATCTAATGTCTTAAAAATAATTTCAGTACTGAGCACAGCTTGAACAGTATTCTCTTCATGGAGGTTAAGAAATTGATTCTTCACTTTTTACTTTGCTTTGCGAGTGATATTACTGGCATTGAAATGATTTGCATGCAGATATAATGTCAGCAGTGTGGAAGCTCCACCTGATGAAGTAATGATCACTTATCATCAATAGCTTGTTTAAACTTTGTCTCATGTAAAATACATTAACATTAAAAGGAGTTTGTAGAAAAAGAGAAGGGTAGTGAGGATAATTTAGTAGCTTTCTGCCCCGAGCAAAATGAACTCAAATGGAAACAAAGTGGTTTCCTACCACCTCTCTTACTGAGGAAAACACCCAGCAGATTAGGTGTCAAAGCCCTGAGTCAGGACTGAGGAGTGTGACAGAGTTGCATGGAAAAAGTGGCACCAATGGCTTGCTAAGTGTTTGCCTTTAATGATTGCTTGACTCTCAGATTTGACAAGCAATGGGCAAAGGATGTGACAAATTCTTCCTAAAATGGGAAAAAACGAGTCTGACTAAATCAGTGAGAATATACCAAGTATGTTTGTCTGCTCTGTGGGATGACTGCCACTCTGCTAACTTCAATTACTTTGCAAAAGAAAGGATAAGTAAAGGAGCCCTCACCTATAGAGGATGCTGGCAAGCCCCAGTCTACACAGCAGCAAACAAAGTAAAAGCAGAAGGCAGAGGAAAAAGCAAAATTAAACAGAAAGTCTTCTGTTTCTAATTACCTCAGCCCTAAGAAAACTACACTGGCACACCTGAACACAGGTATTGAAACCTCAGCCAATGGGAACATATCCTGCAAATGCGAACATAATGTTTAGCCTTTCTGAAACTGTGAGGCTGTTAGGCTACTGCAATTATTATTTTAGTAACATGCTTCAAGGAAAAGTGCCCAGTCTAGGAGAATACTGAGAAATGGAGCACACTGCTTTCACTCCTTGAGGCCTCCATCTTAGATTACAGGACACAGTACAGAAATTGAAAAGCTTACTCAGCTGTCAGAGTACTACTCTGAATGTTAAGGAAGTAAGAAAGAGGAAATTAAAATGCCTGCTGGTTTTACTGCATCATATTTCACTTTGATACATGCAAGATATGTTTTCACACAGTAATTTTAGAATGTATTATGTAAGAGCTCTTGTAATCCAAAAGAGTAAAATGTAAGTGTTTGTGTCTGTGCCAATAATTACCCAAGGAAAATTAAACAAAATTAAAACAAGAGAAGTATTTTGCTGTCTTAAAGCTGGGCAAAAAGAATAAAAGGACTTGTAATACAAATATAATGTCAATATTTAGATGGATCCCACAAATGAGCACCATAAACACTGCAGAAAAAGCTTTACATGCAAGTAATTCATACATTTCATTGTGTGTATTCATTGGCAAAATTATATCAGTTCTGAAAATGCTCTTTTCAGACAACCCCTTTACACAGCTGTAACATCTAACAGAACATCAAGTTCTGTAGCATCTCTTACCTGCAAATCTTTCTTTCTTACTCTGTCAACAAAGCTACACACACTCTCACACTCTTGGATCTTTCTCACACACATAACTGGAGAGCAGTTCCTGATGGAGCCTTTGGCTGGTGGCCAATAATATGGTAGTTTGCATCTGTCATTGTTAGAAGTCCTGATGGTCTCTTATGTAATTAAAAGTGTTTTTAGAGACTGTCACCCCACAGGGTTTAATTAAAGCTCAGTCCCTAATAGCCAGCAAGTGTAAGACGTATATTTCTATTATAACCTGATCCCTAATTCAGTGGCTTACATGCAAGCAGATGTGCGGTAACGGGCACCTGAAGAAAAGAACCACTGGTAATTTTCTTCTGGAAAGGTCTGGGTCACTGCAGATTTTTATTCCAACATAAAACTTACTACGTAAAACTTGGCAGATAACCCTACCAAAGAAACACAGTCCCAAAAGGAGAGAAGAGAATGTTTTGAAGCAATATCAGAAGAGCAGAAATATCTGGACAACTTTTTTCAAAAAATCCAAAGAGAAGCAGATAAATAAAGTTTAATCAGAAAACAGTATCAAACCAAGAGAAAGCAGTCATCATTAAGTCCAGACAGCAACCCTTTAGACAAGCACTGGAATGTATTTTACATGCATTGCCTGAAGACTTGGCTGTGATGTAGAAGCCCACTAGAGCTGTACAAAAAAATAAGAAAACCACCTGTCTTGGGTCTCACAATCAAAGGGTGCCTATTTCACAAGACACTCCTTACACCTGATGTGCCTTGACAGAGCCTTCTACTTCAGCCCTGTGAAGTCTTTGAGACACCATGCTTAGATCAAGGCAACTGTAATCAGGAGATTATTTCATATTCTATTTACTGCCTTACATTTATGAGCACAGAGGAACAGAGAAATAAACCCCTCAACTGTCAAGATAAACAACAGATCAAAGAAGAATTTAGATGCTACCTTCAAATATAAAAGAGAGTGACTCTACAAAAATCCTCTTTATACAATAAACTAATGCGACAAACCAGTCAGTAACTTGCTTGAGAACTCAGTTTCAAAGCCCTTGTCCTTATAGCTTAAATGGCTCAGATGGAAATTCACCTACTCTACTTTCACAGCCTAACTCAGTGAGACCCACTGCAGGGAATGAAAGCAAAACACTTGGAGTTTATATCATACTAGGAAAAAACATTGCAGCTCATTTGTTGCTTTTTACCTCATTCTATTAATTCCAAAGTTCTCAATTTTAAATCTCTGCATGCTTTTGTCTGTTTGCCTACAACAAAAACATTTAGGAGGCATTTCTGTGTTTCTACAAATGTTCTTTCCATTATTACTTCTGCCTCATCGGTCTTCCAGCCTTACTCCCTTAGCAGGAAATCATACACATACATGCACAGACACTGATCTGTATTATAAGTCCCATAAATGCCAGCCCTTGAACAGAGGAGAACTTTTCCTTGAGCAAAGAACATTAATCTATCAACCAGTGCCTCTCCTTCCAAAGAGAATGTCAATATTCTGAAGTTTCTGAAAATAGGGATAAACCATCATTCTGAAAATGGAGGAATTTGCAAGTTTAACTAAATAATTACAAATTAATCAGATACACTTAAGATATTTGAATTGTTGCACCTTGCATTTAGAATAAGAAGTTTCAGAATAAGAATAATTTTAGAATAAGAAGTTTCAGAGTCCACTAAAACTGCCTGTATTTCCACTGAATACTTTAACAATGTTTGTAGCATAGCTCCTAACAAAATGCTCAGGTATATCATCTTATTACCACAACAATCTGGAATATTCTGAAAGAGCCCTCTGCACAATATGATGTGAAACCAGATTTACCCCAAAGCAAACAGAAGCCACCAATCATTGACAGAAGATGAGACCAAGAAAGAAAGGAGGTCTCTGAGGTAGAGAATTGATCCTTCATGCCCTGAAACTTTCAGGGCACCATCTAACTGTAGCCTTCTAGAACTCTGAAGGGTTACAATCTCTAATCCATCTCTTCCCCAAAAGCTTATTTTAGTATTTGTCTTTTTGGAAAAGCTAATCTAATGCTAACAGTGCAGACACTTCTCAGATGTATTCATGGACCACAACTATTGAACAGAGATGGCCTCTTCAGAACAAGCCATGGGACAAGATTATCAAACTGTGACAAGTAACGGGAAATTCTGTAGCAGGAATTCATCATTACAGAAAAAGAGAGACTTTGGTAAGTAGAGGTTTTTATTTTCAGCACTATGACTGTCAAGCAACTGAGAAAATGGCACTTGTCAGAGATGCTGCTACTGCAGGCTCTTGCAGCTCTCTACACTCTTTAGTGTATGGTTTAATTTATGTTTTCTCCTCTGCAAAAATGGGTACTTTGAATGCTGCAAAAAGACCATAAAATTTTCTTACTTTCTTACCACACAGTAGATTTCTTCAGGTCAGACTTTGCAGTAATCACTACCGTTACCTTTTCTTACATCCTGTTCGGCTGCTCAGTCCCACTACATATGAGGAGCAGCACAGGAAGCACCAAATGTGTACTGCTGTACAAAACAACATCAGCTCTGAGCCCACTGACAAACTGCTACTCAACAGCGAAAAAGAATTCTCCTCTGCTACAAGCATGTCATACTCTGCAGTGTGGTAGAGCAAGGACTGCACTATAGTCACCAGTACCTACTGTTAAGGTTAGGTGTAACCCAAGAATAATTCTTTCTGGAATGCCTTCATTCAGAAGTCACGAGTATAGCAGGTAACTGAAGATACTGGGTGGATTAAGCAAGACCAGCACTAAGAAGGGACAAAGTCAAGTCTCTGAATATGTACCGAGCACCACTGTAATGACAGTGAAAATGAGATCTCTGCATATCCCATTAGCTTGTTGACACCCACACACATTGCACATGCATGGCATTCAAGTACTCCTCTAATATCCCTACATCAAAACAACAACAAAGAATTAGTGAAATATAAAAGCTCACTCCTAAACTCCTCTGAATTAATTTCGTATCAGACTTTAAAGACAGAGAAGCCAGCAAAGCAGCTGTGTGTAACAGATAATTCAATAAAATCTGGCACAAAGGGCCAAGAGAATTCATACAATCAAAAAGTCAGACACATAAGCTTGTAATGACCACACCCAAAAACTCTCCAGGCAGCTGGGCTGCTTTTCATGACACTCTGAAGAAGTAAGAAAGGGCAAAAGGAAATGAGTATGAACAGTATAAATTTAAATAGGATAATTCAGAAAATCGAGTGCTAACCAACATGCAGAACAACCTTCAACAACAAGCTTCAGAATAAGCAGAGATGAAGAACCTTAGCCAGAGGTCAGATGATTTAATACATAGAAAACCTGTCTAACTGCCCACCGCCTTTGAGAGCAAACTGCTTTGTAACAGTAGGGATCATCAGGACTCTGAAATGATGGCCACCAATGGCTACAGCCTCATCTTAGGGACTCTCAGTCACACATGAAAAGCAGATCCAAGAGCAAGACTTCAATCTGACACAACCAACATCTGCCTTTTACATACAGGTATCTCTGAATACACCATCCAGATATTTTAAACAAAGAGACAAGGCATCCCATTATTTCCCTCATTCTTTCTTTTCCTCTCCTCACCCTTCTTTCTCCATTTTTACCTGGAACTGATCGGATGCACATGTGTTCATCTCTGGTGACACAGGAGGTGTCTGTCCTATTGAAGCTATTTTTTCTGCTGCAGATATTGGTTTCAAAGGTTCCTTGGTAGGTTCTAACATACCCTGAATAAACAAACAAACAACCAAACAAATAATCTAATTAAAAAAAAAAAATACTTGGACATGCAGACACATGCATTTACAGACATTTCAAGAACTGCAGATCCCGAAAACTAGAACACACTACCAGGGAGCACTATCCTCAAGTAAGGGCTTAGGGGTAACCAGGTATCTCTGGGACACTTTCACTGTGTCAAGAGGGGCAGGAGTAGATGGAGCAGGGGAAAATCATCCTGGGTCCTTAAGCTTAAGGAACATTTTAAAGCCAGTAACAAAAACCTAAGTGTTGAGCTGGAGCTTGCTTTCAATTTTCTGTAATGTAATTCAAGCTGGAGAAAACAGTTACTTGATAAGGTGATGTCTTGTCCTCCCAGTTGTGTGTTGACTATTCCAGAAATATCAAATGACCAATCAAAAAAGTACAAGTGCATTCATTCCATTTCAACAATTAAGTAATCCACAAGAAACAAATCAAATTATCAGTTTTCAGAATGATACCAAGAATGATAATTACTGAGATAGAAACAAATGCATTAAGAAGCATTAAGAAAATAAACCCACATTTTTAATTTTAAGCAAACATTTCAAATATAGATAGAATTATGAAAAACATCTGAAATCTGATCTTGGAAAAAACAGAGGGTGAGAAGATCTATAGAAAGCCCAAAGTTTGCACTGAGACATGCAAACCACCCAAGAACAATGAGAAACCCCCAAATAAAAGCACAGTATTTGCAACTACAGCATTTTAAACAATTTTCAGGAAGTCTCTTGTCAAGATCAGTTGTCCCACAAATGTTTCTACACTAGATTATGGGAGCTTTGAATTTATCGACCAAATAAATAATTTATTCTGGACAGCAGAGAAAAAGAGCAATGTGGCAACAGAAAGCAACAAGCCACTTTACTCCTACTATCACTGCTACCCAGCTTATTCTGTGCACAACTACATTAAAAATTTAGGAGATAATTAATCAGGAACAACAAACTGTTGCAAAAAATAACTGCATGTGTTGCAAACATAGTCCTGCTCACAAACAGGAAGAAAACAGCAATATCTCTAAGTTGTTTTAAGTATCTGCATCAGAATACCATGTTTACATCCAAAGAAGTACATGAGTTGACTGACTTTGATGCATCTGAAAACTGCAGAAGTCATTCTATAGAATTAACCTACATAATTAAATCAGCCTAATATTAACCAAAGAAAAATATTTTTTTAATACTCCGTTTGTGGATTATCATATGAAAACATAGGTGGGTTTGTATGTGTGTATACATATAAATGCACTGCTTTTCAAGAAAAAAAGAACATTTATTCTGTTCAGATGAGCAAAAAATCACAAACCTTATCTTCTTGTTTTTACTGAATACTTCTTCCACTTAAAGTATCTGCTCGCACACACAATGAAAATTATTTATTTGGTAATTCTAGCAATTCTACTAATGTCTCAAGTATAACTGTACTTACAAAAAGATGTTTCAGCACACTTGGTGTTTAATGTCATTTAATATATTTCATTATATTATGTTATTGGAACTATAACAAAAAAATCATAATAAAAAAGCTTACCAGTCCTGCTGCATACATGGGTACTATAACAGGCTGCTTCTTGTTGCCTGTAAAGAGCTGATAAAACAACAACAAAGAATTTACTGAGAAGTTTCTATGTCAGTGATGGAAATGTTTTTCAACGCTACGTAACTTGCCTAAGGTTAGCATCACAGAATAAATACTACGTTAATTATAACACAATGGTTAAAAGCTAATGCAACTTTTTATATTAGTAAAAGGTTGCCAGGTGGTCTGTCATTAACAGCCATGTTCTGTGCAACTATGCAATTAGGAGAAGGCATTAACACATAACATTATCTGATTCTACATATAAAGCAGCTTCGTTATTTAGAAAGGCAGTTTTACTGGCAGACTCACAATATTTCTTGTGTCAATTCCCAGAGAGCACAAAAGCTTTTTGTTGCTGTGGGAGCCACCCCACTGGTATCTCAGTCCGTATGCATCATGGATGTCCTGTAGCTCTGTCCACACATCCATCAGTTCCCTGCACAACCCATCATAAATCAAGTTATCATTCAGAAAAACAGCTTAGCAGCCTTGAATATTTATTCTGTTTTTTAATGCAAGTGACTTATTATACATTCCAATTAAACTTATGCCCAAGCACAATACCCAGGGGAACTAAAACTGTACAGTGTTCTCAGAACAATTATAATTCAGACTTCTTACTGGAAAATGATGCCCACAGCAGACAGACAAAGCCTGCTTAGACTTCACCATCACATGAAGAAATACAGTAATTTACAGCAAGTGTAACTAATAAGACATATTTGGTTAATTGAGAGATATCACTGAAAAGAAGATGATAGGCTGCTGAGTTACTAAGTGAAGTACTCCTGGCACATGTAGTCGCTGAAAACATTCATTCTGACAGCTAGCTAATTTTCACTCGATGGCTTCTCAAAATGCTTGAAGCAAACACCTCATTTTAAATTACTGCTATATGTGGTTCAAATTCATTTTATATTTGTGGCATTGTGGTTTCTTACCCACTACTTCCTAAGGTCTCCTCAGTTGTTATCTGCTTTTCACCCACTTCCAACAAATGATTCAAGGAACTAATTTCTTCTTCAATTTCAGCAACAGGAATGGAAGGAAAACAGACTTCAAATATTCGTTCCAGACGACTTAGCAATGTTGTCTATACCAAAGAGAAAACATTTATGTCAAGTTTTGCTAACTGCTCTAAAGGTAAATCCAGTATTATAGCAAGGTGGAAAACAACTTGTAGGTAACACAAGATTTCAATTACCACAAAGTATTAACTGTCACGACAAGACTCTCTAAACACCAAATAATACAGGCTTCTAGCTACTAAGAAACAGGAATGATCTTGCCTTCTGCAAAGTGAGTTCTTATAGAGGAGTCCAGAGTTACTCTGCTACAAATTAGCAGAAAATGTAAGCAACAAGACCGATGCTATATAGGGATAATGTCTCAGCAATATAAACAGCATATATTTGAACTAATGGTTTTCAGACAAAGCATGCACTGGGCCTTGGCAGATGGATCTAACAAAAAAACCAAACCAAAACAAAAGCAACCTCCTGTCCTCACAAAAACAAAAAAATCCCCTTTATTTTTACAAGCATAGTATGCTTTCTTCTTTTCAAGTTTTCCCTTATGTTTCTCTTTTCTCTTTTGTATTTCCATGTAGACAGGATTTCAACTTCTTATACCTCTTAACTGGTCTTGGACATCAGATAGACTAATGATATGGACTTTTTTTACCCAGTTCAACCCATTAAAAACAGGTAAGCATCAAAACTTCTATTAATTATTAAAATACTGCTTGTAAAAACTAAATTAAAGCCTTTTTTAATGTACTCATTTTTGCCAGAAACGCCCAAATCCCTTTTCTTGCTAAGGAAAGGAGGCCACAAGCCTGGCATTCAGTGCAGCATTTCCACCTTTCTAGTTTAGGGTTCCTCAACAACCACTTTCCCAGTGCTCTGCTGCAACACACACAGGGCGGCATGCAGCAGCTCCAGCTGCATTTCTACTGGGGAAAAGGAAAAGAAACAGAGTAGGAGGAAATCCCAGGAGCGTCCCACTGCCTGTTTTAGCTGTGCCAGCAGAGCCCTCCTGTGGAGATGCAGCATATATCAGCAACAATGCTGAACTTACACAAAGGCCTCAAAACAGGTTTTTTTGTTACAGCTGAGATGATTTCAAGTTCAGAAAAGCAAGGCCATAGAAGGAAGTTACCTGTTTTAGTTAAACCAATCAATACAACTGGGACAAATCTTCATGCAGCAAAATACCTGCTTCACAATTCCAAGAGTTATCTACAACATTCCTCATTTGGATTTTAAGCTGAAAATTTGCTTTGTCTCTCCTCTCAACTAAGCAACTCACTGACCATGTACGTCAGCAAACATAGCAAAGGTAAACATGTTATCAAAATATCTGGATTCTGTATTGGAGTTGGGATGATGAGTGAGGAACTGGGATTGAGTCTGTCCAGAATATTTTTTCTGTTCAGCCACTTACTGCAAAAAACAGGAAAATTAATTGGCTTAGAGCATCAGCTGTTCAGTTTTACTACTTGTGAAAGAAATGCCTGACAGGGATAGCCACTAGGTACAGTTGCTTGCAAACCATAATGTAAAAATGTGCAAAGATCTGAATTCAGAGTACACTTGACTCACCTTTTTTTTTTCTTTACTTCTTCATTACTTCTCTGGTAAATTCTGACCATAATGAGCCATGTAATTACATATGTAATTTTCCTTCTAATCATCTCTCAATGCCCAGTCATTCTGGCCATATACTAAGCTGCAATACTTGTAGGTTGTTTCCTGTTTATAGACCAGAAGTGAGACACTAACTTGCATTTTCAGGAAGTAAAACTAAACAGTATTCCAGATTCTAGCTTAATGCTTCAGCACACAAAAGCATACTCTTCAATTTTAAACTTTAACTTTGCCTACAGTATATTACTTCCCTTTATCTTACATCAATAGGTGATGTTTACTTCATTTCTATAATACAGCAAGAGTACATAAGGGAAAAGTAAGAGACAGATGAATGGCACTGGATCATGGAAACAGCATGGCATCACATTTCTTGAAAAGGATCAACATTTGAGAACATGCTAGTGTCTAAAAATATGCTCGCTTAGGTAATGAAAGAATTAACAGAACATCTCTAAAAACCAAGCAGCATCTCAGTCAGTGTCACATTTCAAATCCGAATTTAAGAACTGTGCCAAAATTTCAGTTTAACTATAGCATTCCTTACACTCCCTGTCATCTTTTCTAAATCTCCAGTGCTGCTTAGCCCTTATTTCTATATGACAAAGAATGGTTTCCATAGCAAACCAGAGTAATTAATTCTGTATGCGCAAATGGACAAAGGGATGAGTGCCCAAACACACATCTCCAGGCAGTGGCAATGGAAGCAGCTGAACTTGCTTTTCTAACTGGTGATGAAATGTGGTCACAGCTTCCAGGTATAAACAGCATCACCAAAATTTTAAAGCTGGTGCAAACTTTAATCTATTGTTGCATAAATCAGACTGCAAGAAAATACTATGTATGATCAGAAGTAATGTCTGAGAAAAAAAAAGAAAAAAAAAGGCAGAAAACAAGAATTTTTATCCACTTTTCATGTCACTAACAGTATTTGATACCTGACTCTTCTCCACAGCCATTTGAGAATTATCATTCTTGAAGGCACTTACAGAAGATGTGAAAAGGTTACAGCTGCCATTAAATATTAACAGTGACAGATAAAGACATAAATTTATTTATTGATAAATTTAAAGCCCCATAGTTTTTGTAAATGCATAGAAGATTTTAATAGCCACTTCAGATATGTGGTAATCACCACTAGAACCAAAATATCAGAGATACTTTTCTGAAAAAGCATAACCACAGGATTAGAATTTATCTCTGTGTTAATTAAACAGAAGGCAAGATCCACTCCTCAGAGCTGAAAGCCTGAAGTACTTGGTTTACATAATTTGTTTTTTCTTTTCTACCACAAGGCCACAGAATCCATGAACTCCTTCAACACAGCAATCCTCCACTGATGACCCAGCACACCAAATCCCCCCTAGCTGCCCCCACATGTACCCAACAGTGACAGGTCACTGCCTTCCTTCATAGCTATGAAAAGATGAAATAATAAAATTTGCCATAAAAAGAACACTCTTGAGCCCCGCTACAGAAACACCGGACATAAATGGCAGTTTTCACCATATGACTGCTGTAATGTTTCTATGGCTAAAGTTTTGGGGAACTCTGTGTACAAGAGCGGAAAAAAACCCAGTCTTGCTTCTCTCCACAATTCTGATCATATATGAGCTGTGGAGCAGACACAAGAACTCATCCAGGTGAACTCCCTTTCAAAAGTGGAGTGGCACTTTGTCCTTCCACCCTCTCCCCTTTCCACTGGAGGGCACAGCCCCATTTTTTAACACAAGCCCTTATTTTCCCTAAGGAAATCTCTTGCATCCCACAGCATCTCTGCTCTGGCAGCCTCCAGAGATGCTTTAATTTAAGAAGGGGAGAGTCAAAAACAGAGCATGCCCTCAACCCTCCTCATACTGTTGCCAAAAAAAGAGGCCACAGAGAAGCTGTTTGCATCTACCAAAGAAAAAACTGGAAGACCTAAGAAAAAATAAAACCAGTGTAATAGTTAAATTGTTGAGCATGTTTAGGTAGTCAAGCTTATGTGAAATGTAATAAAAGAAACAATATATTGAAGGAGATGAAAATGAGCCTATGAAAGATCCAAGATGCTAAACATATAAAATAGGAAAGGAATAAAGTCCATATGGACATGACTGACTTCTAGTTGGAATCCAGAAGATGAATGAAAGCTCTCAAAAAATGAGAGAACAATGCTCAGGGCCCAAGAAGAGAAAATTATTAACCAATGAAATTTTACTTAACTTAAATCATGAACTCATTATTCTGCAGTGCCTAGCACAGCTTTTAACGACTATTTTAATAAAATAAAGTACAGGTTAAATTAGGAACTCCCTTTGCTGGGCTTTTTAACAACCAAACCACATTTTCCAACAACACATATGTTGCTGTGTTTGCCTGTGAAGAGCTAAGTTGCCATTTACTCTCCTGTCTTTAACATGTGTGTGCATGGGATGGGTGTATTTGGGGTTTTTGTTTGATCAGTTTTATTGGTGTTTTTGGAGTACTTTTGCAGGGTAGGGTTTGGGGATTTTTTAAGAGCTAAACTTCATGACCATATAGCTAACACAAGGGAGCTGAAGAACCAGTTTCAGTGGATGCAACTCACCATGAGGAACACACCAATCAACTTCCCTGAGTCTCAAAATTTTCTGGACTCAAGCATTATACAAAGCTAAATGGTTAACTAGAAGCACACAAGCAAACAAACAAATCCCTAAGTTCTCAATTAAATGGTGACAGTTTTTTCTTTTAAATAGTTTATGGACTGTTTAAACTATGAATCCATTTCCTTTTCACATAGCAACAATTTGTTTCTTTGAAGCACAGGCAACACCTCCTCAGAAGGAATGGGAGAACAGCTGCAGGCAGAAAAAATCCTGAGCAAAGTTTACAAAGAACCCTAGTTTAACTTTTTGTGTAGCAAATGTGATGGTTTGTCTCCATCCCTACTTTAAAAGCAGGTAAATATAAGGTAGTGTAATATATTTCTTAGATGTAAAAAATTCAATTGAAATATACATTTTTACTTGCACAGGAAATCTATAATGAAAACACTTGTCCTAAACTGAGATTTGCAAGTGAGGAAGAGGATGCCACAAAAGCTAAAAAAAAAACCTCCATCAACATAAAATGAGGAATCAGATTTTTTATTTTACAATAATTTAGAGAATTAAAGAAGGCAATGTTAGTCCTAAATACCTCATTCCCATTTTTAAAGAGTAACTATAAGCTGCAAAACAAATCTGAAAATATAGTGGCTTAAGGAAATAAAATGGTTAAGACTTCTCTTTTTACTGCCTGATCTGAGAAAGGCAGAAACTGTACAGAAGTTCAGGCTAGAAAAGTGAAGCTGTCTCTCTACTTCCTGCTGGAAGCTTCACCATTTATTCTCCTTCAGCTGAAGAAGGCATCAAATATTGCATCTTCCATGCAGGCAAAGTACAATTTAACAGTTATTTATTCTGACTACATAAAACTCACTGAACATTTCAGTTTGTCACACTGTTATTATCTACTGGTGGTGTACTAACTTTTCAGTCAGACTCTGAGAGGAAGTACAGCAGATGACATGTACAAAACGGGAAATAACTTTGTCCGGGGATATATAAACAGTAATGCTAAAACCCCTCTCAAACTACTTTTTGTAAGATTCCCCTCAGCCAATCTGTTCTAAAAAACAGCAATTATGGGCTACTTTTAATAGTCTGATTTTTACTGTTATTCAGCTGCAAATACTTCAGAACTGTGCTAGGGACTTCAACCCCCCCAAACCTTTCCAGAAAGGTGTATTTACATAAGTAGCCAATACTATTTTAATTTACCTTACTGAACTGAGGGGCTGAAGTCTTTATGGTCATAATTACTTTTTTTCCAAAAGGATGATCATTGCCAAAGACAGACTACACTCCAAATGACAGTGATCCTGGGTTTTCTTTGTCTTGGTGCCTATTTGTGGCTTAGTAACTGTGCCTCGCCCACACTGATTAATCTGAAGAGGCAGAGCCTTCGAGCACAGGCTCTCTAATAAGTGGAGAACCTTAAAACCCACTTGGAGGGCTGTTCAGCTTTTCCTTCATGCCTTTCCAGGATTTGTTAACTCTCAGCTAAACCAGGTAAGATTTGGCCCTCCAACCAAGCCCTTCTTCAGCTCCTGCTCCTCTGGAGATGCCCATGCTCCTTGCATGGAGGCAGGCACAGCCATATTCCCCACCCACACAATTACCATGGATTATTACTGCTCTTGTGCCTCACTGCTGAATCCTATATATATATTCTTAATGCAGCAGAGCAACCCCCTCAGTTGACTAATGTTCAGCACTGTCTCATGGAAAAAGCTGTGCTACAAGCCTTATATTCATCATAAATATAACTTGGTAGTGTGCAACATGATCTCACAAAAGGGACTAATGCATGTTCAGGTTTGCTCAAGACTCGCTGGATCAAGAGTTCACCCACAACTACATCCTAAATCAGTTAATGAACACAAAGGCACATCTCTTAATGCAAACTGCAGCCATACTGAAACCAAGCATTACATCTCTTCAGCTGAAGACAGAAACTAAATGGATGAAGGCATATGTAGTATTAATACGGGTTCAGATGGTAGTCTATACATACACCATGCCCCCTGTCCTCTCCCCTCTACACAGAACTACTGAAGAGATCAGCATGTTCAAATCCTGCACTGTGAATTGTGTGCAGAATGCAGCAAGCCTGACACCAAAGGCAAGCAAGAAAAGACCATGATCTTTTTGCCACTACATGTCACTATTTAAGATCATTTCTGTGAATGTCCCTCCCCTTAGTTTCATGCTTTATATTGTATATTTTCTAATAAAAACTGGATTAAATAGTTGAATTGAAGCAAAGTCTATTTTTAATTAAAGATTATACCAAATCCACAGTCTTTAAACAGTTTGCCCATCGTACATACATCATACAATCAAGATTGTATTCAGAAAGCACAATATTTTACTGCCATCTCCACATTCAGAATATACAAACTAAGAAACTGAAAGGAAAATACACAGAGACCTTTTCAATGGAAATTTGAGCTACTGATAAATAACTTTGCTTTCATGCTGCATTCTGATGGATGAAAATTACTGTATACATTATTTCCACATTTAAACAGCAGTGCTGCTGGCTATGTATTCTTTTCAATTTTCTGCTTTTGCAAAGAATTCCATAAGGATCACTCAGTTTATAAACCATTCAGGATTCTTTCACTACCACATTACAGTGACTCTCCCAGCCTCACCATCACTGATCAAGTATGTTCAGTATCTTGTAAACGATCCCAGCTCACCTCTAGCCCAAGCTGAGATCTCAATTTCCCCATCTTTCTCAAATGTCTAACACATGCAGTATTTCTCCCTGCACAGCCTGCTCCCTTTGGATTGCTACAGCAAGTGCTTTTTAGATCTGCCCGCAATACACTGATGCGAGCGATCCCCTCCTCCCCATCCTTCTTTAGGATGGGTAATAAAAAACTTTGTTCTCTTCCCTCTCACTGGATTTATCTTCCCTGCCAGTATTTCTTCTTTTGCACCAAACAGCTGCAGAACTAAGTTTAATACATGGCAAACAGAAGATGGGCAGCTACTTTAAAACGCTGTATTTTGTGTTTTGACCTCAGTAACACCCTCTTAAATGACAGCAAGGAAGTTGATCAAAATCTCAGTTTAATTTTACTAAGATTCTGCACTCAGAGTACCAGGACTGTACTGTCTACTGGTTCACATTGACTCATTAGTTAATCTCTGTTTCCAACAGCAATTTAGCAAACTATGGCTCAAAGGATTATAAACAGAACTACTATTTAATCTTAAAAAAAGCATTTTTTAAATATAAAATGTTTTAATAGACTCTTCCAAAACTTAAAGCA
This sequence comes from Catharus ustulatus, assembly GCF_009819885.2. Lineage (NCBI taxonomy): Eukaryota > Metazoa > Chordata > Aves > Passeriformes > Turdidae > Catharus > Catharus ustulatus. The sequence goes on from NC_046223.1 coordinate 11,292,918, forward strand.
CTTACAAAATAACTACTGTTTTTAAGAGTTAACTGAAAAAAAATGTAGCAATTGACACTGCAAGGCTAAGGAAACTATTACAACAGAGAAAACATGCCCAGCTCAACTTCCTCTCCAGTTTATTAGTGTAAGGCATTCTCTCAGCTGTACTTCCTCACTGGCAGAAGAGGGAGAACATCACTTTAGATCCAGTCACAACTGTAGCATAAAGACAAGGAATGAAAAAACCTGAAGTCTTAAAATTTGCTTTACAATCTAATCTAACTACCATATAACTTCATGGCAGTCTTTAAATAAGGAACTTCCAATTTAACCTTTTATCTTTTGCTAAGGCAGACTTGGAGAGGGAAAACTTAATTACAGAGCCTCTGAGGCCCTGTATATAAACATCTCTTTATACAAACATCTACATACAGAAGTGTTTTCTCTTGAAAACCTAACATAAAATTACGGAAAACTTTAAGTGAAAATAAATATTTGAAACCTCCAAACTATCCCTTAATATTAATTAATTACTAGAAAAAAGGGATTATTTACTAGAATCATCTCCTCACTCTATTTCTTTCTCAGAATCTGGACAGTCTTTCAAGTGGCAAGAGAAACAATTGAAATTAATTGCACTAAGGACCTTAGTACTCTCCAATTTCATGGGTGAACAGGTAACAATATATTTTTGCTTTCAACGTAAGAAATGGATCAACACATTCAAGTGATAAACAAGATCTCGCACAGACACAAAAATCTGCCTGAAGGTTTACTCTGAAGCTTTTTTCTTGGCTTGTGAAATCTCTTTGAGGTTTGGAGTGTTAGTCACTGCATGTAAGAGCAAGCAGGAAGAGTAAGGACCTGAGGCTCACAGTTTTTAACGTGACAAGAAATCAGTGCTAAGTCCCAAAAGCTCCATTCCATTTGCTGATGCTGGCAGAGCTCCAGCTGGCACAACCTTCTGAAAAGCCTTTTCACCTGTCACTGGTAGGAAATGGGAAGAGGTAGGGCTGTCACCAAGCAAGGTCCTGAAAGAAAGGACTTACCTCATTTCCTTTTATTGCCAGAAAAGACCCAAACCTTTCAGACACTTATTACCACTAACTTCCTTTACTGCTGGTGCTGCTGCACATTTCAAAAAGACAGAGCATACTCTAAACTACTCATATGGAATGATTTAATGAATCAAGAGAAATTTTGAAGAAAATTCTAAACTGAAATTGTTCTGAATTTTGTAAAAGTATTATTAAATGCTGAACAAAAAAAAAAGGTCTTTGTAAGAACAGCCATAGATCTCAAAACGACTGTTAAAAAGATTTAGGAAGCAATTAATTAGGAATTAATGAATACTTACCAACGAAAACAGAAAACATAGGAGACGTGGTAAGAAATAAACCTATTTACTTCCCTCTCCTGAAAACTTCTAATTAGAAATACCAGCATCTTTAACAAATCACCAGTCCTCTGTTTGTGATGTTGTTATAATGTGCAGCTTCCCACAATTAATATCTAATAGAGACTTATTTTAAAAGAACTTTTAAAGAGTTAACTTTCCAGGAGTTTGAATACCCAAGACAGAATTTCACAGGTTATGTTTTATCATGCTGTCTCCCCTAAGTGAATTACTGCAGCTATTTACAAATCCAATCATCGTTTTTAATCAGATTTTGAAAACATTGGTAGAGAATGGTGATGGAAAATTTTGGGAACCAGTAATCCCAGGTTCTGGTCACACCACCGATTTACAAAAAGGCAAAAGAGTGCCCTCCCAAAAGGCAGTAAACAATGATGCAAAAGGAAAAACTATCACAGGCTTTGAAATGTTCATGGTGGCTTATTCCTTTGATCAATTTATGTAAAGACCACATGTAACCATCAAAACAAATTCCTACAAGTTCCAGCACACCCTGTTCATTTGTCTGTGGGAAGTAACAGTGCTGCAAAGATGTGCAAGATCCAAACACAACATAATGTTTTGTATCAGCCCGTCTCGCATAGCACATTAACTCGCTCCTAAAAAGCAAACAAAGACTATTCAAATATTTGTTCTGTGCAGAAGCAGGAACCAGGAAGAACTGTATGCATAAGCGCAGAACAAGACTGAAGAAAACCAAGCAAACCCTTACCTGAACTGAAGGTGATAGTTGTTGGGATTGTTTACTGATAGTCCCTTGGAAAGATGCTAAAGCAACACTGTCACTCTTGTGTAACACTGGGCCATCACTCCTGGCAGACGCATCTGTCCTATGTGACTGCCACGTCTCTTTTCTGTGATGAGATTCACCAGCCTGCTCATCTCCAAAGGCAGCCCAAGAACAGCTGTCTTTTTGTTCATCTTCAAAAGCATTCCAGTCTGTAGCCTGGTTACAACCTGCTGAACTGAAGTCCGCAAAGTCATCCAAGTCCTGGAAAGCAACACTCTCATCTTGAGGTTTTGGCACTGAATCAAAGTCTCCAAATTCAGTATCATCACCATTTTCTACCTCAGTAGTATGCTGGAAGTCTAGTCCAGAAGTTTTTCTGGTAGTATCACATTCTAAAGTGTCAGGAGTCTGATTTAGTTCAGCTTGGTCCAAACTTGCTGGCTGCTGACAAACAGTACTCATGTCCCTGAATTCACCAAATTCCTTGTTAAGTTCACTAATATGTGCGGGCTGTTCAGAAGTTCTCTCTGAATCTAGAGCATTTGTTGAGTCTTGAGCATTCCCAAAGGTGGGAGACACACTGCTGACTGAACCGAAGTCACCAAACACATCATCATGTTTGTCACCGCAAGCTAAAACTTCAGTGCTACTTCCACCATTGAGATCTTCAGAACCACACAGTTTTTCTCCTGCAGGATCACAGCTTAGGCTTTGGATCTTATCAACCTTAATGTCTGCTGCTTTTGAAGAATCCTCAGACCTACTAAAATCTTTGCCATTCTCTATATGATGTTGTCTTCTCCTCCCACTGTGCTCTCCATTCTCTGTAGTGCATATTGAACTTCCAGTTGTTTGAGACATACTAGAAATTGCAAATTCCAGTGCTGAGGGACCCTGTTCACAACTAATTTCTGAAATGCAAACATCTTCTTCACTATGACTTACTCTGTTTATTATGTTGTTCTCCTGAATGCTCACTGAGTCTCTTTCATTAAGAGCACTGCATATTGTAGGCTCTGTTCCCTCTAAATGGGTTGGGGTTTTCTTTGAGAAGGTAGCAAAATCTGCAACATCTTCACCTGAGCTAGGCATTGAGTTCAAATTTTGCTCAGTACTATGGGTGCTAGCAGTTTTAAGTCCCTTTGAGTCACCAATACTGTCTAGATCTTCTGTTCCCTGAGGATTTACAGGGTCTGATGCTGCAAATCCGTTTGTTAGAATCTCTAGACATGGAAGTTTCTCACCATTACAAGCATCTATTTGCTCATCTTGGCTCTCAACTGTTACACCAGTTCTAACCACACAAGACGAAAAACCTTCTGATTTTCCAGTGTTGTCTCTTTGTTCCCCCCTTCTGTTTACATCTTCTAAAGCAGTACCTGAAGTTCTAAACTTAGATTTTTCTTTGATAGTACTAGTAGCTGACATATCAGAAAGCTCCTTAGTATGAGTAGGAAGCTCTGCAATGCAGTCTTCATCTTTACCATTTTTAACAGATGTGAAAGTTGCAATGCTAGCTACATTGTCAGAATAATCATGGAGTGGGATGAAATGATTTGTGGGTATAAACTCTTCCTTTGGATGACTGTAGTCCGGTGTATCAAAATCAGCAAAAGCTACGCCAGCAGTGCTCACACCAGAAAATCCTCCAAACTCATCTTCATCATCATCATCAGCCCCATTGTCAAGCGGTGGAGGGGATGAGGAGTACATTCGAATAATGTCTGGTTCCATTGTTTGGTTCTGCTTCAGCATTAATGTATTTCTGTATGAGGGAAAAACAGAGCTATATTACAACGTGGCTAGCTTTTGTGTTCTTATATATTTCATTTTTATAGTTTCATGCCTCATTTTTTAAGTGTGTATATAGGTCAGATATCAGAAAGACATCAGATATCAGAAAGAAACATTGCCCAAGCCCATTTCTTTTACAAGTCACAAAGAATCTATTTGGACAGTTCAAGCCTCTTCTAAACTACTACATGATCAAATTGTCAGCAGACAGTGCTGAAATGATCCTCTTGTACTGTTGTGCAACACTGGCACAACTAAACTCAGTTTTAACTCATCAGTACTCTACCTCCCATCACCAGCAGTTCACAAAACTGCCAGTGACCCTGGTCCATATCTTGCCACACTCCTTTGTATGCTCAGGCGTGTGACAAGAATTAAGACACTCCATGAGCTATGCCACAACAGCCATACACATAAGGGACCTTCACCAGCATCAAAAACTTCAAAAGTGTTTCCATAAGCTCTGAAACTGTAAAGGAGTGGAGGAAGGAACTGTTGTTAGAACCACTACTGTTACCCTACTGTTTGAGTCTCTTTCTGCCAGTCCATGGGTTTCTGTTTGGTTGCCCTGTTCTCTGAATTTCCTACCCACAAGCCAGTACACTGCCTTCACAGCTGCTGCCACCAGCCTGCTTCTGTCTTAGGAAGTAGCTGAGAAATGCCACCATGATGCCACCAGTAAAGCCTAGAGCCAAACACACTTCATCAAAACTTCTCAAAAGGAGAACTGAGCACGATTATTCATAAAATATTGAAACACAAATCACTACACCACAGGAGAAAAAGAAAAATGAAGAAAGTATTCCCATGGCCTAGATAGAAACAGATTAAGGACTCCCTGTTTTAACACTGCAAACCATTACAGGAACAAGGCAGGTATAGATGGAAAATTTTCTTTCCTAAAAAATAATCGTGACTTTTTCAATGTTGTGTGCAATTAATGAAACAATAACTACTAGTATGAATAGACTGACACCGAGCTCTCTCCATTTCAAATGATACTTGCCATGAATGAACTGTAACACTAACCCTTACCTACAGAAAAAGAGCAGAAACAACCTATACATATCAGCAAATGTTTGAACCTCTAACCACCAGACTAAGTGCAGAGTTTATAACACTAGTCATGCAACACAGATAAAATATGATCCTTAAATCCAGTGCCTTTAGTGAACAACTTCGTAAAAACACCTTAAGAGAAGCACACAGACTAAAACACAACAAATAAAGCTCTGCAGCTCTTCTCAAGCACAACATACCAAGCACTTCAGCCAAACAGCTCTGGATATCTGCCAGGAAACTCTGGCATCCTTGAGGTGACTAACATACCTACAATTTCTTTTTTAAAGGGTGGATTTCAATTACAAAAGTACATAATGCTTATCAGATGAAACCTTGAGGTAATTTCTAACATAACATGCAAACTGAAAAGAACTGCAAAGGAATTTTGTTTAGAATAAGCCTAAGTTGTCAACAAGCTCCCACATAGGCTGACTCAGCACCAGCTGCTTAACAAGGTATTTGAGAGAAGAACTTCACTCACTCTCAACTTCTGAACTTTCCCATTGAAAAAAAAATTTGTCTATATGGTTCATCAAAACCCATGCATTTTAAGTATTTTCAGATTTATAGGCTTATAAATATAAGGTTTAGGTAGAGGTTGCATTTCACCCAAATTATTTGAAATACCACATTCAGGTCTGTATTAGTAACTACACCACCTTACATTAGTGGATCTCATTTTGGCAAGACATGCCAAGAAAAATTCTTAACCTACACTAGCCATAGATCCATGTACTATCTACTATCCATCCTAACTCTACTTTTTTTTTTTTGACCATTTACTGTATGAGTATTTTCGCCTCGGCCAAAAATAAATAACGATAGAGCTGAATTGAGAGTTGAGAACATCCTTGGATGCAAGGATGATCTAAAATAACCCAAATATGCAGTTTCAGAAAACAAACTGAATAATGTGAGAGGAGCAAGCATCACAATCCCAGGGAATTTACCCACAATACTCCTTTCCAGTTTAACACTAAAAAAGTGGGGAGACAAGGAACAAGAATAACAAGGACAAGCATAGGACAAAGATAACTACATGGGAGCTGAAGCAAACTGCTGAAGCCCACTTGAATATGTAGAAAGATGTCTGATGATTAAAAAATTTTCTCTCCTGCAACTTCTGACATAGAGCAGAAGAAACTTCCTTCAATTTTTCATTTCAAAGCACTTTTAAAACATCACAGGGATCATTTACAAAGCAGCAGTCCAGCAGCACAATGCTCCAGCTACATTTCAATAACAGTTGCCAAAACAGGATCTGCAAGGAACATTAACTGTACATTTAAAAATTTGATCACAGGTTTGATAGTCTACTATGTGTTTAATCAGTTGTACCCACAAGAACCCACTGCATAACCAATTGTACAAACTTCTATATAATTATTTTTAAAATGTCAGGTATTTCCAGTTATGTTACTGCTGCATTTTAAAAGTCAAACATAAAGAGTTCCAAAACATATGAATCTGCATTATAAATGAGTGCAAGGTTACGTTGACACAATTTAATTGCTGTTTCAAAACTCAAACATACTCAAACTGCAAGAAAAGGAAAAACTTCATATTAGTATTCCCTCTCCTTTTGCCTAATTAGTGATAAATTTTTAAAATTAGCATAATCCAAATTCTCCTCACAATATAAAACAGCATGGGAATTTTAGTCTTAATGTTGTTTTTTTTCAGAAATAATTTCATTATGGTCCCCTTTCATGACTTCCAAAAGTGTTCTATCTGCCAACAAGAAACCAAATTAGTTACTGTCCATTGAAACCTGTGATGAAAACCCACAGGTCTGACAGAACTACTTTTTTTTCCTTATCTCATTTAGTTAATCCCTGCTTTGTCTGGTATCTCAAATAGAGCTGGAAACATGTTTCATGTTTTGTAGTCCTTCTACCCAACTCAGATATATTCTTGGTCAAGACACTCAGCTACATAATTTTGTAAATTTGGTATTTCAAGTGATGTTTACAATGTTATTATATCCAAAGTAGAATTTGAACAAGTTGTATCACCAATAATATGAATTATTCATCCTCTTGTTTTTGAGGGAATTAGTCACCAAATTTAAAAGTCAAGTATAAAGCTAACATGCTCAGTTCACTTACAGATTCTCTGAGTGTTAAGTTAAAAGAAAGCATCATTTTTTAGTACACTATATAATAAGGACTGCAATTTGAAGGAAATTGTAAGTTTTTACTTGTGTAACAGAGCATAACATGCCCAACTTATGTGATTTGTAATAAGCAACAACCCAGGTTTCTGGCATCAGAACTTACACCTCGAGGTGAGGAATCTGACATAGTTAAAGTGTTCATGTTTAGTGCATTGCTTTATTCACAAACACAGATTTATGTTGATAAATGCAGTAACTTCTGCAGATCCCAACAGTTTAAAATTAGACTGAAGACAGATTTCTATCAATTGCTCACAGCACGTGGTTGTACCAACGTTTTCTAGGAATAAAAAGAATTGTATTCTCTCTCAGATGCCATTTTCTGCATTTCTGTCTTTTACCTACTTGTTTGTTGAGTTTTTATTAACTGGAAATGCTAGTTCTTGCATACACGTGTTGCTTTATATTCACATCCTAACGTTTGTTATCAAAGATTTCCCAAAAAGTTTCAGTACCACAAACAGGAGACTGTTTAAGTCATACTATAAATGCAATTCACCAATACACTCACAAGTACAAATTGACATCGTACTCTAAAGAAGAAAAATGCTGATTAATTAATTTTCAAGGTTCAAACTTTTTTTCTCAAGTCACATGCATTTAAGGATGCAATTCAAGTTAATTTAAAACATTAAAAGAAGAGAGAAAACATAAATCAGTAATGCTAGAAAAAAATTGATAGGAAAGGAACTGAAAAGAGAAAATTAATACCCTTCTTTTATGATCACTAACTAGGTTTTCAAAACATTTACAACAAAACCAGGCTATCTTATTATTTGTTTGCAGTAAACAGGGAACAATATGTGCTTTCCACACACACACCACATCCTTGTTCACTACCTTTCTGTAGAGTAATAGCAAAAGCCTAACAAAGACTCGGCAGCAAAGAGAACAATGCAATTACACTACACAAAAGCAGGTATAAATAGTTCCTTCTCTGTGTATCTTCTAAGGCAAAACTTGAAACAGTATTTTTGGCTCTTACATAAGACCTAAAAAATCAGGAGGTCACCAAGAGGATCTCTAAAGTAATACTTGAGGCATGTAAATTCAAAAGAAACCCCTTGCAGAACAGAATGTTTCATTTGAGAGGAAGCAAAGCAATGAATAACCTCTCAGCTGTGGATTATTCTGAAGAAAAGCTGAGTTAAGCAATCATCTCCTTAAAGCATACAGGAAACACAATAATCAGAAATGGCACAATCAAGATCTCCATGACAGAAATTACAACATTACTAAAACACCCTACAGTAAAAAGCCTTGCAATAGCAAGGAGATGGATTCAAGTCATTAGCATCTGATCTTTCCAAGAACATTTAACTCTTACTGCAAGGGAATTCCTCTAGCAAACGCCAAAAATACCACACTAAGGACCAGATTTAGACTTATTACAGCACAGTACGCTTCCAGCAGGAAAAGCTGTAATGGAAGCTCCTCTTCCATTATCCCTTTGCCTTCTCTTTGGCTTAGAACAATGGAAACCAGATTCCCAGTCTTTCTGCACCTGAGAACCTATTTCTAGAACAGTGGTTGCAAATTAGAAGATCCTGTCTGTTAGAACAGCATTTCCACAACCCAAATCCACTTTAGAGAGAGAGCCTCTGTCCAAGCTGAAGTCAATATGTTCTTAAATTGGTTTAATAAGCTTATTTTTATTTTTGGAAATAGTTACCAGCAAACAAAATACAGCAAGAAAATGTTTACTTCATAAAGCCTCCAAGAAATCAATGTTTTCGATTTTGAACTTAATGCTGTTACAGTCAGAAGGTCCATTACCCAAAGAAGGTGTTTCAGAGCACTTTTTCTTGGACATGTATGAGTTGAGGAAAGCAATGTTCTCCAGTTCCAGTAAGGGAAACATATCTAAGCCTTATTTCTCACTACCCAACATTTGGAATTAATCAATACCACCATATATTACTTCGGTTTCAAACACTGAACTTGCTGGACACCTTCTATTACAAAGTGTTGTATGTATAATGAACATTAAAGTAACAGAACTCAGGAGAGTTTCACCAAGAATCTGGCACTAATTTCAGTCAGCTCATTCTTCTTCTCCTGTGCTCCTCAGGCTGGTATTAAACACCAGGCACCCCTAGACAATCCAGCCCATGCAATATTCAAACCTCTTTGACAGTGCTCCTCTTCCTCTCATCAGTGACAATGCAGAAAGACCAAGTTAGGTGGCACAAATGTGAAATTCAAAATATCTTTGATATAAGCATTTTCATTTTAAATGTTGTTAAACTATATAAAGAAGCAAACATTTCAGTAGTTGTGCAGCTTCACTTCTCCCTGTTTCATTTTGGCTTAGCTGTTGGAAAATATGAATCTAAACGTTCTGTTGGTTCATGAAACTCTTTTTTAAACCAAGAATAGCATTGCTTCCCAAATCTAAAAGACCAGGTTATGCTCAAAGTTACTATAAGGGAAAAAAATGTTTCAACTCAAAATCCACTGATGTGCTTTAACAGCTGCAGATGAAGATGCTGCCTGTACCTAAATCTGAAAATAGATAGTGGGGAAAATGTTGTAAGAACTAGCACATCTTAAATTAATATGGGCAAACACAACTGGTTGGAATCAGGTTACAATCTGACTCTGTGGAATGCAGTATTTGTGTCCAACATACAGCACACAGACACAAAATGTGTAAAGAAAGACGTCATAAGTAACAATAACTGAGATGTTTTCATTCTCACTATTTCCTAAATTAATTTAAAAACAGGACTCAACTCAGTGAGAAATCTATTTCTAGATATTACCCTCAAACATGCTAGCTGGGAACGGGTACTAAATTAGGATAAAAAGATGCTAGATTAGAAAGTATTAGAACTAGATTACCTAGGGTCAACTGTTCTCAGAGACTTCCTCACAGCGCAGTATGATCTCCATCACACAGAAATCTTTCAAACTTCACACAGACTATAGTAGAGTAGATTAGAACTAATCTACAGGGCTGCAGTCTTCTGTGACGGGTTCTCTCACAGCCTGGTAGAGGAAATACAGCTGCACAAGGAAAACAACCATGGTTCTTCTTTCCACTACTGCAAACATACTTACTGCTTGTTTTTCAGTGAGCAGGCTTACATTATTCATCATTTATCCCACCTACAGACATTACCTCATATTAAAAACACAATACAGGAGGGACACCTGATAGTCCAAAGAATAAAATCTATTTTCCATCACCTTTCAGTTGACATACGAACTTGAGGTTTCACATTTCCTTCACCCTACTTTCAAACATACTAAAGTGAAGAGAGGATTTGCCCTTCCCTGTGGTTCTCCCAAGATAGGACTCTTTGATTTGAAAAATCCAAATTATTTGCTTTACAGAAGCAGATTTTTTAGATCACCTTGCAAATGGCACCAACACAGAAATATTCCTTGAGATTGAAAACTTTAATTGCTAAAGACATTAGCATGAAAGAAAGTCTACTGAAAATGAGATTGTCAGTTTTCAAACAAGGCGTATTTCATGGATTTTTTTTCTGTATGTGCGTGCAATAGCAGCAGCTTACTCGGTGTTTTGTTTTTTATTTTCCCCACAAAGGAGAAAATCTAACAGACAAAATTTCTAACACCTAGGAATGAGTAGGATCTAAGACACTTCTCTGACTATCCAGAAAAATTACAAGTATTTTTGAATCCCCATGAAAGGGTTAGCATGTCATTGCACTGAGACGTTCACAAAGAAGCAGTTTAAGTTGTCAAACAGCACAATAGCACAGAAAGGAATGAACATTCTGTCGAGATAGATAAAGGTATCTGCAAGATTATGCTGCTGAGTGTAGTGAAAACAACTCGATCGAGCATCAGTTTCTTTACTGCTGGATTTCTAACTGATACCACCACAGATCTGCAAGGACAGCTCAATGAATATTTCAGGAGGAAAAGGCAGAGTTGACTGAGGTCCATCTAAGCTGCTTTATTATTTCCACTGTGAAAGACAAGTCTTTTTAAAGTACTGAAAGTTTCGGAATTTTACTTTAAGTAATTAAGGTGTTAAAAAGTTTGCATTAGCTTAGTAAGCTACTGGGGGAATATTAAAGTAGAAATGCAGAGATCACACAGAGCATTCATCACCAGCAATATGTAACACAAATATGATTCACTGTGTGAACTCCAAATTTTACAGTCTATTAAATCCCTTACTAAACAAAACCATGATCTGAGCAAAACCAAATACATAAAAAAACCCCAACAAAAAAACAACAAAAAACTGAGGCTGAGATCCTTCAACTGCTTACTTATAAACAAATTAAGGAAGTAAAAACAAGAGGTCAGACTTTCACATGACCTTAAAAGGTCACACAATGTGTACTTTATGCAACTATCATGCAGAATGAAAATGCCAGAGCTACCTAAGCTTTTCTACATATTTTTAAGTCCAATTCTCAATTCATGTTATTCTCAATGACATGACTGTTTCAAATGAACAAAACAAACTCTCAGTAGCCACAGGTACTCCCAACGCTTCCCCAGGTTTTCACAACTAATGTTACATTCCTCCAGGTATAGCTCCAACTTCAGGAGGAGAAACTGATACCTGTGCATTGCACGAGCACACCTCTGCCTGTGCTGACAATAAAACAGAACATTTTTATTTTTGAAGTAGGCTAATTGCCTTTCCAAGTCTAGTTCATATGTCCAGAGAATAAAACAAGGAGGAAATACTTTTAATTTTGTTCAATCTCCAAGGACCAATTCAGCTAAAAAGCAGCATCCATCAAACTCACTTTACCACGGACTCAACAGCTGAAATGTGAGTTCTAATGAAGCATGTTGGGCTCTAAACCATGTATGAAACAAAACTTGTAAAACCAACCCAGCACAGCTCCTGTAAACAATGTTTCTCTACTTGCTCCAGTCATTTACGAACAGATGTTTGCTTAAGGAGCATTAAGCTGCTGAAGGCTTTCATTTCTGTGCTGAACCTGGAAGGAAGGGGCTGTCACCATTAAGAGGCCAATTTACTGACACTTCGAAGGAATCCCAAGGTTTAATCGTTGTTTTTAAGGCACCGTCTTCTCTAAAGTAAAAATTGTATTTTGGTTCATCAACCAGACACTTTTCACAGTAAACTGAAGTGTCAGCACCTAATAAAGCATTTGAGCAATTTCGCCCCAGTTTAGAATACCATTACCTCTTTTACAAAAAGAAAAATATCATACTTAAATTATGGTAACTCTGTTCAGCCTGTCATGCCCAGATGCATTTAGCAACGGACACTCTGCACGCCCCTCGAATGAGAAAGCTTGTCAGGAAAAGCCAAACACACAGGACAGCTGAACTTCTTGCACCACATCCTTGAGCCTTCTCCCAGCTGCGGCGCCGCTGAACCCCAGGAAAACGCGGGCCCCACCACAGGACAAAGCCGAACCTCCCGCTCCGGCCGCGACGGGACCAGCCCGGGGAGCCGCGGGGCTTCACCCCTGCCCCGCCCCGCCCGGCCTGGCCCCGCCGCCCTCCCCCGCGGGCCAACGGGAAGGACGCCGCTGCCCCGACAGGCCCCGGCCGCCACCGCCCCCCGGGGGCAGCGCCGAGGGGTCCCCGGCGCCTTTCCACGGCCGGGCCCGGCGGGAACGAGCCGCCCCCCGCCGACTCTTACCTGCGGGCTGCGCGGGGGGCGGCGGGGCCCGGGCGGGCATGGCGGCGGGCGGGGAGGGGGAGGGAAGGATGGGAGGAAGGGGAGAGCGGCCGCGGCCGGTTATCTGCGGCCTCCCGCGGCAACCGCCATGGAGGGGAGCCCCTGTGGGCGACAGGAACCGCGTCGCTGCGGCCCGGCCCCCTCCGGCCGCAGCCTCCCGCCCGCCACCGCCCACCGCGCTCCCGGCACGCACCGCGCTGCGCCCCCGCGCGCGTCACGTCCGGCACGGCCCGCCGTAAACAACGCTTGGAGCAAATGGCTGCGGGAGTGATGGGGTCTGTGTGTGTGCCCGCTGTAAACAGTGCTTAGAGCAAATGGCTGCGGGAGTGATGGGGTGTGTATGTGTGTGTCCGCTCTAAACAACGCTTGGAGCAAATGGCTGCGGGAGTGATGGGGTCTCTGTGTGTGCCCGCCGTAAACAATGCTTCGAGCTGCTGCGGCAGCGATGGGGTCTGTGCCCTTAGTCCTGCTGTGCCGTGGTGCTGTCGGAACACAATCCCGGAGCGGCTTGGGCGTGGAAGGGACCCTAAGCGTCAGCTGGTTCCAGCCCCCAAGCAAGCGTGTGTTAAAATGATAAAGAATAAAGTTTAGAAGAGCAGCATTTGGGTAACGCGCAAAGCCTGCCATTTGTCCTGTGGCCGTGGTTAACTGAACTCCGTACAGCGGTCACAACGCGGTGGCAAATTGCATTAATAAAATAGCGAGCAAAGCGTGGCATTAGAGCTGTGTTACGGAATGACGGGATGAATTAGGTTGGGAAAGACCTCTGGGATCACTCAGTCCAGCCTGTGATCCAACACCACGGTGTCAGTCAGACGGCGGCACCGAGCGTCACATCCAGCCTTTCCTTAAACACCTCCAGGGACGGTGACTCCACCACCTCCCTGGGCTGCCCGTTCCAGTGCTTAATCACCTTTTCTGCAAAGAAACTCCTCCCAATGTCTGGCCCAAACCTTCTCTTGCTGAGGACTACTTGCTGTCCTGTCATGGTTGCCGGGGGGAATAGGCCGAACCCACCTGGCTGCGGCCTCCTGCCAGGGAGCAGGGAGGTCACCCCAGAGCCTTTGTTCCTCCGGCGGCTCCAGGTGCACACACGCATACACACTGTGTTGAAACACAGAGTACTTTGGCTGACAAAGGCTTAAAACGAGGCCATTCGTAGAACTTTTCGCGTTTAAGGTTTGTGGAATAAAAATACCTCAAATGCGTTTAAGCGTAATTATAATTAATCTGCTAATTTAATCAGCAATAGAAGGCTTTTGTGAAGCGAGGGGGGCGGAATTATATTGTTAACGCAATGTTTTTGACTATTACTGAGTTTGACGATTAACGAGGCTCTATTACTTCGCCTCCTGGTGGCTGTTCTCTTTTGCCAGCTGTCAGAAACGCAGAGTGGAGCTTGTGCTGACCCAGCAGGACAGAAGGAGAAGCTCGAGGGAATAGGAAATAAGGTAATTTAGCTCTCAATGCTCTTTGACCTTCACCCAGCGTACAGCAATGTGATTTACAAATCGTAAGGGTATAGAGAAGATCCTGTAAAAGCAGTGAAATATTTTGCTGTAAAGCAACTGAGAAACGAGATCTTCACCCCCACCCCATATCTGGCGGTAGCCATTAACTTCCAGGGCCCCGAAGTACCCTTACTGTGTGGTGCTACTTCGTGAAGAATCTTTTTCCATTCCAGCTGTGTTTAATTTGTGGTCATTGGCAATTACTCTTAATCATCCTGTTGCAAATAATATAATTAGAGCAGGTAAAATAATACCTTCTCTTTTACATCTGCCTTATCAATCATTTGAATGATACATTAAATAATCATGCTGCCTGTAAACTCCCCAGACAGCAACATAAGCCCCAGTGTTGTCCAGAAAAGTTAGATTTTTTACCTGGTGCAACAAGCCAATAATTACACACTCAAGAGAGACATTGGTTATTTATTTCAGAGTTGCACAAACCTGGGTCCTCTGTGGTATTCCACAAATCAAGCACACCAACTATAAAAACTTTTTACTATTTATACATTTTAGCAAATGAAAGAATTAGTGCTCATTGGCTACAAGTTACAAAGTTCTCTTATTAATTAGCATTCTCTCCTTGATTGTTTAATGACTCTCTTGCTTCTCATGCTGTTTAGTTCCACATGCTCAGGCTTTCTCTTGGTCTGAGATGGTGATCAGCTGGTGGTTGTGATCTGTCCCTGCTGGAATTACCTTTTACCCAGGCAGAGCTGATTCAGCACAGTCACTGAGTTTTCTTTATTACTCTTTTCCTTATCTTCAGAGTTCTGCTAAATGTCCTTGAGGCCCATAAATTCTGCATTCTTTGTGTCTGCTATCAATGGTACATTCTTCTTCCCAAGTCTGGTTAACCTCCCCCTACCTCTGAGATCATTGAAGCATGTCCAGCTCTTAACCTTAAGAAGGCAATTCTACCCACAAGTAATTTGTTTTTCTAACACCTGCATATCACTTAGAGCTTGTTAGCTGCTGTCTGTTTAATGGATTAAATCTCCTTCTTGTTGATTGAGCTTGAAAGTATATAAAGACCATTAAAGAACATCCTTTCTTAAGAAAATTTTTCATGTTTCACATTTGCAACACTGGCACCCTAAAGAAAAACCAAGTAGTAAAGCCCTTCTTGTGCAAAAGCCCAAAGTCACAGCACAATCATGCACCTCAGAAAAAGATCCAGAAAGATAAGCTGTGTCAGTAATCAGGTTCTAGATTAGAAGAAAATTTGTTAAGTAAAATTTCCAGATTATTTGAAGAAGTGGCTCATATCCTAAGCTAGAAAGAAAGGCAGAAAATTCCTCCAATTTCAGAAGTTTCCAGGACCAGAAGTGTTAATCAGTATGCAGTTGTGAGTCTATAAAATTCACTTAACTTGAATGCAAGATCAGATGAGAGGTCACATAAAAAAATGAAGGTAATATTCACTTAGGCATAGTGTGAATGATTGACAAGATGTGTCGGATTTTTTCAGTCATTCCTGCATAAGCTCTGCTGGTTAAAGAGATTACATTTGCTTTTGAAGGCAGACTGACTCTTTATAATTGAATTAGCCGTATCAAGTATTAGCTCTGTGAAATGGAATTCATGGTTACAACAGTAATTCAGGGTTATATTTCTAAAATATATAAGTTTCCTTTACAGAATTGCATGAACTGTAAACACTGTGTCTTATTTGGAGATTATTCTAGCACATTGTTCTATCCATTTTCAAATAAATGAGGCATTTTAAAAGCATATACTTTCAAGACATTTGTTTTCTTAAAGCACAGTGAAAAAAAATTATAATTTCCATATATACAGCTCAACGAGAAGCCCTTCTGCACCGTGCAACAGAGTTTTTAAGCCGAGCTGATCTGATCTTGGTAGCTTCAAGGCTGAGCCTTGACTTGTTGACCGCAGCAAAAGTGGCTTTATGAGTCACTGCTGCCGATTCCTGAACGGTCAGGAGAGGGCGCAGCCTTCCCAGAAGTCTCAGATGGAAAAAGGTACTGTGGTGTGTCAGGATGAATCAGAAAGCTTCCCCCAAAACCTTGCGGGGTCTGGAGGCTCAGACTCTCCTCCTGGTTTGGGAATTGAAGACGGCGGAAAGAACGTGCTAAGGTCTACATCCATGTCCTTCATAAAACTTAGTCATAATTCTCTGAAAAAAAAAAAAAAAGTATGCAATATTTGTAGAGAAGAAATTTAGGTTTTATTTCTCATTTTGAAGACTACAACATGGCTCCTGAATGTAAATTTTAGTATTATATAAGCTGTACCATATATTGTGTACTGTGATGCAGAAAATCTGAAAGATGTTCTGCTGGTAGTAGATAGTGCAGTTCTTTTTCTTTTTTTCCTTTTTAATTTCAAAAATACATACAGTGCAACATGGCTCCTGGCGGTGCAAGCTTTTTTGGCTTCCCACAGAGTGAGGAGGAAACTTGCTATAATCAAAGGCTAGCTAAGTCTCCAAAATTCAGGCAGTGTGGTTCTCTCTCTGCTGTGTCTGGCAATGCTGTTCAGAAACTAGCTAGTCAGTGTCCTGAGAAAATACTATCCTTGGTTTTCCTTGTTTGTTGGGGGTTTTTTTTGTTGTTTTTTTTTTTTTTTTTAACTTCACAATCAAATCAGACATTTAAAGATTTTACATTATCCATAAAATGAATTTAAAATAGTCTTTTAACCTACCAAATCATTTAATTTCATTAATGCCAGATGCTTTCATTTCTGCTATTGGCTCCATCCTTGGCTCTTCAACATCTACACCTTGCAGAACTCAAAGGAATACCAAGAAAGTTTGCTGATGTCACTAAATTGGGATAAACTGTTGATTCCCTTGAGGCCAGAGAGGCCCTGCAGAGAGACCTTGATGAATTAGAGGGCTGGGCAACCATCAGCCATATGAAGTTTAACAAGGTCAAATGCCAGATTCTGCACCTGGACTCTGGATGTACAGACTGGGGATGCAGAGCTGGAGAGCAGTGCTGGGAAAAGGGACCTGGGGTTCTGGTCAGTGGCAAGTTGAACATGAGCCAGCAGTGCCCTGGCAGCCAGGAGGGCCACCTGTGTCCTGTGGGGTATCAGGCACAGCATCACCAGCCAGGCAAGGGAGGGGATTGTCCTGCTCTACTCTGCACTTGGTCTTTTCAGCCTGGAGAAAAGGAGACTGAGGGGAAACCTCAGTGGGGTCTTCAATATCCTCACTGGGGGCAGGAGAGGGGCAACATGTATCTCTGCTGGTGACCAGTGATAGGAGTTGAGGAGACAGCCTGAAGCTGTGTCAGGGGAGGTTTAGATTGGATATTAGGAAAAGGTTCTTCACCCAGAGTGTGGTTGGCCACTGGGACAGGCCCCCCAGGAAAGTGGTCACAGCACTAAGCCTGGCAGAGTTCAAGAAAGATTTGAACAAGACTCTCAGGCACATGGTGTGTTTGCTGGGATGCCATGATCAGGGCCAGGAGCCTGGAACTCAATGATCCTGACATGTCCCTTCCAAATCAGCATATTATATGATTCTAATATTCTGTGAAATCATTGCAATTCATCTTTACAGAGTGTTTTGACTTTTTCTCATTCTGACGTGAAACTGAATTGGCACATTTCCCTGAAATGTTTTAAATTCAGTAAAACTGCCTTTTTCTTTGACTGTTATAGCTGAAATTACCCCTACAACTGCATTATCAACAGAAAGGACTGAATTTACCAATCAAACTCAAAAGCTTTATATGAAATTTTTTTTGTGGCTGTGTTTTCATAAGGTGGGCATTATAAAAGCTAGCTGAATGAAAAATACGTGCTTTCTGCTGGCTTCTAAATGGGCATCAGTCAATAAAAGAAAAATTCTGCAGTTACTGTTAGCTGAGTTAAAGCTGCAGCTGAGAAGAGAATGAACTGTTGCTAGAGCAGCCTGCTGCTAAACCCCACTGTACTTTGGCATGGAAAGGTGGTAAAACAGATCTGTGAGCAGTGGATACTTGTTTCTTGCGGGAGTGGTTGGTGCCTTGAGCTCCATCCTAAATCAATGCACACTGCTTGGCTTCTCCCCAGGGCAGTGCAGAGCTCTCACTCGAGTTAGAGTTGAGAGAGCCAGGAGTGCCTCTTTTGGCCCCAGAGCATCACCCAGCCGCATCAGAGACCCCTTGTGAAGAGCCCATCTGGGTCTGCAAACTGCTCACGTCTTCTGTATCACTGCTACCCCCTTTAGCACTGACCTCTGGACAGAATGACCAGGCACTGGTTTCTCTGGTTTTGGGAATTCGGCAAAGGTGGTTTAGCTTTTCCCAGCTCTCCAAGGAAGTCTCTGTCTGGATTCCATTCTAGTCGCGAGGGCATAAAATATAAAACATTGTAACATATGTTTCGGATGGAACATATAAGTATTCTGTTTGGTGGAGTGCAAGTTTGTTAAAACTTTTCACAAGTCTCCCTGGATGTCTTTACTGGAGTCGCACTACAGAAGTGGGAAGGCATTGCTACATCAGCAGCTCGTGATTACCAACCCATTAAAAAATTCAGAATTATCCTCAAACAGGCCTGAATGTACTAACTACAGAGAACCCTGTGTAGTTACAGAAAACAGATGAAATGGCAGTTATTTTAGAAGTTTCCTACATCTGAATGTAGGTTCTTTGGGTCTTGGCTCAGGCTTATTTGGGCAAGAATATGGTTGTTGACACTCGACAGTGTTTGCTGGGAGGGCTGGGGGTTTTTTCAGGGAGGGGGGTAGTGGTGTGGCTTTCTATTTTTTTGTTTGTTTGTTTGTTTTTTGTGTATCTGTGTGTTTTGTTTTGTATTGGCTCTTTGGTTTGGTTTGGTTGTATGTTTCTTTTAAAGAGGTCCTTTCTGAGTCTTGACCATGTTTGCAGCTGATTTGGAGCATCTAATGAAGATGAAGACTCACATTCTTGCCCTATGATGGCTACCCAGTGGATTAACCACATCATGAGTGTCTAAAGAGCCCCATTTTACCTGCTGTGGCTTAGACCACATCCTCCAAGCGGCACAAGTTAATGACTTCAGTGTAGCAATGCTATGTGTGCATCTGGCCTCAACATATTTGCATACGTAACTCATCAGCAAGGTGTGCAAAGTATATTTTAGTGTATGTACATATTAATGGTGATGAGGCTTGTCAGCAGAGTCCATAACCAAACCACGGTCTGACAATACTTCCTTCTTCTAGAAGATGGTATGGAGTACCTCAGCTGTCAGCAGGAAAGCAAGATTTCTCAACCAGCAGAGCTTTCCAGTGCAACTAATTGTTTTGGTTTGGTTCTGGTTGGGTTTTGTTTTGGTTCATTTTTTTATGTGTTTTTGTTTGGTTTTGATTTTGGTTTTTTGTTGGTTGGTTGGTTGGTTGGTTGGTTTGTTTTTGGGATTAGGGTTTTTTTGTTTGTTTTTTGTTTGGTTGGTTTTGGTGGTGGTTTTTTGTTTGTTTGTTTGGGTTTTTTTTTCATATAGAGTCTAAATGCAGAAAGCCCATAAGAAAAGAAATCAAAATTATTAATTTCAAAACACAGTCCCTTGCCTTTAAGAGGCATGGCTTGTGAGCTTTTGACATTTAAGATGAAAAGTGCTTAAAAGTAGTTAAGACCATTATTCTGTTTTAATGGTCTCATTAATTTATTGGGCAAACGTGAGCTGATTTCCAAAGTCATCCTCCTCCCTGGTACATCAGCTCCTTTCTGTGAGGCAGGAGTCAAGAGCCTCCAACACCCTTGATCAGCTGATAGGAAATTCCAAGGTACAAACTATTCACTCTATGTGCATAATAGGCACTATGACAGCAGTCTTGCATACCAGCCTGTGCAGGACAGTAGTATACATTCCTGTATTCTCCATTAACATCTATTTGAGGACATTTTCATTTCTAAGGCATTTTAGAGTTTGGGGATATTTTGTTTGGTTGTGGTTTTTTGAGGTTTAGGAACACTGAAACTTACCTCTGCAGCTGTTTGGGGTTTTTTTAAACATGTATTTAAGAAGAATTGCAATATCCTGTTTTAATCACACAAGTTCATTTCATGTCTGTATGTCAACTGAGTCACTAAAATTCAGGAGTCAGGTTCAGATGTTTTGATTAACTTTTCCCAATAAACCAATGTTGTGTGACTGGCAGTGATTCTTACCAATAAAAACAATTCGAGATTTTTTTTTGCAAAGGTCACGTCCTTTAATTTTTACAGTGAATGACAAAATGTCCATTAAACACAAATGATAGTAGCATTCAGTTCCAGGTTTTAAAATGGAAATGGCAGAGGCTTTTCTGGGTTAATGACAACTTATGTCTCAAATGCAACTGCTATATGCAAGGAAAATGCTTTCTTTCTTAGGTCCTTGTCAAAATCCTTCTCATTGTTTTTCAGACTTGTATCTGTTGACTTGTTTATTTGTCAAAATCCTTCTCATTGTCTTTCAGACTCATATCTGATGCCTTGTTTCAGAGCCACACATTCCAATTTTATCCTCTGTCATATTTTTCTGTAATAGGTTTGCTTTCTTGATCTACATTAATTGAGATGCAAAGCATCTGGGATGTAGGCACATAATTCTTATGATCTCAGAAAAAAAAGCATTGCTTCCTTGAAATCTCTTACACAAGAAATGTGTGAGATTGGCTGTACCTAACCCTAAACTATCTGACGAGGTTGTTGTCATAAACAACAAAACAGAATCAGAAGAGGAAATACCATGCTGAAACAGCACCCAGTGCCTCGCCTGCTCCCAAATACCCTGCAGAGCTGGCCTGGGATGCTGTTTCATGTAGAACGGTCGAGATATTAGAGGCTCTTTATCCCAGGGTTGATATTATGTTTTATTCTTAGGCTTCCACGTGAGCAGAGTGGGAGAGGAGGATAAAAGAGGGCCTCCAGACCCGGGCACAGGTTTTTCTATGGGTCAGGAAAGGGGAGGGGTCAGCCTTAGCTTCAGGCCAATCCCATCGCAGGGGTCAGTCCATCGGTCTTGCAGGGGTTACAGGGTTAAAGGGACATACCATTCTTAAAGCAGTAAGGTACTGGGTTACAACACCATGCTCCAAGTACCTAAAATGTGTTTCAATGCTAACAAAATGTCAGCCTCAGCTGCTGGAGTCTTGCATGCAACAACCTTTGGCTGCACCAGCAGCCAGAATGAGACCTTCAGATGGAGGAATCTGTTGGTGTCTGTGTCATCCCATTGTTGTCTCACAAGTAGAAGGAAGAGAGAGTGAATGCCTGACATTTGTACCAAGAACAGGCTGAGTGGCGGAAGGAGCAGGCAGAGAGGAGTGTGGAGAACACGGAGGGAAACAGCAGGATGGCAAAGACAAGCACAGACAGTGGGGCAGATGAGGAGATGAAAAGTCCAACCTCCACCCCTTTTATATCCAGGATCAGTCAGAGATCTCTGGAGAGCAGCTGAACCAGCTCTTTTTCCATGAAGAGAGCTAAGAAAGATGAGATTAAGTAAATCCAAGTGCCTGAGCAATCTGTTTAACTTCATTAGGTCCCTTTTTCTAAATCATGGCTAACTGGGTTTCAGCAGTGGGAAAAGGATGCTGTCTCTGAGTCAGCTTCTTGGTTTTGGGAAGCAAATATGATCCCATCATGCTTACATGGAGTCACTGATGTGGTCTGCCAAGCCATTGCCAGGATGTGTCTCCTCACCATTTTCTGCATGTCTGTACCAAACATGCAGTCTAAGGGCAGCCTGTGGCATTTCAAGGGAGCAGTGGGCTGCAGTCACCTCATCTCTAAAGTTACTGAACTCAATAGATGTGCATTAGCAGTGAATTAGGCTCAGTTTTTAACCACTGAGCTGAAAAAAGTGCAATACACATAATAAATCTTTCAATTTATCAGGTCTGGTGCTTCTTGCAAGGACCCTCAATTCCCAGCACAAGCTGATCACCAAGCTGATATTCTGAAGGAGAATCTATTGTCTCTATTTCCCTGCATTTATTGAATTGTTTATAATGTAGGCCACAGGACCTTTTCTGTCTGTTTGGTCAGATGTAGGTCAGCAGTTCAGTGGATTTAAATGAATGACTGATGGCAACCTCCAATTGGTTTGCATGGAAATGGCATTGGGCCAATTGCCCGGTTGTGGAATGTTATAGGAGCAGAGGAGACATAATTATTTCCAAATTTGGCCACAATCCATATTATATCCATATTTATCCATATTTTGCTGCAAATGGCCTTGTCTTCTTTGGCAAGACATCCTGTGGGCAGAGAACAAACATATCCTTAGTAACTAACTGTTCTTATACTGGGTATATATCCCTGTTTCATACTGGGTGGAGTTTCCAACAAGCTCTCCTCTGTGGAAAGGCCAAGACTCATGACCTTTGCTAGGCATGCAGCTATCTCACAGAATCAGGCCCGTGGCTCCTTGGCAGCCTGTCTCAAATGCTGCTGTTTATGGGATCATTCACAGATCTTTGAGCAGCAGTTAATTATTGGTACAAAAACTGTTTGCAATAGCCTGGGTTTCGGGGAGTAAAGACTCCTGTGCATATCCTCGTGTAGAGCAGGAAGGAGTTTCAGGAGCACTGCAGAGATCTCCCACCAGTCAAATGCTTGTTTCTCTTATTCAAAGAGGTGGTGGGATGTGAACCAGCTTTTGTTCAAAAATAACGCTGGCATTTTAGCACATGACTGCCCCCCACAAGTATGTCCTGTTGTACCTTCTGGGGTCATTTTGTCTGAATTGTGCTGATGGAATCCAATTGCTAGCAGATAGCTCTTTGCAGAGTTGCTTCAGGGGTGAGGAAGATGTAGACTGAACATGCTGGGGTAGCTGTCACCAGTGGGACTATTCTTCTCCTGCTTGTGGCCAGCCAGTCAGGGGTGGTTGGTGTATCCACTTCATGGCTGCTGAGCCATGAGTCTTTGATCTTTTTTCTGTATAAATGTCTTCAGGTGCAATTTGACAGCAGAAGATTTTTCCACTCTGTAGTTCTACACTATCAAGACATGCTTAAATTATCCTACAGGCTATACCTTCAGAGAGGCCCAGGTTAGTTACACATCTCTGGTTTTGATTGACAATTTATACACCCTCACTAGCTAGGCCACTTCTCTGGAGAGTCCCCGTTTCTTGATCTGACTGAGATGCAGGCAGACAGAGCTATGACCCTGTGCCATATAGAAAAAACCAGAGTGATAACGCCTACAAAATATGACAGAATCACTGCATGCTCGGATTTGCCTTGGAGCTGGTTTGCTTTTGCAGAGCCAGACCAGTTTCTTCAGATCCTGTTATATGCACACTATTGTGGTGCCTTTAATTCATTTTAAGAGTGGAACAGATAGGTTTCTTCCCCTTTCACAATTATTACCTTTTTGTTGCTCTGCTTTCCAATGTGCTCTGGTTGCATCACAGAGCTTCAAGCATCCCTCAGGGCCTGGTGCAGTTACAGTAGTTTCACGAATACAAGCCGCACGGATTATAAGCCGCACCCCCGGTGCCTCGACAATGTTGCTGTCTTTGTCAATAGATAAGCTGCACCCCGAATATTAGCCGCACTTTCGTTCGTCGCGAGAATCCGTGCGCAGCTTTCACAAATTGGCCAATTAGTAACAGGATCGCGGCATAGCGGGGTTTACTGGCTCGGGGCGGGGCCAGGCAGGCTCGGCCCGCTCATGGTTGCCGACGGGGCCGGGTGGCCCAGCTCAGCGCCACGGCTCGGCGGGGCTGGCCGGGTGGTGCTGCCGCGGCCGCCGGGCTCGCTGGCCCCCCTCTCCCGTCAGCACCGCCCCGCGCCGCGTTCGCTCGCCCTGCCGGCAGGGCTGCCGCCGCCGCCGGGCTCGCCGCCCGCCCCGCGCCGCGTTCGCTCGCCCGGCCGGCGGGCTGCCGCCGCCGGGCTCGCCGCCCGCCCCGCGCCGTGTTTGCCCGCCCCGTGCCGCGTTCGCTCGCCCGGCCGGCGTGCTGCCGCCGCCGCCGGGCTCGCCGGCCACCCCGCGCCGCGTTCGCTCGCCCGGCCGGCGGGCTGCTGCCGCCGCTGGACTCGCCGCCCGCCCCGCGCCGCGTTCGCTCGCCCTGCCGGCAGGGCTGCCGCTGCCGCTGCCGGGCTCGCCGGCCACCCCGCGCCGCGTTCGCTCGCCCCGCGCTGCGTTCGCTCGCCCAGCCGGCAGGGCTGCCGCTGCCGCCAGGCTCGCCGGCCGCCCCCTCCCGTCTGCGCCGCCGCCGCGTTTCCTCGCCCTGGCCGGCACTGCAGGCCCCCGCACCGCCGGGCTCCCCCACGCTGCTGGCCCCGATTCTGCTGGGCTTCCCCTGCTGCCAGGCAGCCCCACCCGTCGGCCTTCCTGCTTCTGCCATGCTCCCCTGCACTGCTAGCCCCAGTTCTCCCAGGCTTCCCCGCCCTGCTGGCCCGGGCTCTGCCGCCCCCCTGCCCCGCCCTGCTGGCTCAGGCTCTGCCGCCCGCCCCCCACACTGCTGGCCCCGCCTCTGCCAGGCTTTCCCACCTCTGCCGGGGCCGGCCGGGCTCCAGCTTGGCTTGGGGCTGCCGCAGGCTGTCACTTCCGTGTTGGCAGCTTTTAGAATTTTGTTAATGTATTAGCCGCCCCGGAATATTGGCCGCACTTCCGGGTTTCCACCAAAATTTTGGTCAAATTGGTGCGGCTTGTATTCGTGAAATTACTGTAAGTGTCTGTGGTGTGTTTTGCTCTCTTGACTGTATAGAAGCAGTCACCACTGCATTATAAACTCATCTCTATACCTTTTCAAAGCTCATTCTTGTCTATAGAAAAGCTTCATGTGTGAAAATACCGGGTTCCTTGTGGGATAGAGTGGACTGTTGCACCCCAAGCTGCATCTTGCCATTTCTTTTTTCTGCACTAGAACTGGGAAGAGGGAGCAGATAGGACTAGGTCAGGGCTGTACTGGACCCAAGCCTAATGATGGGCCTGGGTGAGGGTCTCCAAATCTCTCCCGGAAGTTCAAAAATTCTAATATTGAGTGAGTGAGTTCCATGAAGAACAGGAAATAATCTCTGCAGTTGTGGTAGCCAGCACGTGGGAAAGATGCAGCATTTGTGTGAACTGTTAAGTACCAGTTGTAATCCTGTGAGTTTTTTAGGCTGATCTAATACCTTGATGTCGAATTTTGAATTCAACCATCTCACCTCCCAGGAAGAAAGCATGACCACCCCAGGACTTCCACTGGTGCACAAAGATACACACTGTGCTTCCCATTGCACTGGTATTGCTCAGCTATGAAAAACCAGAATCACTGTTTTTAACAAGAAAATGGTTGCTAAAAGAGAGGGGCCTCCCAAGGGACTGTAGTTGGTAAGTTGCTCTATTGGTAGAAAGCAACAAGCTGTGTTGATATCTACTCAACACACATATAGGCTTTGGACTCATTGGTGTTAAAATAATTTTGAAGATCAGGAATAAATCTGTGTATGACTGCCTGTATGTATTTACACTTTTCTTGCAAAGGACAAAAAGAAAAGAGATGCGTGGGTTTTTTTAATGATTAATATTGTTTGTCTGCATGAAGATTGTTTTCTCTGAGGTTTGGATGCATGGTCTTTTACAGCTACTGGGCTGCTCCCCTGTAAGATTATTCCAGAGGATACTGCAGAGCAGCCAGCTGCAATTAAAACTGAGAAGACTTTGTCCAAGTCCTTTGACTTCTAATTCTTTGACTTCCATCATCTTTAAATTACATCTTTAGTGCTGTCACTCTGTCACAGTAGGATCACCCTTGCCTAGATCTTTGCCCATGGTTTAGTATAGCCCTAATCTGATTAGGAATCTGAGGATTTTCTCCTCATTTCACTGGGGAGTATTAAAATGAATTATCCTGATGTGGAAGCTATAAAATAGGTAAAAAAAAATTCAAGCAGTGACTCTCTATGCACCAAAGACCTTACCACCCTGAACCTCACTAGCAATTACAAAATGTTTGAAAATGCAAAGTGTTGTATGTCTGAAGTCTTCAGGATTAACAAAATGTCATTGTCCCTCTGTTGAGAGTCCATAGTCCCAAGTCTTTGCACAGTCTTTAGCTGGACAAAGTGGACAAGGAACTTCAAGTTAGAGCACATCAGGACTCCTGAGTCTAGCCAAGACTGCATATAAAAATAATATTGTCTTAGAAAATAAAAAGGCTGTGTCCTGCATCTGCTGAGCAAGACGATTCAATCCCATGGCTTTTTCCTGTGTGCTGGCAAGTTCACAAAATAGGATGCATTCTGACTACAGCTAAACAAACAGCTGGAGGGGTGTTGTCTCTGTGCAAAGCTGCAGGCCTATCCTTTTCTGTTTGCAGGCACTCTGCCCATTCCCCATCCTTTGTGTAAAGGCTCCAGCCTTGCAAGAGGGTGAGCACACTCACACACAATATTGGTGTGACCAGAGACTGAGCCCAACAAGTTCCTTCTGTCCCACTTCCCCAGAGCTTGTCACTTAATCTCTGATGTATGTGTGTTTTGGCAAAGCACTCTGAAATACCCATCAGTCTGAATCAGACTTTGTGTAGGTAGTGATCATTCACCCATCCCTGGCATCCAGCCCTTTTGGAATCAAGGGGGGGATTGTCCAGCTCTGCCCTGCAGTGATGTGGCCTCACCTCGAGCCCTGTGTGCAACAATATTGAAAAGGCATGAATCTATTACAGTGTGTCTAAAGGAGAGCTATGAAGGTGATGAAGAGCCTAGAGGGGCAGCCATGTGAGGAATGGCTGAGGTCATTTGGTCTGTTCAGCCTGGAGAAGAGGAGACTGAGGGGGGACCTCATTGGAGTCTTCAATATCCTCACAAGGGGAAGAAGAGGGGCAAGCACTGATCTCTTCACTCTTGTGGCCAGTGACATGACTTGAAATGCCATGAAGCTGGGTTGGGAGAGCTTTAGGTTGGATATCAGGAATACCAGAGGATGGCTGGGCACTGGAACAGGCTCCCCAGGACAGTGGTCACAGCACCAAGCCTGACAGAGTTCAAGAAGTATTTGTACAGTGCCCTCAAGCACAGGATGTGACTCCTGGGGTGACCTGTCCAGGGCCAGGAGTTGGACTCGATGATTCTGATATGTCCCTTCCAACTCAGCATATTCTATGATCCTATGGTTCTATGACAAAATGGTAAGCTACATACAAAACTGGCAACCCAAAGCAGCTCAGGTCAGGATTGTTTGCTGCTGTAACCTCCTCAGTATCTGTGGAGTACCAGCATTGCTTCCTCTACATTCGAGTGTAAGAGACCACCAAGGAATGAAGGCTCAATACTGAGACATTTGTCATTCCTGGTGGTGTTTGTAAATAAACTCCCCAGCCAAAAACTATTGCATGTTTTGAATTTCAAGAAGGCAATGTTCTATGTCTTCCTATATGTACCAGTGCTGAATAGTTCAAAAATGACAGTGAAAAAAAATTACCTGTTCAGTCTAAGAAAAGCAATACATCTATTCTCTTGAAACACAATTCTGCTTTATCTGGCTTTACTTCCAGTGGAGGGGGAGACACACAGTTCTTTCCTATTGCCACCTGTTTCTGGCAATGCAGGATTTGCTTGTAAGCCAGATTCCCGTAACCAATAATTACTTTGGATTATTGCTAATAAGAAACTCTGCTCTTAGCAATATGGAAAAGAATTAAAAGTAAATAAAGGCCACATGTTTACAGAGCCCTTCCCATGTCATTAGCATTTCTAGTTGATAGAGTGTATTGTTTCTTACTCCTGTGTGCAGAAGATGCTTGCCCTGCCACTGGAATGCTAACGAGGGATATTGTGCAGGAGCTCTCTAAGTGCCTTGGCTTCTTCAAGGGCCTTTTATTCAGATCTTTTTCCAAACCTGGCAGGACAGGTGAACCTCTGTGGAAGCAAAATTGCAAGTGTCTTCTTTATTTTGTTAGTTATGCATAACCCTCCCTCTGCCTTCAGCACTGAAAGCTTTTGCTGATTTTTACTTTCTTAGCGTGGTAGTTTCTTTCCTAATAGGTACTTAGGGAAAAACACCTGGAGTCCCCTATCTCTGGTCTACTGTTTCCATATCTGATTTTTTTTTTTTTTTTTAACTTCAAACATGTGTGTGAAAAGTTTGTGAAAAGGAGATCAGGCATCTACGTTTAGGTGTTTTGTAGGAAGTGAGTGTCTTCAAAGTTCCTTCATAATCACTGGAGCTAAGGCTTCTGGAAAACCTTTCAGGACATCAAAATCATCCCTGCTAAATCATCCTCTGGAGAAGCATCTCTCTTTCCACTGTGTATAGGAAACCCTCAGAAACCAGACTGAATTACCACAGCTGAAATAAGATGCTGCAGAGGGTGGCATAAATACTCCTGCAGTTTGAGCTACTACTCACACACTGAAAAGCTTGAAAGCCTTCCAGTTTTCCCATTAATGTAGTCACTCTGCTCACCTAAGCAAAAATAAAAAAAAAGGCGTCTTTGCAAAAAATTGTGTATTAAGCACCACTCTTTATTGCACCAAACAAGCACTTTTAAATCCTCTCCCCAGGAAGCTGTTGACACATGTTGGAGTCACTCTACCACCTTCTCCCCATAAATGCGTCTGTAATTGTATTTGTGTCTATGGTTACACGTTGCTGGGGAGGTGTTGGCATGCTGATCTAGTCCTGCAAGCCACCCAGCACAGCCTGTGGCTTCATGGCCCTATATGGCAGTTCACCTGGGAAAGTAACCAGGATCTCCCTCTGAATCTCTTTGAGGTCTAAACTAAGCAGCTTAGAAGATGGCAAATGGAGCTGCTACGTGCCCGAGATGGGCGGCAATCTCTGACAGTGAAAGCTGTGGCCTCCTGTTTGAAACCTGGCTCACATCACCCCGAATGTTTTGAAGGATATTCCTTCCTGCCATGCTGTCTCCAGAACAAGATGTTCTCTGTGGAGCAGTATGCTCTGAAAGGCCAGGTCTGGCTACTCCCTTCCAGCACTGTAGGTAGAAGAAGATGGCTTTAACATAAAGGAAGACACAAAAATTATCTGGAGGCTGGCCAGAGGCAGGTGGGAATGGGCTGAGAAGGTGGAGATCTGTTTGTCTGGTGACATGGCTGTGTAGATTCACTGTCTAAAGCCCCTTAAAATCCCCAGGAGAGAAAGTCATGGAAGGAGTGATTGGCTGCAGTCAGTTTGGGGTGGGGGGACTCTTCTTAAGGCCAGGTGCAGGAAAGCTTGAAAGCACACATTTCAGCATAATTAGAGGCTTTTCTGACATGAAGATAAAACTTGATATGCAAAGTCTGTACATCTGGATTTCTTGTTGAGCTACACCTCCAGATTTGGCCTTTATCTTACCTTTACGTCAGGATGTTAGGCAATTCACCACCACCTGCAATTTACTTTGACTCTGGTGATTGTTAATTCTTACAGCATGGATTGAAGACATCTTTTAGAAAAGTTTCCAGTTTGTTACTTGGTCATTAAGTTGAAAACATCTGTGTACCTTGAAAAAGGTGATAATAAACATGATGAAAGTGTAAAGAAAGCTAAGTGATACTAAGAAGTTAGGTTATGATCTTCTCTTTATTCATCCACCCATTAGAGGATGAAAGGTCATATAATGAGACAAAAGAGTGGCACACTGAAGGCAGACAGGGATTTTCTTTGCATGTAGTATGTTGCCATTCCTGAACAATATCCACACGCATAAACGTAACAGGATCCTGCAAAAGGTCAGGCATGAAATAGCCTCCAACACCGATTGGAATAGCAGTGATAGAAATACAAATCTCAAGATTATTGAATGGGGTTCTGAGGTCAGCTATGCTATAGCTGTCTGTCACAGCATTCCTTGTGCTGTCCTCTGAAACACATTCCAGTTAACACAACCAAAGCCTGGGAGCTATTTGCTTTGCCAGTTTTATCAAGTATAATAGTCACCATGCTCCTGTGATGGTCTGTGACCATCACTTTATTTATATTTGATACAGTAACAGTCTGCTGGGATTCTGGTATTCTGATACTACCTGAGTGACTGCTGAATACTTTAAGTGTACTTTAGTTATTTCTTCCACAAGTGAACTCATATGCTCCTCTGCTTACAGATGCTTGTGTTCGCTCCTAGTGGAAAGTTTCAGACCTCTTCTGGTCCTGTACAAGTCTTGTTTAAACCAGCACAATGGCAGGACTGTTAACCTGGCTGATATAATTCCCAGAGAGCCTGGAACAGCTTCTCTGACATGAGACATATAAATGCTTTATGAGACCTGTAAGTTCCTGACAAATGCTGCTACACTTAGGCCCTGCACAGCCAGCTCCTGGTTGCCTCACAACTAACTTTGCTGATAGTCAACTTGGCCCTCCCAGCTGTCTGCCCACATCTGTGCAGTTTTGTTCCAAGGAATAAGCCTTGCACTTTGTAGTCCTAGTGAGGTTTAGTGAGCCAGGGACCTCTGCACCATGCTTAGTTGTGCAACATGGGCGCCCCAAACACTGCCCGCTGGTAGCTGAGACCCAGGACTGAGCCCCTGGAGGATGCCTAGGGATGGCCTGATATAATTTCATGTGTATTGGAATCAGGTAAGACAGGAGACATATGGGCCTTCTCACCTCAAATCTTTTCATCCTAGAAAGGAAAAGATTCTGCCTTTTCTCAGCTTCCCTCAGAGGACGCTCTCAGAGGTAAAACTGCTGTGCTTGCAGTTGTTGAATTTCTGAGCTGTGTATTCTTGCCCTTTCCTTCTACACCAAACAGTGAAATGTTTGCTGCTGCTGTCCAGGAATTCATCTGTTGGTATTTTAATATGCATGTGTATGATCACTCAGTTGCTACAATTACACTGTGGGAATTTGTTTCTAAAAATACACCAATCTCTGCTGCTCTCCAACACTAGCATGGGGTAATGGCTCATGTTCCCTAGCTGCTAGTCACACATAGGAAGAAGTTAATCAATACAGCTGGCAATACATAAAAATTCATACTACAGCAATTATAATTACAATTAATTTCCCCTTCACTTAAAAACATCATCTTCTAGCCTGCATTATGACAGCTTCAGATTTACAATGCATTAAAACATTCATGGGCTTCCCTTTGCTAAATAAAATCCTGTTACTTTGCTTGAGAGCGTCTTTGGAGTAGTTCAAAGTGGAAAGGTTTGTTATGGGAATCTTAAACCAGCTCTTACTCCAGCAGGTGCTCTGGTGCTATGAGACCCCAATAAAGATATCAGACCCACCAGAGATTTTGCATCGCTCAAGTTATGATTGCTGTACTTTGTCTAGGGAAACACATGTGCACACCATCTTTTACATTTAAGGTGCAGCAAACTTCCTGATCTTGTTCTCTCTCCTCTTCTGCATTATTTAAATCACAGTTGAAAGTACTATGAGTCAGTGGAGGCTGTGAAAAAAGCTGACAGAATGCCATTCATTTTTACTATTACAAAAAGCCGTATTTTGGAAGGATTTTGCATTACAAACAGTGCCTCTGATTCCAGAGGAGCTACTCTGTATATAGCCTTACTCAACCTTACCATTGTATATTTTGTCCAAATAATGTCTGCCTGGTGAGAAAAGGAAGGGGCTTGGGAGCCTGAACTTCACTATTGTAGCCAAAAGTCACAGTGATGAGACATTGTGTGGAAATCAGTGTATTTCAAATTACAGCACTGACTGCGGAGTAATGGCTGTTGCATCTCTGTTCTTCCCTCTCCCTGCCCATAGAATTAGAGCAATAATGTTAGAAATGGCAAGGGGCATTCATGAATTAATGCTAATTTTAGATTTTGTCAGTGCTTTGGAGTTGTTCACTGAGCGGTGCTACATTGGTTGGTGTCTGTTAGAAGACACATAAAGGTCTGAAGCCACAAAAGAGTTCTTCTTGCAGTGGGGTTTCCAGCCATGGTTCTCTCACAGGGAGGGGATTGGCCATCCCTGAGAAAAGGCAATGGAAATAGAGGGGAATGCACGTGGAAGTCATGT
This sequence comes from Catharus ustulatus, assembly GCF_009819885.2. Classification (NCBI taxonomy): domain Eukaryota; kingdom Metazoa; phylum Chordata; class Aves; order Passeriformes; family Turdidae; genus Catharus; species Catharus ustulatus. The sequence continues at coordinate 11,325,095 of NC_046223.1, forward strand.
TCTGCACTCATGCAATAATCCAAAGCTGCTTCCAGTTTTACCCCTCAGAGTCTGTTTTTACTCCTCATTGTATCTTTCTTCCAAAAATGGGGTGTAAAAGGAACCCCTTAATCCTTGCTGCAGGCTTTTCACTTTTAAATTTAAAAAACTGTTTTCCCCTAGAGGCTGTAGTCAATCTGTTACTTTCCTGAGAGTGTTTTTTCTACCTAGAGCCATATTCTGTCCTTAGTTGTGGTCTGGATCTCTCTTAGACAGCCATTACCTTTCTTGTTAAACAGAAAATTTCTTAGAGAGCAGCCAGGAAAGAATCCTCTCTGCCTCTTGGAGCATGCAGTGCTGGAGCTGCTACTGGAGCTTGTCATACATTACAATACTGTCAGCACTGGCCTTTCGCCCATCAAAGAGGTTTTGGGAGCCAGACGAAAGCAGAGCCACTGAGCACTGTCAGAAACCTCCAGCATTCCCATCCATGCTTGGCAAGAGGCTGCTCCACAAGAACGGAGCTTTACTTGTTTGCTCCATCAAAGCAACTCCAGCCCATGGCTCTGCTGTTAGTAGCAGATTGCTTAGTGCTGAAATCCTGCTTTTCTCTGCTGCTTAGATCTGCTGTTCAGCTTCAGTGGAGTTTTTCTGATTAACCAGGCTTTTGTTCCTGCCTTTCAGAGTCACAAGGAACCCTGCTCTGCCAACCAGGAGTCAGCATAGCTCTAGTTTGCTGTCACTTCTTACTGCTGAGAGAGAGCAACAGGTCTCCTCCTGCCTGCTGGGAAGGGAACTGCTGAAAGACACCTCCTTCTCAGGGTCTTTCACAGAATGACCCCTCCTGGCATCACAGCCCTGGTCTAGCAAGGCACCAGTGAGGAAACTGAAGCCTCAAAACTTCCACAGGATAAGAAATGTGTAACTTCTGAAGAATGCTGGAGCTGATGTGATGTTTCAGAGCCAGCCTCTATTCTCAGAAAAGTGGTGAAAGTCATAATTTAAAAATAAAATCAAGTGAGTGCTAGCAAAGTCATATTGGTGGTATTCCTGTGAGTAAATCCCTCAACATGAATTGGCTTCACTTGAAGCTCAGAAACACTCCACCAAAATAAGGCCCAGCTATGAGGTGTCTGTAGTGCAACTGGAGAGAAGTACACATGGCTCTTGCCACATCAGGTGTCCTCCTCACCCCCTCTCTTCTCCCCAAAACATGCCTGTAGTTTACTACAGTATTACACATCAAACGAGAGCCTTCCAAAGGACTCTGCAGGAGTTAGCCCATGCAAGTGGTGGGATTTAATGTATACCTCCCCAGGTACTTCTGCAGGTGCTGCGCTTCTGCTATCTGTTGGGGACTAGATGATGCTTTTATACCATTCAAAGCCATTTCTGGTTTGCATTGAGGTTACCAAATGCCATGTTTTAAATCAGAATCTCCAGATGTCAATATATTCCTTCTTAGGGTTGTGTGCAGTAAGGAAAGGGCCAATCTCTCTCTAGCTTTGAGCAGGGATGGCTCCAGATTAACACTTTTGGCTTAGAGCTAGGATGAATTTCCTGTGCAGCATCTGAATCAGTCATTTTATTGGGAGGAAAAAACACAGAACTAGCTGTATTCACATCTGTTCATCTGCTGCTTTAGTACTGTATGAATTTTGAGGTTTCCCTCAGAAAACCTCCCCTAAGTTTTACAGCCACAAGAGGATGTAGGGCATAACCCTTTAACCAGTTGGGTCACACAGAATTTTTCCCATAACCTTAACTGAGTGAAGTTAAAGAGTACCTGAAAGTCAGGCCAATGTGAACTTTACTTAAGGTGACACCAAAAAGTGAAACACTGGTTCTCATTAATGATGTGCCTCTGGAGCTGATCTGGTGGTTTTACTCATCCTGTAACACTCACCTATGAACCCAGCCCCATCAGAGTGAGATGAAACAGGTGTGTGAATTACACTGTTGTTTTACCCTGGGCAGAAGTGATTAGTGACCTGTGCCTCATAGCCTGGCTCTGAGGTCTGAGCCTGTTAACTCCTGAGGCTTACACTGCCCAGTGATGTCACCAGGAGTCTTGCAAGAGTCAGCAAACTGTTCTTTCCTCTAATGAAATTATTTGATTGTTCTGCATGGTGCATTTAAACTGTAAAGCAATTTTGCACAAGCTGTTACCACAGCTGCACATCTCATTCTAAAGTTTCACGCTACAGTCTAACGAGGGAAAGAGTCTGAAAAAGTCAGGAGATAAAAAAAGCCAGAAGTTAAAGAAGTTGAGAGGTATGTAATGAGCATTGATAGTTCAGATAAAAGACAGACCAACCTAGTGAAGATTTCATGTTTTATTATTATTAAAAGTTCATTATGAAATCAGCACAACACATAAAAATAGATCTGTGGTGAATGATACATATTACTGTTATTGCCCAGTTGTTTTGTGCACACTCTTACTTTTTGAAATAAGAAGGTAATGAATGTAAGATATTTCACCAGTGAACTGTGAAACCAGTGCTCCTGTAGCAGAGAGGCTGTGCTTACTGTTGACTCTATCCAATGTATAATGCAGTCAGAAATAGTCCTCTATTCACACTTAAAAATAAACTCAGTTTTAGAGTATGCCCCAGCTGAAAATAACTGAAGAGTGAGAGCTAGAAATAACTCCTTTCTTAGGGACCTATTTCCATGAAAGTCAAGGGGATTTTTGACATGGATTTTAAAAGCAGGACATAGTTATTTGTTGACAGATAGAGAGGCCTAGCAACAGGAGCTAGGGAAGACCTGTGGCAGAGTAGGAGTTCATTATTTTGATCTTGCACATGCTGCTGAACTCCTTGTTGTAGTAATTGTCTATGCTCATTACAACAGTGATTGCTGGGAGGAGCTGAGAGGGTGTATCAAAGCCAAATAGGGCGTCTACAGCTCATTTCTTTCTCTCCCTGTTTGGGTTGGCCTTGGTTCTAACCCTGCGCACCGGTTATTGCAAAGTGACTTTCACCTGTGTGCTTTCTGATCCACGTGAGAAAATCAGAACAATACCATGATTACAAAACTCCTCACCAGGTCACTTACTGTTCCTACACTAGTGTAAGCTTTTCTTCCTTCTGTGCTTATCACAGCAGGCGTTTAGGGCTGCCTTCAGCCCCTGATTCTTGTTCCTAACATTGGAGTCATGTCAACTCCAGGGGTACTGGGAGGTTGCTAACTGGCTCAGCAGAATTGTTGCTCTGCAGTTTTGTGCATGGAAAGGTCTCTGTGCAGCCTCGGTGCAGAAAACAGTGCTGGAGTTCTCTGGGGGGAGCATTTCCTGTGGATAGGAGGCCAAATGAGCCCCACATCAGATACACTGCTTGAATGTCTGTGGGGAAAATATACCTTAGTGGAGTGGGTACTCCTGTTTTCTCCTGTTATTTATTTGGGAGCTTTTTTGACATCAGGCAAATAGGAACATAAACCAATCCATGCTGTCCAAGCTTGTAAGTAATGCTGGGTTTTTGCCACAAGTCCTGGTAGGGGGTTGCAGCAGGTGGCAGATAAGAATGTGGAAAAATCCCACCTCTGGGAAGCTGCCCTGCCTCTCCGTAGCTTGTGCCCTCGTCTGGCTCTGAAATGCCCACTAATGCCCTCTGAACTCTGCTCTGTTAGGACTACAGCACATCATACTACCCCAGCCTCACTACCAAGCTGATGAGCACTGTGGCTACTCTGGCCTTGTTTCCTCCACAGTGAATAGCTTCAAAGCCAAAGATAAAAATCTCAGTGCTGCTCCCTGCACGAAAATCTCTGGGCTTCAGTCTCAGCCTCACAGCAGGAGAGTGACAAGGGTGGAAAGCTGGCACAGCAGAATGGTGATTCAGGCTCTCCCTTTGGTTTTCAGGCTGTTTACTCAAAACAGCCCTTGAGAAAGATGCTAGGCTTCAAGCACATGTCACATTCAACCGGTTTAGCAATATTACGCCTATTTCTGCTCAAACTAGCCAGGGAGGGGAGGGAGAATGTAATATGTTAGTGCAAGTTCTCATAGACAGTATATTCATATTTAGTACAAAATGTTCTTTCAAGGTGGGGCAAACATTTCTAATTGTGACACAAAAAGAAGGTATTTTGTAACAGTTTTAACAAGCTGCCTGTGAAAAAGCATTTGTGTGAAATATGTTTAGACAGACTACCTCACACGACACTGAAATATTTCAAGGCTCTTTCTGAGCAAGCAATAAGCTAGTTTTGTTTTTTTAAATCAAATCAGCTTTATCACAGCCAATCCCAAACATAACTAAATAATTTGGTTTTGATTTTTTTTTTGGTTAGTTGTATTTTTTTTTCTTTTTCCTCTTTGGAAAAATAAAGCTATGCTGAGTGTTTCCACTCCACATGGGTTTTACCCATTCAAGACTTCTTTCATTGCAGAATCAACATCCTCATTCAGAAGAAACCACAGAAATATTCATCTAATAAATTTTAGCATAAGATTTCAAAGGCTGGTTCATTCACTCCTGAAGTCCTGAAGAATTGCAGCTTCCAAGAGGCTCACAGACTACTTGTCCCTACTGAAAAGCATTTTATAAACCTGGCCTAATTTGGAAACAGTTTTTATTTCATGTCTATTAGGGCTTACATCCAAACCAAAGATATGTATAATCCCTAAATTGTGGAGACTGAAAAATTCAGGTATAAATTATGTAGCACAGTCTCCCATTTGAAACATTTGGATTTGACCCAAAGTCCGACTGAGTAGGAACAATTAAGGCCCCAGTTTTCTCTGACTTACACTGCATGTGCAAGTGTTCTGTAGTTGCTTCTTAACATGATCAGTCAGTGTAAGTCAAGCACGAGTGGAACAGCCCTTGTTTACACAGACATCATCCTTTTTTTGCCTAAAATTGCCTGGCAGTGCCAAGAGTAAAAGAAAAATAGAAAGGCTTCCAATCAGCTGATAGACAGATAGATGTGGAACCTTCCTTTAGCTTGACTTTCTGCCCTTTCTTGTGCTCTCAGCCAAGCTATAACCCATCAGAAGATTTACAGCCATTCTTGTCTCGAAGCCTGGCTCAGAAAGCACAAGAAGGCAGGATCAAGTGGTGGAGTTATGCAAAGGCAAAACCGGTATCAGAGTCAAAAAAGCATTTTCCCCAGAAAGCAAACTCCTGAAGCAGGAACAAATGGGAGTACCCAGCACAGCAGGTGGGAACAGGAGCAAGGCAGGATCACCAGGCCCTGGCTCCCACCTGAGATGCCCCTGACACTGCACTGAGCTCACCTTGGCATCCCTGGTGTAGGCACTGTGCTGTGCCAGGCTTTTGCAGGACAGTGAAACTGTGGGGGCTGTGAAAGTCCAAGGCAGCCAAAATGCTTTTTCCGGGATACAGTAAAGACATGGAGGGGGAATCTCTACTGGTGGGCTGTCAGGGAGATTCCCTTTGGGTTTGTGTTACTGTAGGGTCATGGTGCTACTCACACTTCCCAGTGGACCAGGCCCAGGCTATGGCCCTGCATCAGCAAACCTGGCTTTGGATTTCCAGCTGGAGAAAGCACTAGGCACAGAGGGTGCTAAATTTCTCTCCAAACAGAATTCATATTCTGCCTGCATCAGCTTTGGAATCACAGAGAATTTCCAAGCTGGAGAAAAATCCAAAATACCTCATGTAGAAGCACCTTTCCCTTGGATTTTTATTATCATACTTCTTAAGAATATATTTGGTACCGAAACACTGTCAGCATTCTTTATACAATGGAAAATGACACAGTCATTATGTATCATGTAAAAGAGTAAAAACAGAGTAAGACAGGAACATTTCAGTTCAATCTGGAGTACAAATAGAATCTGATGTACAGATTAAAAGCCACACACCAGATAAAAACTTCATCTGGAAAACAACAAGTTTTCTTTTGGAAGTAGGAAGAAAAGTCAGGGAACATCAAATGTTAAGGCTAAAAATTAAAATTTTAACTTGTATTTTATAGGTGGCAGCCTGATTCTTAATTCATCTGCAGCAGCAGCAGCAACAACCCCCCCTGCTTTACAAAGAGATTTGCACTTGCAAGAAATAAGAATCAGGCTTCTATGCTTGGAGGACTCTGATTGACCTCAACAGGCTTTGGACTAGAGCCACAGTTGGAATTTCAGCTTGCAAGTCTAAGGCTTCTTAACTGCAGGCCAAATTAACACAAAATGAGGCTTTGCATTGGCATTCTACCCTTAACTTTGGATATTCCAGTTCTGGTTGCTTTAAACCACACTTTTATTGCAGGTTTAACATAGCTCTGTGTGTGAGATACTCTTTTTGTTTTTTCTTAAATACTGTGCTACAAAGGATGTTTTTATAGACTGTATTTTAGTCCCTATATTATGTGTTTTCAAAATTGCCTAAATGTATGTTTATATCATGATTAGAACTACTCAGAAAGACTCACTAAAGTCCACTCTGAGCAGCCAAGGAAAAAAGTGTATTTAGTCCTAAAGAAGTCAAGAAAAGTGGCTGTGTTCATTTATAGTGTAGCGCAATGACTGTGTTTATACAGCTATACCTACTATTTAAAAAGCTACTTGAAAAGTTATTATTCATGTGCAGTAGCTGATTTTCAAGCATTAATAACTTGGCTGTCTAGACAAGTTTTAATTGTTTTAATTGTCATATCAAAGGCAAACAAGTGTAAAGAATTTCCCATCTCCCTTGGAAAGAGGCTGGTTCTCTTTCTGAACTAAGAGATTGCCAAATTTAACTTTTTCTCAGGTTATGAAAGTACAGAAACCCCACAAATTCGTGCTGTTTAAGTTTTTAAAATGGATTGACTTCAACTCAAACCTATCCTGTGCAGCTAAGTTAGTAAGCCCTGAAAAACAGATTCAAGTGAATATGCAGATTTCCCCCCACCAACTAACATGCCCACATTTTCCCAGGGCCTAGAGGGCTCCATTAAAATGTAACTAAATGTGCAACAGGAAACACAGTTTTTTCAAGAACGATATGTAAAGTTTACCCAAAGAACCTAAGACATTTTGTACATTCAAAATGTTTACACTTTGCTGTTCTTAATTGTCAGTAAGATTGTACATTTTTACTAATAATACATACAATGAGTATAAATAAATAAACTACAGATAAGTTTTAAAAATTGTATTAACAATACGTTGTGCAAAAACTCATAACGATCTACATTCTATGCAAATACCCTGACTAAAATACACAGGCTGTGTCAATAAACCCTCAGTCAGTTTTTGCACAGTCCTTGGGCCAAACCAGCAGCTGAGGGAAATCACCAAAATTCCATTACAAGCTATGGAGGTAATGCTGATTTACACCAGCAGAAGGGCAGCCCCAAGGTGTGTGCAAAAATGCCATAGAAATCAGTGGGAATTGTGCTTGACTAAGGACTAGACAGTTTGATTGTACCCCATTAAAGTGAGTGGGAGTTTTGCCATTGACTTCCATGGAACCAGGCCTAGGCCCTGGGTAAGGACATCAGCACGTGGCCCTATATTGTGCTACACTACTCCACTTCAGTGCAGAAACAATATTTGCAAAAGAAAAACTTGTTTTTGTAGTCACTACTGTTCAGTAACCGGTTTTAGTGCTGCATTTCAGAGATTGCCTTTTCTGTGAGACTTGAAATAAGACTGCAAGTCTTTCTGAATCCATTCCAATTTGATTATCCAGCACAGGTGGGCTACTTTGATCCAAGAAAAACAGCTTAATGTCTATAAACCAACAGTGCTCTTCGTTAGGATAAAAAACAGCCTGGTTCATCGGCACAGGAGTGAAGAACTGCAGGCGGAAAAGGAACAGGGCAGCCTTCCTACCATAGCTGTGTCCAGAGCCGGCTGTCACTGCTCCCAACAGATGATGGCACCTGAGCTGGTTTGGAATCTGCAGTCCTAACAAGCTCAGCCCAGTTTTGTAAGCTGAAGATCTCCATTTATCTTTATTGTGTCAATTGCTGACAGTGTTTCAATACGGTGGTAAAAATCAAAGAGCTGATGTCCATCCACAAATATTCTAAAACGGGGATGCTCGCAAAGTATCTCAACCTGTAAAAGATAAAATGTTGAAGCATGTTGTTCAAAGTGTAACTGGGAAGTTGTTTCACAGCACACAAAAGAGCACGTCAATAGCGTTGGTGCAGCTGCACATTGTGCTACTTATGTGCCATGCAGGAGACAGAGGTGAGACCAGTTTGCCCCATTGACTCCAGTTACACTATGATGGATCTGCTCTCACTGCACAGGGACATTAATCCAATCTCACGTTGCTGTAGCAGTAAGCATGAAAGGTTTTGTGTCTTGGAATACGGCCAGAGACAGACTCAAACTGCTAATCACAGCAAGAGGAAATTTTACTTCCAACCCAAACCTTGCATTCCTTGCTACAAAGTTGTTTTTGCTGGTTTTTTGGGGGTTGTTTTTTTTTTTTTTTTTTTGGCTGCATAAGCTCCCTCTCCAATGCTTTCCACACTACTTTTAATTTACTGGAAGGGAGTAAACATGGAAAGGGGATATAAGTTTGTCCTCCCCTCCCACACGTACACAGCTGCTGCAGAACTAAAAATCCTTCACTCCTGCGGCTGCAGACAGTCCCTACCAGACTAGACTCCATCCTGCAGTGAAGGAAATGCAGTGCAGGTTTGCTGGGAATTCAGCTAGGCAGTTCTCAGGAGGTACAGACAAGATCAGGGAGGGACATAGCTCATCTCTCCTCCTGAAAGACCTGCAGAAATGCTCTGGAAAAGCAACAAAGCCTGGAGCTGAACAAGCTTGGACATGTTAGGAGATTCTTGATGTTTGGGGTGGCTTGAGAGGGTGCCCTGCTGTAAAGCTTTGCTGGAACTGCCCCAGCAAGAAGCTGGGACATGAGGGCACAGAATATGCACTTTTACAGGCCCTTGGAGACCTCCAGGTCTAGACACACTAAGGAGAAAATCTTCAGGGAAGCCACATGTAAATCCTGGGTCATTTCCAGAAGCTGGAAGTCCTGAGTGAAGTGCTGCTACCAGACACTTGACTCTGCTGCTATTACAGTGTATAAAAACGGGAACAGGGCCCGTGACAAACTGACTGAGCCAAAGCCCAAGTGATTTGGAGCACACTGCACCGGGAGAAGTGGCAGCATGCAGCCCAGGAGAGCTGGAACTCCCAGATCTCTGGTAGTGTACCAGGTACCAGGGAAGTGGCTGTGCTGCCATGGAGCTCCTGTGTCACTGCAGCAGTGCCTGCCTGAGGCCTTGTTATGTAAAAGATATGGTTAACACTGCTCACGGTCCGCTTTTTACATCACCCGCAGCCACGCTACAGTGCTAATTGGACTGGATCATAAGTAATTGGCAAGAACACTTAATAGTCTAATTTATTCACTGAGAGGGAGACCATCAAAGGTACAAAGTCAATTGGGGCCTCAATTCTGTTTGAGCATTTGGGAAAAAAGGAGGAAAAAAAGGCAAAATAACAACTCCCCTTCTACAGTCTCTGATGCTAGATGTGCAATATTGCTGTCCTGTAACAACAGTTGTCATTAGTGGGAAATGCACAAAACTTGCTCCGGGTAATTTGTCTGGCTTGTCTGAGGGCCCAGTCACCACCCAGTGCAGAAGGCAGTGGAATCCTCTCAGATGGAACAGGACCCAGCCTCCAAGCCTTTTCAAGTTCCCACACCACCAAAGGGTGTTGCCAATCCTTATGGGAGGGTGAGTTTGTAGAAGCAAGTAGAGCGCAACCAATTTGCAGCAAAACCAGTCACAAACACCCTCTTAACACCAAGCATCTGAGGAGACGGTGAGCTTTTGGGGTTGGGGGAGATTATCTTGGGGGCAAGAAGGATTAAGAGAGTTTGGCAGCTGGTCATAGCACTGGCATGTAGCAGAGGGGCCAGTGAGGTTTTGTAAGAGGGACAGGGAGGAGGAGGGGTTTTCTGGGTCAGCTGCATGGAAAAGGCATGCAGCCTTTTTTCCTCAATGTAGTGAGAGAAAAGCAGCCCTCTGCAGCCGCATAGTTTGTTAGTCCTGATTTGCAAAGACATCTTCACATAACCATAAACACTACAGATGGGAATCTGCTTCTAGGTCAACCCAGTCCATCCACAGCACCACAGCACTTCCATGTACACCATTTTCAAGTGACTACAGATTTAAATTAGAGGGAAGGTTTAATCCCAGGGTTCAGAAAAGAATACCACTATTGCTTAGCTGTTTAATCTGCTAACACGAAGAGCTATGGTCAACCTTAACGTAACATCCCTGGAGACAAAGGATGAAGATGATCCTTATTAGCTGCACTAAACTGCAAACAGTATGTCCATTAAAAAAACCAACAATATATACAGCAGTCCCACTGAATATTAACATTCTCCAGTAATAACTTGTAATGCACTAATAACATAGAGGTACTTCTTAATTTATGGTTATAAAACTAAGCTCAGGAAGTTGCGCTTCATCACACAGTATTACAGCCTCCGACTTGTCATAGTGCCCAGGTGAGGCGTTCACAGCCCCATCTGAACTGCCTGCAGCTGCACGTAGCAGCGGGATCTCCATGCAACTTGATGGATACAAACAAACCAGCAACTGGTGTCTCAACCAGAGCAGTGCGGGCTACACTGGGATTTCATGAGAGGCACATCAGGTTCTGCTGCAACTTGTATCAAATGACACTTTATCAGACATGGTGCAAGCCACTGCCATCCTGGTACTCACCCTAAAAGGCTGGTCCGGTATAAATGGAAAGTAAGGAATAGATGATTGCTCTTCCCCCCATTCTCCAGCTACACAAGAGTTTCTGACAAACTGTCTCTCTGTAAACACAGCTTTCAGTTCTATGGCTACATCTGCAGGAGGATCTTCTGATTCCCCACAGGTCAGACTGATGCCAAAGCTGCAACACAAACAGAACAGCTCTCATTCAGCCAGAAAAAAGCGAGTAACTCCCAAATGCCACCAGTCTTATTTCCCAGCTTATTAAAGCCACATAGCGGCACAGGCTGGAAGACAGCTCAGCTTGTTCAGAGCTCTCTGAAAGCTCATCAGGGACACGAACATGGTTATAGAATATATATGTGTGTGTGCGCATGGCGTTATGCATGTATCTGCACACATATGCAGACATGTATGTTTGATACGCTCCTTCACTCCCAAGTGAAAACGGAATCCCTTGAAGAAATGCCCCCTCTATGGGTCAAGGGAGAAATCAGCATGCTATATTTAAAACGATAAAAATAATCCTTTCCAGAAAGGAGGGATCCGTGTGGATCTGTGTGTGTGTACGTGTGGGTGGCCGCCCCCTTTGCCCCCTCCCCGGGCCCGGTGCCCCCGGCACGGGCAGCCCTGCCCGGGTGTTACCTCTCGGGGTTGAGGTCCACTATGCCCATAACTAAGATCTTCTTTCCCGGCCTCATTCCTCCTTTGATGTGCCCACAGAAAGGGACGATCTGGAAAGGACAGCGGGAAGGTGGCGAGGGTCAGCTCGGCATCAGCAGCGGCCGCCCTTGTGCAGTCGGAGCTGAGCGGGGGCGGGGGAGAGTAAAGGACTTGACAAAATAAAATACACCACCACCTCCACCAGAAAAAAAAAAAAAACAACCAAAAAAAACCCCAAAAAACCAAAACCAAACACAAAGGTGGTTTACCAGGCGAGGGAAGTACACATCAGCTTGCACCGGCGATCCCAGGGAGTTGTTTAAATGCCCGTCCTCTATTTTCTGCAGGTAAAAAGGAGAGCGCTGAGGCAGGGCCATGCGGAGCCTCCAGCCCGCCCCGCTCCTCAGGTGCCCTGCCTGGCCTCCCAGCCCCGTGCCGGTGCCCACAGCCGCACTCACCAGCGCGTCCCGCTCCGCCACGGTCCCCGCCATCTTGTGGAAGCGGTGGCGCCGGCGCTGGGGACAGGGCGGAGGGCGGGGGAGAAGGAGGGAGGGAGGGATGGAGGGAGGGGGGGTCTGTGGCAGCCCTGGTGGCGCAGGGGTAGCGGCGTTGCCGGAGCGGAGCCGGTGCAGAAGTAGGAAGGCGAGGAGGAGGAGGAGGAGGAAGAGGAGGAGGGGAGGTGGCCGCTGGCACTGCCTCGCCCGGCGGGGAGCCCAGCCGTTGGCCCGAGGGCGAGCCGGGCAGGGCAGGGCAGGGCGGGGCGGGGGCTGCTGCCGCTTCCTCCGCTCCGCGGCCCCGCGGCGGGGCTGTCCCTCGGCAGGGCTGTCCCTCGGCGAGCGGTGGGAACGCGGCTCCGCTGCGCTGAGGGGACGGCGGTGGGGACGGCGGTGGGCCCGGGCGCCTCACCTGGCGCCTGCAGGTGATGGCTGCCTGGGGAAGGGCCACAGCAGCCCCGCGCCCGTGGTGTCAGGGGTCAGCTTTATGTCCGAGCTTGGACACCTCGGCGAAGAGGGCGTCCTGGGTGACTCCCTTCCTTCAGAGGTGGGGACAATGCTCGGTCCCTCCGAAATGAACCTCCACCCCTCCACCCTCCGTCGTGCCCCGTGGCGAGGACCCTCAGGGCGCTGAGACCCCGAGCGGGGTCTGTGGGCAGAGCTCAGGCCCGAGGGTGAGGGGACTCTCCCGGCTGAGTGCAGCCGCAGCTGCCCGGGGCCCGCCGTGCCTGCAGCCTCCGGCGAGGTGCGGTAATTGCATAAGGCGGGCCGTGCCGGTGAGCTGCCATTGACATGCAGTGGCCGTAGTTATGCAACGCGGCGGTGTCTGCGGCCGTCCCGCTCTGCGGGAGCACGGCGACCTCCGGCCGAGGCCACCGGCGTGCCGCGCAGGGAATCCCCCGCCTTTAGCACATCGGGAGTGACTCGACCCGCCAAACGTGCTGTCATGGCCCTTTTGATGAGTTCAGGGTCCTGGGTGGGGGGAATTGAGGAAGGCTTTCTTCACCACTGGGATATGATGGCATGAGCATTCCTTTAGGAACGTGACACAGCAACTGGATTTGGCCTGTGCTCTGCTGGACCTCATACAGGTGCCTTGGCTTTCCGTGCTTCTTGCTTACACACTGGGCTGGGTTGGTGAATGTCCCTGTCCTTCCTCCTCCAAGGCACTGTGAGGATTAATTACATTGAGTAAAGTGGAGTGGGAGAAGCAAAGTCACTGCAATATTTAGGGTTTCAATATGATGGTGTCTGTTGGGAAACACTTGCAATCAGTGGGTGATGCCATGAGGAATCAAGAGGTACTGAATGTAAGAATAGATTGTGCAAGTGTTTAGACGCTTGGCTATTTTTTTCAATAGTGCCCACTAATTTGGATGTGTTTTCCTCTCTGGATGCCCAGTTGGAAATGGCTCATAGAAGCTCACGTTTGGAAGTCGTGTACTGAAGTCATGGCTTCTTCAGGGTGTACCAGCACAGCTGGGCACAGAGGCAGTGAGCATCCCTGTAACCCAGGTCTCATCACAGGAAAACCACTGTTTTTTTCTTGCCATAACACTGAATGTCTCATCACCACACAGAAAAGCATCTTTCTGAATTTGTAAATAGTGCAGTAACATGAATCCATCACACATCAGAAACAGCTGGCTTTACAGTGGTCAGGTGAGTGCACTCACAAGTTTACCACAAAGTGGAACTGGAATTAGCTTGATGTGTTTCAGCTCCTGTATGCTGCTCACCTCACTCTGAGGATGATGATGCCCACTGCATTATGTTTTCTTTTTCTCTTGGCCTAAGAGAGAAGAGAAATCATCCTAAGCTTTTGGTATTGTATTATTTTTAAATTTAGTTGTATGGTGTTACACATTGTCCAAAGAACTCTTTTCAGAGCCCTTTGTCTTCTCTGCTGTACAGCGGGCCATTTTGTTGGATAAAATTTAAATTCATTGGACATAAAAATCAGGCCAGCCAGTTGTTTGTGCCAAAGCATGATGTTTTATGAAGGGAGAGGCCATCATTATGTATTTGTTTTGTAGCTGGTTTTAAATGAACTTTTTCATTTCAAAATAATTGAATAGCAAGACTTGTCCATTTGGCTAGCTGCTTTGCCCTTGTGCTTGTCTTTTTGGCATGTTTTCCCCAAATTAGCACAAATGCAGCATTTGTTTTGTTGGCCGTGGATTGACAGGAAGAACCCGCACTGTGAAATTTTGATGGAAAAGGGCATTCATGAGTTTTTAAAGCTCTGGTGGCCTCTGTTTCTGTGCTATGCTATAATTTTAGCTTGTAACAGTCCAGGAGGACACTGAAATCCTCTGTATATCCTGAACAATGTGAGGCGACCATAGAGGAGCTCTGCCTCTGTGTGCTGCTGTCTTGCCTGCTGTCACTCCTGTAGTTTCTCTGAGGGAAGTGTTCTCCAACAGAAGATTACCTGCATTTCCCAGCAGTCCATGGAGCAGGATTCCATGTCTGGGCAGCAATGTGCCTCTAACCCATGGAGAGGCTTCCTTGGGACCCACCTTCCCAGAAGGTTCCCCTCTGCAAAGAGCTGCAAAGTAAGTGCTGCACCTAAGCTTCTCTATTTGTTCTTCTGAAAAAGGAGAGGTCTGAGCCAAATCTGTTCCCTCACCCAAGTAGTCCTTGTTAAATCATCTGCACAAAATAGCCCCCATTCAGTATTTTTAACAGCTTTCTTGGCAGGGAAGCTCTTGAGCTATCATACTTGAGGGCCTGAGCTTGCAGACCTTGTGGCAGTAGCTGGAGCAACATGATAAATATTTGTGCACCACTGAAAGGATGCTGAGGTACAGCCTACCAAACTTGTCTGGCTGACCAAGTGCAAAAAAACCTTGTGGATAGGTATTGTCTTCCTTTTCTGGGTTTGTACAGCCTTTTGCACAGTGGGCGCCTGGGACTCTTGAAATGCAGAGAATCATATAAAGATTAAAAAGAAGTGACATGGTGTGAGCATCATTTGGCAGCAGTTAATGACATGCCCAGCCCAGCCACCAAAGCCGTTGCTGAGAACTGGCAAACCCAGAACTTCATCTTAATCCCAGCACCTTGTATCTTGCAGCCACTCCCTTTGATGATTTGAAAAGGTGTATCTAATTCTTAGCTGGCCTTCACGGGCAAGGAATGCAGCACGATTGCAAATTTGGTGTGGTATAATTACCCTGCCTTTCTTGCCCCATTACCACTGACATTACTCTCCTCATACCTGGGTTTATAGGCTGACTTGTAGAACCTCTCCGGTTTGTTTTGCTTTTTTAATGACAATGTTGAGAGGATGGGAGGTGTTTGCTGGTTTCATGGAAGCTTCCTTTGGTTTCTGGGTGGCAGGGCACCCCACTCCTTGTTTTTGTAAGACTCGGAAAAAGCTGAGTAATACAATAAAGGAGAATGTCTGGGAATAAATGTGATTCGGTGATTGGAGCCAAGTGTTTAATAGTTCAGAGGAAATGCTCCTTTTCAGAATTACACCTGAATGGCAGTGCTGATAAACAATTATTTGGGTTGTGTGGTACCTTTTTTTTACCTTGTAGCTTTGCCCCTGCAAATCCTCAGTTAGAGGGGTTTTTTCAGGTGTAAGTTTACCCTGGGCAGGATGTCCAAAGCAGGACTTGGGAGAGGATGGTACTGACAATTACAGGGGTTTGATAGGGACAGGGGGCTGGAAAGCAGAGCAGGAGATGTTATACATGCCCTCTTGCTGCATGGCTTCAAAGTGTTCCGAGGACAGGTTCCTCTGGCACTCTGCACCGAGGTCGAACCATGGGGTGCTGTGTTCTGGTGGAGATGTCCCTGATCCTGCCCTCCCATGCTCACCCGTGGGAAAGACAAGTGACAATTATCAGCATGGACAGCGTGGAGGGAGTGTTCAGCAGCCTGTGTGCTTTCACAGACTTGTCTGTCACATCCCCGTGGATGGAGGAGGAAACCTGAGGCCAGCACCCCTCTCTTGACATTTATTTCATGTGACTTCACTGCTTCTTGTTGCCCCCGAATTATTGCAGTCAAGGGTTTTGCCCTTAGGGTTTGAACTCTGGCTGTGCATGAACCCCCTGGAGAAGTTGGTTTTCTGGGGCTCCCAGTAACAGATGGTGTTTAAGGAGATGGTCCTGGTGGCTGAGTCTCTTGGTCACACACAGAACTGCTGCCCATCTGGTGCAGAACATGTGTGTATCAGAAACATCTGTCTTGAAGGCTGTTTACTGAAGTTTGCCCCAGGATCTGAAGGCATGTGCATAAATGCATGTCAGATACAGTGGAAGCCACCTCCAGCTCACTGCTTCCTCTCCTTTTAGCAAACAGAGCACCAAACTTCACCCACAGCTCCCTCTGTCCCCTGGACCAGCTCTGGGTGTTGTGTGAGAGGAAGGGGCTGGCTGGGGGAGAAGAGCAGGGAGGTCACCATGAAGACATGACATTTGTTACACTTTCCCACTGGCTCCTGCATTGCTGATTTTGGGTGACTCGTGGTTCCCACATCCAAGAGGCAGGCATGAGAGATTCCCAACTTGGCCCATGTCACACAGAGGGCAGAGGGAGCCCAAGCTTGGGCAGCACCTCTGTCCTGCCACCATGCCCTTCCCCACGAGTGCAAAGACCCCTCTCTGCTCTCTTTCTGGGGGGCAGCAGGGCCTAAGGCTGTTTCTGCTCTCTTTCTGAAATGGAAAGAGCAGTGGGTGGACACAGTGCTGGGGTAAGCTGGGGGATGCTGCAGCCATAGCTGGGTAGGGGAAACACAGCTCCCCAGCTGGGGAGAGGTGTCCCTGTGGCTGCAGCAAGCCTTGGGCAGAGCTGCCTGACAAGAGAGAAGAGATGGCTTCATGGAGCTCAGCTTACTCCATGTCCATTCCTGCTGCACAGGACACTACAAGGACCCAAGAGAGCCTGGGCAACCCACCTGGAGTTGAGCTGTCTCCATGTCATTGAGAGTCTCTGCTCTGGGCTTAGTCACTGGTACTAGTGCTCCAGCTGAGCAGTAGAGGCACCACTGCACACGTTCTCCTACTCCTGTCTTTCCTAGTGGAGTCCAGCCAGTGCTGGGAGCCTGGAGAAACTGGTGGAGGCCAGCAGATGACAGTGGGAGACTTACTGCTGGCTCTGGCTGTGCTGTGGTACAGGGATGTGCAGCCAGTGGAGTGAGCTTGTGTGGGAGGGAGGGAAGGGGTATCCCATGGTGCCAGTCAGAGAGATGGAGAGGTCTGGGGAGCCACCAGCAGCACTGTTAGGCTCACTGGCAATACTGGGAGAAAATCTGTCATGGAGGACAGAGAGCCTGGGAGCACAGAGAGTCCTGGCTCTGCTGTGCTCAGTCTGCTTGTGCCAGGTAAAAACTCATCAGTGGCTCTTTCTACTGAGGGGCTGCTCTCCCAAAGGGAACAAAATCCTGCCTCCTTCTGCCTTTCGGATTTTCTCAGAGTTCTGTGACTCAGTTGCTGCAGGTGCTGATTCATGTTCAGCTGATGAAGTGCTGTGCCTCCTGCACCCCCCCAGTTGATGTCCATGATAAAATGGTCTTACCTCTCTTCTGACTGTTGACACAAGGTTTTCTGGAGTGGGGAGCTGTTTGGGGATGAATCCTGAGGGAGGATTGAGTTTGGGATCATTCCTTGTCCCAGCATCCTTCCTAACAGGCAGCTGGTTTGAGCTGAGATGCTTTAGGAGACAAACCGAAGCAGAGCATCCCACCCAAGTGTGGAAGGTAAGGGACCTGTGGAGGTCTGCTGGTCCAGCATCTGCCCCAGCAGGATTCCCCAGAGCAGGCGGGCCAGGTACCATGTCCTGCTGAGTTTCGGGGATGTCCTTAGAGCAGCGCCACATGATCAGAGTGAGGGCGGGACATAGGCAGGGCATGGTGCCAGGAAGGGCTGTTATGGATTAGAGAACCTGGGTGTTCAAAACCTAATGAATTAAGTGGTGAATGAGTGAAATGACATGTTAGATTCCTATGCACAAAGGGGATTGAGCCTTTATTTGCCAGGGTTTTCTGTTTGCTTTCCTAATGAGCTCATAAAATATAGTTGAATTTATGAAGTACCTTCTACTGCAAAGATGAGGTTTCCAAACATACCATGACACTGCTCAGTCCAGAAGAGACTTTCTGTAACTTTTCACTGTCTGCAGGACAGGGTGGGGGCTATCCACTATTTTGAAAAGCTCTTTGGGGAATATTCTTCATCTGTAATTAAAAAAACCTGCCTTAATATTCTTGCCTTTAAAATACTTTCTGTAAATGAAATGAGGAACATGGGAATCTCATTTTTATGTTTTAATTGGTGGCCCCAGCAGTTCAAGTAATATGCAGAGCAAATTCTGCACTTAGTCATATGTGGGCAGTGCAGTCCCTTCTGGATTTCCTGGACACCACTGGTTTGTCCAAAGTGGTTTGCTGGTTTTGGTGCATTAGGAGCAGAGACAGCCTTTGAGTCCTGAACATCTGCAGGCACAGCGTGAGACTCACAACTTGTCTTTCTTCTCTTTATCATTCAACATTGCCTTCAGAAGATCCCATTCAATCAGCACATCTGCCTAGGCTGGGAACAAGGCCATTCCTGTGAAGACAGGGATAGATGGGAACTGTGCTGAGTGGCTGATCCAGCCAGGTTTTCCAGCCTGTGCACGTGGGCTTCAGGTGCTGCATTCTCACCCACACTTGTTGCAGTCTGAACTCCTCTTCCTGTCTGGGTCATGTGAGGTACCCTCCATGAGCAGCACTTTGCTCTTACAGGCATCCTGCTGTGCATTGCAGCAGTTCAGAACTAAATAATTTATCTAGGAAGAATGTTTTCTACATGACTTAGAAAATGGAAGAGAAGAGGAATATTGCAACAGCAAACTGCAGGGTGGACAAATGCATTCTACCTCTCAGTTTCTGAGCATTGCATTTTGCCACTTTTGTTTCAAAATTGCTTTCTCTCCAATA
Organism: Catharus ustulatus; assembly: GCF_009819885.2. Lineage (NCBI taxonomy): Eukaryota > Metazoa > Chordata > Aves > Passeriformes > Turdidae > Catharus > Catharus ustulatus. The sequence goes on from NC_046223.1 coordinate 11,343,833, forward strand.
ATTATCTTCAAAAGAGAAAGCTGATCCCAAGTGTTCCCCCTTTTTTTTTTCTTTTCTTTTATATGTACATTTTAGGGTGGTTCATTGATTTCCATTTTTAATAATAAAAGTGAATAAACAAAAGAGAAAAGCCCCACAGCGATATATTACCTAGTACTTAAAATACAGAGAATGCTCATATGTGCCACAGCACACTTCATCTGTGGACATCAAAGTGTCTCACAGAGGTCGTAATCCTCATTTCCAAGATGAGGAAACAGAGGTGCTGAGAGAGAAAGTGGCTTAGCAGGTCAGTGACAAAGCAGGGCAAGAGTCCCCTGAGCCCGTACTACAGGCAGAGGTGAGGGAGCAAAGAACAAACCTGTCCTCACCTAATCAGGACAACTGAGTCCCAAGTGCGGTGAAGGCACAGTGACACTGCAGGGAGAACACCAAATCATGCCACAAGCCATAGAGCCAGCAAAGCCTGGTTTCTTCCAGTTTTGTGTCTACTCCAGTAGTCCAGGGTTGTCTGCTCTTGGCCTTTGATGTCACAATAATGGAGTTCCACTTGTCTTTCACCAAGGGCACTGGGGGAGTTTGACTTCTCAGATTTTTGTCTGTTTTCCCAGAACTTTGGGGTACTTGAGAATTTTTGAGCCTTTCTGTTGTCTGTGATCACTGAAGCAGTGGAGTCACAAATAACACATCCTTTCATGTACACACAGGCATGTTGGTCTTGGCATTGCAGTTGAGGGTTGCCTTATCCTATGGAACTACTCAATCACTCAGCACTTTAATGCTGCAGATCTGTGGCTTGAACATTTTCTATTCTGTAACAGAGTTCTGGAAGTGGATAAAGGGTGGCGCAGTAAGGATGTTCACGATGTTGGTTCAGTAACCGCTTACGGGAAAATGTTTCCCAAGGGGAGAGACAAAATTGGACTTTCAGCTGTATAGCTTCAACTTATTTGAGCCCTGAGAGGCTCACAACACAGTAAGACTCATTCATGTTGTTCATTTGATGAATAACTTGAGTGAGAAGGTTTCTTCATGCCTGCAGCCATGCCCCCTTGGGTCATGGTCCTCTCACATCTTGTTACCCAAGGAAGGAGAGATTCAATGGGAATTTTGGTGGGAAGATCTAACATAGCAGGCTGTAAACTGTCTTGATTTGTAAACTCTGGAAATACTCTGGTGTGGCTGTTCGGCTTCCTTGACGGTAAATTGAAACCTGCTGATAAGAGATTGGCTTTCTTAACTTTAAAAGACCTGTTAAAAGTAGGCCATAGGTGCCACAGGTCCGCTACCCAAAAACTGAAGGCACTTGCTCTAAAGAGTCCCCCTGGTGTTTCAGGAGTGCTTCTAATGGCTAAGAAGAGAGCATCGTGCTCTCTGAGGACTAGATGACAGCTGCTGGATGAGCGGCATGAGTTTCATGGTGTGATATGGCCATAAGTTAATTAAAGGTTTTGGAGTATTCTCCATAAGGGGATTTACCTCTGAAACATAGACACAATTTGGGAGATTGTCCCATAGTAGGAAGCAGGATGGTTTATCTGGAGGGGAAGGCCCTCACACATTAGCTACTAGTCCACTGGCTCTCTACTGAATGTTTTACATCCCCAGGTGCTTTATTAATCTTCCCTTAATACTAAGACTTTTTGCTGATTATCAATATGCTCCTTGGACTAGTAAGGCTTTACTGGCTGTTGTTCAAAACAATTACTTGGACAACATACACAAATGGAGGAATACCTGAAGACCCCTCTTCTTCAAACCTTACCAGAAGAATATTCTTTTTACTGGGCTAGGTGTACTTGGTCCTCCATCTCTTCTGTGTCAGGAACTATTTTTCATTGGCTGCGCAGTGGTCTGATGTGAAGATGAGCCAAGACATCTTTCCTTCCCTCCAGCCAGTGTGGGTGCTTTGACAGGATGTGCTGGATTGATCTCAGACTGAAGGTGAGATCAAGGTGCCTTGCCTTTGGTGAGCATCACAGTGCCCTTGGTTGATACACTGCATCTGGGCATGACAATATGAGAAATAAAGCAAGGAACAATTCTCTTTTGTTCCCATGTACCAGTGGGATTCAAAATCCAGCTGGAGGAGGCAGGAGGTGCATTTTATTAGTGTTTAGTGTTGGCCATTTTAGGTGTTAATTGCAATTACCCAGCAATTATGGTACCTCATATTGGAGGTGTAGGTGAGTAACTGGGGATTGGGTATTTCCCTGCTGGATCCAGACACAGGAGATGCCTCCAGAAGGGAGGTGTAGGAGTTTCTGTCACCACACCTAAATCCCTTGTCAGTTGTAGGCCAGAGTGCCCAGGGTAATTAATTGTTAATGATGGAGGAGCTGCATTGTTTGTCCACTGAATAAATAAAGCATATTTTCCAGCTGTTTCCTCCTCCAAGTCTCTCTCAGCTCCTTCCAACTTCCCCACATCATTCCCTTTTTCTAATCTCCCCATCTTTTCTGTGAATTTATTCTGCTGTTTCAGCTTTGGTGGGCAATTCCCAGGGTGACAGAGGGCAACCTGAATGTCCCCATACATCCCCCTTCCCAAAATCATCTGTGTCAAAAACTGATGGTTTTGCCTTTTTGCAATGATCACATTTAATTATTAGTTACATATTGAGGTCAGCAGCCACTCCTATCCCTAAAGAAGCTCTATGCCTTTTACACAAGTGGAGCTGGAGGGCAAGAGCATTTAATGATCAGACCATCTGCAGAAGAATTGACCTTTCCATTTGTCCTTCAAAGCCAAGGTTGCCGTATTTTCCTAGAACCCCTGACCCATATAGCAAGTTGGTGTCCTAGTAGGATGGCTGGTCCCAAGGTGCCCATGTTTCCTGCCACCTGTTTCAGAAACTGCCATGGTTTCAGCATCCTTGTGGAAAACAATTCAGTCATTCCATCAGGTCTTTCCAAAAGCAGGAATGCAGCATAATGGGACACACCAAAACCCATTCTGAAAGCAGTGCACCAGTTAAATGGACAGACCCTGAGGACACTCTGAATCAATATGTAATAACAGTGGTGCTGTATGAAGCTTCCATTCCATCAGAGCAGCTCTGTGACATTGATTTGTGCCAGAGAATAACTGGGAAGCTTTTCTCTCTGTAAATCCACTTCCTAACCTGGCAGACTTTTACAGCATGGAAGTGTCTATGTGATATTAGTTCTAGTTTCTCCCATGTGTTTTGACAGGGATATGTATCTAGTTCTCTTTGTTGAGAGTACATCTCCTTTAGAGGTGTTGGGGTTTTTTTTTCCCTAGAAGAGCTTTACTTGGAAAAAAACTTAATGACAGTTTTATGATGTTCAAATATTAGAGTATTTTCTTAGAAAAGGTACATGTGTTTTTTCGAGCATAAAAACGCATGTGTGTGCAGGATTCTGGGAATCAGTAGAAATTATGTTAGCAAGAACATGGATTTTTTTCATATATTGGGAAAGCCAGTCCTACCATTGAATATAACTCTAAACAAAAATAAGCTGGGTAGTGTTTTTCTCTCATAGGCCACCCAATTTAGAAGTGTTTTCACCATCACCATATCAACAAGGACAACTGTGAGAAGTCAAGTGTGTTGGAGTCAGACTCATCTCACCATCTTCAGCTGTCCAACTTCAGCACCATCAACTCAACACTGAGACTTTCTGTATAAAGGAATTTCAGATGGAATGAACCATCATGGTTTCTGTGGAAATATGAGGTCTGCAATTATCTATTTCTATCCACAGGGTTTTAAGGGAGCCCAGAACTGCCGCTTACAGTGTAAATACCCAGTATCAGCCTAGATAAATCCTGTGTTTGACCCCTGAGATACTCAGTAGGTCTCCAGACTCCCAGTCTCACCTCCCACTCACCTGGGTACAGTGCACACTGTATATATATATAGCACCAGTCCCTGCTCAGCCTGTCTTAATTAATAACAGCTTTATTATCTGATAGGGACCCACCAGAAGATAACCTGTGACACAGAAGGCTCCTGCCCTGAGGATGTTTCCCTTCAGACAGATGGCAAGCAGAAAATATGCCAGAAATGCTCTGCCTCAGAAGGTTCCCTTTCAGGCATTGGTGGCTGGTGTGGGCACCACTTACAGAAGAGGTCTTCAAGGCCAAGGCAGCACGGAAAACCCTCAAGGGAAAAACAAGGGAAAAAGACCCAAGCAATTAGTATTCTCCAGAGAGGGTTTTATTTCAGCTCCTTGCTCTCCCTCTTTGCTTAGCACCATGTGGGAGAGTAGCTCTGCCCAGGGAGATGTAGCATCCACACAGGCAGGAGAAGAGGTGGGAGACAGCACGTACTCAGCTTAATTTTACAGACTCAAAGCAGATTTCAGCAGCTGACGTCATGACTGGTATGAGGTTGGTGGGGACATCGACAGCAGAGGCAGTAATTAAACCCCTGGCATTCTGGCCGGAGGCACAGTCATGTCCTGCTTCATCTGAAGCAGAGTTGGTCTGACACAGCAGAAGCCTTTACATAACCAGGCCAGATTTTCACTTTTGGAGCAACAGTTTCAGAAGAACTACAGAAACTGCAGATAGGATTTGTCGTTACTTACGTGCAGGGGCGTGAGCGCACTTCTGTCACCTTCTGTCTCGCACCTTGCTGGATGACAAGTATGTCAGGGAGTGAGAGCTGGTCTTGCAGCTAACTACCAGGCTTCCGTTTCCATTCCCATTTCCTCTGTGTTTTCTGTTGGGATAGCAGAGGTTTGCACTGGCATGTGAGACATTTTCTTACTGTTCTCTACAACCACAGTCGCATTTCAGAAGCATTTTGGCACATTGCCCTGCTGGCAGCCCACGATCGCAGTAGCAGCTTCTCAGGCTGAAATGTTTTAGTTGCAATGCATTAGCCCATCTCTATTATTGCACAAGTTTTTCCTTTCCCCCTCACTTGCTCTGGTCATATCAGGAGGAATGAACCTTTTTCAGGGAATCTTGAATCTTTTTCAGCATTTGGAGTGAACCTGAATAAGCACTTGTTAGGTTAAAAAGCTTAATTGGAAAGACTTTGTGTATTTCTTGGCTTGTTCTGGCTGACAGCATCTCTTGCAGAAACAGTATTACAACAGCAGTAGTGCAGCAATACACTTAAAATGGCTTGGTGCATGTAAATATGATTGTTTGAAGGGGGAGGAATCATACTGACATGCCTTCCGACTCCTGATGTGGTCATTGCCTATCCCATGAGCATGCTTTCCTTGTAGACACACTCACCCAGTGGTTTCCTGGAAAATAGAGGCTTAAAACTGATAGGCATTTTCTAATAACACTTAAAACTGTGGGATAATTAAAGTCAAATGCTTTAATTCATCGGTTCCCTTTTCAAGTAAAACCATTCAGCCAGAGGAAGAACAGATGACTCCCCATGAGTTCATCAGCTGTAAATCCAGGGTGTAAAGCAAAACAAACACATCATAAAACTTCAGCCCTGTTTTTTTCCCACTGTTCTTTAGACGATTCATCTCTTTTGGAAAGCTCATTAGTTCAAGACTTTAAAATCAAGGACTGTACGTGAGGACCAAATATGATATGAAGGTAGAGGACACTGAGGTGTTAATTTGAAGGAGAGGTGGGAAATGTTGGCATCCTTGGTGAGGAATGAAGTGAGCCAGAGAGTGGTAGGCTGGGGGGATGTGTAGTTTGGGGATCACTGCCCAAGTTCAAAGCACTTATGCAGGTACTTGCCTGTAATTATGTTTTAAACACAGACACGAAGATCTTAAATGCATGCACAAACCTAAAACTCTAAACTTGTCACCTCAGCGTGTGTCTGTGTGCTTTTCTGAGTCAAAGCCTGCACAGTGTGTTGGGTTTGGTGAGAGCATTGCTGGGATAGAGGCTCACAATGATTCGGACTGGCAGGGCAAAGCTGGAGTCTTTTGCAGAAACTCAGCTACCACTGTCAGAGTCTGTAGAAGCCACAGTGTCCAATTAACATCTTTAATCTTATTATCTCAAGCCTTTTATCTTCACATTTTCTTGTCTGTTTGTTTGTTTTCTTTAAATTTGTTTACATATACCAGACTGAAAGTTTTTCTGGAAATGCTGGTATGGCTTTTAACTGCAAAAGTGATTCACAGAGAATAATTAATTCAAAGATCTTGGCATCTCTTTTCCTTGTAAAAAAGGTGGTGGATATTCTGTGATTTTCTTGAAAGATTTTTCCCCCTAAATGTGCATGTTTACACTCACACCCACACGAACTCATTTGCAAATGCAAACACTTCCCTCTTCTTTTGGAGCTTTTAATTTCTAGAGCAGCACATCTGACCTGTACAATTAACCCTTTCTGCTATGCATCTCCTTTATTTATGTCTAAAAGCAAGACAGCTTTAGAGGTTGGTGGAGCTCATTCCATAGGCTTTTGTCCACACCTTAAACTTCCTGAGCTTCTTGCACAGAGCAGGCACATGCAAACAGCAAGGAAGATCTGTGGCCCATGCTAAATCCTGCAGGAGTGGTAATTTCAGGCTCCGTCTGGGACACCGCTGCTTGGCCTGGGTCAAACCGGCATTTTTCTAAGGAATTAAATATCACTGATTGTGTCCAAGTGCCCAGGATTTTTCCTCGGTGTTTTATTAAATATTGCTGTTGATATAAAGGTTATAGCTTACTCTCATTTTACTATCTATTAGCAGCAAAAGGAGTGAGTTCTACATCAGACTTTGTAAGCTTTCAGGAGTATTCTTAGGCAATAAATTAAGCCTGGACCAAGCAAGTCTGGAAACCAAGCTCATACAGAGCATAAGGGCTAGGATTTCCCCACTGACACCATAAATGAAGTCTCTCATGAAACTTGGAGTGGCTCCTCACTGTAAACATCAGCAATACTTGAACTATTTTCTTACTAGAGCTCAGTTTCATTTGAAATTTAGGCACCTAAAAAAACCCCAAGGTGCTAACCACCTTTGAAGAGTAAGACCTTATTTTTTCCCTTGTTCTGAAAAAAGGTCACTTATGCAATGACAGAATTCCTGTAGCTTAGTAGTTTCCAGTATTATTTCAGAATTTCAAAGCTATAATGCTACTTTTTCATCACCATCACAGCATGACAAAAATCCTACTTTGCAGTGATGGTCATATCATTGCAATACTGACAGCTCCCTTGGGACTTGTGCAAGGCAACAAGGAGGCTGGAAGTGAGCTGGGCTCAGTCAAATAAACACAAGCAGCCCACAGCAGAATATGGAGTCACTCTGTAATTATACTCCAGTTTTTTCTGCCTTGTCTATGAAGCAGTCACTGGAATAGGAGAGCTTTTAAAAATTCAGGGAGGACCAAGATTATTATAACTAACTATAACAACTCTTGGCTCTATGAGGGCATTTATTCAAATGTCTCCAAGCCCTTGCTCTTCACAAAGAGAGATAAATGTAATTATCACAGTTCTAAAGTGGGGAAAGATGAGGCTTAATTAACTGCTCGTGGATATACAGCAAATGAGTAGCAGAGATGGGAACAGAAACCAGTTCTCCTGACTTCCTCTGGCACCTGAATCCCAGTGCCACCTCTATCAGGTACACACCACAGTGGGATAGGCAAGACAAAAGTAGCAGTGGGTCAAAGCTGAGACCACAGACAGTCCCAAGTCTAGATGAAGTGTCTCTGGGATACTCCTGTTGCCTGTGGTCTGGCATTTAGTGAACACTGGCATGAGGAGCCTGCATGTTGTATGTGTGAGAGACCAGTTTGATTGTCATAGTGTTGTCCTCTCAAAATCCTAAAGTTTACTTGTGGGAAAGAGTTACCTGCTGAGGCATCACCCACCTGGCTGCTCTCTGCTGCTCCACCACTCCAGCTGTGCCAGCCAGGGACTCCTGGCTTTATCCAAGGCAGTGGTTTAGGATGCAGCCACAGTGATACAGACCCTGCACCATCCACTGAGGGTTCTTGGTTTCCAACCTCTGTCGCTTTTGTTCCAATGGCAGGAATGTTCATGCAGGCTCAGACAGGACTTGTGGCCAATGAGCCATGCACTGGGAGACTCCTTGTTCCAGAACACTGAGCCACACGCCCTGGAAGAAGAGGCTGTACTAGGAGGTGCAGAGATGAGATAAGCCAGGCACTGATTCCTCAAAGGAAGGATTTAGCCATTGTTTTCCAAAAGGCTGATGACAGAGAAGAATAGCTTTAAAGTGTTCTGTTCTGAATAAACAGTGCCAAAGCTGAAGAAGGGATATCTCTTTCATTCCTCTTCCTGACTTTGGGGCAGGAATATTCAAACTCTTTTTCCTCAATGCCTACACAGCCTGGGTGCTGTGTCTTCCTTAGGCACTGCCAGCTATCATAACAGCTCTGGAAGTCAAGGTGCTCACAGCATCTCCACAGGCTCTCTGGTGGTTTATCCACCTGTTTGTCTTAGGGTTTTCTTTTCCTAAGGTTGTGATAGAAGTTGTCTCAGCAAATGAGGAAAATTCATTGCTACAACTGAGATCACTTTCCTGTTTGGGTCAAAATGCAACCTTGAGCTTTCAGATTCCACTTGCTGTGGCTTCCTGAGCACACTGGTGTGTGTCTGCAGCCATTTATCCAACTCCAGGAGGCAAATCAAGTTAAACTGCTCAGAACAAGTTTTTTCTGGCTTTTACTCGTGACTTACTACATTGCAGCAGTGAGGCTTTCAAGACAAGAAGATATTTCTACTCCAGGCTGAAATAACAGGCTTTAGCACAGCCAGCAGGTGTCTTGCTGTTCACAGCCTGGGCAATACCTGCTTTTGCTGAGAGGGGAAGTAGGTACAACTGATGCAAGGGGTGACTTTGATGGTAGAGGGAAACCTGTAAATGGGAATCACACCTTTTACTTCCAGCCACAATCAGAAGACCTGTTTAGCATTTGCTCAGCTTCCTAAAGGACAATGTTATCTTTATTCCACTAAAGCTTAAGGGCGAGCAAAGAAACCTTTGAAAACTTGCTGCCTTAACTAGGTTGAGTCAAAGGGGACACTGACCACTGAATGCTGCATGCAAATGCATGCAAGTATATGTAGGTATCTTCTGTTGAAGGTTCTCCAGTGTGACTTTATATTGAGGGCTTTCAGGTCAGATGGCACTTAAAGATACTGAAGAGCTTGAAGAGAGAAGTGGAGACTCTGACTCAGTGTTCGGGTGGCAGCCTGATCCATCACCCAGATACTTTCTTCCAAGGGGAAATTTCAAAACAGAAGTCATTAAAGGGCTTATTTGTGAGAAACAGCTTGAAGACTGGAGGGAGGGAGGATGGAGGGAGGGAGGAGCAGCAGCAGCCATTACCTGAAGGTGCTGTGGGTGGAGATGCTGCTGCAGCTCTCTTGCATCCCCTTTCACTGTGCAGATGTCAACAGCTGTAAGAGAAGCCCTGGGTGTAGCTCAGGTTTTGCTGTCATCACTGATTCCAGAAGCTATTCTGGAATGCCACCTGCTGGCATTTTTCCTTTTAACTACCCTAGAGATGAACTGTTGTGTGGTCACATACCAAGCCTGGAAGCAAAGAGGCAAAGTTGACCTTTTCTGTCCTTTTCAGTGAATGTCCTTCTTGTTTTTTTGGTGAAAGGTTGCCCTGAGGCCCTGTGAAAAGTCCAGTTATGTAAGGGGGCACTTGTTATGTGGGACTGGGAAAAGGGATGCCGATGCCAAAAGAAGCGATGAGAATGGATGTGGGTGAAAGAAACAAGGAAAAAGTAAAGCAAGAGAGAAAAAAAGTCTGCAGGCACTAGTGAGGGATAAATGAGGTCTTCCATCAAGCATCAGTTTAGATGGCCCTTAAAAAGGAGCATTTTTGTCCATGATGTTGCTTTTTCCATTAAAGTTTATATGGTAGTGATTTTAAAAAACCCTTATTTTTAGTTTTTAGTTGAAACACTTTTAATTGGAAAGGAAGAGGAGGCATAGCTTCTGACTGCTCTGTTTTTTGGTACCAACACCAAAATCTGCAGTGCTGATGTTTATAATCCCTGACAGTCCCGACAGCCAGACCAAAGCAAAGAACAAAGGCCCGCAGTGGTCAGTCACCCTCATTCACACAGCAGGCAGAGCTCTGCATGCTGCTGCTGCATGCAATGGGAATAAACCTCCCAGCTGCCATTCTCCTCATGGATACAGTGCCCTGCTGCTCCTCCAGCTTCCTGGCTGTGACCTGCTGCAGCTTTGAGGTTCCAGGAAAATAAACTCCAACAAAACTCCCAAAGCACCCAGAGGGTCCCAAGTGCTCTGAGCAGCCTCAGTGGGGACCTCCATCCAGCTCTCTACCCAGCAGCTTTAATTGAGCGCAGCCCTGGGCTGTCTAGCAGGGGGGTTGGTTTCTGGTTTTACTGGCTGGCTGGGCCCTTGAGGGGATGTCTTGTAGCTTGTCTCCAGCCCCCAGTGATTGAATAATTGCACCCCCAGGTTACCCCTGGACTTGGGCCACCCCTTTGCTGCTGGGGCTTTTCACCCCTTTGTGTCTGGGGCTGTTGATGTAAGCTGCTACCAGCACCCAGCTCTGCTCAGGGACTGTGGCTGTGGGGGAGAGCACAGCCTGTGATGGGTCTCCTTGTCCCCCTTCGTGGGACAATGCTGTTCCCTGACATAGATAAATGCTACTGATAATCTTCAATTTCTTGTTGCTCAGGCAACTATCTCCTCCAGGGTTTTTTCAACAGAAGATCCTCCCATTAAATTATATATATGTGTGTATGTGTGTATATATATATATATATATATATATATATAGTCTTCTGTTCTCAGGATGGTCTCAGAAATTTTCTTTTAGTAAGTGCTGTGGATGAAATGGTTTCTCTGAAAATCACTGTGTTCAATGATGGTGAAATCTTGCTGTCTGTGACTGCCATGAATAAGTAGTTTTGAGCAACAACCTCTAGTCTTATCCAAGTCACAAAGATCCCAGTATAGTCTAGTTGGGAGGCCTTGGCTTCACACTCATCCTTCTGGAATGGTCTGAGCTATTTTCCAAGCTTTTCTTTTAAGCGACCAGTGAACTTCTGGGCATAAGTCTGATTCCCACTGATCCTTGGGAGGGAGAAATGTAACTGAACAGGACTGTTCTGCTGCTGTGCATCCAATGGTCTGAGTAAACCATCCATACCTGCAGAGATCCTGCTGGCATCTCTGAAAAGCCTCCTGCTCATGGTCAGGAAGGGGAGGCTACTTGGACTTTGAGGGGTTTTATTTATAGTTTTATAATTTTATAGTTTTACATATTTATTTCCTTTTATGTTAGAAGCACAAGTTGATGTATAAAAGATTTATCTGGCATGTGGAGCAGAAGTGGAAGTGGAGCTTCTTCAGTATGGTGTACTTAGGGTGTGAGCACAGCATAACGGCTTTTAATATTTGGAGTTTTATGAAGTGATCATGATGCCTCTTCCCTGAAAATTCTGAGAAAGCTGAAATTCTCTTCTTTCAGACACTTTCTGTTGTATGACATGAAAAAAGCTTTCACTTCTGTGCCATATCACCCAGGGCTCTCCTTTCAGGTGAACACTGCCAAGTGACAGATGTGTTCCGTCACAACACTCACATGCCTTGAGAGCATATCTCTGGCTCAGCAGCTTTCTCTAATTGGGAAAGTGCTCTTTTCATGGGGAGTAAAATATGAGGAGATTTATAGTCTCTACTGATATAGTGTGATCCAGCCATGACAGTCCTTTCATCATAATGAATGATGGATCTTGTTGTTATTACCCTGTTTTACTACTGTAACAGGTAGTAAAACACAGGTAGTGATCTACACTTGCAGCAAAGCATGAACGTGCTTGGAAGGATAACACTGCAGTTGTTGTGGTTCAAACCCACTTAAGAAAAACTGCCCTGCATGTGAACTATGGATGATTTTACGTTGGTGGAGAAAAGCCAAAAGAAAAACCCCAAATCTTTGCTGGTTTACTTTGCTCTTTTCAGTGTGTATTTCCTAATGTTTGAAACTGAAATTCCTGTGTGCTTCTTCTCACATTGTTGGTCCGTTCTGTGGAAGTATTTGTGATCAGAGCAAGTCTTTCAGCAATTGTCATGATCCCAAATTCTCCTTGATTTGCAGTGGGTGAGTTTTTCAAAGTGATTCTTAGGTTTGCTGGTGTTTTAACACAGGAGCTTTGCAGGACCATGTGGCAGACAGGCAGATTATGTAGCCTATAAATAACCTCTTTTGCAGTAATAACCAGTGTCTTTAAAAAAAATACGCTTGGTCAGAATGATCCTGTGTTTATCTGTAGGACCTGACTCCATCGCTCCTACAAACTTTCAAACAAAATGAGTCTTGATACGCCTTAACTTGTGTCTGAGCTTCTAAAGCTGATGAGAGAGGGCTGGGCACTGACTGGCCAGTTGTCTGGGTCTTGCATGGCCCACTTTACATGCCAGTAAGATGCCTTTGTCTGGGAGCCTTACTGCCAAAGCCCTGTTCGGGTAGCACTTTCACACATTTGGAAGCTGTAATGCAGGAGAAAAGGATGTTGTCCTATTATCCAGAGAGCTGATAGTTCAGCTGTCTTCCCAGGCATGACAGCAAGCTCACAGTGATGGCACTACTGAGGCTTTGTGGATTCTGACTGTAGACAAGCCTCAACAGAATAACCAGATCAAAACTGCTAACACCATAAGTTTCACTTAAAAATTAATTAGTAGGAAGAAGGAAGAGGAGGAAAGGTGGACATTGCTTTGATGATTGAATTGCAGAAAGTAGCAGTGTGATAACCCTGTGAATGGTGTTTGGGCTAAGACAACATAAAGTTTGAAAATATTTGGAAAATACATTAAGAGATACCTCTTCAATGTGCACAGGGTTTGGACTCTTACTGGCTTTTTCTGACACTTGTGGGAGCTCAGTCCTCATCAATGTGCTGCTAATCTGCATTTTTGAAAGAGGTAGCTGATCACATCCTTCTGACCTTTCTGAATGCTTCTGATGTTCTGAGGTTTGGATTGGATAATAGGAGATATTTCTTCACTAAAAGCATTGCCCAGCCCTGGCATAGCCTACCTAGGGAAGTGGTGGAGTCACCATCCCTGGATGGATTTAAAAGATGTGTAGATGTGGCACTTGGAAACACAGGGTAGTGCTGGGTTAACATTTGGACTCGATGATCTTGGAGGTCTTTTCCAGCCTAAACATTTCTAATATTCTACATTGCCCAAGGAAGGGATTCCAGTCCCTCCAAAGAACAAGCCAAAGGAGGAAATAAGGCATCTCAGGTCCAAAGCACAAGTTAGCCCAAATCACTGCACTGGGGTTGCACTGGGGGTAGGTCTTCATCTGCATCTGTGGGAGCAGGCAGCCTCCAGTGGTGGGTGGCAGGGCCTGGGACCATTTGTGTGTTGAAAAAGGCTTCTGTGATAAACTGCATTTTACCTTCTTGAGATGTAAACCCCTTGTGTTCAGCTGGCTTTCCATGGACATACCTGGTCTTCAGCTTGAAGGAATAAAAACACCTACTGCATGACTCTGGGGAAGTGCAAAGTGAGGTTCTGGGTATATGGGTGTGCATGCACGTGTCTTGTAACAAATACATGCACGGTAACATGCATTTACTGTAGGCAAAAATTACACCATTGTTTGCAGTTATGGCTTCCTTATTCTCCCTGCTAGAGCTCCCTTTTTTCTCTTCTAATTTCACCAAAATTCCCACTTTGGTTGCAGTTTTCCCTTGTTGCTGCAATTTCCCATTGTTTCTTTCTTGCCTCAGGCTTAGTTTGTTTCTCTGAAGTTACAGTACAAGAGGTCTCCATGGTTTTGGCTAAGTTTAGAAGGCAACTGATGTTTTGTCTTAAATTTCTGTCTGAATTTATTTTTTAATTATTTGAACACTTTTATGTTCTGAAAGGCAGCCTGGAAATTTGTCTGGAAGATGAACATGGAATAAAGGGTGTGCTTTTTTGCCTTCAGGAAGTAGCCAAATGACTCTGTTGAGTTATAGGTCTGAAGATACTTTTTGCACATCCTTGTGGGAGAGGAGAGGGTAGACACTGGCAGAAACCAGCCTTTGGAAGTGACATTTCCTCTAAGGGAAAGGGGATGGGAGCAATTGTATGGGATACTGAGAATGAGACAGATGAGCAGATGGAGAAGTGAGGGTAAGGGATGTGGGAAGGAGGGTGAATGAACCTTGTGAGGTAACATGTAAACAAGAGATTCACTTAATGGGACTGCTGCCTAAAATCTGCCACAACACACACACATTTCCAACCTCTGCATTTCTGTATGGCCAGCCAGAAGACGTGTAATTTGTTGCCTAAATTATTCCCTGCCCTGGCTCACAGGAAGTTAACACCTTCCAAATTGTGCCAGGATCTCTTCCTGCCTGATGTGGGGGTTTTTAGCAGAAATAACAACACTGTTGTGAATGGAAATGCCTGGCTGAAGACAAGAGAAAAACAGCAGATGAAGGGTTAAAGGAGTAGCATCTATTAATTGCTGCAGAACCACAGCCACGTGTTTCATGCAAATAAATAAAAGAGGACAAAACCCAGACTGGAGCCTTAGAGATAAGGTGACAGGATGATGACCCACAGTAGAGATACTGTGAAATGCCTAGATAAGGGTAACAAAAGACTCAGTTTTGCCTGAAACTCTTGAAGGGTGAGACACAAGATCATCATATTCACTGCTGAAGTGTATAAAAGATGCACATTAAAACGAAGAAGAACCCTAGATGCAGTGGAGTGGTGGTGTTATCCTACATGCTTCCTGCTGTAACTGGCTGATCCTGAGCAGATTGATGCATACAGTCCTGTGCACGTGAGTATGTAGAAGGGAGAGTGGCAGTGGGTAGGACCAACTTACTGTAATCTTTTTTATAAAAAGTCACCTTCCCTACCTCTAAGGTCTTGCAATGAGTTTTGTTCCACTAATTTCCCACAATAATGAGACTAAATGTTCTAGTTCTGCTAATAGTTCATGTAGGAGGTGATACATATCCGTATTATGACGTTTTATATAAACCACAGTTGCCTTTAAAAAATACCTAGATAATTAGATTGCAGAGTTGCTATGTTAAAGGAGTATTCCTAGTAAAGTGAGGCACTCAGCTGCCATGAATGGAAGATATCTGTTTAATCTTCATGCTGCCCTCTTGTAGGAAAGCTGCTGCCATCCAAATGTTTCTCATTTTCTAAATGTTCAGCTTGTGAGATGCATTGAACACTGCCAATTATAGGTGACACTACTGCATTGAAGCATATAAAGTGCCACAAGAAAAACACCATAAAGAAAATCAGGCCATCCAAGTTACCTCTCAAACAGGCTTTCTGCATGAGAGGTTCTGTCTGACCTGAGTGCTGCAGCTATAAAAGAAGGCAGCTCTCTGCTCCCACAGAAGTGAGAAAAACTTGTGCTCTGACCACTGTCCAGGTGCCTTTCCTCCCTTTCTATATGTCTCTATATGGCCATGCTGGTGGCCATGTGAGCTCTGCAAAACAGTCATCTGTACCCAGTGAAGGCTTAGAGACAACTCCACTGCTGCCAATGCAGGGGGCTGGCTTTTCCTTTTCTCATGGAATTGTGGGGGGAGAAATAATTAAATCCTCGTGTGATAGTGATGAGGTGTCCAGGAAAATATTATGTCTGTGTTCTTAAAATCAGTAAGGACAGAGAAGTGACACTGAGCAAACAGAGTGCTGAATGAATGCTCTTGGTTTTGTGATTGCTTCAAGGAGGACATGGGAGAGTCCTGTGAGCAACAGTTATGCCATGGGATTGAATAAAATAACCTTTATGCAATTAAGAAGTTTGTAAATTGAGGATACCCAGTGTCTTTGTTCATCACTGCTCAGTTCTGCTTTCTCTGTTTTCTCATCTCTTCACAGCCATCCTGTTTGAAGGGGTGGGTTGTGCAGCTGAGTTCCTGGTTCCTTGTGCCTTCCTGCTGCCACACTCCTGATCTGATGCTGTGGATGCTGTCTGCCAGACATTGGACACTGCTGCAGGCAGACTCTTGGGCTGCCTTTGAAGAAGGCAAACTTGCCAGTCCTTAACCAGTAAGTGAGAACATCTGGGGATAATATTTTTTACTATTTCTTAGAAGCTCAGTTTAGAGAAAGAAGTGCATTGTCTTTACACTCTTTTTCTCACAAGAGTTGGCAGGGCTTAGTTTCAGTTACTTAAATGTTTGCAGTAATGTCCTTAATCTAGAGTTCAATGAAAAGATTTGGAGATCAGTCAATGATTTTTAACATGGCAGCTTACAGTCTGGTTGAAAATATGAGGGTAGTGAATTCTTTACTCATCTTGCTCCCTCAAACATAGGGATATTTTCCTGCTACCAAAGAGTGAATCTGTTCTCCAGCAATGAAAAGCAGATGATTTTCCTTCTTAAAATACCCAAAGGGGATTGCTAACACAGATCCTCTTCACTGTGTGCCCATCGTAACGTGCACAGCCAAATCCCATCCCTTCTAGCAGCAAGGAAAAGCAAATCCCTGGCATTGAGGGCACCCAGATTAACCCACTGCAGGATTAGGATGCTTGAGCTGTTGTTAGAAGATTAGTATATTTGGTTGTCAACACTTGCTGAACTTGGCCTGAAAATTATTTCCAATGAGGTCACTGACTTGTGGATGCAAGTTTGCCCAGCACATTGGGAAAGCCTGGAGTTAAAGCAAGTGGCTGTGGATTAAACTGGAGCACTGAGTGTGCAGAATATCTTTAGGATTTAAACCCATTATTGATGCTGGTGGGGACAAAAGGCTCTGGCAGACTGATTGTAATATCTGAGCTCTTGCCTTGCTGTGGAGATGTTTCTGGAGCTTTGCTTTCTGGAGTTTCCTGCTGATGACAGTGTGCCATTAGGTGGGTGAGCTG
This sequence comes from Catharus ustulatus, assembly GCF_009819885.2. Taxonomy (NCBI): domain Eukaryota; kingdom Metazoa; phylum Chordata; class Aves; order Passeriformes; family Turdidae; genus Catharus; species Catharus ustulatus. The sequence goes on from NC_046223.1 coordinate 11,360,606, forward strand.
CCCACAGATGAACTCTTCTCAGTTCCTGCACAGTACAAAACTAGTTTATTTTGAGGACAGGGCATCCACAGGGGCATCTCTAGGTAGAAAGCAATTGGCTTCCACTTTCTGTTCCGGGACTCAAACTGTCTGTGCTCATAACGTTTTATTTCAGCTACTAGCAGGAGGATTCATGTCAAGGGTTTTTCTAAAATGTAGGATCTTCCTCATGTCAGCTGGGCATTAATACCAGCACAAAGTCTGCTTATGCTAGCTCATCACCTTATAAATACCTACATGGCTTTCCAGTGCATGGGGGATGACAGTGGACGTGTGGTCCCAAGGCAACCAATCCTGCTCTGGTGTGTGCCCTAGTATCTGAGGTGCCCTGCTGCTGCTGGAGCACATCTTGGTGCTGAGAGAGTGTGCGTGGGGAGGGATGGGCATGGTAGGTCTCTCCTTCTTGAAAAGCAGCTTTTTTTCCTGCCTATTTTCTTCTTCTTTTGAAACAAATGAGGGCTCTAAAGAGTATAAGGACAGACCCTTTAAAGATTTTTGGGAATACAGGAGGAGCCCGTATTTTCCTCTGTTTATCAGTGGAAAATTGTCCTGATGGTAAAATAACTGTTAGTTGGAAACTGTTTTTCTCTGTCATGAGCCAGATGAATACAAACTTATATTTGATTGAAAGCAACTTGTCCTGAAAAGTACCAGCCACTGTCTGTGTCATGGAAGTTGGTTCCAGTGATTTCATTCAGTGGCCTATCTGGATTTCAAGACACATCCTCTTGTAAACATGGATTGTATCATGCTTCTCTTTGTGCATACAAACATTAGCAGCCATTTCTTGTCTGAAATTAATATACAGTAATTTCACTAATATAAGGCACACCCTTTTGACTAAAATTTTGGTGCGAACCTGGAAGTGCACCTTATACTCTGGAGCGCCTTATATATGGACAAAGTTCGGAAATTTGCCAACCTGGAAGTGCGAGCTGAACCGCGCAGGGCCGTGGGGCTCAGCAAGGCTTGGCACATGTCCTGGTTTGGAGGACAGGTGTCTGCTAAGAAAGGCAGGACCCTGTCTTCGAAATGGAGAATGTAAACCCCCTCCCTCCAAATTACAGTAATTTCACGAATACAAGCCGCACCAATTTGACCAAAATTGTGGTGGAAACCCGGAAGTGTGGCCAATATTCCGGGGCGGCTAATACATTAACAAAATCCTAAAAGCTGCCAACACGGAAGTGAGAGCCCGCAGCAGCCCCAAGCCAAGCTGGAGCCCGGCCGGCCCCGGCAGAGGTGGGAAAGCCTGGCAGAGGCGGGGCCAGCAGTGTGGGGGGCGGGCGGCAGAGCCTGAGCCAGCAGGGCGGGGCAGGGGGGGCGGCAGAGCCCGGGCCAGCATGGCGGGGGAGCCTGGGAGAACTGGGGCTAGCAGTGCAGGGGAGCATGGCAGAAGCAGGAAGGCCGGCGGGTGGGGCTGCCTGGCAGCGGGGGAAGCCCAGCAGAATCGGGGCCAGCAGCGTGGGGGAGCCCGGCGGTGCGGGGGCCTGCAGTGCCGGTCAGGGCGAGGAAACGCGGCGGCGGTGCAGATGGGAGGGGGCGGCCGGCGAGCCTGGCGGCGGCGGCAGCGGCTGGCCCGCCGGCAGGGCGACTACGTGAACGCAGCAGCGAGGCGACCGGCATGCCTGCCAGCGGCGGCAGTGCCTGGCCCGCCGGCAGGGCGACTACGTTAACGCAGCGGCGACACGGCCGGCATGCCTGCCAGCGGCGGCAGTGCCTGGCCCGCCGGCAGGGCGACTACGTTAACGCAGCGGCGGGGCGGTGCTGACGGGAGAGGGGGGCCAGTGAGCCCGGCGGCGGCTGCAGCACCACCCGGCCGGCCCCGTCAGCAACCATGAGCGGGCCGAGCCTGCCTGGCCCCGCCCCGAGCCAGTAAAGCCCGCTATGCCGCGATCCTGTTACTAATTGGCCAATTTGTGAAAGCTGCGCACGGATTCTCACGACGAACGAAAATGCGGCTAATATTCCGGGTGCGGCTTATCTATTGACAAAGACAGCAACATTGTCGAGGCACCGGGGGTGCGGCTTATAATCCGTGCGGCTTGTATTCGTGAAACTACTGTATTATAATTTTGAAATTAAGGGGCTCTCAGACAAAGATATGGGAATTAGGAATAACAGTTCTTTACTAGGAAAATTAAGATAGAAATACAGTACTACAAAGAAACAAACTCCAAACACTGACAAAGTGTCTTGGGTTACAATACAGGATATGATCAAAATATCTATTCTATCACTATCTGTTGTGACCAGGTGGGGCAGTAATCCTTATCTCCGTGGGAGATACTCTGCTAATGGGCCATCCATTGAAACCAGGCGGGGCATTGTTCTTTATCTTTGCACCCCCCATCCTTCCTCCAGGGAGTTATCTTCTGCTAATTGCTGATTGAGTCCTACTGTGTGACTGATAAAATTATTTCATCCCATTGAGAGTTGTTCCAGCCAGTGAGGAGAGCCAAGCCTTTCTTGCCTAGATAAAAACTGAAATTCTGGGACACCAAGTAGCCCTTTCTCTACTGGACTCTAGAAAAAAATGAGATTTCTCCACATCATTACTAGATCTCTGGAAGGAAACTGTGCCTTCTACAAGACCACTGCTTCAACTAAACCACATCTGTCACTGCAAGAAGACTTCAGCTACCATTTAATCAAACCGCTACCAACACCCTGCCTGACGGGGTGTCAGGTTGTACTCTGACTTTGCCAGGGTTTGGAGTTTGTTTCTTTGTAGTACTGTATTTCTGTTTTAATTTCCCTAGTAAAGAACTGTTATTCCTAATTCCCATATCTTTGCCTGAGAGTGCCTTGATTTCAAAATTATAATAATTTGGAGAGGGGGGTAACATTCTCCATTTCAAAGAGAGGCTCCTGTCTTTCTTAGCAGACACCTGTCCTCCAAACTAAGACACAAAGTCAGAGCACAACCTGACACCCCGTCAGGGTGACACCCATCAGGCAGGGTGTTGGTAGCAGTCCCATTAAATGGTGGCTACAGTCCTCCTGCAGTGACAGATGTGGTTCAGTTGAAGCAGTGGTCTTGTAGAAGGGTGCAGCCTCCCTCCCAAGGTCCAGTGATGATATGGAAAAAAAGTTCAGTTTTCCCCTGGAGTCCAGGGAAAAGAGGGCGACTTGGCGTCCCAGAATTTCAGCTTTTATCTAGGTAGGAAAGGCTGGGCTCTCCCCCCTGGGTGGAACAGCTCCTAATGGGATGAAATAATTTTATCAGTCGCACAGTGGGACTCAATGGGCCATTAGCAGAAGATAACTCCCTGGAGGAAGGATGGGGGGTGCAAAGATAAAGAACAATGCCCCGCCTGGTTTCAATGGATGGCCCATTAGCAGAATATCTCCCACGGAGATAAGGATCACTGCCCCACCTGGTCACAACAGATGGTGATAGAATAGATACCTGGATCAAATCCTGTATTGTAACCCAAGACAGCCTGGCTGGAGCGATTGTTACTAATTGGCTACTTTGTTGTGCGCAGATCCTTGCTGCAAAAAAAAAAAAACAAAAAAAAGTGCGCCTTATACTCCAGTGTGCCTTATACTTGTGAAATTACTGAAATTGCATTTTCCTCTCCTCTGATAATATAATTTTATTTCCTCAACAGACCAGCAAAGATATTGAAACCCATGTTGAAGAAATAAGCCTAAAAGTTCTCCCAGAGAAGATACACTATAGAAAGGTAGGACCTTTCTATAAAAGCTTCCTTTGAGTTTAACTCTGGCATCTTAAAGCTACAGCTGACCTGAGCATTCCCACTTTTGGGAATGCTGTGCAGCCTAGTGAAGCAAGAGATGTTCAATTTTAATAACTTTATAAGTACATTGCTCTGTATTTTATGAATGTACTTGAGGGAATTTTTTTAGGGCTGCGTGATAAAATGATTTTAAATATTTTATCCAAGGCCTGTGTTGTGATTTATTCTGAAAAAAACCCCAAAACCTTCAGAAACCCAGATTGTGGGCTTCAAGTTTCTGCCGGGATTACAGAGCGTGGCCATAGGACAAGGCCACCACTGTGGTGGCATTGCTTGCAGTTGTCTCACTGCAACAAGAGACGCATTGTGGAATAACCAGCAAGAACATGGGACAGAAAGGCGTGGGGGGGGGGGGGGGGGGGGAGGTGCGTGAATTTTGGTTCTTCTGAGCAAAGACATATATATGCCTATACACACTAAATATATATGACAGCCATAAATAAGACATGGTCCAGTGTGAAAAAGAAGGTGCATTGTAGATTTAAATCTACTGGGAGGAGAGGCTATACAGGTTTTGTCATAGTTCTGCTTGTATTTCATCCCGTGCTTGCTGCAACAAGTGTTTATAAACTTGTGACTTCGAGGCAGTTTCGACGACATGGGCAGGGTCACTGTGTACATATCTGGGGGATTCACAAACTGAAAAAAAGAGAGAAAAATTCCAATGTTGCCATGCTGTGACCTCAGGCCTTTGTTTTCTTCAAGGAACATGTTATTCACAAGTAGCTCAAGCAGCTCTTGTTTTTGATCCATGTGTAGAGCACAACATGTTATCTGGCTAATAAGAAATAATCATACTTAAACCACTGGTTTCCACAGCAGAATACCTCCAAAGGGTGGACCTCAGAATGCCTCCAAAGGGTGGGCCTCACACCTACACTGATAAATAGACAGCACCAGTGCTGGCTGGATGCCCTGCACTTCCCACGGCTGGCAAATCCATGTTCATAGAGGCTTTCTGCCTTTCTCAATGGCCAAGGAAGCTCTTAGCTGGGTTAATTTCCAGTCCCATGATGCTGTTTCCAATGGATGAAGATAGGTGCTAGATAATTCACTGCCTTTATATTTGACATGGGACAGTTTCCAGCCAGATTGTCTGCTAGGCAAGCACAGTGGCTGCACAAGGTAAATAACATTTTGATGCTGAAGAATATTTTAAATTAGTTATAAAAGTTTAAATTTGAGAGGAAACAAGCAGAAATATAAAATGTAAGGAGTGGATGTGGTGAGACTGTAGTTCTGTAGCAGAAAAGGTGCAGGCAGAGACTGATCAGCTTGCATGGCTTCCACTGCTTCTGTGGGGTGGGCTTGCACTGGGGGGCAGGAGCCTTTTCTGTATCAAAGAATGAAAGTTTACTTGTGACCCAATCTCCATCTTGGTCTATAAGAAGATCTGAAGACGCTCACAGGATCCAGACTATCGATCTATGTCGCTTATGGTTAGACTGGATCTTAGAGTTCTTTTCCAACATAAACTTTTCTATACATCTGTGTGTTCATATCTGGAAATGTTTAAGGCCAGGCTGGGTGGGGCTTTGAGCAACCTGGTATTGTGGAAGGTGTCCCTGCCCACAGTAGAGGGGTTGTTGGAGCCAGATGATCTTTCAGGTCCCTTCCTATTCAAACCATTTTTATCTCCATCTTCCCCGAACCCCAAATCCAGTCTGTTTCTCCAGCAACCTCTGCCAGCATCTCCCAGTCAGGAGCGCTAAGATTTTGAGATGCAATATTTTACATTAAGTGTTCAGTTTCCCTCCTCCTGGCAGGGAAGGGGAAGGACAAAGCAGGCAAGAGGCCAGAGCATGCAATCATTAGCTTCTGTCTGCCAACAAGTTGGGAACATGCAATGTTATACAAAATGTCTGGCTGTTATAAAAGTCTTTGGTTAAGTAATCACATTTCTCTTGCATAAGTGCTTGTTTTTGGGAGGCTTTACCCAATCGGAGGCTGCAGCAGCACACAGACAGAAAGCATGTCTAACTTCTGTGAGTTTTTATTTTTCTTTTAATAGTAAGTGATTATTAATCTGCTGAGAGTTGTATGAAATCTCTTTAGGTAAGTTTAGGATGCGGAGACTCCCCAGCACTGCTTGTAGCTGAACCACAGCTGTGAAACGCTGCCATTAAAGCCTGTGTGGATTACTGTGAGTAATATTTCTGAATCTTTTAATGGGTATTTGTGACTAGAGACTGCAGGCAGGAAATATTTCAGACATTTATAGCAAGCAGTAAGTTAGAGGGAGGCAGGAGGTGGGAGACACTAGTGAAACTATTGACCTGTTTAATAAGGCTTTCCTCCTAGACTTCCATAAGAAAACATGGGCTTCCCTGAAGCTGTGCAATCAAGGTCTTCCAAATATTCTAAAGAAAAAGAAATATGATGCAGAAGTCAATTACAGGACTATGGGAGGACAGAGTTTTGGCCTGACAGGGAGATCCTAGGGCCATCTAGTCCCATGTACTGGTTTGGAGCAGACAAATGTCCTAGTCTTATATTCTTTCCTTGATCGCTGACAAGTGTACAGTGATATTTTTCTCCTACGTTTTCATGGCTTTCAGAAGTCTGCATGTCAGTTATGTCCTGAGCCAGAAACGATATCTCTAATAGTACAATGCAGTAGTACAACACAATAGTACAATAGTGGATTTTTCTTTCCAGAATTTTCTAATCCAGTGTATCTGTTGAAAACAATATGTTGTTCTACTATTTGACTGATATAAATCTAGTTGGGATTTCATATCTTGCATTCTTCCACATAGGATTTTAATTTTTATTTTTTAGAAGTGTGCTTTTTTCTGTTAAGATAGAACTGAAAAGGGAAAAACATGTATGGATTCACAGAAAACAGAATTTCCCTTCCCACTTCCTTGTGACGTGTTCTGTGAACAAAGCCTGGAACTATAAAACTATGCACTGGAACTAGAATTTATTGTTCAAGACTGAGCAATGTGAAACAACTCATTTGTTACTCCTGCCAACTCTGGAAAGCATTGAAGTGCCACTGTAGAGAGAAAGCAGCTCAAGTGCTGAGCTGTGAGGAGAAATAAAGCTGTTGCCTATAGTTGGGTGTGTGTGTGTGTGCTTATTCTTAGAGGTGGCACTGAATTTTGCTGGGATAGAATAAATTCTGGACTAATGGAAATCACTTGGGAAAGCTCAAGTCACTACTTACTAACCTTGAAAAATTGTAGAATGTGGATTTTATAGTCTATAAAGTTCTTGAGACATGCTAAAGCATTTAAAGCTTATTTGCAGCCAGTAGATGAGGAGGTAATACCACCATGAAAGGAAGTTCATTTATCAGAGTTATAGGATTAGAGAGGTAACTGTGAGAAGTTGAACTAAAAGGCACTTGGCTGCAAAGCAAAGACTTCAACAATTTAATATTTGCTTCCTAGAGTGGGCAAAATTGATAAGCCCGTTTGCTTCAGTAAAACTGCAACAGTGATGCCAGATGAGCTAATTTTGTGGGCTAGCTATTTAGGCTTTTGTGAAAACCTTGGGCAAACCTAAGTTACGGCTTTCGCAACGGAGGGTGGCAGAGCAGGCAGCTCTCCCAAAGCTTCACATTTCCATTCTGCAACCTCAAGAGATCTCTTCAAATGGAGAAGCTCCTCGCTGAACCAAAGGCCTCTTTAGTTCTAATGAAAACTCCACAAATAAAAGTTGGCAGTTAAAATTTGTGAATTTACAACATTATTTCTAAAACAGTCTCTGGGATGTGAGTCAAATCCAGGCTTCCTTTAGGGTAAGCCAACAATATCTCTGATGTGTTTCAGAGTAAGATGGATGCTCGACATAAGTTGAAGATTTTGGTGATATTTCTGTCTCTGGCTACTTTCACAGTCATGGTGATAATGAACGCTGGAAATGCCACTGGGACTTTCAAAGGTAATGCCGGCAAATTTTCTTTGTCCAGAGGTGGGTTTCATGCTTTATATCATGCAATGATACAAGGTGGCTTGCATGGGATAGATGTTTTTGCTACCTCATCAACTCTCCAAATACACCTTGCTCTGTGAAAGGTGGAAGTAGCTGCTGCATACTCCAGGTGTTACAGCCAAATGCCTGAACCTTATTTAGTCCCTTGAAATCCAAGTAAATGCCCCCACTGAACCTGCATCTAGTGGTGGTTGAAAGGCAGATCCTGTATCCCTGGTGGACTGAATCTGCCAGAAACTGCCTTCATGATATCCTCTACATTACACAGACAGCTGTTTTTTCTGGTTCTGTGTAAGAGGAGAGGTGCATGGTGATCCTAATAAGGGACGGTGATCCCATAATGGATGTCTAAACCAACAGCAGCACATGGCTGTTTTGCACCAAGGGCATGCTCTCATCATCCTTGAACCCACTGAGGTAGGGAGGAAGACTGAAGGTTGAGGAAAATCAGCAGTCTTTTCCCATCCTCTGGATGTAATAACACTTTTGCTTGCAATAACATTCACCACTGCAGGTCTGTTCAGGACAACCCCTGGAAACATCTCAGCCAAGTACAGCACTGATTTCACACCAGCTGGCTGGACTTTCCTCATCTGGAACGTCATCTACACCTGGCAGCTTGCCTGGCTTCTCTATGCCTTGTCAGGGATCTGTCGAAGGTATTTTCCTTATTTACTCTACAGTATAAATGAGAAGGGACAGCACCTCTTCCCTTATGGAGTAGCTCAGTCTCTTACCTCCTTTTCAGGGGTTTCTAGCAAGAGCAAACCCACTGCCATTTATCTTGACATGTTGCATCTCTGTGGCTGGAGCATCTCCTATGACCAGCATCCAAAGTTAAGAAGCAGTTTGGAGGTGTGCATGAACTCCTCTAAAGTGTGGGCAGGTATCAAAGTGTGTAAACTCCTCTGTGAGGCCTCGTTTCCAGCAATTTGGGGAATCTGACACATTTATCCAGTACCTGCATTTACCCACTGTTAGAGGCTGAGAATCCACAGAAGCAAAATTAATGGATTACGGAGTTAATACTTTGAGTTTTCTTTGTCAGAGATCAAACAAGCAGCACTGGGGAGTCTCTTGGTTTGTTGAACTGGACTGGAAACCCTTCCTGGGGCTATGAGATCAGTAACTGCCTGATAGGGAAAGCCACAGGTATTTCTGTATTGTATCAGAGAAGGACACAGAGGAGAAATAATCTGATTTAAGCCAAAATGTTTAATTCCAATGTAGAGTCCCTCCTACTCTAAGGAAAATGAGGCCAGAAATGTTTGTTTGGTCAGTGCAGGCATTTTCCTTTCTCCATACCCACTTTTTCCTGGCAGGAATGAACTTGGATATGTCTTCATAAAGCCAGACTTGCTGCCAATACCTTTTTATGTGGCGTGGTGTCTGAATAATGGCCTCAATGTTGGATGGCTCTTTCTGTGGGACCGAGAGTAAGTTGTTTTCTGTCACAAATACTTTCTAACATTCTTGATGGGATTGCCCTAGTATATTTTTTTCTCTTTGTTTTTTTTTTCCTCTGTGTGAACACTTACTCACACCTGTAAAACTCTATGCCAGGCTTTGACAAAATGAAGCCTTCATAAAAGTTTGGGGGTTTTTGCATTATGTTGTCACCTTGCCCATGAAACAGATTGGTCACTGAAGTCTAAGATTTCCTCAAAGCTGCTTTTCTTCTACATTTTTAACTCCACAGGTAAGAGAGGAGCCATGCCTCTCTTCATTAATGCAGTTAAGCTGCTTGCCTTGGACTGTTTCCATAATGATGGTCACATTAAGGGCTTATAAGAGCACTACTGTCAAGGGGTGAAGAAATCACTTGCAGTCAAGAAAGCAATTTCATGATTAACAGATTAAAACAGCAACAACAATATGTCAAAATGAAGGCTATGTTTAGTGATTACCTTTATTAAAAGCTGAATGACTTAAAGCCAGCAAAGGCCAAACACTAAAGCTACAAATTAGGGCATTATGACACCACTGAAAAAAATGTGATGTCTATTGTGTGTGTTCATGTTGTTTGTCCTAGATATCTTCTTCCAGCCCTGGTGTTCCTGGTAGTCCTCTCTCTTACCACATGTGCTTCCCTGTTTGTTTCCCACCGAGCCTTGAGCATCCATTCCTCATGGTTTGTGAAGGGTCACAAAGCTGAGCTCTGGCTCATCCGCATTCTGGTAGGTGGCTTTTGAGAAGCTGTGCTGTGGGTAAATGGTAAAAAAAATCCAACTTCTGTGCAGTGCTGGAGGTATCAGAGTGAAAGATCCAGTGGCAGAACACAGCTAAGGAAAGATTTCTGGCCCGCACAGAAAAGTTCCAAAGGGACTTTACCTTGTGGAAAGGCATCTACATCTCTTGGCACAAACTGGGAGTGGGCCCTATTCTGTGCACTTACTGAAACAGCAGTATAAGACACAGCTAAGCTGGATCTCTGGAGCCCCTCAGGACTCCAAGGCTTCATTTGTCCTGTGTATTGGGGGACTTATCCTGCAGCGACTTCCGGAAGGCTCCTTAACTGCACCGTGGCCTGTGGGTCATCAAAGACAAACAGAGGTTACCGGTGTGTCACTCTTGTCCTCTTGCTGTGCTTCACGGCAGGTCCAGAATGGGCTGGCACTGTACATGACATGGACCAGCATCGCCACACTGCTGAACTTTGCTGTTGTGCTGATCTACAAGTGGAACGTGAGCGATGAGAAAGCAACCACTGCTTCCCTGAGCATCCTGGCACTCAGCCTGGTGGTATGGTAAGTGACCCCAAGGGTCCCCACTGAGCCTCAGAAACCTCTTCCACCTCTCACCAGTGGTGACCATCTGTTCCAATTCACCTATCACTTGTCCCTCTCCCAGCGCCGAGTACAAAGGCCTCTGTTACAATTCATGGCAGATGAACTGAGAGTCTGGGCAGAGCTTTTATCCCCTGACCTTAGAAATGCCAATAAGCATTGTGGGCCAGGAACATGTTTTTGTGACTTGCATGACCCCAACCTGCCTTAGGTTTACCGGTAAGGGTGTGATACAGAAACCATATGAAATATGGCTTTATTTTCCCCTACACTTACTTTAAATAAATTATTTATGATTTTTTTGAATATTAGTAAATGAAGAATTTTGTATTCTTGTCCCAGCTGGCCCACAACCCAACTCCCCCCACCCCCCCCGCTCCCCCCCCCCTTCCTCTGTCTAATTCCTTTCTTCGGGAATGGAAAAAAAATACAGAGGAAATTTTTACTCTGGTCACTCTTTTTCTTCACAGGTTTTATCTAGAAAACTACTTTCTTGACAAGTATGTCCGCTACAACCTCACAGTGTACCCAGTGGTCATAGCAGCTCTGACTGGCAGCGCGTGCAGGAACAGGTCGTTTTCATCCCCACTGACCAACGACGTCTTTATAGGTGAATCTTTCTGACTCCTGTGAAAGAAGGCCAGTAAACACTTCACAACCTTCCTCTGTATTGAGGGCAGAGAGACTTGCCACTTGAAAAGCTTTACTTGTTAAAAGCAGAACTAGGGACATATTTGAAGGTATTAATTTTGCTAAGGAAAGAGCAGAGCAGAAATCATTGCCCATGAGCCTTGGGGCTGAACCCAAACCTAGTGTTGTCTCAAGTTCACTTCCCAGTGCAATATGTTTGTTCTGCAATCCTCTATCATCCACTTGGCTCCTCCAGCAGCTCCACCTGATGTAGGGCAAGCCAAAGGAAAAGCAGGGCTGGGATGAAGGCTGTGGACTTCCATTTGCCCTGTATTGCTGGGCTTATTTGGAGCAGAAGCATGAGCTTCTGACCCACAGAGGGCTTCACAGTGCAAAGCCCTGCACATGCTCCTCTCCTATGCAGAGCTCAGGCTAGCCTTAACAAGTTTTCCTGGGATAATCTGTTTGCTGTGAGGCACTGTAGCAGAGTTGAGTGTAGTCATCTGTGGTAAAAGGCTTAAGCTGTCCAAATTCTGTACAATCACAGTCTGGCAGAAGCTGTACCATTATGAGCAGTTTTATGCTGGCATGAAAGGGACCGAGCTGTGTGAACTCTGAATCCTGCTGAAACAGTTTGAGATGCCTATTCCCACCACCGGGTCAGCAGAAGGGAGCATGTTCCCACCCTTCAGCCTTCCCACTGCCACATACCAGTGGCTAAAGCTAAATTCTGGACTGGGATCACCACTGGAGCTGCTCCAGTACAGTTCCCTGTGCTGTAAGTGCAGCTGGAGCCAGGTCATGTCTGAAAGCACCCAGCAGGACGGACTTGGCAAATCTTGTCTGCCACAGCTACAGGGGCACTGGAGGCTTGTCTCCTGATGGTTGTGGCTACCAGAAATATGGAGGTGTGCATGGTCTTTGGCAGGCACTCTGTTCCTGCAGTAGGTACATTTCTTACCAGCAAAACTTCATTCTTAGTGGTTCAGCTTGTTTGGCTGGTAGGACGAGAATGCGCTTTTCCCAAACTAGTACATGTTTCTTTATATAGTTCAACTATTCTTGGAGTATTTTGTTAATGTAATGCACTTTAACTCCTGTGTCCAGGAAGCCTCCTCCTTTTAGACATTCCTTGACCTGGAAGCATTGGGCAAGTTTCACTGTAGAGCAGTAAAACTCTGAGAGATACAGCTCTGGGGGTAATGGAGCCTGTACAAGCAATTGTGGGTTTTTTCTCTTTCCCTGAATTCTCCCTGCTCTGGGAGCTAAAGTATGACAAGAGGCACTGTCTTTTTTTAATGCTCTAACCTGCTTCTGTGTTTTTCCCCAGTTGTTCTGCTGGCACTGACGTGCTTGATCTTTGCTGTTCGGCTGGGATTAGTCACATGGAGACACTGGAAGAGGCCACTGGAAACATCAGAATCCCGAGGTCTATCAGGCATAGTGGCCTGAGACCTCTGGCACACTGTGGCTGATACTTGAAAGGGAGAAAAAAGAATTGGGCATGAGCTGGTCCTTCCTTCCTGTAGCAATTTCCTTGTGCTTTTCTCTCATATTCTCCATTTCAAATGCAGATGTCTTGCATCTGCAAATGTCTTGCTCCTACGTTCTCTCAGATCAGCTACTCACAACCCTGGCTTGAATTCCTTTGGTTTTACCCTGGAAAAGTTCAGGAAAAGGTCCTGAGCAGCCCCGTGCACCTTTGTGATGCCTGGGCTGTGGCTCTCTTCTCCTGCCAGTGCAAGGAGGGGTGCCAACAGGTGCCCAGCAGGCTTGCACACAGAGTTGTTCTTGTTCTTTCCTTGGTAGCTCACTTTCTTTGAAGTGCAGACCTAAGTGAACTGTCCCTAGGATTCCAGGAGAGCAGTGGGAGGTCTGTCATTCCCTTGTCCATTGGTGCTGAGCATCCTCAAGCCCTGCAGATCTCAGCAGATCTCCTGCAGGCATCCACAGCTCCTTTCCCTGCTTCTCTTCAGCGTGACAGGAACAGATACTACAATTTGATATCTACCTTTGCAGTGTCAGCTCTGATGTTTGATATTCAAGGGGGCAGGGGGAGTGACTGAAGATTTTTGACACAAATATGTTGCCTTTCCCTGAGCTGTGCACAGTTTGGGCTGGCTGGATGTCTCTCACTGGGGAGGGTTTGTGGCTACTCTGGAAGGAGGTTAAGTGTACAGATGAGCTGGTACCTGATCTGGGGTAAAGCCTGATGCTTCAAAGGAAGTCTGTTTAAAAAAAAGAAAGGAAAAAGTGAACCAGTAGAGCAAGTTCATCCTGGATCAGTGCTTTCTCATGTGGCTTCACCACTTCTGAGTTGGGATTAGGAAGCCTAAAACTAGATTAACTGAATTTTTGGACCACTGCCTCTCCTTCCTGTGCCTAATGGAGAGTTGGTGGTGTACAGGTGTCTGGAAAGTCTGCATGGGGAAGGTGCTTTCAGATGTTGAACATCTTGCAGTACTATTAACAAAGCTAAATTCTAAATCTGTGCTGTTGTTTACATTTAACAAAACCCAAAAGCAGTGTAATGCAGTTACTCTCATCATCACTCTGCTGTGTGGTTTTTTTGATTTTCAAATAAATCAGCTAATTCTACCACTCTGCCACTAACTCTGTAAATCGTCTAAAGCAACTGTCCTGGCTCCCACCTCACTCATGCCCAGGGTTCCAGACTGACTCTGGGTACCTTGCTGGGATCTCATGGAGGTAGCTACTTCCACTGATGATCAGCCTTGGAGGTGAAGAGTTGGAGGATGTAGATTGCTAGGTATGATTTAAACTCCTTTGTCCAGTATGCTGTTTATTAAGTTTGTACTTTGTAAGCTCTGCCTCCCAAGAGCCCAGCTAATAAATTCCTAGCAGCTTCTCCATTAGCTGCCTTCTTTAATAGAGTGGTATTAAATCCACTTGCATGGGGATTAAGGGGTCCAGGCAAAGTGAGGAGCTGCTGTGAGGTTGTGCAGAAGTTAATGCACAGGAAGGTTTTGCATCCTCCTGAACAAGAAAATTGCAAACAGGTCCTGAACCAGGGCAGCTGCACTGGTTTTTCACAGGACATTAAAAAAAAATGCCTTCAGGAGGTTTCTTGATGTCTGTACCTCATGTCTGTGCTGGCCAAATGACCAGAAACTATATCAAATAATGCAATTATTTATCTGGGGAGAGTTGACAGGGCTTTTGCAAAGGGAAGTCATGTCTCAAAAACCTCTGAAGGGCTCAAAAAGCACAGGCAAGAACTGTCTCATATTTCTACTGGCTTCTACAGAGGCACAAACGCTGTCACAAAAATCAAAGTCCTCCCACTGGAGATTAAAGCTGGGAAGCAGAGTGGGTGTTTCTCCAGGGAGGAAGGTTGCTGGTGCCATGTGTTATGGGCTGGATAAGGTGGTCACTAAAAATCAAGGGATTGCTTCATGATGGACAGTTATTCAGGACAGTAAAGGAGAGGGGTGTACCAGATGATGCTGTGCTTCACCTTGCAAGTGTCACACTCTTACCCGGCCCCTGCCACTTGGGCACAAGAGTTTGGGGTATTGGCAGACATTCCCACCCAGATATTTCCACATCTGGCAGCAGCAGAGGTAAACCATATACCAGGAATTATAGGAAAGGAGGAAAACTTAGAGCACCCTCCTGCCTCTCTAAAACAACTGTGCATCCACATCTTGAGGACTTTGTGCAGCTCTGGTCCTTGCACTCCCAGGAGATTATTAAGGGTTTGGGAAGAGCAATGGCATCAGGGAGTGAGATGCCTCCCTGCCCATCCATGCTCCCCAGAGCTGAGAGGCAGCTCAGGAATGTGAGTCCCTTCTCCATGGGCACCTTGATGTGGTGGCACAGGGCTGGGTACTGTTCTTCCCCCTGCTCTCACAACTCCAAAACCAGCTGTGAGGAGAGATGCAAATGCCCTTTTCTGATGAGGTGCTGCAGCAGCACTCATTTAATCTTTGCAGACCTCCCTGTGAGAAAGCCCCTGATGACTGCCCTGAAATGATAATGCTGAGCTACCCCAACTCTCATTTGGCCACCCACAAATAATTTCCCGATCCCAAAACTCTCTCCAAGTTCTATTTTCTCATAGCCGGTTCCCACAGCTGTCCCAGCACACAAAGCTCCTGCCAGTTTTGGAGAAAATGGTTTGCTTGCATCTGCAGCAGGAACAGGAGTTTAAAAAGAAACCACCTGCCCCTTTCTCTTTCAGTGGGCAGGAGGAAAAGCAGATGAAAAGTAAGTGTGACCCTTCCTCTTCCAGACTTGGGGATAAAGATGGCTTCAAGACTATTTTTAAAGGCTTTTTTTTTTCTCCTGAAATGCCTTATTTTGACTTGTCTTTCCGAAACCACCACTACATGATTTTGCCCACAAAAATTTTTTTTTGGCAGAGCTGCATTTCAGAAAGCTGGAAGCCTGCCAACCTTTCAGCAAAAAAATAACCAGTCCAGCTTTTGTTTCCATCAGGGATTTTGGGATTTGGGTGAATTTTACAGGATTTAAAATTTCTTGGAAAGCTGGTGGCCTTCAGAATGCAAGGCCTGAAAAATTAATTTAATTTGTGAAAAGGTGGTTCTGAAAAGGTTCATGTGCCTTGTAGACCACCCTACTGGGATGTAACCCAAGTTCCCTAGACCCGCTTGGCTGGAAGATGGATAGGAAAGCTAGGTGTGATGAGGTTCCCAGGACACAAAGGTATACTTTGCTTTCTGATACAAAAACTGGGTTTACACTTCGTATCCTCTGCAGAGATTCCCTCTGTGGCAAAATGGGGAAATAGGGAAAAGAAGGGTGATCTGTAAAACACCACTGGGTAGACAACTTCAGTACTATGTCTGGGGATGAGTGGGGATGCTCCTTCCCCAGTCTGGGGCCAGCTCCTGTTCAGGGAGACTCCATCTGAGAATGACCCATCAGTGGATCATAATTTTTCCACAGGGATGTACTGGATGGGCTGGATATTTCTGAGACTATTGGACTGTTGTTTTCAGTAAAAGTTTCAGTGAGAATCTGATTCAAAAAAATGTTGTATGGGAGAAGTTGTGGGGCAAGGGAAATAAGCATTTGAACTGAGAAAGCAAATGTGTTAATTCAAAAGGAATTATTTTTTTTTAAATGAGGTTACAAGACCTTGGCTCAGGCTCTCATTAAAGCCCACGCAGCTTCCGGAGAAACCCATGCTTCATTTCTTGCCTTAGGACTCAGGTGGCTCCTCTTCAGCCATGGTGAGAGCTGGTGGGAGACTGGAATTGGGGCTTTGACATCTCCCAACAGCAGCAGTTTGCTCCAGGCAGCGCTCCCCAAACCTCATTCTGTCCTCAGCCCCTGAACACTGCACCCCCTCATGATGCTCTTGGTTACAGAGCTCAGACAGAGTCCAGGCAGGAGGTTTGCCTGCTGGGCTCCTAAAAAGCAGAGCAGCCAGGCAGAGGAGACGTTGTGTTACAGCCTAATTTGTTCTTAGCTTAATGCTACCCTCAGGACTAATTACTTTATATTAAAGCATCTGTGAAATGGAGTAATAAATACATAAAACTGAGCCTGCTGGAGAGATGTTACTGCACAACGCAAAGCATCAGAACAGAAAGCAGCCTTGCTTTCCAACTGCAATTCAGAGCCAGTCTGCAAACCCATCTCCTGCCTGCATCCAGGGGCACAGAGGGGTACAGGGACGGTTGCTGAGATATGACCAGCCACAGGGGCCTCCACCACCAGTAAGAAAACAAGGAAACTGGAAAACGCTTCTCATGTCATCTTGCTGAAGGAGTGTCTTGGAGAGGGAACACAAAGAAGGGTGGCTCCAAAGGTGGCACCCCAAGCACCCCAAGCCCAGCCCCCGCTGGCTGCGCCTCCATTTCCTTATCTGTGATGCAGAGATGAACAAGACAAACCTCTCTGTGGAGGACTGTGAAGAGCTGCAGATAAAAGCATGGAATACACACAAGGATGATTAAAGACAGCAGCACCCTTTGCTATGCACACAGTCTAAACACGCTGGGCCATCCCAGGCTCTTTGAAAACTGTTAGATGTTTTCCAGCTAAATATTTATTTTATCTGCTGGACAGCCCCATGTCGGGAGATCAGCTCACTCCCTCTGTCAAAGACATCTCAGCAAAGACTTATGGGCTGAGGCAGGACTCATGCATGGGCTGAACATGTGGGAAAAAATGCTGGAGCAGCCCCAGAGCCTGACCCTGCCCCTGGGGAGTGCTGTGACACTGCTCAGAACATGCACTGGCTGTGTGATAGCACCACGGGCCTTCCCTGCTGGAAAATTAGACTCAAAACCCTTGAACAGCCACACAAGGATGCTGTATTTTCTCCCTCTTCTTTGGGAAGCAAGGGTCTTGAAGGCCTTTGGCCAAGAAGTTGGTAAAATGCGATGTTTAATCAATCTAGAAGGGCTGTTGCCTGCTCAGGATGGGATCACTTAGGGAGTGCTGGAAGTGACAGTGACTTTAGCTGGTAACTTGGGTTGTCTCAATACTGTTCTAGTACAAACATTAGCTTAAAAAAAATGGGTATTACTGAAAAGTATTTAGCTTAAGTACATGGTCCATGACATATTTGTATCCAAGAGAGGAAAAAAAAATTGTGTTTGGGCCTGTGGTTGCCATTGCTTACCCTGGTGGCAATGCATATTTTGCCACCTGTTTCACAGGAACAGAAGAGAGGAATATTTTGCTGTGAAATGTTCTCAGGGCTGAGAGAAGAGCACAGGGCTGAGCAAAGACATGTGAGAGCTGTGTCAGACCAACTTGCGAGCCAGAGTCTGAGTTTCCTTGTCCTAATGCTTCACCTTAAGCCTGTTAAAAATGGCATGGACAAAATACCTGCATACTGTTGTTGTTTTGGGCTGTAGCCCAGGGCAAAGATGCAGCCTCCTGGGAGACCCACTGTGTTTCTTCTTGTTTATGGGGTGCCTTTCCCCCTGCAAATGTTTCTGCCCAACCCTATTACCATTGGCATGAGAAAGTTCCCTCCAGGAGTGGCAATGTACTTGGTAAGAGAAGTCCCATCAGACAGAATCTCACCACACATGCGATTAGAGAAGATCAGAAACCGTGAGGAGACACCCCCTATGTGCCTGATACCAGCAGCAAGGGGAAGCCATGGCTTAGGGCTGCACATGACCTCCATCACTGCTGTAGCAGGTGGAGGTGTTCCATGAGGCATTTTTGTCTGATGGCAACTTGATACCCAGGACAGGCCCTACACACCAGTCATGCCAGGCACATTCTTACCCTGATGCACCAAGCCACTGTGTGGATGCTTCTGACATCTTCTTGGGAAGAACACCACCCAATCTGATTTGAGACACTGTATTTATGTATCTCTTTATGCTATCACTCCATCAGGAGCACCAGCTCTCCAACCTGGAGCTCACCTGACCAAAAGATGATAGGAAATGACAGACACATTGTCCGTGTAACACTAGCAGAGGAATGTATCCTACTCAAAATAGTAGGAAGAAAAGCTGCTAGTGTGGTTTAATAGGATGGATGGAAATCAGGAAAAACACTGTTGTGGTTCCTCAGACAGGAACATCTTGTTCAGCCAAATGCAAAGGTGTTCCTTGAGGACACTCCTGCGGAGACAAGGAGACAGGATGATGGTAGTAATGTTGGTGCCTGGCTGGGAAAATGTAAAGGAAGCATTTGAGAATTATCACAGCATTACCACAAAACATATGCAGGCAGGGAAGGAATGAGGTCAGGATTTCTGCAGCATCTGATCCTTTTCCCTTTTCTTCCAGCGCTGGCACCATGTTGGAGGAGGGGAATGTGATGCTCCTGCCCATATTCCAGGCTGAAGGCAGGGAGCATCCCTGCTGTCCCTTGGGAAATTTGGTCTCATGGCTGCTACCAGACTGAGGTGGCCCCAGTGCTGGAGCTGCTCCACCCTACAGTGGCAGTGGGGAGGGACACTGATGTCAGGCAGCAGCTGCTGCCTGATTCTGCAGCAAATCCAAAGCCTGCAGAGCCAGCCATGACCGCTTGTGGATTTCTTTGCTCTCTGCAGCAAGTTTTTGAGTGCAGTATTGGTTGCATGTTATCAGCTTGGGCAGGGAGAAGCTGAAGCAAAGCAAAAAGCCATCCCAAAAATGCCCATGATACTGCCCTTTGTGCTGCTGAGCTGCCCTGGTGACGTCACTCAGATGCTGCCCATGTCTCTGTGTGGGATGCCAGCCCTGCTCACCATGCCATTTTCTGCCTGAAAACCTGTCCCTAGGGCTTCCCCCCAGGGTATAAACTGGGCAGAGATGCTGATGAGTTCAAGAGTGCACTTCTTAAGCAGTCAGGAATCACAGCCCAGGCCCTGGAGTGTGTGCCTAAAGCATCACTCCACAAAGCCTGTGCTAAAACTCGGCCAAGTTTTAATCTGCTCTCTGGATACTGAGGGCAACCTGCACGTAGGCATCCACTCACGGGTGCAGAGAGCTTGCTGCAGTCAGCTGAGATGATTTCAACTGGCATGAGGGTGCAGTGAGATGAGTTTTTTTCAATATTAATGAACCCTTATATGTTTCATTCTGTCAAATGGGAGGAAGTGAGCAGCACAAGGTGTCCTGGGGCTGGCTTACACCAGCCCTCATGCTACATGAAACTCCAGCTCTTGAGAGATGAACTTTAGTCCTACCAAAGATCTCCAGTGTTAAGTTTGAAAATATTTTGCTCCCACCCGCTCAGGGATTGCAGATGTGTTGCTGAATGGAGAGGCAACAACTTCAGCGGCTCAGCCAGCTGATGGGGCTATCCAGTGCCCGAGGGCAGGAAAACAACTCACAGCAAGGCTGGGACCTGGGGCTGGCATAAAGAGTCCACATTAGGAAGGCCCCAGAGCATCTCTAGGATGAGACCCACTTGTGGGGTTTCCCATGGTGTTGCTTTTGATGTGTCAATCAGAGAAGCCCATGGGGAAAAAGGAGCTTCCATTTCTCACCCTCTTCCACTGATGCTGTCTAGATGCAGAAGTGGTTGAGCCTCTCAAAAGATGCAAGGCTTGGCATAAAGGGTTGGGCTTCCTCTCTGGCTCCAGCAGCCTCTTAAAGGCTGTTTCCTCATTACTCATCTCCTCACACCCCTTCATATACCCCTTGATCTTCAAACATCTCTCAAAAGGCAAATACACTTGGTGTGAGGCAGGACTGGAGCAGCTGCCAGCATGCCGCCTTCCACGCCATTGGGATGGAGATGGTCAGGGAAATTACTTGATCTCAGCTGGCGAAACAAGAATCTTTTCTTCCCCTTTCCCTCTTCTGATAGAAAGGCAGCTCTTTTCCTCAGCCATGATGGGACCTCCTGTCTTTCAACACTGATCGATCACAAATCAAAGCAGTGCTGGGACTTCACCTTCTGGAGCAGCACTTGGGACATTATCTCCAGTAGACATTATCCATGCTCTGCAGCAGATACCAGGATCTGCTCTGGGCTGAACCTGGTGGCTGGGCAAGGCTCAGTGACACCAAAGCCTGAAATTCTGATTGTGGTTCCTAAACTTTGTTTCTCCTTTGCATGTCCAGGAAATTATTTTTAAGAGCCCTGAACAATGCCAAGGCTTTAAGGGATGGCATGGAAAACATGGCCAACCCAGGAAATACTGGGGGTGGGCCTGTTGCTCTGGAAGAAACATCCCTCTGAAACCCTGTGAAAACAATCTCATTCCCCTGTGGGCAGCAGTGATCTGACTGGACAAGTCTCTAAGGCTGAGCCTGATTATTTTGTTACACTGAAATTATTCTAATGAAGCCTAGGAGGGTGGCAGTGCCCAAAATGCCACATCTGAGAAGAGGCCTGGCTTCTGATTCCTGCAAAGCCAATCTCTTCGCTCAAGCTTTCCCAACCAGGGTATGTAAAGAAATAAAGATCCTCTTGAAACCTCCTGACAGCTTGTCAAAGGAGAGGCTGTGCACACTGAAGGCATCCATGACACAGAGTACAAGCCTCTCCGGCGGTTTTGTCCTGCAAAACTGGATTTCAGGAAAGGTTGTTGTTGGGCAACAGTTTCCATCTTCACCACGGGGGTTGAACAGGCTTCAAAAAGAGCAACAAATGCAGAAACCCATTGGCTGACTGATGGGTCAGAGGCTTCACGATGAGACCCACCCCCCCCACACACACTTTGCAAAGAAAACACAGGTGATAACCGGGCAAGAAAACCTTGGAAATCCCTTTTCCAGCCAAAGCAGTCCTTCTCTGTCTCTGGGTAGCTCTCCTCTTGCAGGGCTAGAAAGCCTCTTCACTTCCATGCTGTACATAAACACATGCCATATTCCCCATCAGAGGGTGATAAACACACTTTTAACTCTAAGTGTGTTTATCTGTTGGCTGACAACCGCCGCTTAAGAGCTCAGCTTGCCGAGTCCCAAAGAGGCATCCTCCCTCGCGGTGCCAGGAGCTGCTGGAGAGTTTCTGGTGCTCCCCAGGGGCAGCCCTGTCACTCAGCCCACCCAGAGCTTCAGCTCTGCTGGTCCACCAGCTCTGGCTAAGGGTGCATTTTGTTTGATAGCTTTTGAAGGGGTGAAGGAGGAGGAGGCACAAGCACTGTGGTCTCTGGCTGTGCCTGCAGGTGCTGAAGCTCCCAGGATACTTTTGGAAGCGTCTGCCCACAAACCGCATGGTTGGAGAGGGGAAAAGTGTCCTTCCTTCAGCTCAGTCCTGGTCAGGGAAAGTTTGGACATCCTCTACCAGGACATGATTCCTCTATGGGGGCAAATCAGTGCAAACAAGGACCTTCCAGGCAGGGGGGAAATGATCGTGCCTTTGCTCCATCTGCTCAACTTCCTCGACGCATTTCCCACTGCATTTCAACAGGACCTAGGGTTCTTCAAACTCCGCTGCCATCCTGCGTGGCCGCTGTAGAGAACATCCCCCGAGCAGGAAAATAAATGCCCGTTCTCCTCCCGCCTGAGGCTGCAGCTGGAAATGCCGTGACAGTGATTTCTTGGGAGGAAGCAGAGCACCATCTAGTGAAGTTTAGCGAGGGAGCATCAGCCTGCATGGGGACCAACTGTGGCCAGGCTGAGACCAGCTGCGTCCTGGAATCACAGAGTCACAGAATTATTTGAGGAGAAAATGACTTGTGAGATCATCGAGTCCAACCATTAACCCAGCACTGCCAAGCCCATCACTAAGCCATGTCCCTAAGTGCCACATTAGTGCATTTTTTGAACACTTCCAAGAATAGTGATTCTACAGACCCCTGAGCAGCCTGTTCCAGTGTCTGACCACCCTTTCAGTGGGGAATATTAAGTTGGTAAGCCATGATTTTTCCTTCAACCGCCCTTCTGGCTTTAACTGTAGGTGCTTGCACCCATAGGTGGGCACTGAGCAGGATCCTTCTTGTCTTCTCCCAAGGTTCTCCCAAGGCAACTTCTTGTGGTGTTTCTTTTTCCAGCTTTCTCCTGTCCCTTCCTGAGGGAACAGGGCAGCTGGTATTTGTATGCAGACAAGAAACAGAAATCGTGCTCACAGCTGAGCACAGCTGAGCTGGGCATTGCTGCCATAGCTGAGCAGAGCCCTTTGTCAAAGCGCCTGGGGAGAATTTCAGGTTCCTTCATGTGTTTGGACTTCAAATTCTTTTGTTCTGGGAAACCTTAAAAACTTCCAAACTGTCTTTGCTGGTGCTCTTTTTTGTTGTGTGGCCTGTCTGTGACTTTGGCCTAAGAGGTGGAGAGCCAAGACCCCTCACAAAGGCTGTGAGATGCTGCCCACCTGCCAACCTACCCCTGCAGCTGCTCTAATTAAAACCCCAAGGAGGAGTTAACGTGGCTTTCTTTTTTTTTATGGATGTGTTTGAAATGCCTCATTGCTTTGGGCAGTTTGGGCTGTAATTAAGTTATTAGAAGAAAACTTTAAGCTTTACAATCACCCCTTATGACAAAATATCTCAGAGATCTGTAAAGCAGCTGTTTTAGAAAGTGAAAATGCCCTTTGGTGCCAGAGCAGTCACAGACATCTGAGGACAAGTCTGTGACAGCAAATTCCTGCCAACACCCCCGGCCAGGAGCAGCCTGTCCTGTGATGAGCTGCCCCATGGGTTGCTGGCTGGGTCTTCTTCAAGGCTGATCCTTCAGGGCAGTGCTGCTCTGATGAGGAGTTCATCCTGGTGTCTGTAACCGGGATCTTCCTGATGGGACGTGTCTCCTGGTGGCAGTCCCTGCTCCAAGCTCTGTTGCCTGTCTTTGCCTTCCTTGCCCAGAGGTGAGGGCCAGTTGCCTGTATGCAACTGCTCTCACCTCATGATATCGTGCTTGGCCCTGAATCATTCCAACCCCTCAACAGGATCTCCAAGGTTGGATTCACCTCTGCCTGTACCTACAGCGCAAAGTCACTTCCAATGCCCCTCTCCCAAATCCTGAAATAATTGGCTGAAATAATCCACATAAACACTTCCTTGCAAACAAAATGAGCGTGTGCCCCTGCCACACTGCTTGGCAGAGCTGAAGGCACTCCTGCTGGCTCAGAGCAGTTTGGGGATGCTCTTAAGGCCACCCCATGTAAAGCAGGACCGCAAGCGAAGGAAGGGCTGAGCCCTGGAGCCCGTTCTGCGCCCTTCCCAAATCCATGGTGTGGCCATTTGCTGGCTGTGCAAAACCCTCTAGAGGGAGCCCCGAGCCCAGACATCCCCAGGCAAGGTCCACCAGGTCACAAAGATGCTCTGAGAGTGTTCAGATGGATGTTTTGGCGGGTTTTGTTGTTCTTTGGGGTTTTTTTCCCTTAAGGCTCCACACTGCTTTAATGGTGTCATCGGTTGCAGGTGTGGGCTTGCTTGCCCTCTCCGAATATTTCTGCGTGTTCCCATCTCCCCAGGTGCTCCTCTCCCACCTCCAGCATCTGTTCCTCTTAAACCTCCCTGAAAAGGGTTGAAATCTCCTCCCACAATGCCTCCAAGGGCACTTCACTGCCTCGGACCCAAAAGCCAGCTCTGGTGGGGAGCATTTTGAGGCAGCAGCCATCCTTATTGGCATTTACAGCTCTTCACACAGCAGTGCCCTGGGCCATGGCTGGCTGCTGGGGAGTCCCCAGGCTCCTGTGCAAGGAGTACGACTTTGTTTCCTTACAGAAAGGGCCCTGTGGGTCTCAGTGGTGGCTCCATTCCCAGCCCATGCTGACAGCCAGCCCAGGGAGAGCAGGAATGAGCTTCCCACGGCAAGTTGCTGGGAAATGGCAAGGACAGGCCTTTTGTGCCTGCCTGGCAGGCTGAGCATAGTGCATGGGAAGGGACACTATGAACACTGTGCTTCCAACCAGAGCCTGCCCTGGACCTCCTCACTCAGTCCAGCAATGGGTCATTGTGGGACCCTGCAGCCTCTGTGCAGGAGAGGCAGGTCCCACCCGGGTGTTCAGCCAGGACCAGCTCTGAGTAGTTTCCAGCAGAAGTCTCTGAGCCTTCTGCTCTCTGTAATGGGTGATACAGAACTCACTTCTTCAGCTGTCTCTGCTGCTTCTTGCATGGGTTTCCTCTTTCAGCAGATGGGTACAGACAAGAAGTCCTGCAGGAGATAGATACTAGATCGAGTGGTGGCTCAAGGATTTGTATGAGCATGTGTACAAAAAAGGCACGGGCAACTTCTTCCATTAGTCTCAAAGTATATCCCATGGTCTGATTGCACATGGATCAGCAAAAGTCACTTGAGCTCCAAAGGTAGCTGTGGCCATCCTGTTGCAGACCTTCCCAAGGGAGTATCCCTCCTCTTCTGCTACTCTGGACCTCTGAGTCATCCATGCCCGGTAGATACCTTGCCGTTCCTAGGCCATGTGTCCAAGCAGTCACGAGGTGAATTGGGAACAGCAGTGGAAGCTGCCTAGTGCCACTAGAGCAGCTGTCTTTCCTTGTGTTCCAGCAAGGGTTGCAATGGCTCTCTTCCCCCTCCTCATGACTCCCTCCTACTCCTCAGCTACTTGCAACATCAAAGCCCTGAATTCTCCATTCGTCCATTCTTGGGAGATCTGGTTTAGCAGTTAGTGAAGGATTTATGCTGTGATATGACAGTCACTGCTGCCTGTAGGAATAAGTCTCACAGATATTAACCGTATTAGGATCAAGGCCCTGCTGGTTTGCCATCTCCACTCTGGCTGGATCTTCCTTCCTTTCCTGCCCATTTCTTTATTCATTTATAAGTCCTGTGAAGTCCCAAATGACATCTGATTTCCATCCAGTTGGACAGCAAACTTACATTTTTCTCACGGTCTCTGTGCTCTTGTACTTTGGGTCTCTGCCAGGCACTTCACAACTTCACATCTTTAACTTGCCTTTTTTTTTTTCCCCCTTTCATTTCTCTTTCATTGCTGGGGTCCTCCCTCCCTCTTTCCTCCCAGCCTTTAAAGGAAGCAAAATAAAAACGGTCGACAAGAAGAGCCAGACTCCTTCCAGGACTCCCCAGGGATGGACCTGCTCCCCTCCCTCCATGCCAAGTGGCCCAGAGATGCTTTCCTGCAGTCCCAGCAACAGCAGCTGCTCAACTTTCTACTCCAAAAGTGAGAAATGTAGCAGCCAGTGCTGATAAAAGGTGCTGGTCTCCTTCTCCTTCCCATTTTGCTCTGGGATCTGCTGTCACTCGGGCACAAATCGCTGCCCCCAGTCACTTGCCAATGCCAGTAACCCTGCATGTCACTTCTGTTTCCCAAAATCCTGGGTAACTGCTCTCATTTTGAGGGGCTGAGTGAATGTTCCTCTCCCCAGAGGTGGTGGTGTTCTGCCATTCACCCACTTCCAGCCGTCACAGGAATGCAGAGGGAATACAAAGAGTACCCTCAAACTTACTTCCTTTCTCACCACCTCATGGCCTTTTTGCTCTCTGCTCTGTTGGTGGCAGGGTGGGAAAGAGACAGGAGCACATCCTGGTTTCCCCCTCCCCAAACCTCTTTCTTCCCAGGACTTCTTCCCTTTCACACCCATCTGGCCAGCTATGGATACAGGGATGATGCAGAGATGCTGACCCAGGCACTAAACTCCAGCATGGTAGAAATTGCTGCTGGCAGCAAAACCTTGGAGCTGGCTGAGGACTGCAGTGACCAAGACAGTTTCCCTAAAATATCCCAAAACCAACCAATCACAAGAGCATTCACCAGTCCCATTAGCTGGTGGCACTCAAAGGCACCACAGCTACATTGGGATTGGGGATTTGCTAGTGATTCATATGGAAATGGAGTGCCATGGTGGCTCTTCTTCTGCTTGGAGACACCCTTGAGGCAGAGTGAATCTGAAGTTGTGGTGAAAATGTCTTTCTGGATCAGATGTTTTCTGGACTGCTGGGGCTATGCACCCCCTTCTTGCATACAGGCAAGTGTGTGGAAATCTGCTCTTGTGCCAAGACTTATTTTGATCATAGTGAACCTTGCTCTCTCTCTATTTCCTCCACAGGAAGCAAAGTCCCTTGGGTCAAAAGGTCTCCCTGTTTTACGCAGGGGAAGTCTTCTGGCAGCATAGATATACAGCCTTGCCATGCAGACTCGACTGTTTTTTTCTAGGAAAAGTGATTGATATTTAAATTACATCATGTTTTGAATCAGAAGTAGGAGTTTGCGTTAGCAGCTGAGCCTGCCCTCGAGTTTTAAGGGCATGATAAATCTCACCAGTCAGTGATGAAGGCAAAGGCTGCTCGTCCCTTTAGGTTGGGTGTTTTCTGCACCTGCTCATGGAGATGCCTATTTGAAGCCAGGTAACTGCAGAAATGTCTATCATGTTACAAAACAGCAAAAGATGCACTTGATTTTTCTTTCGGACTAATTGGTTTCTGCATCCCAGAGGGTGACAGGATTCTGCTGAGACAGCAATAAGTGCATTTTGAGGAAATTGGAAAGCATCATTTTCTCATTTTCCTAGTTGACAAGACTTTGATATATACTGGATACACTGCTCTCAACATTTCCCTTGATTTTAGGCAGAATGGCAAAGGCAGCAGGTTCCTCGCCATTCCTAGGTCTCATCCCCCAGAACCTCCTGCAGCCGACGGACTCCCCTGCAAGCCTTTCAGGAGAGGTTAGGCTTGAATGTGGTGGTCAAAGATGAATTTAGGACTCTTGAGCCTGACTCATTTCTTCTACCTCCCCCAGTTTTACTTCTTTTTGCTCTGGTGCCTGGAGCTGCTGTGGGCTGAGCTTGGTGCAGAGAGCTGGGCACAGGAGCTTTCGCCCTGGAAATGGGGAGACCTTGGTGGCCCCCTGGGTGGTGCACAGCACCTTGGGCACACCAGTGGTGCTGCTCTGTGCCATTTAATTTTAACATACCACCAAAAGACTCTTCTAGCAGTGTCCTGTGAGACTGGAGGCAAAAGCAGGCTGGGTTATGCCAGAGGAGTTTTGCCTCCCACACGGGCAGGTCAGTGCAAGGCGCTGGTACAGCCTTGAGGTGCTAGAGCACCATGGCTTAGCAAAGTTTCTGCTCAGTTACTGGGATCCTTCAGGGAGAGGAGGCCCCTTCACCTCTTTTGCCTGTTATCCTCCTTTTGTGAACATCTATGGTGTCTAGACAGGGCTGGGACCCACACAGGGAGCTTCCCCTCATTTTTAACTGTCTGGATGGAAGTTGTGAGTGCTCCATGACTCACTCTGCTCCCTTGCACAAAGAGGAAACTCTCCTTTATTGCTTCCCTCTGTGATATCTCCATATAAAATGAGTCCTGCTCGAATAGACCAAATCCCTGTTTCAGGAGATTTGCTGTATGGGCATCCTGCAAGCTTCCTTTTTCCTTTTTTTCCCCCCTGTTGCGTCTGTACCACATCTCTGTTCCATAGGAGCACCTGGAGACCATGCTGTGGTTTCACTGTGGCTGGAGTTTGGTTTGCATATGAAAGAGAAATCAGTTGTAGGAGTAGCAATGAAGAAGAAAATGAAGAAAAAGGAGGAGAAGAACACAAGAGAAGAACCTGGAGTCAAAAATTAAAGGAACACAGTTCACTTGGGTGAAGTTGTGGTTTAGCCCCTCTCTGTTTATCCTCTGTAATTTTTATTATTGATCTTGGAAAGAAAACAGAGGAGAAATGTGAGTCTGAATTTGAGATTCTTTCAGGAGTGACCTGCTCAGTGTACCTAAAAGTCTGGTTTTCATCAGCCTTTTCATGTGGATTCCCTGATGCCTGATATGGGATGGGGTAACCCACAGCCAGAGCCATCAGCAGGGTTACTTTTTAATTTTATAACCCCTCACCATTTTTTGTAAAAAAACTATGGAGTCTTAATAACAGTCTTGGAGGGTTCTACCCACTGCAGTGTCTTGCTGAAATTGAGCAAGAAATGTCCCTACTCAATGGAGACTGCAGGACTGTGTCAGACAGTACATGCCAATAAAAAAAAATCTTAAAAGTGTCACAGTCCCTTCTAGGAAAAGTAGAATAAAAGAGTCCAAAACTTTATGGGTTTTGAGGCAGAAGTGGTTTCAGCAGCATGCTAATCCCTGATACTCATTACAACTTTAAATCAGTGCTTTAAAAATAGCTCCTGTGATGATGAAACACACTGTCAGGAAATGTCACTCACTTTATGACGTGGCAGATGGAGATTTATATGGTAACACCTCTAATGATTTTAATGGGTTCTGCCTAAAATGGGACTTGGTGCTAAAAATCAAACTGTACAAGGTTACAGCGAGCGCCGGGCTGCCACTGGCAGAGCCTTGCAAACAGAGGAAATTCTGTGGTGAGCACTTGGCGACAGCACTGAGACATTGCAGCATTAAAACCTCAAAGCACATCTCCAAAATGCAGTGTGGGACTAGGCATGAAAGACTTCAGGGCTGTCCTGGGCAGGATGAGCCCGTGGCACCCTGAGGGTCTGGCATGGGGAGCACGTATGGCTCTCATTCCTCAAGTGATGTTGCAAAGAGGGGATTAAGAAAAGACTGATTTTTTTGTTGCAGACAAACCACTAGCAACTGAAAATAAACAGGCAAGACATCAGCTCCAGCTGAGCTTTGAATAAAATGCAGGATTTGAAAAGAATAGTTGTTTGTTTCAAGCATAACTTCAAGGAAGGCAGAAAAACCTTTGATCTCCTGAGCCCTTCTGTAGTGCAGCTTCCAGTTTTAGATGTGTGTCTTGTTGGGTGCAGATCTTAATATAGTTATTATCTTATATAGTTGATTTTGAAAGGAAAAAAAAAAAAAAAGCTTGGTGGTCATGGCTTTGGTGCAAGACATCTGGATGCCAGAGATCTTGGGAGATTATGATCCAGCAGTAGCCAGGAAGTTTTCCTTTGAGGTATGTTACTTCACCTCTGCCTACTCTCTCTACAGTCCCCAATGCCTTGGGAAACTGAGCCCTCCAATGGAAAAGAGTCCTGACACCTCCAAGGACTGTTTTTCAGAGCAGGGGCAAGAGGGATGGAATTTTTTTTCCCAAATTTATTTTTTTCCCCATTTCATTGCCACTGAGCAATGGAATGATACTGGGCAATGGAATGATTCTGAGCTCAGTTTTCTCTCCCTCTTTCTAAATCTCTGATTTCAAAGCGTTTGTTTTTCCCTTCAAACAGACATAGATTGCTTTAAAGACAGAGCAGTGTTTCCCTGCTTGGCTAATTAAAGCCCCAAAATTTGCGTTTGTGCAATGGGCTTGTCTGGTCCTCAGCGAGCACAGAGATAACTCTGCTGTAGCACTTTGATCATGCCTGGACACGACTGCACCTGCTCCTGCTGCCCTGGCGCCACTCCAGGCACGGAGAGAAGGCACCCAGGGACGGAGAGAATCTCTGGCACATAAAAGGGATCCCACCTTGGTTAAAGGGTGTGGTGGGTGCAATTTCTGCATGGTCGGTTGGTGGTGACCAGCCCTTGATGAACAAAAGGGAGCTGGGAGAAGTCTCTGCTTTGGTGGATGGAGGAACAGATGATGCCAGCAGGAATGCCACCAGTCCAAGGCTGCACCGTCTCTGCTCCCCTTCACTTCCTACCATGCCATCTGTGCATGATTTCTGCAATTTCTACTCTCAAACATGCCTCCTATCTCTCTACATGTGATTTTTTGGGGGTAACACCCTTGAGAAAAGGGTTCATAGCAATGGCATCTGTACATACATGCTGAGAGCACTCAGTTTTTTACCCAGCAGGTTAGAAGACTTAAGCAGATTAGTCTTAGCTGGAGGGATAATTCCTTTGGCCACAAAGAAGGTGAGTTGTGTGTGCTCAAGGAAATGTGGGATCTGTGGGACCTCAGGCACAGCTCATAACCATATGTAGGAGGAGGAGATGTGGATGTAATGGGAACAAGGAAGAGGGAGGGCGACAGTGACAAGTTTTAGGGACCTGGGTGATTGATGCTTCAGGTAGAGTGAAGGCAGTCCTGTGTTTGGGTTGATGTCATAAACACCATCCTTCAGACAGCCATCAGCAGGGTTAGACCATGGCACCAGGGCTTTTTGGACAGGAGGCTTTACTGGGGAAAAGAGGAACATGTAGAGGTAGGAGGAGAGTATAAAAATTGTCTCGTGAAAAGAAATGAATGGGGATAAATTAAATATGACCTGAAGAAGTCATCAGAAACATTGTCCGAGGGAGGTTTGTGGATGAAAAGAAGAGGCAGACAACCCATCACTGCTAAAGGCAGGACTCCAGCGGAGCTGGCAGCACTGGGGGACACAAGACTTTGGCTTAGCCCTCTACAAAATCACATTTACACCACCATGACTTGCCCTGGCTGTGGTGAGACTCCTGCATGTCCAGACAGCTGCCTGGGCCAATGGAACAAGCAAGGCCCAAGGACACTTTTCATTCGTGCTGCTCCTTGTGCCTGCAGCATTGCCTCAGTTTCCAGCCCTTAGAGGTCAATTCATGAGCCCCTGCTGCATAATTCATTCATCAGGCCTCAAGGCTTCTCCCCTGCCCAAGCCCACCTCGGTGGCAGCAAGCAGAGCTCCACATCACCTCCAGCTTTTCCTGCTCCAACCCAATCTGGTTTGCATTGATGCAAGAAAAGAGTTGCACAAAGTTGCTCAGAAACAGGCCCCTCCGGTTATTTCCAGCTACTCCAAAACTGTTTGAAACCCTACACCAAGACCTCCCAGTGCTGCTTTTCCCCTGTGCTCCTATTCTTTTGTCCTTGCCTCCACCTCGGTGGCTGAGGTTTCTCCAGCACGCAGCCACACACCCAGAGCTGCTGGGAGGAGGCAGCAACCACTGCAGCCCTGAATTCCCACCCTGTACCTTCTCAGCCAAGCTGCAGCACGGGAAGTCAAGCCCTGTAGCAGCAGTGGCACCAGGGAGGCAGCAGCAGCAGCTACTCTACCTTCAAGAAAAATCAGCAAATTCCCTGGTGAAATGGAGAATTTGTTCCTCTTGCTTGACTGCTTCTACCAGCTATAATAACAACAACATATTATTAATGCTTATTATTACTATTAAATCTAAGAATGATGTCACTTCACCTCACTACCTGTCACTTCACAGCATCTTGGTGTTGCAGGCATCTCTCACCCAGTGGATCACCTCTGCCACAGCTGATGGATCCTGGGAGCTGCTTTTGGTGTGTCTAAGCTAAGGGCTGGCAGTGCCATGAGCAGGGCTTGCTGGGCATGGCTTGCTGCTGTGGAGGACAAGCTGCTGCCACCAGGGTCCCTGTGAAGCAATGTGTGCATGTTTGGGCTGGGCTTGAAGATGCTCCAGTGACCGCAGCATCAGCAAGGCATCCAGAAGAAATCTTTGGATTTGCCTCTGGATGCCTTTCCCATCCTGCCACTGGGTCTGAAAACTCAGCTAAAAAAGCTGTAGTTGCCCACCAGTGCTTGTGACTCAGTGCTTGGCAAATATGGGCAAGCAGTGCCCGTGACCTGCTTGTCTCTTGAGGAGTCCCAGAACCTCTGAGTGGGGAAATCTGTGTAATCTCATTTACTAAGGGGTCTCCCTTCACTGAGGAGTAGGAAAACACTCATTAAAAACATATGTCTGATGTAGGCACAAATCGTATAGATGCTTTGTGCTCCCTCTTTCCAAGTCCCTTTATCCTGGAGGTTAAGAAATATTGTGGTTTTATCTTCTCTGCTGTTTTCTCCCCCTCTTTCTTGGCCTCAAGCCTCAGACCAGTAGCCTGCTCCAATAAATAATGTAACATCTGTCTGGGCAGTTTGTGGTCTGATCTTATCTGATGGATGGTGTCAGTGGAAGGGCTGAGCCAAACCTACTCTACTCTCCTCCACACAGGAGATCTATTCCAGTGTCCTCTGGGAGAGGTGCTGTGTTCAGGTATTGATCTTGTATCAGAGCCATCAGCAGGTTGAAGCAACATTTTCCCACTCTGTGCACGAGCATCTTGGCTCAGAGTGCGAAGAAAGCATACATGGCTTAAGGGAATAAAACCTCAGGGATTTAAGTATAGGCCTAAGGTTTTACAAGTGCCTGAGTGTGTTTCTGAGCTGGGGCCTGAGGGAATGGTGTTATTGTATTACCCAGCCTTTATGGGATTGCCATGGTCTGGTGGGAGCAGCCAGGCAACCGTGGAGATTTCCTGGGGCACTGGGCACACAGCCTGTTTGAATTCCCTTCAGTGTTAGTTGGGTTAGGTTGGTCTCTCAGGACAAAGAAAGCACAAGGAAGCCTGCACTGGAGATGTTTTCGTAGCCAAAACTGTATTGCATGAGTCAGAATCTTGCCTTATTTCCCAGTGCTCCATCTATGGTCTGGGGGAAAGGGACTTGCATCTGCATCAGAGCAACAAAAGCATCTTTTTTGGGCTGTGTGTGAGGAGATGCAAAGCTGACCCTATGGCAAAGGTGTGTTTTCAAATAGATGGAACTCCTTTAAGAGGAATCTTTACATATGAATTCCCAGTGGATGCTGAGACACCCCTGCCCCCCATCCCCAACCAAAAGGACACCAGGATTGGGTCATAGGATTCTGTCCTAAATTTCAGAAACACTTTCTACAAATAAATCTTTCTCACCATGAGACAGCAGCAAAGTGATGTACCATGTACTCATGGGCACATACCTCCTGTGGGAGAGGAAAAAGCCATCTGGGGTCAGTGGGCTGGAGGAGCAGGGGAAACCCCACGCTGAGTGGGCCCTTCTTGCACAGGACTCCCCAAAACCTCCATATTCCTCCTCCTGTCATTTGTGCCACACAGGCACAGCAGCCTTCTTTCCAATGCTGCATAACTTGTACTGATAATTTCCATAATAAAACAATTTTGGGAAAAAAACCCCAAATTATAAAAATAAAAACATTTCTAAAAAGTTGAAGCATTAAAAAAAATTCTAAATTACTTTACTTTTGAAATTATCTTTGCTTTTAAAAATTACTTTAGTCCTAACTGAAAGTGAGGAATAAGTTGATTTTCAGGAGTTAACTGACTTGGAAACAGAATGAAATAACTTTGCTTTGAGTTGTCATGCACACAACTGCCTGAGCTGAAACAAACAAACAAACAAACAAACAAAAAACCCACAAAAAACTGGAGAGGGAAGGGATTTTATCTTAAAAACTAAACTAAGTCCAAGATAGGAATTGTGGATTCTTTTCCTACAGCACCAGAAGGAAGAGGAGGAAGAGGCTCTGAGCACCCAGAATCTCTTGGCAGACAGGGAGTTTTCACCCTGCCACAGGTGGCTGCTTTCCAGTGCAAGCAACTCCAGTGGCTGCAAACTCAGCTCAACTCCAATTGCCTTTTAAGTGTTTTATCTGCTGTCCTGACATGCATCTTTTATTGCCAGAGCTCTTGTAAAAATGTTTTGAAGCCTATCCTGCTGAGCAGATCTGCAGCTGAGTGGTTCAGCAGTTGTGGCAAGAGGGAACACATGCTCATGAGCCCTCTCAAACCCATCAGGAATGTCAGCCTTTCCTCTGGAAATGCTCTTTTGGAATGGTTTCAGTCTTCAGCAAATGCAGGAGGAATAGGAGAGTTGCACATGTGGACATCTCATGGCTGGGCAGATCTATTTAAAGTCTATTAAGATCTAAGAGAAAGAACAAAGTTCATCTTGATCCTGTCTCTCCCTAAAGGAAAAGATGAAAATCAATCACGCCCCATCCATGGTGAAATGATGGATAGTGTTCGTGACAACTTTTCTTGTGAAAGTCGTTTGAAGCATCCTCCTTTTATTACAGCTGAGATCAGCCCAATGGCTTGAGCTTTAAACACAGTTCTGGAGCAGCAGCAAGGCCCTCTCAGGACCCACAAACCTGCTCAGGGATCATCTTCTTGGGGCCACAGACAATTTTTAAAGTCTCATCTATTACTACACAGCTCTTCAATTCTTCCTCAGAGGACATGTTTGCCTCAGAGTGCTCAAGTTTTCCTCCCCCCAGCTGATGAATTATTTTGTCATTCACAGCCCTATTACCTTTCAGAGTTTGGTGGCCTCTGAGTAAGAAGCCACCACCATGCTTTTCAAGTCCTTTCATGCTCTTTACACGTATCAGGCTTTCTTGTGCATGCAGTATTACTGGGCCTGCCTGGCCTCTAGATGCTTGTGCATATTAATGTGTATGAAGATATCTCCTTTCTCAGAGAAGAAAGTGCAGCAAGAAATACCTGTTCTGGCAACCTCTGAGTCCTTCCTACAGAGCTCTTTGAAGAGATGCCCCACGAGGCAGCGCCAGACTCTTCTGGTCCTTATCGGGATTCCCTGTGGCTTTGTCAAGCAGGAAATATTTCAGAAGCATATGAAAATGGTTCCTGAAACTTCAGTGCACACTTGAAGCATGTGATTTTTCCTACCAAATACTTACCTCAGCCACCTCCTCTTGAAATGCCAGCTAATCCTGTCTTCAGGCAAAGTAACCCCCCTCCTGCTGCATTTTGCAATGAATGGGAGGCAGATCCCTGCCTGCCCTCAGACTTCCCTCTATTACCATAACTCATTCTCTTTCCATTAAACCGTTTCCTTCAAGTACTGTGAAAAAAAGCCCTTTTTTTTTTTTGGCTCACCCCATGGTCAGTTTTCACCAAGTGCTCATTCCCAGGTGTCAGAGACTGCTCTGTAGCATGGTGGCCATTGTCAAGGGATGTGCTGTGTCCTGCCATGGTGCACCAGGTGGTCCTCAAGGCTTGTCTGAAGCTGCTCAGTGACTTCCCTCAGTGGTGTCATGGGGCTTTCAGAAACTGCCCAAATAAATATGTGGGTTTGGGGACAAGGTGCTGGTGACATCAGGCAGGAGCACACCTGGATGCTCTGCCTGCAGGTTTTGTAGGTGTAGAGATAAATACAGGCAGCCTGTTGTGCAATTCACATGTGGAGGAATTCATCCCTGGGCATTCACGTGGAGAAACCCTGCCATGAGGTGTCATTATGTATGTGTTGTATTTATGGCTTCTGTAAACCATTTTCAGGGCCTTAGAAGAAATCATTTTGGGATGCTCTGAGCTGAAGTCTACTTCTCCATGGTGATAATTTCACATTCCTGCTGTGCTCAGTGATCCTGCTTTCGAAATTATTCCAGTTTTCAGAAAGAGGCTCTCTGTGTTTCTATCTGTGATGGGGTGGCTTGAGTGTCTCCTGATGGTGCTGTCACCTGAGATACAAATTTGGAATCTGTGTTCTGTGCCCAGCTGCGATGCCAGCTGAATGCTGCCCCTTGGGTAAGGTCTTAAACTCGCACTCAGTTCAGTGGGATTAAGGGTACCAGTGTTGTGTTGCATTGTTCCCTGAGAACAGTGTGCTGGGCACCTTGCACAGTTCATGAGAAGATGCAGACCAAGCCTCGAGGAGGTTCCACTCTGCAGCCCCAACTTTGCTTGGATCGGCAGCTGCCTGCTATAATTTGTCTCCCTTGCCCTGCTGTGAGGACACCAGGCTTTTGCTAACAGACCAAGTCTCCAGGACCCTCAAACCTCCCCAGCCAGGCAGATCTGCACCAGAGATACCTCTGGGTAAGCAAGTCAATTCCTCACCTTTGAAACCCAGTGAACACCAGGTGTCTCAACCCCAACACTTCTGCTCTTGGAGAGCTGGCAGTGGGGGAGCCACCAAAGATCAGTGTCCCCATGTCACACTGACAGAGGGTCACATGTCAAACCCTTTAGAGGGTATGTGGCTGTGATCCAGGCTGGAGGACAGGCTCCAGAAAGAAACTGTGTGTGAGTGGTGTGACTTGGATGACTCCAACTCCTGCCCCCTTCCAGCTTCCCGGAGCTGCATTAGCACCCCCGGATTTCCATGTCGTGACTCTGCAAGCATCTGCAATGACAGCTGCCAAGCAAGGTGCTAACTAACATGACTAAAGGAATTCACAGCTGGCCCTGGGATTGCCAAATCTCTGCCTTTGGCTAGAAGCATGTAGCGTTTGTCACCAATGTCATGTGCCCGTGGAAAATATCACCCACAATCAGACACCTCAGTCCCTTCTTGCCCCTCCCTTATGAGCCTGTGAGAATTTCTCAGTTTTGGGAGTCAAAAGTGGCTGATGAAACCCCAGGAGCTTGACCTAAAGCACAGCCTGTGGGATGCTGGGGCTGTGCTCATAGATACAGCACTGTGGGGAGGAGGAGAAGGAGAAGCCAAACAGCCCAGAGTTCACCCACTGCTGATGTGGTGGCTGTGCCAGGCTGTGCCCTGCAGCCCCTGCTCAGCTGTGTGCAAACAGAGGGATCTCTTGCCCCCGTGCAAGAGCATCCTATTCTCTTATGCATGAGCATCCAGTGAGCCCCTGCTTTCACATTCAAAACAATTTGCACCTGAGTGCTCAATTCACTTACACATGAGCAGCTGAACAACCTACATGCGAGCATGAAGAGTCATTAAGAAGTGTTCTGTGCAGAAGGTGGGCGACCATCACTTCCTAGCACTGAGCTGGAGAGCTGGAGCAGGAAAACAAAGTTGGTGACAGAGCTCTGAGGACATAGATGGAAAAAGTCTTGCATCTGAACTGCCCTCATTTTTTTTCTCACAGGCGCAAGGCCTGACATTTGTAATAGGTGCAAGGGCTGGGGTTTGCAGTGGTTATTTGTTCAGATTGCTGTGGCCTTCCTGGCTAAGTGTTTTGCAGGTATGAGTGTTTGCAATATGTATTTCATCCAGGTTTTTACAACATTAATTCCTCCATCCTGGTCCTAGGAGACAATAGGTGAAATCATGACAAGTACAAATATTTGGACTTTGATAATGTTGAGCCTGGTATTCTAGTTCATGGTGTAAGGGGTGGAGTTCACAACGGACAAAAGTTGGGGTTGTAATGCTGATAACTCCCAGGCTCTTTGGTCCCCAGGGGCAAGGAATGAAATTTTATTGCATACGCACACATTGTTTCAGTATTAACCACTCTGGTGTGCAGGAAACAAGAGAGGAGCTTGAAATAGTTACGCGTTAGGATTGCGATGACTTTGAAGGTAAAGTCGATAATGGATTTGTGTTCAAATAGCTTTTAAGGACGATGTTCAAGGAGAGGAGTGAGCTGGGCATGAGCTGCAGGAGTCACTGCATTCACCCATGGGTTCTAGTGAGCTCACACAGGAGCACCCAATAGGTTCAAGCATGAGCAGCTGATGAGTGCCTGCATCAGCACCCTATTAATTCCTGCATGAGTCCCCAGACAATGCCTGCCCAGATCACCCAGGCCTGGGCAGCACATCCATGCCCCCATGATTGCCTGACCAATTCACACGAGAGCCCTTTCTGTCCGTGCATGAGCACCCAAATGAGTCACTCATCAGTTGCCTGGCTTGCTCACGCATGGGCACCCAATTAATCCATGGAGCAGCACCAAGTTAATTTATGCATCGCCACCCAACCGGTTCGTGCCTGAGCACCCAAACAGCTCAGGAAAGGGTGATGAGAAGGTTGTGCCTACTGCTAGTAACAGAAATGGAGCCAGAGCTCCCCAGGTTGAGACTGTTTTACCTGCAATGAGTTCCTGATCACACAGCAGCAGGGTTATGAAGGATCTGTCTCTGGGCCATGGAAGGGAGGTGGAAAGAGGGAGGCAGGGGCAGGTTTTGTCCTGAGGGTGATGCTGAGATCATTGCCTGACTTGTTGTGTAAAGGGACTCCTACAGCACTGCAGCTGGGGACAGGACCTTTGAGAGCATCCCCCTCTATATGCTTTTTTTTACCCGTTTAGCAGCTCCCAAGATGAGTTTTGTGGCATATTCTGAGGTCTGAAAGGCTTTGAGTCCAGCCTCCTCTGCCTGGATTTCTGGGGGAGTGGAAACTCCAGCTTCAGGCAAATAAGTTCTTTAGACAAAAAGCTGTGGATTTTTTTTGACTGCTGACTTTAAGTTGCTTTGCAGTGAGCGAATCAACAGGGTTAACCTGTCACCACCCAGCCACTCAGAAAGTGGCCACTGGGCTAAGATCTGAGTTCTAGATACAGTGGTTTCTACCTCACAGGGGCCAGAGCATCAGGACTGTGACTGCCTCTGCTGCACAAGCATCTCATGGGGGTTATGAATTTCACCTCAGGCTTTCTGCATAGAACAACACAGCAGAGGATCCTCCACCAAGGTAGGGCTTGAGTCACTTTCTTGTTCTCTGCAGGCACACAGAGTGTGAAACTGCTGGCTCAGGCAAATGGCCACCCACAGCCAACCATTGCCTCTATTCAGCTGTTTGGGTGTTACTGCAGATGCTACTTATTTGGTTGTCTCTTTGTTCTGCGTGGCATGACCCAGCAAACACAAATAATTGACCGTTGCAGGGTTGAATGACAAATAATAATCAGGTAAGCACAGGCAGATTTGCACAAGAAAGAGACAAAGCAGGTGGTGCAGAGGTTGGAGGCATTAAATCAGTTTAGGAACAAACTCAGCAGAAATCCCCACTTATTTCCTTTACTTCCAAGTGGACCTGACTTCCACTGATCTCAGGTAACTCGGGGAAACCCAGATTAACCTTAGCAAAGCACACACAAATCTTTACAGCACAAATTTCCAAGCTCACACCTCCAGAACCACAGAGTGCTCATTGCAGACGTGGACCCTGGAGGCCAAATCCTTCTTTGGACTTTGCTCCTGCACAGGGAAAACCAGTTTGGTGTGGTTGAGTCTGTGAGTGTCTCTGCCAGAGTGCCCAGCTGAACACAGCAAAGTGATGGGGTTCATACAGGGAGCAGGAGGCAGGGGGGGTGTGGGTAATGGGCACTCTGAGGTGTCCCCAGTCATCCATCCCTGCCTGCCCATGGATGGAGCTGCCTTGCCCTGGCATGGTTGTTTTGGGACTGATACTTGCAGGGAAGGTGCATTTGAACCCAGCTTGCAGATGGAGGTTAACACTGGGAGGATGCAATGGACTCCATGCTCCTTATCCAGCTCAAAAGATACATTCATCTCACATCACATTTAGGAGAACAAAAATTGAAAAATTGTAACTTAAAAAAAAAAAAAAAAGTTGGGGAAGCCTAAGCTAAAAATGTTTTGCTGTCTTTTTCTTTTTCTCTTTGTTTTTTTCGAGGGGGGTTGATTTTGTTAGGCAGTTGCTCTGTCCCAGATAGACATGAGCTGGCCTTGAGTACTGAACTACCTCTCACAGCAACTCCCTAGCACCAGGATGGAGCATGGGGAGGCAGGAGGCTCTGCTTTACATGGACACCCTTGTATCTGCCAAAACACCCCTACTATGGCAGAGGTCGAGCAGAGCCAGCAAAAAAATTCCTCTTCCTCAATCCAGATTTGCAGCTGCTCTGTTACAGGTTTGCCAAGCACCATGGCAGCAAGAGCTGGCAAACCTTTCTCAAAACAAAAGCTCCGTGGGGCTGCGTGAAGCTGAGAAGGGTCCTAAATTAATAAATGTAAAAGTAGAAGAAACCCACACCAGGGCAGTTACTTTAATGGAAATAAGCTGCTTGATTTTGCCCTTGAAAGTTTATGGCGTTTAAAACAATTGTAAACATGTCAGTATACATGGATACGGTTTCTATAGCAGCACAGCAACAGTTAAGGGCTTGTTCCCAAACATACCCCAAAGGACACTAAAAATAGTGTGTCTGTTGGATCAAAATCTGTATACATATTCGGGAAGACATACAGAAACTAGGAGTTTGTGAGCCTCCGTTGTTTTTATCAATTTCCCCCCTTATTTCCTCCCCGGTTTCCGAAGGGACTGGAAGGAAGGTGCGGGGAGGGGTGTGCCCAGTGCTGGCAATCCCGCTCCCAGTCCTTCCCAGGCAGGGAGGATGCCGTGTCCTCTCCCCACCCTGACACGAGCAGACCCATCAGCCAGGGCTTGGAGAGATGCCTCCCCTCCATGTTCCCGTGGTTGCCTGGTTGCCAGCAGTGCCTGCGTGTTCCTGCCGCAGCCCGGAGCCAGCAGCGCTGCTGGTTCCCCTGGCAGCACGGAGAGGTTCGGCACGCAGCAAACAGCGCGTCCCCCTCCCTTCCTGCGGCGGGGCAGGGTGCACGGGGTGCGATCCTGCCCGTCCCTGCCGCGGCTGTCAGCTCAAATGGATTGAGGACTCGGGGAAGTTTGCTCCTGCCTTTGAAGCTGCATTAAAAGCAGCTGGGGAAGCTGGATGCTCTGCAAAGCAGGACCCTGCTGGGGCAGAAGTGCCTCCTTCCTCGGACAGCCCGTGTCCATTCCTAGGGTGCCTTTTGCCCACCAGCATCTGCTCTGGCAAGCCAAGGCTGCCTTTGAAGCAGAGGGAGCTTTGCTGATGTGGTCTGGCAGTGGGAAAAACGCCTTTCTGGGAAGGAGGGTGTGTGCTCCTCAAGAGGAGCATTCAGAAACACTCCTGTTGCTGCATGGGAAGGGCCGACAGTGACTACATCCTCCGGAGTGAGAGTGCAAAAGTCCATTGTGTTCCTAGGAGACTGTGTGATGTGTGTCACAGCAAAAGCCAAGATGTCCAGCAGAGAAACCAGCCAAAATATACAGCAGATACAGCACGACTGAGCCAGCACTGAGAAATCTAGCTTGATGCAAAACAAGGATTTTCAGGGAAAAAGAGAAGAACTCAGGACATGCCATGGGCAATCTCCTTCCCAAAGAACAGAGTCTTAATATTACCCTTTTTATCCCCATGCACTTTCACACTCAGGAAAATGCCAGTTATACATGCTGAATGAAGGAACACTTAAAATCCTTCAAATTGAAACTCTCATGTATTCCTTCTTTTTTTCTTCCTCTTTTTTTTTTTTTTAATATCAGTCCTCTCATGATGACAAAGCATCAAAGCTATAATGGCATTTCAGTGTTCAACTACCCCATGGCAGCAGTGCCATAGCCAGTGCATCATTCATAAATCCAGCATCCCAGGGGATGCAGGCACAGAGAACATTACTCCTGTCTGGTGTCTCGAACAGCTCTACTCATGCTAAAATGATGCTGCTTTTACACCATAAAAGTTTTATGCATTTTATTTTTTTCTAGATTATGAACAGGTGCCTTCCTGTGTTTTTAACACGTTGCACGCTGCAGCAGTTAATGAGTGACGGGTCCCTGCTAATAAAATCTGCACAAGTGGATTTATTGTGGGGATTAGTTTGCAAAATAATGCCTTCATAAAGAAACATTGCAGGGAAAGGCTTTGGGACTGTGGTCAGTATTGGGGAAATTACTTGCTAGCAGGTTGAAATCATCACCCTGTTCAGCTTTTCGAAGATGATAATTGCTGTCTCTCAGATATGAATGACAAACAGCATTTAGCATTGCTGCAGCATCTTTTAGTACAAAGCAATAGCATCTCACCTGTCTCTCTGTTTTTATTCTGCAAGGCTCAAATTCCTCTGTTTTGACAAATGGCATCACTGAAAGTTCTGTCTGTGTTCCCTGAGCAGCATTCCTAGTAAAATGAGAATCACAATCTGGAAACAGCACAACAAACCATAAGGAAGGAAAACCGAAGCAGCTGCACTAGAACACCTAATTGCCTTGGTGATCTGTCTGGGATTTTGTGATTTTCCTACATTTCATCCTGGTTTAAGGCAAGCAAAGCACACTGCCAGCAAGGGCAGTGTGGCCACAGGAAGGGCCTCAGAGCTGTGGGAGAGGGTCCAGCTGCTCTGTGGCCATGCAGCCCTGTGCTTTGAAGGATGGCTGTGGCACCGCATGTCCTCCTGCCTTTTGCTTCACCCTTCCAGCTGTCGTATCCCCTGCCTTTAGGATATGACTGCCCTCAGTGTGACCTGAATTGCTGTTTGTTTGGGGACAATGGGCACTGGGGCAAAAAAACCCCTTGGGCTGATGCCTGGCTATGGCAGGAACTACTTGTTTACGCAACAAAAGGTGCAGCACTGACACCATTCCCAAGGCAACTGGGAAGATGGTGCAGCACTGACACCATTCCCAAGGCAACTGGGAAGACGGTGCAGCACTGACACCATTCCCAAGGCAAACAAGGAAGATGGTGCCATGGTCTGGACTTCCTGACTTCACCTAGTCCTTCCTTGTACATCACCCCCACTCTCCACTTTCACTCTGCCATTACTCTCAGTGCCGAAGAGGAAAGCTCTCCCCACCCCGGAGACATCCAGAGAAAGATCATGCCTATGCTTAGCCAGGGTTAAACTGCAGTTTTGGCTTCAGTCTTGCATTCCCAGCCACCTCCATGCAGGCTACCCCAGAGAAAAGCCCAGACACACTGTCTCCCAGCTGATTTTACTCATGGGTTATTTAAAGCAGACATTGATAGCTCTGAAGTTGCAGCAGCTGAGCGTGGCTGCCAGTGGCTAATGAAGGTGAATGTCAGGAGTCATCATCAAAGTGATTAGTATAATTAAACTGAGCTGTGAAATGCCAGTGCCAGTAGCAGAGAAGTCCCTCTGAGGTTTGCTTCACTGGATTGAAAACTAGGTGCTTCCTTTGAGTCCCCTGATGAAAACCACTATTTGGTTTTCCTTTGGTTTTTCCTTTGCATCAGCTCTGCTGTTCTGAGGCAGCTGCTGAGTGCTACCCTCATGTTGGCAGCTGCTTGTGCTGTGACTGTGGACAAACTGCTGCTTTTTTTTTTCTTGGGGTCTCACTTCCCAAGCTACAAAGCACAGGTGAAAATATTTAGCTGCCTACCTGCCAAGGCTGATGTGCAGATTAATATTTCTCAAGTGCCCTGAAATTTGCCAAGTATTATTGCTACATAACAACTGTTGCTACGTAGTGAAAATTGCTGCCACCAGAACCAGGTGTGGACACCACACCTACATTTCCTGGCCTCACAGGGGTCAAAGCCCAGCTTTTCTATGAGTCTACATCCCAAAAAAGTCCTCCTTTTCACCTCTCTGATGCTTTGCTCATGTCGCTTCTGCAGTTCTCGTTATTCCCTGTGGATCAGTGGGCAGTACAAGACAACACCGTTGGTTGCCTCAGCGTGTCTCATCCCAGAGCAACACAAGGAATGGAATCTGCCAAGGCCAGGGGTGGGCAGCAGCATGGCTGGGCTGGGCTGCTGCACCCAGGAACAGTGTCAACACCCAGGCCTGAGAAACTGCTTGGCTCCTGTTGTGGAGGCAGCAAAGCAAGGGTGGATCTGCCAAGCTCTGTGATACCACACCTTAGTGTGTCTGAGTGACTCAGGAGGCATTGCATGACTGTTTCATTTCTCTTTCCTTTTTGCACAACTAGGGGATGAGGTTTTTAAAAACAACATATTTGCCCCTCCACTTTCTAGTTTTCCTGCTGGGAAAGCCTTGTTTCTGATGGCTGTGAACCTTGTCTTGCTGGGCATCACATTGGTCACTCCTCCCGAGGAGCATCAGTGTTGCCAGCACTGAGAAAAAGGATGAGCTTGGGTGACACCAGTGGCTTTTGGACCATCATCAAACCCCAAAGACAACACATTCATTAATAAATCAAGTGTGTGGTGGGTGGCTTCCCAGTCCTGAGTCCAGCTGGCAACATCCTACTGCTGTCAAAGCCTGCTGCAGCCTTCGGCTAGGTAACCCCATCCAAAGTGCTGCCTCTGAGTGGTCTCCAGCTCACACCATTTCCTACCCATGCCTGGTCAGTGCTTGAGTTCACCAACCTGATCCAAAGTGGTGCTGAGGCTCTGGAATGGATTATTTTATTGTCACAGACACAGCCAGCATGTATTAGGTGCCATTCACCTCCAAGCCATTAGAGGCCATTTGGTGCTAGTTGGGTGCTGGCAAAGACCAGCAAGAGTGAGTTGAATGGTGCTGCATCTTCCTCAGGATGATGCTGGACACAGTGGAGCCTCCAGAGTCGTGGCTGGTGGGCAGGCAGAGCTAAGCACTTGCTAGGAAGGTGGGATGCTGGCTCCTGCTAGCGAGCCTGTGCTTTCACAGCTCTGATTCATTCTGGGTTGCAGCAGGCTGCCATACCCTGAGCCTGCAGGCACCTTCAGAACAGGGCTTTTTCCTCTTCAACACCCTGGTGATTTCCTTCAGGAGAGCCCAAGTAAAACCAAGGGGCTGATGGAGGGAAGTTTTCCCAGCTGAAAGGACAAGATTGTGCCAAATTAAGTTCAGTGACTGTAAATGCAAATTAAAGATCATTGCCAGGAAATGTTTTGATCCTTCAGGTGAGAGCAAGGGGATTTGATATCAGTCATATTAGTCCAGGAATGAAACATGGCTATGAATGGCCAGATACTGATTCCAAAACCCAGTGGTGCCCTTAAAAGCAAAGAGAAACCCCAAACCATTTGATAGAATCCAGATGGAGACCC
Source organism: Catharus ustulatus (assembly GCF_009819885.2). NCBI lineage: Eukaryota > Metazoa > Chordata > Aves > Passeriformes > Turdidae > Catharus > Catharus ustulatus. Next base: position 11,405,246 of record NC_046223.1, read on the forward strand.
CAGAGAAGGGGCAAGCACAATGGGCACTGGCAGGTCTAGAAAAGAAATATCCAGAGCTGCTTGTAGCCCTGTCCCATAGGACCCCTCCGTTGAATGGAGAAAATGAGAGATTTGAAATGGTCGGAATACACCACTGGAAGCTCATTGCCCAACACCTCTGTAGTTGGTAGGAGCCTTTCAGTTCCTCCCCCAAAAATGTTACCCCATGTCACCAGTGGTGTCTGAGCCTGGAGCTGCCCAGAAAAGACCTGGTGAGCCCAGCCACAGCCAGGCCACTGTGGGACTTGCTGTAGGCATCCCACAGCCCTCAAAATGAGGGGCTGAAGGTGACAATGTCAGCCTGGCCTCAGGGGCACTTTCAGTCAGGTCCTGGCTTCAAATCTCCCTGGAGCAATGATTAAACAAACTTTGTTTTGACAGAGCCCATAGTGGCCTCCTTCCCTTCCTTGGACTGACAGACTTAAGCCATCCAGAAAACACTGTGTTAATCATATTGTTCGAGTGAGAAAGCTGAAGAAAGAGTATTACTCTGTTACCACGCAGCCAGCTCATGTGGCTTAAATCATAGCTGCAACAAGCAGGCCTTCTGGCAGATGAGTTCTCAGGCAGAAAGCAGAGGATTTTTTCCATGACATGCAGAGGGGGACAAAAAAAAAAAGACAAAAAAAAAAGTATTGGCTGCCTATACTGAATGCAAGCAAAAACATATATACATCTGTGGTTTTGTGTGCTTTCAAGGACTCAAAGTCTGTTTTGTTTCTTCAACCAACCTATAAACTGGACCCATCCTGTGGGTGCTGGGAGCACTCACATGCTGATTATGTACTGATTTTCTTACTACTTCACCCTCCACACATCAGATACAGCAGCTGCAGTGAACAACACATGGTGTATTCATTTCGCCTCATTAAAGGCATTTAAATGTGCCTTGCTCAAGTAACACCTGCCTCCTCCATTTTTTGGGTTGTGCTGTGGGTTGGGTGAGGGGGAGATGGTGCCATGTCCCCCTCCCTGGGAAAATGTGTCCTTTCCACACGACAGCTTCAGAGATCGTGTTTTACAGAAGAACAAAAGAAGAGGGGGTGAGGGGGAAAGACTTTAATTTTGAGACTGGATGTCTGGGAAAGCTGGGATGTGTGTTCACATGGTGCATGGGAGGACAGCTGTGATGCTGAGTAGCAGCCAAACACTTTCTCCCACCTGAGCAACCCAAGAGATGCACCTGGGAGCTCTTTGGGGAGGTCTTGCTTACTGCACTAAGTAGGGCACAGTTGGTGGAGAAATCACTGCAATTGCTGAACCAACTTTCCCTCTAGATGCACATTCAAGGACAAGCAATGAAATATATCCCAGAGCCCCTGGGGTGCAATCCTGTCCTCAGGAAAGGGACAGCAGGAGGCTTCATGTTCTGCTTAAACCTCCTCTTTTGCAGTTGTATTCAAAGCGAGTCCCTCTTAAAGGACTGCGATTTTTGTTCCACATAATTAATTAATAAATTAATTGAAGTATTTCAGGGGGATTGACACATGTCCATCCAGGTGGCCGACTCCTGTGGCACTCCAGCAGCATCCTGACCAAACACTGTGCTGGTACCACAGCTCCATCCCTCCCTCCTTATGAAGTGCCCCTTGATTTTACAGCTCTGCAAATATACTTTGAGAGGGTAGATGTTTGCTTATTAACTTAAAGCAAATTACATTTCTAAGAACTGCTGGAGGGAAAAAAAATTAATCGGTGTACACCGATTGGCCTGATTGATTGCGGGTGATTGCTCAGCCATCCCTTTACTCTGCCTGAGTGCCGTGCAGGTGCACGTGCACACCACTGGGCATGGATAAGAAAGAATCACCTGCCAGGCTCGGGATGCTTCAATTTTTCTGCAATAATTTGATGATTAGCCCCTGATGAACCCAAGGCTGAGTTTGTGACAAGTTGAAAGAATTAGTCTGCTCCTTTGGAAAAGCCCAACAGCTGATGATCAGGCTGGGGTGACAGCATCATGTCTTGTGTTTGACAGGCTCTGACCTCGTGTCCGCCAGAGCTAAATATTAATTTCCTCAACCCTTCCAAGAAGGAATTCAGCATCGACTTGTAATCTCAAATATTTTCACGCATCTGACTAATGACTTAATCACACTTCGTGGCACTGAGCCACACTGATTACCCACGCAAGCAGGAATTGCAGCTTGTTGTGGCACCAGCAGCTGCCCAGCACCCTGTCATCATGCTCAGTCCCAGTAGCATCAGTTCCCAATGAAATTTGCTTGGGTGTAGGCTTGAATCCCTTGGAATCCTATGGGCTGGATGAGAAAGGTGATACGAACTTCAGTTTTGTAATCCAGGGATGCAGCTGGTTTAGAAAGGCATGAGGACACCCCTTGGAGACACAGGTTCTCCCCTAGGAATAAGGGGCCTCTCCAGGGTTTTGGGGAGGGCTTGGTGAACTATCCTGGCAGGTTGATCTTGGCAGGCCAGGTCTGGAAAATGATGTGGTCATGGCCAGGAGATGCACTGAAGAGTTTTGGACTGGTCATGGTGCTTCAGGGGATGCAGTATTTAGCACCATGGCCCTGAGCCCAGCCAAGCCACTCTGGCTGGGGATCATTTTATTTAATAATATAGAGAGGGGCAGTGAGGTGTGAATGAACTGTTGCTGTTGAGGCCATGTGCAGTTAAGAGCAGCACAGAAACCTGGCCAGGAGCCTTCACTGTTTCCTTGTTGCTGCAGTGAGATCACAGGACGATACGTGCTCTGATGGGAACATTAGAGGGGACCATGTGTCACTCTATTTTGCATCTGACTCAGAGAGCCTATTCAACATGAACATGGGAACAGTGTGTGGCTGTCAGAAAACAGAAAATAGTTGTTTAAATATCAAAGATTATTTCAGAGCTCCAATTGTCTGAGTCGCAGCTCCAAGTTTCAGTGCTGGGAGGGGAAAACCAGTGTGAAATGAGATGGGTCAGCAAAGGTGACACTCTACCTACCTACCATTCCTTCTCCAATGAATTATCCATGGTGCAGGGTCACCTCAGTCCAGCTTGTCTCCCCCAAAACACTGAGTAATTTATGTTTCAGCTTCATGCTGTCTCTCCATGTAGTGGTACAAGCTTATGGCACAGTGGTACATGGTAAGATCAAAGGGAAAAGCAGCCCCCAGGCTTCCTGCCAGCAAGGAGCTGAGTTCTGAAGCCCAGTTTTTAGCACCAGCATCTCTAGACCTCTGGGCACATCGCAGAGGACTTTAAGCCGTCAATGGTGGTTGGACTTTTTCCATAGCAAGGGACATGTGTTAAATATAAGGAAATACCAAAAAGAGGCACCAAACTCAGCTGTTTCTGACCCCCTCCCCCTTTTTTTTTTTGAGTAAGGAGAGAAAAGCTTTCTGAAAATTCTTTCTTCTACGAGAGGAGTGTTTTGTAATGCTGATTGTCTCTTAAGCTTCCTCTGAAACGTTTTTGAGAAAGAAATTAACCCTGAGGCAGGATTGAGATGAAAACGGAACCAGGAGCAGTGCTGAGCCAGGGGGTTGTGCAAAGGATAAATGCTTGCATGGATATAAGAAGGGATTGGGCCAATTCATTAAACAGAAATCCATCGTGAAGGTGCTAATTTAGAGTTAAATAAAAGATGATGTGTCCCTCAGCAATGGGACACAAGCCCTGGTCTGGCTGCAGCTGATCTCCCAGGACAGGGTCAGGCTCAGCACTGGCATTGCGGGGACTAATCCTTGAGGCAGCTGGGACAAGGCTGCAGCAGGGATGCTGGCACATTGGAAACCTCTCACCATAATTTTGTCTTCTGCAGGAGGGTGTTACAGCCAGGCAAAATGAGGAAAGAGCCTCCCAAGGGGCAAAGTGATAACCACATCAGATGCTACAGAAGAGTACAGTGTGTGACAGCAACCTGGAGCAGCTCTTGGGAGCTGAAGGGGATCCCATTCAACACAAGAGGGCCTATTTGTTGTGGCAGGACACAAATGCTAGGAGCAAGGCTCTGTTCTGTGAATGCCAAGCTCATCCTCTCCCCCCAGGCTTTGCTCAGCATACTCCATGTCTGCTTCTGCCAGCTGCACCTAATTCCTATATAGCTTAGTAAAGTGAGCATGGGATGGCAGCATGAGGCCTTCTGTAATCTGGTCTCAGGATGCCCCAGGCATAATATTCACCTCTCCACACCCCAGTTTCCCCATGTAAATTGGATAATAATGAGATCTGTTACCACTGTCATGTTACATCACGTGTGGCAAGTGATTCATTACACGTCAGGCAGCACGCAGGGGTCAGGCAGCAGCCGCTCATTCCAGCATGATGCCCATCTGTGACTGCAGCAGTTTTCCACCTATCCTTTACCCTCTTCCCCATCCCATTTCCTTCAACTTTTGCCCACCATCTCTGCAAAGGAAGCACCTGGTCCCTGGCTTGAGACGTGACTTCCTCACAGGTGGGACTCAGCAGGTTTTCCATGTCAGAGTTGGAGCCAGGAGCTTCTCACCCATGCCTTTGCACTGCTGTCACCTGCCACCCATCTGCCACGTGCCTGCATGTGTGTTCCTTACTCCTTCATGCCTGAGTCCCGTGGGAACCTCCAGCAGCTGTGGGAAAATGTGGGATGTGCTCCTGCTCGGGGGTGAGGGTCTGACTTGCACCATACCGAAGGATGAGGGGATGCCAGTGCTGGGAGCTCAGCAAAGAGGAGACTAAAGCACACCCCGATTAGAGGGCTGTAAATGCCTGGGTTGGAAATATGGCAGGGAAAAAGGAGCTTCTGAGCACAGAGAACAAAGTTACAGCAAATCCAAAGGCAAACCAATAAACGCCCCGAGGAGAGCGCTGTTTGAACACTGGGCTTTGTTTGGAGCAGCCACCAAAAGCTGGAGTGTGGTGAATTTGCCATCAGGGCTATTTCCATCTTCGGTGTTTTAAAAGAATACTGCCTTTGAGGAAAAAGCTGGTTTTGGGTTGTGCAGGGTTACACCAGAGATCATGAGGGATGATCACCCAGACCCCTTTTGTTCTTATAATCTGGAAGCTTCGAGTCATATCTCTTAATCTCTCCTTAAAAACCCCAGGGCCAGTGAAACTCAGATTAATGACAGGTAGAGTTTACACAGCCTGGCACCACAAATATTTCTGACCCTGGATAATTCTTCAGTAGCTCATGGTGTGATGATTACAAAAGAATCTCCATTGACTTTGTGTGTTGTGCTGGAGCAGGACCATGTTTTTTTCTGAATGATGTGGTGGTAAAAACTCCATTTCCCTTAAAAATCTGTTTCTCACCATGTATAAGAAAAAATTGAAGACCACATCAAACTGTGATTTCTCTTAAGCTATAGAAAACATAGACAAAATCAATTAATATAGTCTTTCTTTACATGGATAGAAGGGTCTTTCAGTTGAAAAAAAAATACATATACATACCTACATGGGCATATAACATACATATATATTTCTATGTATCCATATGTATATATACGTACACACACATGTGCACACATGGAACTGGAGAATTGTAGGGTGTTAAGGATTTAGAAAGGACCTTAAACATCATCTAGTTCCAACATCCTACCCTGGGCAGATACACCTTGCATTAGAACAAGTGGCTCAAGGTCTTGTCTAGCCTGGCTTTGAACACTGCCAGGGTTGGGGTATCCACAACCTCCCTGGGCAACCTGTTCCAGTGTCTCACCAGTCCCACACTGAAAAAATTCTTCCTAACATCCAACCTCTATAAATTTCCTCTTTTTCCATTTGTATCCATTACTTTTTGTCCTATCACAACAGCTTCTCTAGCTCCTCTGAAGGCTCCCCTTCAGGTACTGGAAATTTGCTATAAATGCTCCACATGATCTTATCTTCTCCGGGCTAAACAGCCCCAACCTTCTCAGCCTGTCTTCATACAACAGGCGCTCCAGTCCTCTTATCAGCTTCATGGCCCTTCTCTGGACTTGCTCCAACAAAAAGACAAGTCCATGTCTTTCTTATGTTGGGGAAACCAGAGCCGTACGCTGTATTCCTGGTGGGGTCTCACAAGAGCAGAATGAGGGGGGATGGAACCTGCTGGCCCCGGGACCCTGTGGGCTTTCAGCGCTGCGCAGCACATGAAGCGCAGGTAAGTGGGCGCACACGCCCCTGCACACAGGTACACACACCTGCACACAGGTACACACACCTACACACAGGTACACACCTGCACACAGCTGTGCGAGCACACGGACTGTGCTCAGCGTGGGGCGGGGGAACGGGACTACAACTCCCGCCATGCCCCGGGGCGGGCAGGGGGCGTGGTCCCACCCGGCCCCGCCCCGCCGGTGTGGCGCGCGCGGTGAGGCGGGGCGGGGGCGGCGCGCGGCAGTCTGTGTGAGGGCGGCGGAGCCGGCGCGTCCATCGGCTTCTCCTCTCCGGCCGCTTCCAGCCGCTCCCACCGCTGCTCCCCGACCCGTGGCTCGCAGCACCGAGTCCTGTCGGCCGGAGGTGAGCGCTCTGAGGCTTCTCCCCTTGTCGCCCAGTCGGAACTATCGCCCTCCGCGCGGCCGTGAGGAGGCTGAGGCTGCCCCTTCCCCCCGCTCCCGGCCTGCCGACGTGGGGTGCCTCTTCTGCCCGTTTCCTTCCTCCCCGGGGTGAGTATCGCGCCTGTCGCGACAGAGCCCCATCGGCTTGCCGCTGTCGAAGGGATGGGGGGCCTGCCCTCTTCCTGCCTTCCTCGGGCTCCTTCCTCCCCTTTGTACTGCGCCTCGCAGGGCTCCCTTGTTGTGGTTGTTTCTAAAATAATTCTCCATTCTTATTTTTTTTTCCCACCGGCATTTGGGAAGTTTTTTGTCTTCTTTTTTTTTTTTTTTGAGTCTTTTTTTTTAATCTCTTTTTTTTGTTTAATTTTTTTTTTTGCTTCCCACCCGCCCGGAGTTGGCCCCGCTGGATGTGCTGGGGAAGCTCTTTGTCATGGCAATACTCGGACACCGAATTCTGTTGAATTCGTGGTGGATGTTTTTCCTTTTTGTTTTTGGCGGCGGCGGTGGTATATGTGTATTTTTTGGGGGGTAAGAGCGTGTTCTCCCTCCGCCTCCCCCGCCAAGTCCATTGATCGTAGCCTGCCGTGCCGGAGCGCGGAATGGGAGCAGCACGCAGGCGGGTGACAACAAAACAAAGGGGGATTTTGTTTGGCTGTTGTTAACCTGGAAGATCTTGGTGGGAAAGCTTGCTTCTTTTTCTTTGGGGTTTTTATTTAATCCCTAGCGTTTCCAAATTCGTTGTTGTTTTACTCTGGAAAAATCCAGCTGGGCGGTGGGTAAGTTGTGTCTTTAATTTTAAGATTCATGGGGGAATTGCAGGGTTTCTCTCCCATCTCCTCAGCCCTGGCTCTTTAGTGAGCAGCCCGCCGTCCTGCGCAACTTGTGTCCTGTTTTTCTTTTCACTCTTGTTTTCACCTAGTTAAATAATGCGTTTTCAGGGGGATCTAGTAGGAGGGGGACATTTCTGCCTGCCACAACTGTAGAGAAGATATTTAAAAGGCAGGGGAGAGAAGGAGCAGTTGTGTTTTTAGCTGAATAATTTTCGTCTGATAAAGGGTATATTTTAAAGCAGTTACATTTTTATACCGGAAGCATTCCCCCCCCCCGCTTTGTTTTTGTTTTAACTGCCACCTCAAAAACTGCAGCTGCTTCACCTCTGCAAAATGCAGCTTCTGGAATACATGCGAGCAAAAAGCAGTCTGGCTGTAATGCTGGTGTTTCTGGCCTTAAAGGCCACCCCCTTTTTTTTTTCTGGAACTCCTCTGCCTTGAAAAATCACTGCTTGGCAAGAAAAATTACAAAGCCTTTCAGCCAGCTAGAAGCTGGCGCTTCTGCATCTGAAGGACGATACGGTTTTTGTTTTTTTTCTCATTTTAAACGCGTATGGGAGGCGGGGGGAGACCCGGGGAAAAAAAAAAAAAGCAGTTTCCGGTTTCTGTTCAGCAGCGTTTCGAATATTTTTTCCCACAAAGAAGCAGCCGGATGACCTGTTGATGATACATCTTGAGTTGCTTTTTGTTCCAGGCGCCTGTAGGTTAGTGGAGATGAACAGGCTGCTCAGATTTTCGTTTGCATGTGCTGTTGTGTGGTCTGTGTGGCTTTGTAGTGTTTTAGGCCTACAATTTTTGATTGAGTAATGTAGAGCCAAAGTTCAGACGTCTGCCCGGGACGCTTCCCCCTTTCCTCTTCAACACTCTCCTTTCCCCCAAGAAAAAGTGTGGTTTGTTGAAAATTGAGCGTTGGTACTTGGAAAATTAGACTCTCTTGGTGCTGTGTAAGAGAAGTGTCCTAACTCTTTGAAGTCGTGTGAATGGCCTGGCAGGAAGCTTTAGGAATGCATTTTGGTTGTATGTAGGTTGCTACTGGGTACCTTAAGCTTCAACATCTCCTATTTCAAACTAATTAAACATGTAGGAGCACCTACTGTTAGCTGAGTAAAGTCGTGTAACATGTGCCTCATGAATATTTCGGTTCTTACTAAACACTGGAATGTATTTCTCAACACAGCAGGTCACAGTGCTAGTGTTCATCTTGGAAATTAACATTTTGAGTAACTGCTAGTATTTCAGTTAAATAAGAACTTAGTATGCTACCTTTGCTACAACCATTTTGTATTTTGCTAGCAATATTGGTTTCTATTAAGAAACCAGGCGTGGAAAGCAGGATCCTTTCACTTCAGCATTTATAGCTAGTGATTGTGTTTGTAGTTACAAAATAGAGGATCATGTGCTTGGAGATAGTGGTATTTAAAACTCTTATTCATTTGTAAGGAGCTAATTGCAGGTATTTTTTGATATAAAATGTCTTTTCAAGCAAGAGCTCTGGTATACAGGAAAACAGAAAACCCAAAGCTGTTTGTAGATGCTAATCATTGGCTTGGGCTAAAAAATGGAGAATGAGGGTGTTTCATGAGAAATCAGCCACCTTTAAGTGCATACTTGTAAGCAGAATTACACAGTTGATTAGCAATTCCTGCTGAATGCCAGTAATTGGAGGTACTTGTTGCTGACTGGTCACTGTGCTCCTTGCTGGTTAGACTGTAAAAGTTTTGACTGAACATCAGGATGAAAAAGTCCAGCTCTTTTGCCTCCTAGACATTCATTCCTTAATCTCCAGATTCACAAGCAAGCTGACAAACTGTCAAAGGAAGTGACAGCAAAGACATGGGATAGGAAGTACGTCGAGCACCGCTGACTGCTGCTGAGTTTCAGTGGGGAAAAAGTGAGCATGTTTCCATCGGATCTTGTTTCTGTTTCCTTTCAATCTACCACTTTGCAGGATGCACCAGAAAGCGTCAGGCTCCTACTGTAGTTCCCCAGTTCTACTGAAATTAATACTGTATCTCCTGTCAGGCCCAGTTAACCTATCTGGGTAAAAAGATTCATGGGGAAGAAGGTAAAATAGCAATTTAGTTATGGAGAATCGTGTCAGTTGGGCAAAGTGGCTCTGTGCCTCTCAGGAGGTGGTGGGCAGCTTGTGGGATACATTTTCTCTGTCCCTGTTCTGCTGTAGGCTCTCCAGTGGGTGATTGGGGGTGGTCTGGGACAATAAAGTAGCATCGTGGCACATTTTTTGTGGCCTTAGTGTTTTGTAGTGGATGTGGCAATTAGTAGTTACAAGTGTTTCTTGTTTAAAATGTTTGAATGTGTGTATTCAAAAGACTGCCTTTCAAGTTAAAAAAGATGGAAGCTCTTTGTCCTGCTACAAATCCTCCTGAAACTTGAAAAAAAGCAAGCTCTACCTTGCTTCTGCCATCTGCTAAAAGCACTAAAATCTCTTTGACAATTACATGATTTGCAGGAAAATGAGTCTTGCACGTTATGAGTATGTTCTTTTACAAGTATCCTGTATTTGTATTGGTTTGAAAAGAAACCTTTTCTTCAGGTAGGTGGAGGTGCTTTGCATGAGTGACTGCACAGCTTCTGGGCTACCTAGGTGAGCCCTGTGCCATGGCCTTCTTTTGCTGGCCCATGTGACATGATTTGGAGCACCAAATGTTCCTAGCTGCTCAAAGTGACCTTTCTGGAATAACCCTGTAGTGATGGGTAGTTGTGAAGTAGTTGACTGGAAACTACAGGCTTTGCAGGAAAAAGCTGTTGTGCTCTGCTGGCACCCTGTGCTGGAGGTAGGTGCTCATAAATAGCAATCCTACTCCAGCAAAGTCTCCTGGCTGGCGTGTGAGGTGGCATTTGGGGATGTGGGCTCAAGTGTGAGCGAGTCAGCAGCTTGTTTGGTTGGGGTTGAATGCAGTGCCTGGGTGGGAGTGTTTGGTTAAGGATTGATGGTATCCTCTGGAGCCTGCCATGCAGGAGCACGGCTCAGTTCATGAACAGGTAATAAAAGTTAATCTACTGACCTTGGTTTTAATCCATGCTGCTGCATTTAATCACAGTGACTTGAATGCCACCCATGGTACTTATGTAAATGCTGAGTTTTGGGCTTGAATCTTATACTCGAGAGCGGAGTGGACTAAACCTTGCAGTGAGTTTCTGGCTGTGGTTTCAGGATTGGGTGTATCCTATAATTTTACTCTTCTAATTAAAGCTATATTGCAGTTCTTAGATTAGGAGCGGTCAGAACCTCTTACTCTGGTCCAGTAATTATATTCCTGTCAGGAAAAGGATTTGTGCAATTCACACTCACTTTCCTTGTTCACCTGTATATGTTGTAGAAGACTTGGGATATGTGTCAATGTTGGCTCAAAACACTCTTGGTCTGCCTTGATGTTGGCTAGACAGCTATGCCAACCAGACGTTTTTCTGTGCCAACCCTGCTTGTAGAAGTTAATCACATAAATGTGTTTTTAGAAGGGAGAAAAGCATTCCTTGTGAGAAGTTTTTTTTAGTAGTACAGCGATATTTGGGGCAGGGAGATGCTGGTCTGGCTACATTAGGGTGTGTGTATGTATGTGTGAACGACAAGGAGGGTATTGAAAGGTTATATTTAAAAAGACCCAAACCAGAAAAGATCTCTGGAATATTTTTTTTTGTTATTCTTAAGGGTAGTTGATAATATGAATAGCTACTAGATAATGATATTTTGTGGATTGATTAAGGTTTTGAGTGAATGGGGTATATAAATGTGTAGGTACTTGCAGGTTATGGGTTTGGAGTAAGTTAGTCAAGTATGATTCTCTGGGAGATAGTTTGTTGGAGCTAGGACTTGAAGATACAAAACAACAAACAAACAAATCCAAGGAAAAAACCCCAAAGCAACCAAAAGCCAGAAAAATAATAAAACACAAATCCCTGCCTAGCCAGAATTTTCTTTTAAGTAGACCACCATCGATGGTTTTTTCCCCTTCCATTGCCAGTCGATTCATCTGTCTGGATGTACTTAGCTGCTTGTATTTCAAGTTTGTAGTGATGCTGTAATTATATAACCTTTTGGGTTTCGTTATAAATGTTTAAAAATACTCTTTTCTGAGCTGGGGTACCTATTTTCCTTACTTTATGGAGAGGGTAGGGAACACAGATTGAATCTGAGGGCACTGGTTTAGTTTTTGTTGTGAAGGCTGTTAAAATTTGACATTGGTGGAGCTCAAGGCCTGCCAAGAATTTGTGAAGGCATACTGAGAAGAAACTTAGTGATGTGATTTGTACATCCCACACCGTCCTGCTTGTCTCTTCAGTGTTTCTGCTCAATTATCTGAACCATGTAGTGAGCAACTGGAAAGTTGCAGCTGTTGGGTTAGTTAGTCCCCGCCAGCTTATCCCTATGGATGGTAACCCCTTGATCTGGGCTAAAAACACTAATGGCTTCATTGTTCTTTGGGTCAGGGCAGTCAAACTGGCATCTCTGGGCTAGATCCAGCTTGAAATGTTTCACCCAGTTGATCATCTTTGCCCAGGAATTGATCAGTGACGTATGGAACAGCTTGGAGGGCACCTGGATAGAACTGTGGGCTTTAGGAAAGGGAGCAGCCTGCACATAGGGCCCTCTTAAACATCTCATCCTTTGGAACCTGTAAGACAAGGTTTAAATAGTCACAAAGTTAGGCTGGGGGTTCCATATATTTGTAGTTCCTTTCCTGGTGTCAAGATCATGCCTTTCCAACAGTTGCAGGTCTGCCCCAAAGTGCCACTTCCTCTGATCCCAGATCCTTCTGCTTTCAGTAGTCTAGCAATATTAAACTGTAAGGACTTGATTTTTAAAATCATACAAGCCTGAGTACTGCATCTGTATTTTCTTTGTCCTAAGTCAAATTGTTTGTTAAATGATAAAAGGGGTCCCTGAAGAATTTCCGCTAAGAAATCTCAAGGCTCTTCTTCTCTTTAAGTGTTAATAGATGTTCTGAGATTTTTGTCCCGTGCCATCTTGATATCCTTTCCACTTGTGTGAAGCAGTTGTAGTTCCATACAATGTTTTTACAAGAATAATTACTGTTTTAATCTTGATGTAACACAAGTTTAAACAGGGAAAATAAGCAATGATCCTTATGTCAGATCATGGAGCTGAATTGTTTATTTGGTATGAGGTTTAGGTAAAAATGCACAATTCATATATGGAGGCTTACTATAAGTAATTTACTTTTAAAGAATTTGTTGCTCATCTTGCTTTATTAAAGCACCTCTTGGGACGAACTGCTATATTCTAAAAATGTCAATTCTGTCGTTTCCCACTAATATTTTTTCTTTGTTTGGCTTGGTTTAATTTTTTTCCTTAACCACTTCAAATACTCTGAGGAGTGCTCAGTGTAGAAGTAAATGCAGGTAGATATTTGAGTTACTGTGTTTACGTTGCTGCTGTCCTTTAAGGTTATCAAAAGATGACTTTGAACTTTTGTGCTGCAGTGCAAGAGAGTAAAGTGGCTTCAACTCTTACTAATATTGTAGGTAGGTTATGTCCTATCATCTTGGGTTTGAATCTGACTCCTTTTTGCTGGGCAACTGCCATCTTTTGAATTGGGAGAGTTCCTCCTGTGTAGGAAACCAGAGTAGTTGACTTAATATTTGAGAAGTTTGAGTTGTTGACTGTTGAGTCAATACTGCTATTTCATCTTCATGATCAAGCATTCATGGTAATTAGATTTCAGATTTAGGATGCTGCTTCTGAAGTCCACAAAAACCTGTATCATTCCTGCAAATGGCATGAGCACATTGTCTGTGCAGTTGAATAGTTACAAGGGGAGAAGATAATAGTCCAGCTGTAAAACAAGTAATTGTGGTAACACCTCATTTCAGCACTCACTAGTTGTGAGGGTATTTATTTAATATACTCTCAATAAAGAACTGGGAGAGAACCAGCTCAAATGGCCTGAAACTTAGAGACAGTCAGTTAAAAACTGCTTTTTAATGGGGCAAGGGTGTAACAGTTCTGCAGTAGATATGCAGAGTACCAGAACACCCAAGAGCAGACACGTAATGTTTCATTTGTTCTTTTTCTCATGTGATAATGGTGAGGCAAATTTGTGATGGTAGTGCTGACACTTCAGATAAACACTGCTTCCTGCTCCAATCTGCTGTTCTTGTAACTCTTAAAGTTAAAAAATTATGTTTCAATATACATACATATATAGATAGATAGATATACATATCATATATATTTATAACTGCACTTTGTACCTTGGGATTAGCAGACCAAGCCTTAGACAAATTACATTGTAATGCATATTAGTCTGGAGACAGGTGATCACCTCTTTGTGCTTAGATGATTCCATGGCCAAGTCATGGATCTTTGGTTTTTTTTATTTTATTTTTTTTTAATGATAAGGTAATTGCTGTGCTGCTGGTAACCCATATCAATTGTTTTAGTATTTATTGGATGCTGTGTTTGGTGGATGTGAAATATCATTCCAGTTGAACTTTCCCTTTTCGGGCAGTGTGAACTGTTGCCTGTTGGGTGAGGTTTCTGTAAACTGCTCAAGGTTGTTCCTGAGGGCTAGAGTGTTCCATAGCGAGGGTTTTTTCTCTTGCCATTTCTAAAAGAAGTGGTGTGTTACTGTATTAAGGCTGTCAACCACCTGCTCAAGTTGAGGAACTGAACTCGATCATGCAGACAAATTAGTGCACAAATAGCTTTTATCCTTTTTTTTTCTTGCACGTGTGCATATTTATGCAGTCAGTGCCGTGGCCAGTATTTTAGCATTGTCAGATGGTTTTTGAGCAGCAGATTGAACATAGAGTAGGTTCTTGTACCTCACTGCTGGCTGAGAAAGGTTAGGGTGCTCTAGTAAAAAGTGTGGGCTCATAAAGTTTTTGTGACTTAGATACAGCAACTACTTTTGAATTCCTATGCCGCTATATATATAGACTATTTAGTTTTTTTCTCACTGAAATAAGCATTCATATATGACTCTTCTGAGATATGCATAGACAGCAAGAGGAACCTCTGCCTCAAGAAGAAAGTGTCACAAGAATTTTTGTCTTTCCTTTACTCCCTCAGCTTTGGGGGAGGGACTCATTCAAGTTGCCGATGTATAAACAGGAGTAGAGAGAGGAGCCTGACCCAAAAGGTGAGGGAAAAGTTAATTTTTACTTTAAAACCATGAGTGACCAGTCATAGGGTGAAGTGAACATTGTCACATTAATAATCATGTGTCTAGTGTCTTTCAGTCTCTTGAGTCCACAATAGCAAGTATTGTAGACATTCTGCTATTATTTTACAGCTATTAATGAGGAGGAGTAACAGATTTATCTGGCTGCTTTATATATATTAAAACCTCAATCACCAAGAAATAACAGCTTTAAAGATAGTGCTTGGCTGACACGTAGAGTGAGATGGCTTGAGAAGTTTCTTGCCTCACTTTGGGCTTGTGTTAAGTGTAGCATTGCTTATTTCCTCTTCTCTTGCTGTTCCAGTTTCCCAAGGCAGGGCTGCAGCTGAGACTTAACAAAGCTGGAATTGTGCTCCACTCTCCTGTTCAACTAGGAAAGAGCGCAGGATATAGGGGATGGCAGGGAGAGGAACCTGTGTGCTGAGATGGTGCATGATGTCTCCAAAGCCCTAAATAGATGCTAGGCTTGTGTCTTGTTTTTTGTCCTTATTTAAGAAAGGTAAGGAACTCACAGGTGTGTTGATGCTTAATTTGTCAATGTTTGGAGGCTGCTACAGAAATGCAAATAAGTATTCAGTTACTAATCAAACCTTGCTTTGCTTTGAGGCATGCCAACTAATGAAGTACCAACAAATGTGAAGGTGGGTGAAAAAAATCCACAGTGGAGCGTGAGTTCCCTGAGCTCAGGCTTCCCATTTTTCTTCTGCTTTCAATGTCAGATATTTAGAAGTGTCAGCATGACTGAGGACCAGGTAGAGAGCTTACGTGAGGCACAAACCTGATGCTGAGCAGGAAAGCACAGTGTTTTGGAATGTGGGAAGGTCTAACATCTGTTTGCAGCCTTTTGTCACAAGTGGAAGGGATTATAGAATGACAAATAGTGATTCTTTGCCAATGGGCCTGGGTTCCATTCAGCATTGCACAAAGCATGCCAATTAGATTTAATACAAATGTTCCCCCAGAAAGATCACCTTGATTTAATTTTTTTTCAGATGCATAAAGTAGAAATGAACTGAGGCTTTCTGTTTGTTCTTTAAAGACTTAAGTACTATATTTCTAGCTCTTGGCAGACGTTGTCCACAAGTACTTCATGTTCCATTGGGCTTATGCCAAATTTATTGTACCGTGTGTACTGAAAGCATCAAAACCAGACTTACTTTAATTTTAGATTTTACAGTTACTGTTATTGATTTTTCTTAGAGCTGTTCCATCCAATCTGCTAGCGTCTTAATTTTTTTCCCTGCAGGAGTTTGGGGAAGAACCATGACAGTCTTTATTTGTGTGGCTAGGGACTGTTCATGTCAGTGAGAACTGTAGATCAGACATCTCTGCAGTGGCCAGACTCTCCATTTGTAGAAACTAAATCAGCATACTGCATTATTTGTGAGCTCTTTTCTTCAGTACTGCCTGATATGTTGTGTCTGAGGACAGTGTTAAAAGGAGAGTCTGTCATCTGTCTTTCAAGAAACTTGATTTTTATAAAATCCTGAGACAGGAAGCTGAACATACCAAAAATTGTGAACTTTGATTTTTCAGCACTTCCATGCTGTATGAATAGAAAGAAGCCTGACAGAAAGACCTTGGACTCTGAAGAGACAAAAAAGGGAAGAGGTAGGGGAAAGAAGCAGAGCATGAGTAGGAATTATGGTAGGCAGACAAAGAGAGGAAGGAAAGAACTGAGGGAAAGAATAGGATATAGTGCAAAACTGCCAACCAGTATGGGCTGGAGTGTTTTTAATGCTGCAATCCTCAGGTCTGCAAGATCCCTGCCTGACAACTGTGTCTGCTGGCCTCAGATTTTGGCTGTTCATCTTTTATTTTCAACCCTCAAGACTAAGTAGCTGTGCATAAGCATGGCTTCTGGCCAGGTGGCTCATAGCACTCAGAATGGGACAGGTTTCCCCTCCATTGTGTTGATGTGGAGCACCATGCACTCAGTAAAGCCTGGGTTTTCCCTTTCACTCCTTCTGCTGAGGCTACTTTTAAATGGCAGTCTGTTCTGGTTTCTGCTTTGCAATTTGAGCAACTCTAGCAGGGGATAAAGTTGCTCATTGTGTCAGAGACCTATATTTAAGTGGGGGAATCGCTCTTGATGGAGAGACTTAAAATTGCCATGAATTCTACATTCCCTATAAATGATAATCATTGTAGTTAAAGTATATGGGAATTCAAAGTTAATCTGTATTGTAAGCTTAACTGTGGTAATTGGTGGTTTTTCTTAGGCCTCACTCTTATGCTGAAGTACTGAGTGTAGTTTTAAGTCAGATGTCTAGTTCTCAGCCATAGTTTATATTTCAGATTTTATTCCATCTCAGAGATGCTGATTAGTCTTTGGGAATGTTATTTAAGATTTGATTATCTTCAGATATCTCACAGTCTTCAGAGACTGTCTTCTCATTCTGCTCCATGTACTGGAGTCTCTGTTGGGGCCTGTTAAGTTTTTTTTGCAGGTTATCTTTGCCAGGTAGTGCCAGAAAATGCTTTCCCAGCATGCAACCAAGTGACCAGTTCAGAAGAAATGTTGGTGGAAGAGTTGTCCAACTGGACCATAACCTGTGCTAATGTTGGTGTATCCCAGGTTTTATTGTAGGAATGGATTATGGAGTTACCTCACATTAATGTGAGCAGACATAATACTGCCCTGTGAAGAAATGTGCAGGAAATTACTAAGCCTTCATGAAGATAGAACAAATGTGGTTTTGTAACTGAGACAGAATTTTAATTTTTTCATTTATTACTGTTACTGTGCTTGTTTTCAAGCTTAATTTTACAATATCCTTCATATAAGCTTAGTTTTAACTCCATATGCATGCTAATAAGATTGTTGTTGTACTAAAGCAGTCTTTTACTGATGATTGTAGCTTCTGTTATCTAAAAGAACAAAATAAGTTGAATAGAAAAGTGAGTAGACAGAAAACAAAATTAGCTCTAGTTAAAAATGGGAGTAAAGTTTCCTTGTTTTTCAAGATTTAACACAGCTTTTAAATACTGCTCAGGAATAATTCTTATTTTCTGTTATCTCACTACTAATTAAAAAATAATTTTACTATTTTTCTGGAAGTGAACAGAGTCATGTAGAAGGTGGTCCCAACTTTTTGTTCCTGTCTGCTCAGGTGCACTCAGCACTGAGTAAATCCAGTTGGGAAACAGTTTGGAGCATGGGTCTGTGGAAGTCATGGCTGTGCAGAACCTTGTGCCATGTAGCTGCCAGGCCACAGGCAAACCTACTGCTTTTGCAGGCAGCAGTGCTTTATGCCACTTTAAAATTGTTTAATTGCAGAATGTGTTCCTGCTATACATTAACAACTAAGTCCAGGCATTCCTGCAGTCATGCAAATAGGTGATAAATAATAGCTGTGTGATGCCGGGCTTCTGTCTTGGATGCAAAGCTCATGCCTCTGTGTTAATGGCCAGGTTTGTCAATGAAGAGAAGAGCTGGGAAGGGATCTCTGGAGTTCATCTAGCCCAACTCCCCTTACTCTAAGTAGTTTGAAGTTAAAGCCAGCCCTTTCATCCCTTTATTTTGCATGGTTTTGAGTAACACACATCCAGGGAGTCTGCTGACAGTGCTTGTGTAATGCTTACCTGCAACTGGCAGTCTTCTGTAAACGTGAAACTATGATTTATCCAGTATAATTCCAGAACATATTCTTAAATTTAGGTAAATCCTGAGCGCACCAACTGGCAACTGAATTCTCTCAATGTTGAAGAACTGAGCATTTGAGTTGCCTTGCACTAGGAGTACTGACTGAGGGTATATGCTGTGTTCAGAGACGTGTATCCCAGGAGACGCTGAGCTAACCTCTACAAAACCATTCTTCACAGTGGCTGTGAGTGACAGGTAGATCTCCTACCTGTGTCTCTGCCAGCTGGCAGTTATCAATTGCTGATGTGGACGGGGCTTAACCATATGGTCTCACTCTGGCTTTCTCTCGCAGTGTTGAAAATCGTGTTCCTGTCTGCACTAGGAGCTAACTGATCTCAGCTCATTGTTGACAGCCACCATCATCAGCAGGTCCCTTTCCCTCTGCACGTGAGGCTTTTGATTATGTATCGTAAATCCAAGTGGAAGTGCGGTTACAGTCTCGAGGGGCTTGGACACAGTGAGTTTGCATCTGTACAGTTTTTCTACAAGAGCAAACTTCTTTACTTGTGTATGAACTTCTTTTCAAATTTTTCATCTAGAGAATTCGGTAGCTACTTCTGGAGTTCCTTTCAAATAGAGCTTTTATTTACCTTGGGAAGATTTTGATTGAGATAAACTGCTAAAAGTACACATGTAGTTACAGCAAGACAATAGTTTGCATTGTTCTATCTGTAAAGGTATTTGTTCTCTAATCACTATTTTTTTTAAATAAGTGGAAGAGAATACTTTAACTAGTTCATTGGGTGGTATCTCTCTACAGCAACTACAGCTTTTATAAAATGTAGATTATTATATTAGTGACATGCCTTCTAAACTGTGCCAAATTTACTTTCTCATGCCCTAATGTTGTGTTTCTACCTAAGGTAGTTTCCAGAGCCTCTGATACAATATTTACAGCCTGATGAGAGTGCTACCTTCTCCATCTCATCTCCCTGGACTGTGCACACACAGCTCCCCCTCCCCAGATCTGAGCTATGCAGTCCTCGGCCTGTCTTGACTGCAGACCTGCTGACCAGAGTTTTTCCATTAACTGAGTTTTCTCACTAACTCAAGAGAAACAAATTAATTGTGGGAGTTTCCTGAGAGGTTCAGGGAGCTGTGCCTTAAGTTTTGCTATTAGACTGACTATATATCCTTCTGATGTGGTAGGCTTAAAATTCTTGCATTGCATTCTGCAGCTTTGCCTGTGAATGTATCTGTGGCTTGTTCTTTTTCTCCTTAACCCTATGGTTTGAGGACAACAACTGCTACCTCCTCTCAGTATTGCTTGAACCAAAGTATTAATGTGGTGTTGTGAGAACATCAACTTTACCTTGCTTAGACCAGTTTTCAAGTGGAGTTAATGTTAGTGAAATTGAAAGTACAACCTCAAGTACAAAGGGTGTGATTAATAGTGAGAGGACTTCTGGCATAACTTTGAAAATGTTTATAGTTTTATTTTACATCTCAGGGGATTGGAGCAAATAGGCATGAGATGCTAATCATAATAATGTTTTTCATGATCAAAGCTATCAGTGCTTCAATGGCTGCTATTTCTGTTTCAACTGCCAAAGTCCTGAAACTAGTTATGAGTAGTCAGTATTGGTGGTTAACAGCCTGAAACATTTAAGGTATCAGAAACACAACTTCATTATTCAGCATGAGTTTGCTGGCTTGAACTCACGCTGTATGTTTATTTTAGTTTCTGATCAGCCCTGTATTTCACTGTGCCTCTTGATTTTCTGTCAAGTTTCTATCATGAGTGAATTCTTAGTCCAAAATTCCTTAGCTCTGCAAGTGTGTTTCAAGGAGGAGCTCAAGAGGTAGTGCAGTATGGATGGTCTAGACCTTTAAAAGTAATGTGTTTCAGCTTTCTCTTATAAACTTGAGAGTCTCGTTGGAAAATGCATTAGGAGAAAGTTTCTATGTAATGAAACATGGTGGTCAGAGAGGACTTGCTGTGGTCAAGTGCTTGGTACATAGGCCAAAAACACTTGGAAAAACTCTAGGAAGAGCTGTGAAACAGTGTTGAAGCTGGTGGCTTGAGAAACTGGAGGGTACCTGGCAGTTTAAGTGCTTCATTTCTTCAGAGAAACAGTACACAACTTAAATACTCTACCTGACAGTGAACATTGTCTCTGACAGCAGTGTAATTATTTTGAAGGTCTGGGACTTATCCAGAATCAGAGTGGTGAATTAAATTACATGTCCAGCCAAGATTTACTCTAGTACAGTCTTGCATAGGTAGGCTGATAGTGATCTTGCTTATGCTGTTGAATTCAGTTGCCTTCAGTGCAGCAGAATCCTTACTTACCTGCGTAATTGGGCTCAAGTATCAAGTTTAAAGTGACTTGGTAGATGGTGAAAAACAGAATATGGGCTTCAATTTCTTAATTTCTTTGCCTTACTTAGCATGCTTTTTTTTTTTTTTAACAGTATGCTTGGAAACAAAGTCAGTCCTGCTGCTTAGTACAATTGATCATCTGCTACTCAGATGAGCTACAAATCTCAGTTTTATTTTTGTGAAACATTGGGATGGTTTAATATAGTAGTAAGAGAGAGAGAACCAAGTCTGCTGCATTATAACTGTGCCAGGAAATGATCCTTCCTCACTGACCAGTACCTTAGCTGTTCCAGCCATGGCATGATGTAGTTTTATTTTTTTAACAATGGCTTTATTTAGATTATCCTTTTAACTAATGGTTTTGACACGCTTCAAAAAAACACTTAAGGAAGAGTATCTTGTTGCAGAATTCCAATCCGGGCTAAACTTACAGGCTGCAAGTATTTTTACTTTTTAAAATTTAATTAGAGTGTTTTCACTTGTGACACAAAAATCCATCTTTGGAGCATTTGGAGTTTGCAGGCAGTTACCTGAAAAGCTGAAGTTCTGTCAAAGGGTTCAGTCTCCTGTATGCTGAAGCTGGTTTAGATTACTCTGTGCATTTGTGGTCAAAAAGAGATTTCATGTTGCTTTCAATTAGCAAGATGGCTTTTCTTACGATCTTTGATTTCAGTTGGCTACCACTTCACTGGGAGTTTTGACTGTAATATTTCAATGCCCCTTTGTATTAGGCTTTCTGTTATCTTTGCTTAACTTTTGTATTCTGGACCTTGTTTTTTTGCCAATAAAGATAAATCTTGCTGCTTCAGTGTATACAATTATAGTGGTATTGTTTAGGGGATGAGAACTACTGCCTCTCTTTTTCTTATACAATTTTTATGATTTAGGTAACGTCTATATTAAAAGTTAAGGAATAATGCTGTGTCTTTGGGAAACAAAGACATTTATTTAAATGTATTAGTAAAATAATTAGTAAGTAATGTGTGAGGATTTTCATTATTGCTGAATGAGAGAGGAAGACTGGAAGTGACAGGACTAGCTATGAAAAGAAATCCAGTAATTCCTAAACTCACATCCCTTCATGTTAGGCTCAGTCCTGTTTTTAAAAAGAAGGACCTAGAACAAGTAAAACAAAAAAAGTCCTGCAGCTGGACTTTGGCAAATCCCAGTATAGCAAATGTGAGGATGCTTAGTTGTGGATTTTAATACCAGAAACAGTAAAATACAGGTCTCTGTGACAAAACTGGGAATGTGCAGTTGTTCCTAAAAGGGGTGCTTTGATCCACAGGCACCCAGCTCTGACTCATGATTCTTGTTGGGCAAGTTTCAGGGCTGAAACTTTGTGTCAACAGCTACAAGTCTACAACATTTACATCAGTCTTTTGAGCAGATATACAAAATGTATCTTATTTCTGATACGAAAGAGCTACTGTAACTGTTAGATTTTAGGTATAATGAAAGTTTAATAGCTGTATGTCGAAAGTTATAGGTTCTTTCCAACCATGATATTAAACTATACTTTCAAAATGAAGAGCTTAGGCCACAAATTGGTTTTAAAGTGAAGACTTTTGTAGAGAATAGTTTTTTTTGCTTACCTGTTTTTATTGTTGTTTGACTTCTAAATATTATTCCCTAATTTAAATGAAATGTCTCCTTTCTAACACGGAAAAAAGCCTCAGCTTGGAAGTGATTGGTGAAAGAAAAATGCTTCACCTCAGAAACTAATAAAATTATTGGTGCTGATATACTCCTCATGTTGGTTTTGCAACATTTTGTAGTGTTGATAACATTTCAGAGTGGCTGACCTTGCATCTATTTGTCCTAGCAGTCATCTTTGCACACAAGGAATGCCTATTATAAAATTGAGGAGGACAAGCTTCTGACAGTGCTCTATTTATTTGTATGGTTCAAGGTTTATTTTGGGGAGATGTAATCCACACACTTCCATCACTGAAACGCTAAAAGTACAGAATGACATCACTGTTTTTAAAAGTTTAGGTATAATAGTGGCTGTTAATCCAAATAAAGTGTTTCCTTTATGTTTAGAGAATATCTGTTCTACAGTTGGAGTGAGACTGAGCATGCTTGAAAATTGGTTCTGCCACTAAGCTGTGTTGAGGCAACACACAGTGAGTGCAAAAGGCAGCTCTAATGGTCAGCCTGACAAACATAGTTTTCATCAAAATTCACCTGACACTTGATAAAGTCATGCTGGGTGTCTAGTGTCAAATTGGCTCCAATGATTTTACCATATTTGAAGTTCTTTAGGGTTTTTTTAGTATGTCTTGAATAGTTAATTACACAGATGGTATTCCTTAAATGTTTGAGGGGTTTTGTGATTATTTTGTTTGACTTTGAATTTGCATTGGTCCAGAGGCATGAATGTATCGGACATCTCTGCCCAATCTGGGTAGTGACTCCTTGTGTCAAGGTTGCCCATGACAGTTCATTAGCTCAGAGCCTTCTGCTCCACGAAGGGATGGCAGAAGGCATCACTAAGCTCTCAAGAGTAACTGATGACAAGCGCCAAATTGAATGTGAGCAGGATTTCTACAAACCGCTCCGAATAGGTGTGAACGAGGCGCCGCTGAGCATTTGGAATGATGTTCACAAACAATATCAGTCCAGAGAGGGCCTATCTACGCTGAAAAGCTTGAAGATCATTTCTGAAGAGCCAGGTTTCTTGGAATTAATGGCTGACTGAAAAGGACAAGTGAAACGGCTCCTCCAGACTAGATTGTTAACTTTTCTGAACTAGAAAAATAGGGCCTAAAGTTTCCCTTGAAGATAACCATACAGGCTGTGTTTTGGTGTCTGGAGGGCACACCACGGGTTAAAGTGGAGGCTTCTCTTAATCTTTTTCCTGAGGTTCAGAAAGGAAGAAATCTGTACTATATTAACTAGTCCATGTGGTTAATAAATAAGTGATGCTGTAAATCAGCTGAAATTTATTTCCGAACTCTATAAAGTACTACTGTGTTCTGAATCATCTGGTACTGTTCAAAAATCACTTGGTTGTGGTGCTGTCAAAACTGCCACTTTTTATGGCTGTATGCTCTTTTCAGTGTTTGTCCAACAGTGTTTCCTATTTCCTGAATGGAAAAATTTTTCTTTGAGAGAAAACAGATAATTCTTTGCACAAGGCCTGCCTCTCAAGGCATTCAGGTACAAAGTGCAAAGCAGAGGTCATTACTAGGAGTGAGTTTGAAGATATTTCTGCATGTCAGAAAGATGCCTGAATGAGGAAAATGTAGATTTTATTTCATGCTTATGTTAGTTCAAATCTAGCTTCATCTTCAACTGTTAAACGGTTTTTTTTTTTTGCTTTGGAGGCCTTTCCAGGTAGCTTTGAAATATGAGCCAGTAAGTACAGAGAGCCAGAGCCCTGGCCAAGATAGAGCTTTAAGCCTGGGTTTTTGTTTAGTGTTTTGGTTGGGGTTTTTTTTGTTTTGGTTTTTTTTTTTTTTGTTCTTTGTTTGTTTTCCAGAAAAAAATTGAGCTGTTTTGCTTGAATATTTTATGTTAAGTTAATAAACTAGCATTAGTTAATGAGCAATAAACTGAACTTGTGTTCTCAAACCTCAGTTTTAAGAGTTTTAGTTTAGGCCAAATTTTGAAGGTTTATATTCATAGACAATTCTGCTGTGGAAATCTTGTGGATCAAGGTTGAACGTTTTTTGTCATCAGGAACATTTTCTTTGCTGGTAGAATTACAAAGAGTCAAAGTGCTGCCTTGCTAATGTAATTTCATTAGAGTTTGTAGTGTGATGTAGCATCATTGAAAATGCTGGGCAGTCCACGAAACTACAGCTGAACTTTTTAATACTGCCTCACAATGGGTGCATCACTTTGGCAGTTGCTGGAAAAGTGTTCTGTCACAGTGCCTGTCACTATTCCTTTACTCAACCAATGTAAAATTACTTTTGTCTTCATCTGCTAAATTTTGTCTGACATATGCTGAGTAGACAAGAAGCAATACAGATTTCAAATGCCTGGCTCTTTTGAAAATGAACAGGCCACTCTCTCAGTACCAAAATGCCTTTGCTTATCTTTTATGACACACACTCTTGGGAATATTTCCCAATATTGCCAATAGTCTTCTGGTTGTAACTGAAGGCTGTACTAAAAGTTGCCATATTGAGCTAGATAGCTTCCATTATTTGAAGGTAACATTTATCTTTGGACATAGAAAATTGAAAACTTGAACTAGTGATAACCTTGAAAACCTGCGACTGTAAGTCAAGTGTGAAACAATGATTTTATTAGCTGTTAATTAAAACCTGACTGTGGTCATACCAACGTCCCTTGGGTCCCTGTAGAAATAGTACAGCTCCCTCGCCATGATTGAGGTATTCTGTCCTGGGCTTTTTTGGCTGGGAATATATTTGGCAGAATAATACCAACTATTGCATGTGACTAGAAACAAGAGTAGCTACCAGTTCTCCATTGTACCTCTAAAGAAATAACTATTTCTGTCTCAGCCAAGGAGTAGAATTTAGGGATGGCATCTCTAGGACTGAACTGCTACTATTTGGGAATGACCTTTTTTTGTTAAGTGTTAGTGACTGCATAATGTGCAACTGCCTGTTTATTTTTATAAGCAGTAAACCTCTTACCCAAATTGGATTAGAAGTGTAGGAAGTATTGTGCCTGTATATGCTAAATCATGCATTGCCTATGAGATTAGAAAGGAAAGACGAAGATCTGATCAACTGGCATGAGACTTTTTTTCTCTGAGCAGTAACAAGCTGTGAACAGGCAGGTGGTCCAATTGGAGAAGGTGTTGGAACTGTCCTGTTTGAATTGCTGGCTGTAGGAGGTGATGCACATCAGAACTAAAGTGTGCAAAAATTTATGTATAAATGCAAGTTGTATTGGCATAAAAGTTGGTTCACCTTAGTTTTAAAGGACAGCTTTTAAAGAATCTGGACATATTTCAGTGTTTCTATTAGAAACCTATTGCATGTGACAAGTAATCAATTCTTGTTCTCTTGCAATATTTGTACTGTACCCGAGCTCATAAAACAGTTTTTAAAGTATTCCCAAAAAGTTGTCCTTGACTGTCGGAAGTGCAGGAAACCGAGGTGCTGAAGCCCGTGTGTCTGTGCAGAGCTCTGACATCTCCTAGCAGGCCACTGTGCAAACCTGGCTCCTGGCTTGCAGAGAGGAGGCAGCCTTCTGACTGCTCTCCAGAGGAACATACCTCATATGCTTTCATGTGCAAATGTGCAGGTGATAAGTTTATAAAGGACCCAGCTTTCTACCTTGTGTACAGACTGTCTAAAGTTTGAAGGGAGGAGGAAGAATATAGTAAGATGGTTATGTCTAATAGCAGTGATTTGCAAAATATTCAGGTATGACCTACAGGCTTGGGACACTGACATGTAGAAGTGAGGGGAGGTTTTGAGGTTATCCAGCAGTTTTTTTTACTGGAATCACAGAGAGACTGCAGTCAGAATGGTGTCAAGAGTTTAGTAAGTGTGGTTAGGAATTTAGGATAAAGCAGAAGGCTGTTGGATAGAGCTGACTTTTTGCTTCACGATCTCTTAGAGGGTAAATACATTTGCCTTCTTGTGAGAGATTTGTTTGATGTGGGAGTTGATTAGAAGCTGTGCTGAATAGTTTTTAAACTTTGTCCCTCTTAACGTATTTTTTCCCTATAACAGGGAATGTGGGGAGTGTGAGTGCGAGGAGACAGACAGTTATAGCTGAATTTCTATAACTGAATAATTTTCCTTTTTTTTTTGCTAAACCAAAATGTTTTTCACCACTGAGGTAAAGATGTTTTTCAGAACTGAAAGTGTTACTACTTCTAGCAACTGTCTTAGGACTCTCTGTACAAATCCATGGTCAAATGATCTGGCTTTGTGGGAATGAAAAATTTCAGGTAATGCAGGTTCAGCTAGTTGTGCTACAACCTGAAAGGCTTTGCTAGTACAAAAATTGTGTCTTGGAAATTAATTCAAATTAGGTCTCCCTTTCTTTATTTAGGGGAAAACATAATACCTGAAGCTCAGTGAATCTGGATTCTGATGCTAAGAGATTGCTGAACAACATCTAAAAAATTCTTCAAGAAAGTGCTTGTACATAGGCAAGATTAATTGAATCAGAACTGATCCTAGAGAACTTAAAAATGAATCTTTTAGAGTAGCTTTTTCCAGGTATCTGGGAAATTAAAGTTTACTGTCTTGGAAAGAAGCCTGGTGCAACTACATCTGTATGGCTCTGACTTCACAGATGACTTGCATCAGTCTGACCTTTTTGGAAAAAAAAAATGTGTTTTCTTCAGAATGAGGCTTTGCCTGTCATTCTTTCAATCTTGAATTTTTAGGAATTCAGCACATCTGATGCTTCAGGTTGTAATGGAAGCCAGGTGAAGAACCATCTGTCCTGGTTTCAGCTGGGATAGAGTTATTTTTTGTAGCAGCTGGTACAGTGCTGTGTTTTGTGTTTAGGATGAGAATAGTGTTAATGCACTGATGTTTTGCTGAGCAGTGCTTCCTCTGAAACAAGGACTTTACAGGGTCCCAGATTCTGCTAGCCAGGAGCTGCACAAGAAGCTGAGAGGGAGAATGGCCAAGACAGGTGACCCAAACTGGCCAAAGGGATTTCCATACCAGAGGGCGTCATGTCCAATATTATAAACTGGGGGGAGTTGGCTGGGAGGGGCTGGCTGTTGCTCATTGATGGTCTAGGCATCAGTCAGTGGGGTGGTGAGCAATTGTGCATCACTTCCTTGGGTTTCTTTTCTTTCTCCTTTTATGTTGTTTCCCTTTTCTTTTTTATGTTTTGTTTTAGTTTATTTCAATTATTTAACTGTCATTTCAACCTGAGGATTTTACTTTTTTTTCCCCGACTCTCCTGCCTTTCTCTTGGGCCAGGGGAGGTGCGAGTAAGCTGCACGGTACTTGGGGACTGACTGGGGTTGGTTAAACCACAACATTGCTTTAAGAGTAGCTTCATTTCCAGATGTCTTACTTGGGCAACAGTTGCTGCGTTGAGGCTCATTAGGCCTTATTTCTCTTGTGAAGGACTTCCCTGGTATAGCTGAGGAACAGGCACACAAAGATGTGAGGGTGGAACAGGACTTCGTAAGAAATGCTCATTAGGTTTGTCTGATGGCAAAATGTGACTCCTGCGATGGGAAATACCTCTGTGCAGTGTGTTGCCACTCTGTAACTAGGCTGCTTCAGTGACAAATTACTCCACAGTTGCTTAAGGATCGCCATGGCTGGATGAACAACATTTTAGAGTTGGCAAATATGTTTGAAGGAGCATTTGTTGTACCTTAAGAACTTGACATTCTATTTAGGTCTTTTACTCAGCTGTCCTGCAAATCTAATTAACTTCTAGCCCTTCCAGAAGTGGTCAGTGGAGAGGAGTCCATGAAGTACCCTCTACCCTTCATGTCAGAGAAACCTGAGATGCAGAAAAGGGTTCTTATTTGGAAGCCATAGCTGTAACAATGGATCTTTGTTTTCTCGGCCCTTGTAAGAACTTTCTTACTTCTTGCTGTAAGCCACCACACAGTAGTGCAGAGGATTAGGTCATTTCCTTCCCTTCTCTTCCTGCAGATTATTTGATTAGCATTTCCATTGTATACTCTAAATAGCATGTTCTTGGCTTCAGGCTGGTGTCCCCCCCTCTATAATCTCTTTAAAACACTGTAGTATGACTTTTTATTAGCAGTGTGACATGGGAACTCCTTGCACAGAGATTACATGTGACGTAACACAATAAAAGATTAATGGGGCTGGTAAGTCAGTAATCTTCCCTTCTTTCTTCCCTCATGCACCTGAGATTAGGCTTCTGGGAACCCCCTAACAGTGTTAATGCCTTACAGCACATGAAATATTGTTCTGATTTGGATATCATTGCCTTTGATCAGAGTTCAACCCCTGACTTCATGGGAAACAGTTCAGGTTGTGTAGAGTGTATGTTCCACGTTCAGCATTGAGTATACAAATATACCTCCCCTGTGGGATCATTGCATGTCCTGGTCTTCCACCAGAAATTTTGCTCCCTTTTCTCAGTGTTCCCTTTCCTCAATCTCTGTTTTAATATACGCTGTATGTAGTAATTTCAAGCTCTTATCCTGCATGGGGTTTTTATTCCACTCCTTTCCTGTTTTGTTGAATAAAATCATCAACAGGTGTTTAGAATGTCAGTCTTGAAATGCAGTAGTAATAAACTGATAAGGTTAACTCCAGCATGAAGAGATTGCCATTCAGGCTCCTTGCCAGTCTGCACACTAGAGGCCATAGTGTTGCCCATTGCCCGTATCTGTAAGGCTGTCTTTTTAGCTGGAACAGCTAGAAATGCATTCCTCTTCAGAGCTTATGTTGAATGTCATGTGAAATCACGTAATTGTATCAAACTGTACAGCATCTGTTTGTGAGTCAGATAGAAGAACATGACGATAGAGCCTTTTATTTCTTTAACAACTTCAAGGAAAGAACCTCCTCTGCAATTCAGCATCACTTCATGAAATTAGCAGTGATATCTTGGGCTACAGATTGCATTGTTTTAGTCTGGCATGGTATCTACTCCAGGATAAATCAGCTTGCCTAGTGACAGCATCCTGGAGGCATTTATTTGCAGTCCTCAAGGCTGATTCCATGAAAATCATTAAACCCTCCTCATCATAAAAGTGAGGGGCAATGTTGACATGAGAACAGCTGAGTAGAGCACGGCTGTGAGTAAACACAGGCAGGGAGACAAAGATTCAGAGGCAGCTACATAGGAGTGTGCCTAGGGGCAAAATAAACCCTCAAAATACCTGGATTAAGATGGGCATGATTAGCTATAAAAAGGGCATTGTTTGGTGTTGCCTGATAGCTCCAGAGGGTCACTAATATGAAGGCAGGTAAGGATTGTTACCTGCAGGAGGCTGGGTGGGGTGGTAGAAAGCAAATCCACCTGTAGCTGTTTCTTAGGCCGCTGCAGTATAAAGTAATCTAAAAGCTTATTAACCTGAATGCTGAACAGCTGCATCTGTAAAATGAGAACAAAGGAGCTCTAGAAGCAAATTAGTCTTCCAGTTCTGCTTTTCAGGATGTTTTGAAACAGTACAAGTCAAGTTTTACAACTTGTGTGAGAAGAGTAATGCAGCGTATATGTGGTCATACCAATGTAACTAATCACTACAGTTAAGTACTTGAATACAGAGCACTTTTTGTACTCTTGGTGCCGTATCTGTGTGTTAAGTGATACTAATGCAGTCCTGATGTGGTTTGCTTTTTTTTTTTTTTTGCTTTTTTTTTTTTTAACAAAATCACAGAAGTAACCCTTAGTTCTGATTAAAACAGCAATCAAGCTGCCAACTTTGTATAGGCTGGGATGAAACAGAAAATACTTGAAAGTGATGGGGGAGCACCATCTTCCACTCCAGTAAAAATTGCCATTTTAAGGATCTACACATTACCAGTGGAAGAGCTGGGTTTATGTGCCAGTAGCACAAGGCTGTTGATTTTTGGCAGGGAAGAGGATTCAACCTAAGTCTTAAGATTGGGCTTGATGAGTCTCTGGTGTTTCTGTTGAGATTGATGCAGAAGGTCCCTATCCCCTCATTTGCATTGGTATAATGGGATTACAGAATAAACGCACAAACAGATAAACTAAATTATTTGGGTTGAAATAGTTGGAGATTAGTGTGTGGTTTTGGTTTTTCCCTTAGACCCTTGCCAGTTTAGTAATCTAATAGCTGTGATAATGACCATACCATTTCAGAGCAGTGTTCAGTCCTGTGGTTTTTTTGGCAACCAGAAGAGTGGAAACAAGGGAGCACCTGTACATCAGTGTTTCTTCAGCCACTTTCCAGTGTTCAGCAGCTGTGGCTCAACCACTTCTGTGGAGCAAATGTTATCTTTGTGCTTAATAATCTATGGTAGAAGAAACATAAGTGTCTTTGAGCCCATGTATAGTTTTATTATCCAGAATAACTTATGACAAGGTATTCTGCAGCAAAATTTTCTGGGTAGGTGACAATTTCCTGTAATAGGATAGCTGTACTGTATTACTTAGGGGAAAGTTTGCTGTGGAGTACTGGTTGAGAAGAGAGAAAACACAGATGTATTCACCTTGTTCTCAGCAGTGAAGCTGACTTCTGTGGAGCTGCAACTTACGCTGTATTATGGCATTATGAACAAAAAAGCTGTTTTGTCAGTTCTTAGGTTTGAGTGTTACCCAGTGGCTATGCTGTGAGGTAAACTGGGGAAGAGACCCAGCTAAAAAATAACAGAGCAGATAAACTAATGTTTTAAAACATTGGCAGATGAGTCTATAAAATTGTGTTTAAAAGATTGAGATGGCAAGCCAAGGAGGGAGCAGCAGAAGCACGAGCACGTGCACAATATGGAGATACGAAGTGTCAGGCTGTGTCTGTGTTGCTTGAGCCAGGGTAACCATGTACCCCTTCTTCACCACTACAGCTGCAATGTAAAACTGGATGTAAAGGTTAAACTGCTGTCATATCGTGATTGCAGCAGCCTCGCAGCATTTGCATGATCAATTCCACGAGGTAACTTGGGAGCTGTGGTAACTTGATCACCACTTTATGGCTCAGACATTTAAATTATCCCGCCCACTGGCTTGATGCAGTGATTTTGATGTTGGTGGAATGAGAAATGAGCTCATAACCTGGTCTGGCATATGCAGATTTGCCTTTCTAAATGTGCATCGTACAGGATTGAGCTGTTGTAGAATCATTGGCCATGACAGTCCAGTACACACAGGTGGCATTTGCAGGTGTTGTGCGTCCAGTCCTACAGTATTAGTGAAAATTGAGATAGCAATGCCTGAAGGGTTTCTGCTGGTATAATTCTCAGTGTATCAAGAAATTACTCTTTGTGTGGGAGGTGAGGAAAGCTTGCTGGGCTAATAAATTATGTTTTAAAAAAAAAAGAAGAAAAGGTATAGCATGCATGGGTACAGTTATGTAAGAGAAGGAAATAAATCAGTGTTTCTCTGAGAACCTCATCTGCAGAGCTGCCAGGCAATTGGGTTGCAGTATTGTTCTCAACACACCCTCTGCTTCCTTTTTTCCTTTTTGGGGCCGGGGATGGATGAATTGATGGAGCAGGAGCAGGATGCCGGTTCTGCCTCCAGCCAATGCTGTGTGGTGCCGTGGTGTTTACCCAGCTTACGAAAGGCAGAGTCAGCCCCTCTTGAGGCAGGAGGTGCTTCCCACCGCAGAAGTGAAAGCACACTGAGCAGTCACTCAGTCTGGCAGTTGCTGGGGGTTTAAAGGAGTTGGTGGATTTCGGCTGTTTTTTAACAAGATCGAAGGCTTGGGTTTTTTCTTCTCTACTGTGTAGGAATACTGCAAGGACACAAATATCCTGGTAAGTGCTCTGCATGCCGTCAGTTTTCCCTTTTAGTGTGGCATTGTTTCAGTCTCTCCTCTGAAAGTCTCCTCAATAGCAGTGGTTTTCAGCGATGTGCTAGAAAGGGAATCTGAGATCAGGCAGTGTCTGCCGGCTCCCCTTCCACCTCCGAGAGGCAGAGACATTCAAAGTGCGTAGCATAGTAAGTGCTGTTTGATTGTGAGGAGTGTCAGTCACTTCTCATTTTTAGGGTGCAGAGCAAGGTGCCTTAAAACTGTCATTACCTAACAAAATTGTAGCAAGGGAAATTTCTCATGGAACTGTTGAATATTTCTGTTGTCTAAACCGAGAAAAAGGCTTTAAACATAACTGTAACTCCTACTTTTGTAAGATGATAGAGTATGCTATGTGAAAAGGCTTTAGTGTAATATAAACAGCTATTTAGCAGATACTTTGGTACCTGATCTGCCTTATCAGGAAGCCGGGGGCTCATAAAAAGCAAAACTGAAGCATTCGGGCATTTAGAACAAGAAGTCATTGTGGTTCTTTGCAAGCCCAGGCTCCTCAGCCATATATTCCAGTATTGGTGCATCAGACAGTACATTTTCACGGACTTGAAAAGCTCCATTGCTTTATGTAAGAATAAAATACCTCTGCTTTGGTCTAAACTCTTAGGAAGTTTTGCTCTTGGGACTGACTCTAAG
This sequence comes from Catharus ustulatus, assembly GCF_009819885.2. Taxonomy (NCBI): domain Eukaryota; kingdom Metazoa; phylum Chordata; class Aves; order Passeriformes; family Turdidae; genus Catharus; species Catharus ustulatus. Next base: position 11,437,751 of record NC_046223.1, read on the forward strand.
TGAAAGTTGGGACTGTGTATTTTTTTTTAAGGTGACACTGTAATTTGTCTGAAGCAGTGGAGAGGATAATGTTAAAGGTTTCTAACTGTACTCTGCAGCAGAACTACACTTTTTTACTAGTAATATACAAAGTTTTTTCTGTTTGTACTTTTGCAAGGCAGTCTCTGAAGATAAATAGGTATGTTATGTCTAATGAATACTTGATGCTCTCACAGCATGCCTCTATGTAGTCTTATTTTATGGCTCTTTCATAGGGGTTACAGGTTACAAATAAACTTCATTTGATAATCTGAGTGAAATGAAAATAAAATCAAAGCTATATTTTTTCAGCATAGCTTGTACTAACAGGCAAAGTGCAGGTGCAGCCAGAACTTCATGGAGAAAGCTGCAAATTAATCTTCTGAAGTAGCTTGTGTAACTTTGACAGATAGTTCAGCTGATGGAGCAAGGACAAGCCTGTTTGGCCCTCGTGCTGGAGGGGCTCAGTCCTGTGTGAGGCTCCACGTGTTGTCATCGCTATATCCGAAAGCTGACGTGGAGGAGATGGGGGGCAAGGGGGTTCAGACTGTGTGTAAATGGAACAGGTTAACTGGTGAAGAACCTTCTCAGCTAATTAAGGATACAGATAATATTGCAGTGACAGCTTTAAAATAGACACCTTGTGCTAAAAGACAAATGGTTTTGGCTTCCCACACGCAGTCTGAATTACATCATTTATAACCTGTAGGAGGTTATCGTGGTTTCCTCAGGGGAGGATCAGCTGTTACTTTTCATTACTGAAAAAAATCCTGGACTATTTCTAAGGGAATATTTTCAGAATTGATTTTTGTCAGTCTGTTGGAGTAGATCATTATTGATTACATAAATCTTCCAGGTTTAGTACACCCAACCACATTCTCATGTCATCAACGGCAGTTCAGAATGAGAGAATTGAAGTTACCGGAGGTCTGACTGAAATCAGGCCCCTGTGCTTAGATGGGTTTTTTTCAGTCTTCTGAAGAGAAATGCTATTTTTGAGTACTATCATGAAGTACAGATTTTCATATAGGTGCCTATAATAGAAATCCTATTGTAAAACACTTCCCCTGTTCATTGAGAAAGGTTGCCTGTCCTCAAGGCACTGTTCCTGTCTTTCCTGAAATTGCTGAAAACTTCTCAGATTTGCTTCTGAGGCTGGAAAAGAACTTGAAGCAGAATGCTGGATGCCAAAACTGCTCTTTCTTAGACTGGACAAAATTAGCTGTGGCCTTAGAGCGAAACACTAGATTTTCTCGTCTATTGAATTAATGCCCCTTTCAAAGTGTCCACAGACAACGGGGCTTTGTGGGGTGGGTGTGTGGGTGTGTGTGGGTGTGTGGGTGTGTGGGTGTGTGTGGGTGTGTGGGTGTGTGGGTGTGTGGGTGTGTGGGTGTGGGTGTGTGTGTGTGTGTGTGTGTGTGTGTGTGTGTGTGTGTGTGTGTGTGTGTGTGTGTGTGTGTGTGTGTGTGTGTGCTCTGACTCTTGCATGACCTGTGTCCAGGATGACCAGCCCACTAATGGCAGGTGCCCATGCAAAAAGATACTTTCATTCTGTTTGTGACAATTAAAAACTCCTCTGTTGAGATTTTACAGATTTTCTCAAGACAGAGTAGTAGATAGCTGTCGCATTGTTTTATGCTTGGTGTCCTGTGCAGGATCAGCTGCTTGCTCATTTTGGAGATTGGACTTATTGTCTTGTTTTTGATATTTTGTTTTTGTCTTGCTTTCATATCATAAGACACTTGTGTGTGGATAGTGGATGACTAAGCTTATTCCGAGTTACAGAAGAAAAGGTGTACAGTATAGACTAAGGAAATAATAAGCCATATTATAGCAAAGGCTGGGCTGATACTCCACGCTCCCAAAGCTTGTTCTTGGGGATTTTTGATGCTGAAAGACTCCCTTTTCTATAAATAAGAAAATGAATTTTCCTTCCTTAGAAAGGTAGTGTATGGCTATTGATCTAAAGTGATAGGCATTTAAATTGCACTAACAGATCCATCACTATACGTTCCCTGTATATCTGTAGTGAAGGATGCAAGCTGTACACAGAATGTGGCTAGTCTTAAAAGTGGAGTCTAAAACCTGCTGATGTTAAAATTGCAGGTGTGTGTGGGAAGGAAACGTGAGCCTGTTTATAACTGGAAACTGAGAGAAGTGTTAAAACTATGGCTGATAAACACATGCTCTTTTTACCCAGTGATCACTTCAGTAAAAACTATTTTAATACAAGCTTACAAAACGATTTATAGGAAAAACAGTTGAAGGAGAATAACTTTCCGGTGGTGAAAGTTACTTCACTCATCAGGTAGAAGAAAGTGATTTCTCAACCTTTGTCTCAGCTTTCAGAAACATAGTGATGCAAGGAGCTGATCCCTTGTTGCTTGCACCAGTGAGATCAGTAACATTATTTATATTGTTTATGAAACCTGGCAACCTGGGCTTGGTGGGAACACATACTCAAGCAAGCAGTCATTCTGCTAGGAATTACTGTGAGGTTTTGGGTTGGTTGTTTTTTTTGGTTGGGGGGGGCTTTGTTTGTTTTGGGTTTGTTTGTTTTTTTAATTTTTTTGTTTGGGTGGATAGTTGGTCTTTGTTTCTTTATTTTTTTTTTCTTCCTCTCTGATTATTTATTGCCTCATTCTCCTTCCATGCTTGCAAATATCTTCATCTTGAGAGACTAGTTTTCTGTACAGCTTGATTGTGTCTCACAGTGACTTTTAACTTCAGTATTCTGGTTGTTTAAATCTGGAAATCAAGATTTTTTCCTTTGAAGTGGTGAGGTGTAACCAGAGAGGAGAATATGCAATGCTGAAATACCGTACATGTATTCAGAGGATTGGGGTTTCTGATCCTGCAGTTGCAGGAGACTTGCCTAGTGAAAACCAGTGGATGTTGGCAAACTTGGGTCCTACGTGTGTATTGTCAGATATTGTCATACTACTCAATGTGAATTGTTTGTTTGCAGTTTGGAGTTTTAAATCCAAATAAAGCTGTAGACACTGAATAAATCTTGAGGGATAAGGACAAAATCTTGTTTCATTGGTAATGGAGTTAACTTATAATTTATGTCTAACTGGTCAAAAGTGCACCTAAAGTGTGCACAAGAAGTGTGAATTTCCTAAAATTAGTTGTATTCCTGGCATAATTTAGGCTGAGAGGTTGTCTGGTTCAGTCCCTGGACTCAAAATGGGACTGTACTGCCTTTGATCAGGCTGTTCAGGACCACATGCAGTTGATCTCCAAGGATGGAGCTCTCATAGCCTCTGTGAATTGAGGGTTTTTCCCTCCCATAATAGCTAATCAGGATTTTCTGTGCTGTAGCTTGTTTGTTGTCTCTTGTTCTGTCACTGCATACCTGTCAAAAGGACTAGATTCCATTTTGTCCCTATTCCCTCTGGTTTAGCACAAATTGCTGAGGGAAGAGCTGGATGTGAGAATTGCAAGGGTAGTCAGTACAGAACTGCAAATAGTAAAAAAATAAAAACATAGGTAAAGTCTTTTGCTTTATTTCTAAAAGCAGAAAACAACAAACCACATATCCAAACCATAAAATGTGTAGATATAGAACATAAACATAATACTATAAAATGGGAGGGGAAAATTCCCGTTTTTTGCATCTGAATCAGCATATTTTTATTTTAATATATTCATTGACAGAGGACTTCTTTCTATACTGTGAAAGTGGTTTTGTATGCAGTATTTTAGAAAAGGGCTAGTCTGGCGCTAGCTACAGTTGCTAGCAGCCTATAATGCTGGCTCTCTGTTTAGAAAATGACAGTAATTTATTACAAAGAGACTTTTATTCTAGTATTTTTAGCTTGCAGCCGAGTGTTTAATGAATCTCTACTTGGGCTCATTGAATTTATGTTCTACCCTCCCCCCCATTTTAACCATTGAAATACTGCTATTCTTGCTGCAATTCTAGAAGCTGTACTTGGTGTACGAAATAGCAAACTTAATTCACAAGGTTCTGTGTGCCTTATTGCTGACAAAATCTGAAGACTTGCTAAAGCAAGTAAAGACTAGTTGTGAGTGAGTCTGGTGACCAGGAAAGGCAACTGAATGGTTGCAGATGACTGGTTAAGCTAGAGCTGATAGTTCAAAGCCTACTAAAATTCATCTGTCTCTGTCACCCGTGGAAAATAATGTGCTCAATGAAAGTGAGCTCTTAACCTCTCATACTCTGAAGCATTGTTTGGGAGGTGTTCCCAGAGACAGTCTGGATGCAGGGACCAGTGTTTGCATGAGACAGGAGAGACTATGATATGACTTTTCCTTCTACTGGAATGGAGTCATAAATCTGTGGCTTGCTTTCTCAGTTATAGCAGGTTTTGCCTTCTGTGGCTTTAGTGCGTGCTAGAGAGCAGGAAGGCTTGTAAGACACCAGACTTACATTCTTGAAACAAATTTAAAATGCTTTTCTCAGTTCACTTTCCAGTCCTTCAAAACGGTTGCATATGATACTATTGAGCATTGAACTTTTTTCTGCCCCCAGAGGAAGCAGTATTAAGAATAAAAAGTTCATGAGTTCTTCCTATTCCTGTTTCCTATTTTTGATACTGAAGGATTTTAACTGGTACCCATTGTGGTTTGGGGCTAACTGCAAACAGTTGTCCTGTGCAAGTTGCTTTACTTTCAAAATCTTTTCAAATCCATAATACAGGACTGTGCAAAGGTGTATTTTCAGATTTTGGTCTCTTCTCTTTGGCAGAAGCAGAGATCTTGACATGAAATGTTTGCTTCTGCCAGTTCTATGATTTTTGGAAGAACATTGGATGAGATGGGATTTTGTAATTGACATCTTATTCCTTATCAGTGTTGAAGGTTCTTGGAGGAGTTTAGAAGAGTCTGTTGCTCAGAGCTTGCTCCAAAGAAACCTGTTCTACTGATGTCTGGAAATGCTGCTGCAAAAAGCAGCAAAAATGTACAGTAATTTCACGAATACAAGCCGCAGCAATTTGACAAAAATTTTGGTGGAAACCCAGAAGTGCGGCTAATAGTCGGGTGCGGCTAATATGTTAATAATTTTCTGACATTTACAACCCCAGACGTGCCAGCCAGAGTGCCGAGCCAAGCACCGGCCAGTAAAAGCCGGCATTCCGCGATTGTTACAGTGTTACCGTGTTGCCCTGGCTCCCTGCAGGCAGCACGGGGGGCGGGGAGAGAGGCGGGAGAGCTCTCTTCTTCCCTCCTCTGCTGCAGCCCAGGGGAGCCGACGGGGGGGAAGTGCCGCCATTGCCGCGGCCTGGGGAGCCGACGGGGGGGGGGCGCCGCCATTGCCGCGGCCCCGGGAGCCGACGGGGGGGGGGGGCGCTGCCATTGCCGCGGCTCGGGGAGCCGACGGGAGCCCTGCGCAGCCATTGCCGCGGCCCGGGGAGGGGGGGGGGGAAGTGCGCGCCACCATTGCCGCGTCTCGGGGAGCCGGCGGGAGCCCCGCGCCGCCATTGCCGCGGCCCGGGGTGGGGGCGGGAAGTGCGCGCCGCCATTGCCGCGGCTCGGGGAGGAAGCGGGGTGCTTTGTCCACGCCCGCCACCGGCGCCACGGGCGCGGGAAAGCTCTGTCCCCGCCCGCCGCCGCTGCCGTAGGAGCGGGGGAAGCTCCGTCCCTGCCTGCCACCGCGGGGCAGCGCCGACCCGGGGTGACCGAGCCCAGTGGCAGCGGCGGCCGGCCCCGAGCGGCAGCACCGGGCTGGGCCACCTGGCCCCGTCAGCGGCCCCTAGCGGGCTGAGCCTGCACAGCCTTAGCTCAGCCAGTAAACCCCGCCCTCCCGCGGTTCTGTTACTAATTGCACGCGGGTCCTCGCTGCGAACGACAGAGCGGCTTATATTGGTGTGCGGCTTATCTATGGACAAAAACCGAAATATTTGCCAACACCCAGAGATGCGGCTTATACTCAGTGCGGCTTGTATTCGTGAATTTACTGTAACTTGCATGTGTTTTGTTCGAACAGTTGGTTCCTTAGCTATGTATTGGCCCTTCAGAACCAAACTGTCTTTAATTTAGCCTTTCCTAATGTTTTGAAGAGCAGTAGTGCTCTAGGAATAAAAACTGGTCAGATTATAGTACAAGAGAAGGCCCATTATGTATTTTGGTGGATCTTTATCTCCTACTCAACGGTGTTTCTTCAAGTAAGTTCTTCACTCAGTTTTAAGTGATCCTTAAGCCTGCTCTATTTCAGCAGTGGAGATGTTGTCCCATGGCAGATTAGACTCATCTTGTGGGACAGCTCTTGAGTTTTATTTACAGACATGTAATTTCCCTTGGACTAATCTTCAGGACCTCAATGGAAGGATATAATTGATCTTTGTTATTTCTGGGAGCAAAAATATTTTCCTTTTGAGTACTGTGTACCAGTCCAGTCACACTGAATGAGAAGTAGTGTGTATGTTGGACTGATTATTTTTTTAGGAGTGCTGAATCTTGTATGTGCTTAAATTGAAGTAATTGGGGGGTGTAGGAGTTGTGAAAGTGGTATATGAAGCTCACAAAGGTTCTGAGATGTATTTGGAAAAAAATGAAGTTCAAACATTCTAACCAGACTTTTGAAAGTGGATGAGCATGCTGTATTGTTAATGATGGCTCTAGATTTCTAGCACTCAAACCTTCCTTAAGTCTAATAAGAAGTGGATTTCCATCATGTGCAAAAGAAACTTGAGTGGATTTCTTTAAATGTAAAGCAAAAGAAAATCTTTTAAAGAGGAAATGAGCAACAAATGTGGGACATCTTTCCTTATACTGAGATTTTTCTGTGTAATTCCTTGTATTGCTGAAGTCTGTCCCTGGGAACTGCTGACCCCTGTTGTCATTTCTGCACAGTTCTCTGGTCACTTGTGCAGGTAATGCATTAGAGGCTCCTTTAAATATGCATGTTTATTTTCATGGGGCTTTGAAGTTGTCTCAGACTAAGCCGTGTATTTTTTTTAGTTTTCCATTAAAATTGTTCGCTTGGATGAACAGAGGAAGAGAAGCTGCACCAAACCTGTTCTTGTACTAATGGCTAAAGTTATTTAAAATGTTTGCCTTCCCACTTTCTCTGAGTGAAAGGATTAGCTCTTTACCACTGTAATATGGAGTTACACTATTTAAATCTTTGGTTACCATTTCATGGCAGTTTTTCTTGTGTGTTGTTAAATGGGAAGGCAGAGGACAACTGTTGGCTAAAAGGAAATTAGTTGAATGTGAAGAAGACTGAATTGCAGGGGAGAGGCTCTTGAGGAGATCAATAGTCAAGCAGAAAATAGGTTAATTATGTGGGGAGGAGATGAGAAGATGAGCTCTTTCAGAAGACTGCTACAAGCAAGTATAATGCAAGAAGATCTTAAATGCTGAAGTGGATTGTAAAAATCCTTGATAGAAAATATATCCTTACTTTTATATACAGATAAAGGTGAAGATTTATACTCACTTCATAAGGAGAAATACTTCAGAAGGGAAGTGTGTCTAAAGAACTGATCACCATTAAACTCTAGGATCTATCTAGCTCTGTGTATTAATGTCAGTAAAGCAGTCCTGAGGTGTGTTCACTGTCACGTGGTGCTCCAAAGCAGGGTGTGATGCCAGGAAGCAAGGAGGGCCTGGAAGATGTGAGAATTGTGAATACAGTTAATGTTGTGGGGCTCTTTTTATCGAATGGGGCAATCTCCACTTCAATATGTTGTGACTACTGGCCTCATTTAAGGTCACATTTTCATGAAGTTTGCTTTGATGTCTTCATTTTAGAGTTCTAAAGGCATAACCTACAACAGTGAGCAACCTCACAATCCCAGGGGAGTTACTGCTACACTTGGGTCAGCAATCCAGAAATGCTTTGGAGCAAACTACATTCCTTGACTCTGTCCTGTGCTGCTACCATTGTTCCTGTGTGACAGAGACTGTTGGATCAGTAAAATGCACTTTCAGCACCAACTGAGTGATGGGTATCCTAAGGCTTGAACCAGGACAGCTGCTGAGTGAAAGTGCTTGCTGCTTCCCAGGCAGCAGAAATAGCTTGGTGTCACTGTTCTGCAGATGGGACACAGACACTTCACAGCACTGTTGTGCAAATCAGGTCTACTGCAATGCACTCATCTCCCTGTGGGTCAGGGTACTGTTGTGATAACATTGTGTGTGCTGGCCACAAAGACAGGCTGCAGTTGACTTGTTTCAAGCACTATGAAATCTATAGTACCGACTTGAAAAAAAGATTTGGAAACTAATGAGAAATGAAAGGAGAAATGAAAAAAATTCTATTTACTCTCCTGGTTGTGTTCTGCAAGCATCAAAGCAAATGCTTTGAGGACAGTGTGATGTCTTTGTCTGTATTAGTGAGAAGCTCTCTCAAATAGATGGAGTTTTTAGAGAGCACTGAGCTGATTGCAGATGGCAATCAACATATGCACGCTGAATATGAACATGTAGATTTGAGAAAACATGTTGAAGGCCAAGCTTCTCTGTGAAGGAGCAAAGACTGGCAGAGGGTGTAGAGATAACTTCAGTAAAGGGATGCTTCTGAACAAATGTGAGCAGGCTGTCAAGCACTGCCACATCCTTTTCTCTGTTCTTACGACATAACATGGGGATAGATAAAATCTGCATGATGACATCTTTTCTGCTAATAACCGTGCTCTAGTCAAGGTAGGAGAAGGCAGAGATACAGCTCTGTAGTTGTGATCAAAGTTGATGACAGGATTCAAAAAGTGCTGTGTGGGTCAAAAAGTGCATTTGCACAGAAGGCAGAATGCTAACCATCAGTACTAAAAAATACTAGCAGCTCTTTGAGCTGGTGTAAATCCTCACCTGGAAGGACCAAGGGAATGTTCTTTTTTCTATTAAAGAAATCCTCAAACAGGCTCTCATCAACTTTATCAAGCGAGTGCTCTGCTGGGTAGGCTTTCTCTAGAGGAAGGTCAGAGATGAACTGCATAGGTCAAAAGTGTCTGGAAATGCTATTAATGAGAAGCTGTTAAAAATACAACATGAACTGTTCCTCAAAGCAGAAGTCTGAGTAAAAAATTCACTTCAGGACTGTTTTCATTAGGAGTTACATGGAATTCCCTCAGGAAATGTCCTTCAAACATATGTTTATATCACTCTGTCTCTGGCTAGACATGAGAGTACACAGTGCACACTCTAAATTTTTATGGCAGGCTCGATATCAAATTGTCATACAACTTCCATCTGCAAATGCATAAACTTCTTGGAAAGCTCTGAATTAAACACTTCCCATGAAAACTTCTGCCTTTCTAGCTAATGGGCTGGTCTTGCTTTGTGGTTGGTTTTTGTCTTTACATTTAATGCCTATCTGGCTCTATTTCTCAATAGCTGAATGAAATACAATAAATGAAACTATGTACCATTTATTCTAAAATTAGCATGGAGGAAAACAAGTGTGGATGTTTCAAGACCATAGTGGAATTTAAGTGCATTTTTTTTGTGATCTGGCAGTTCTTTAAGGCAATTCAACCTTAATTAATGTGGATTTATATATGTGTTTTAAAAAATTATTTCCAGCAAAACCAGAACACGGAAAACACAAAATATTGTACCTAAGGTACCAGCTTGGTGTGCAAGTTTGTGTAATTTGAGTATTTTCTCTTACACCTGATTTTGGTTTTATTTTGACAGGAAATAATGAAAAAAGTGTGCCACAACTCTTGATCAGAGACCTGAAGTTTGAGAAGCCATTAGCTAAGCTCATGTTTTCTCCTGATCAAGAAAATCATCCATCAAAAGCACCAGTCAAATATGGTGAATTGATTGTATTGGGGTAAGTGTTTGTGTGTAAGAGTCTGAGGGTTTTCTATGCTATAATCCTGTGAGCATGTTTCAGTACTGTGTTAATTCTTGGATTTAATTGTGATTAATTGAAAATCTGTAATTAGTAAAACTATAATAATTGAAAATACTTGGTGCTTAGAATGAAAGTTCTTGTGGGTCTATATTTCATGCGAAATACTGGTATGGTAATACAGGAATGATGGACTTTGTTCTTTTTCTCTGCTTTTTGATAGGTACAATGGGTCTCTCCCAAATGGAGATAGAGGAAGAAGGAAAAGTAGATTTGCTTTATTTAAAAGGCCCAAGGCAAATGGGGTGAAACCCAGCACTGTGCACATTGCCTGTACCCCTCAAGCAGCAAAGGTAAGCTCCATTTCTCCCTCCAAGTCTTTGATTTCTCCTTGTGCCATATTAAGAGCTGTTAGAAAATGGTTTAAACAGCATAAATATCCAACTGTGAAAAGAATGGTTTGTGTTTATTCAGTTTTTTAGTACCTGTTGGGGTTAGCAAGAAACAATTTAGCAAAGAAGATTCAGTGTGTAGTCCTTTCCTTGGCCTGAAAAAAAAAAATAGTTTTGAAACATGAGTGTTCTGGGCACAGGCTAGTCGTATAAAAGCCTTTCTGTTTTGTTTTCCTTCCAAACTCACTAGAGACATCTGTTCTAGACTTTGTGGTTTTGCACTCACTCTGCTTTAGCACTAACTTTGCTTTACATGCAGCTGACTTTTAAATGATCCTTTGCTAAAGCTCCACGTGCACTTGGGACTCCTTCCAGTGGGTAGGAGATCCCCAGGGATCAGGACAGATGGGTTTTGAAGGGCATGTTTCATAGGGCTTGTAATCAGAGTTCCCGTTAAGAAGCAGAAAATGAAGGGCTTAGGCCCTGAAGTTTAACTGTATTTCATGTCAAAACTAATACCTCATACCTAAGGTATTACCATTAAATATTGTGGCTATTCAAGTGTGTGTGCAATTGTGTTCAATAACTAATGGAACATTTCTATTAAAACAATGGAATTTGAGGATGCTTAGTGGTTGTTTAGAAACTAGCAGTGACAAGATTAGACCTTTAAACAAACAAGGTAATGTTAAGTGTTTGGCTCCCAGAATACCTCAACACTTAAGGATCTTTTGAGGCTAAATTCAGGGAATGGTATAAAGTATTCTGAAATCTGAAGCATTTTTCTACCAAAATTCTTGAAGCAGAGCTACATTCATAGTAGATCTGTGAAAAGAACATTTGTTTTTGCAAATTCTTCATGGTCTGATAAGTGCTATTTAGCAGCACTTTTAGAAGTGCTTGTTAGTTCCTAGTAGGTAATTGCAGAATGGACATCTGGACAAACAAACTGAAACCTTTGCTACAACTTCTGCAACCTATGTTGGGTTTCTCCATTTTACCCTATTAACCACCACATTTTTATCTATGTGTCTTAAATCAGTCCTTACTGATTTTAGTATTAACTCAAATCCTGTTTTGAGAATAAAGTCCCTAAGTTTTTGTCCTCACTTTCCAGTTCCCCAGTTTGCACTGAGATGGCCATGGAGGTGTTACATTCAGTTTTAGCCTTTGCATTTGGTTATTTTGTCCTTTTGTGTTCAGACCAATGTTGCTTTAACACAAAAGATGACTAATAATATGCCCTGGTAATGTTTATTTAGTTGCAGCATGTGGTGAAGAGACCAGCTTGGTCTGTTGCTGAATCAATCCTGCAACTTTTTTTTTTAGTGGCCAGGAGTGGATTTTGTGAAGTTTTAACTGCAGGTGTGTCATTAACAACCATCTGCCATAGTGCATTAATTAGCACAAGAAGCTGGTGTTGTGTTTATATATCTATAGTCTGCTTTGCTGCTGTATACTGTAGAATTATTGTGCACTGGTTCAATAATATTTGGCTTTTTTCCATAGGCAATAAGTAATAAGGACCAACACAGCATATCGTACACTTTGTCTCGGGCCCAGACAGTGGTAGTTGAATATACACATGACAGCAACACAGATATGTTCCAGGTATGTGAAATAAATGTGTGTGTTCTCATTTTTGGTAATTTCAAACAAGGCATCCTCTCAGCAAGCTTTTTCCCTCACCCCTCACAAAGTTTGTGTGTGTCAGTTCTGCACTCAGGATTCAGAGCAATTTAATTCTGTTCATTCCCAAGGCTATCCTGTGAACAAGGCTGTGTGCCTATATATATCTTTTAGACTTGGGCAAAGGTGAAAGTTGGGCATTTTGTGACTGATGTGCAAGATTATGGTTTTGTCTTTGCTTGTCTGCAAGTTGCATAGTCTGTCTCATAGTCCATCCTTGCAAAATGAAGAATGAAGGGCACCGTTCTCTTTAAGCACTTGGAACTTTGCTTCTGGCATTTACAAAGGGATTTGGGATCAGCCAGTTGGAGACAGGGTAGAAGAAATACAGTGTGAAAACACAGAAAAGCTTATGGCACAACTAACATGAAAAATACTCTGAACTTCTTTAAGCAAACCCAGAAATGTCTAAAGCTCTGTGAGATGAGAAGAGAGAAGCCTCAGTGCTGATGCTGGCAGTTCACAAAAACTTTGCTGCAGTTCCTGTGTGTATGAGAAGGGACCACAAACACATCTGCAGCTGTGGTGTGCCCTTGTATCTTATAATTGTTTCCTGTTTTTCTCAAAAGGAAGGGGTTTGTGTTGAGGTTCTTTTTAATGTGTGCTTTGTTCTCTCTGATTCCCAGACTGTGATCTTGCGTAGCTTTTTCTTTTCTTCTTGTTGTTGCCACTAGTTTATGGCAAGGAGTTTTGCTGTCACAGCATTTAGCTGTGACGCCACTGCAGGATATAAGGAGGTGGGAGGTGTTGGAAAGTGGTGGAGGAAACTGCTTTGCAACTGCAAATACTAACAACAGAGCAAAAGGGGTGTAATGAAATCACTGCAGCATAAGCTGTTGTTTGTGTGAGTGTTCTCTCTTCAGGCATGCCCTGGCGTGCGTGCTGCTCTGAAATTGCCCCTGGCAGTCCCCGTGTACTCACTCTTGGGTTATCCTACCTAAGAAGCAATAAAAAAATAGATTCTGACAAAGCAGTCTTAGTCTCATGAGAGCTCTCCAGCCCTCACCAAAAAGCACCTCAAGCTTTTAAGTCTCTTGCTCAGCAGTTAACCAGTTTTAACATAACCACCTATTTGCAAAGAGTCTGAGAGCTGTGGAAGTTAGTAGTAGTGTGTTAAAATCAGCTATGTGGATGCTTGGGAAAGGGTTATTACTTTTCTTTGCAAGGAAATGTTTAAGATGAGTTGACTGGAAAAGCAGGGATACCTGTGCAGTTCTATCAAACTCAGTTCAGTTGTGCAGGACTCCAAAACTCAGTTTCCTGCAGGCAGAAAAGGAAGCACAGCTACCAGAAACGTTACATTATTGTGTTCTGAATGTGTAAATGTAGTCTTTTCTGACACAACCACCTGGTACCTCATCTTTCACAAAAGGTTTGCTGCTTCTCAGTGCCCACCAGAGCAGAAAAGACAGTTCACATAATCGGATTTTTGTACATCTGTATCTTGACTTAGTCTGGCACTGTTCAGAATGTTCTGGGCATACAAAGTGACTGCATGTCACTGTTCTTCTCTCTAACTGCTGTTCCTTGGCTGTTTTGGTGCTCCTGCAGCTGGTCTGCCTGACCTGAGTGTAACCTCTCTGATGAAAAGGCCTTCAATGGGAAATCATCTCAGAACTGACTTAATTACATCATTTTATTTCTCCTTTCTTCATTTGGCTGTATCCAGCTTTCAGAATAATTGATCATTTGAAGGAAGAAAAATTAATCAATTCAGATGAGGCTTTGGAAACCTAAATTGGTAGACTGGTGGACAGAAATGCTTTAAAACTTCAATAAACAAGCTTGTAATGTCATGATTTTTGTATCCTTGCTTTTAATTGCTTTGAATTTGAATAGTCCTAGACCCAAAGACAAACTTCTGACCATTTTTTTTTATGCTTTTCTAGATTGGTCGGTCAACGGAGAGTCCTATAGACTTTGTAGTAACAGATACAGTTCCTGGGAGTCAGAGTAATTCAGATACACAGTCTGTGCAGAGCACAATATCAAGGTTTGCCTGCAGAATCATATGTGAACGTAACCCTCCCTTTACAGCAAGAATATATGCTGCAGGATTTGACTCCTCAAAAAACATTTTTCTTGGGGTAAGGGAATTCTTTTTTTTTTTTCCCACTAGAAGTTCAGTGCAGACTTATTTTTTAAACTAATTCATAACTCCACTTCAACCAAATTAAAGGTTCTCATTGATGTAATTTCTTTTAGGAGAAAGCTGCAAAGTGGAAGACATCAGATGGGCAAATGGATGGACTAACAACAAATGGAGTTCTTGTTATGCATCCTCGTAATGGATTCACAGAAGACTCCAAGCCAGGGGTGTGGAGAGAGATTTCTGTGTGTGGGAATGTGTTCAGCCTCCGTGAAACCAGATCAGCTCAACAGAGGGGGAAAATGGTGAGAGGAGTGACCAGTGTTTTATGCAAACTGTTTAAAATGGTGCAGCCATAAGGAGTATGGTTTGGGCATAGAGCTGGAATCTGCTGGAATTCCACATGGTTGTCACCTCTGCGATTAGTTACACTGCCTTTTATGTGTCTGAGTGCACAAAGGTGTCTTGTTCAACCTAAATAACTGAGTATATCTGCAAGCTAGTACTTAATTGCTCATCTAGGCTGCTCTCCTAAATTGAGTTCCAAATCTACTCTTTATTTCTGCAAACTCTCCTAGGCATCTGCACATTCTACAAGTATTTTCCCAATTCTCCCTTGTGAGTTTATGCTTTTAAGGTTTTCCCACTTTTCCTTTTTTATAGAATAATGAAGGATAGTTATAATTTTATTGGATATTCATTTCCATGTTGGTGTTCTAAGTTTTCCCTCTTCATCTTGTTTCCAAAGCACTGGTTACATTTCCAGAAGATACTTGGCTTCAGTGTGATTTGGAGTGTTTCAGCAAAAAGAAATCCTACATTGAACATTTTAAGTGGTGTATTTAGCTATGAGTACTAATGGGAGAAGGGGAAAGCCATGTGTAAAGGGGTGTTTTAAGAAAACAGTCTAAAATATGATGGAGTCTTGTGATACTCTTCAGGTATTTCAAGTAACATAGTTGGGAGTGCTATAGGGATGGAAAAGAGTTAAGATGGGAGAGGAGCTTTTCTTGACTCAATGTGGTCTATTTTAATGTGCGCATTAATCTCTTAAGATGTTGGGGTGGGTTTTTTCCAAATAAAAAAATAAGGAAGGCAGAGACAAGCTGATACTGGGCTCTCTATGGATGTCTTGTGGAAAAAATAAGGAAGGCAGAGACAAGCTGATACTGGGCTCTCTATGGATGTCTTGTGGAGACAGTCAGAAGCTGCTTCAAACTTTGATCGATTTTCCAGGCAGATTTGTATTGTGGAGGTGCATGTTTCCCTTCAGAGACCCTTAGGTGACGACTGTCTGTGTCTGTGTCCATGTCAAGGTTGAGAACGAGACGAACCAGCTGCAGGACGGCTCCCTGATCGATCTATGTGGGGCGACGCTGCTGTGGCGCACGGCCGAGGGGCTCTCGCGCACACCGACTGTCAAGCACCTGGAGGCTCTGAGGCAGGAGATCAACGCAGCCAGGCCCCAGTGCCCCGTGGGCTTCAACACCCTGGCCTTCCCCAGCATGAAGAGAAAAGATGTTGTAGACGAAAAGCAGCCGTGGGTGTACCTGAACTGCGGCCACGTGCACGGCTACCACAACTGGGGGAACAAAGAGGAGAGGGACGGCAAGGACCGCGAGTGCCCCATGTGCCGCTCTGTTGGCCCCTACGTGCCTCTGTGGCTCGGGTGTGAAGCGGGGTTTTATGTGGATGCCGGACCTCCAACTCACGCATTCAGCCCATGTGGACATGTATGCTCAGAAAAGACAACTGCATATTGGTCCCAAATTCCTCTTCCTCACGGTACTCACACTTTTCACGCAGCCTGTCCCTTCTGTGCGCATCAGCTGGCTGGTGAGCAGGGTTACATCAGGCTCATTTTCCAAGGGCCTCTCGACTAACACAGGTGTTCCTAAGGACTGCAGTAAACTGATAAGCTAAGCGATTCTCATTTTTAAACCAACTGTTTTTCGTATTCTCTGGGCTTTGCTGGTTTGCATTAAGATGAAGAATTTTTTGGGTTTTTTTTTTTGTTACAACAGCTAAATCCCTCTTTATTGAGAAAAGTCTGGAAATAGAAGAAATAGGGGGAGAAGGAGGAGACCTGCTTTTTTTAGTTAATAACTACTGAAGAGGTGAAGGAAGTGTTGTAGAGTGAACTTCAATACCTTCAGTTTAATGGTTTTTTGAATCACATGCCCACAGTGTTTGAAAGGTGTTTCATTCTTTTTGTATATGGAGGGTAAATAGTTCAAAGAACATTAGTTTACAACTTGGATGCAAACATTGTAAAATATAACATGTATATTAACTCTTTTCTATTTATCTTTATTATTGAAAATACTTAGAATGTTTAGAGAGTAGCATGGTCATAGTGTGTTACATCCAGCAATTGGATGTGTAGAGTAGTTCTGGATGGAGAAGAACGTGGGATGAAAACGGTAAAAAAATCTTTTAATCTAAAATACTGAGTTCTTAGAATAGTTAAAATGCTTTTTAAACCAAGCTAATGCAAATTATGATGGAATAAAATTGTGCTTTAACCACGTTGAAAGGTAGCTAAGAAGGACTTCTTAAAATGTCTTTTTGGTAGGACTGTACTTAAGATCTGGTTATGAGGAGAATATTTACCAGACTCTTCGAATATGCAACTTAGTCTAGATTAAGGATTTTTTTTCTCCTTCACGCTAACACTTCTCTTTATTTAGCATTAGTGACATTTGTGAAGGTTTTTCCAATGTTAGTCATGAAAGATGAGGCTTGTTCTGTTCCTTGCTGTTTGGGGGTGGGGGGAAACAATGGGAGAGGTTGATGCACCTGGGCATGTGTGTGGGGAGCAGTTTGTGACTTGGCCACAGTCCCAGCCTGAGAGGGGTTTGTTATCTGGATGCTCAACCTTCCACCTGCTGACTGATGGGGGAGGCCTCAGGCCTGGCCTTTGCCCGTCTGCCAGGTGTAGGTGCTCCTCTGGGCCCATACATGGGGCAGAGGTGTAGCCTGGTAGCCAGGGGATGTGTGCCTGTGTCTCTGCATCTGTGGGCAGCTGGGCACAGCTGAAAGTCCATTGGGAGAGCCAGGACTGGGCTGGGCTCAGCCCCTCAGTGTGACATGCTGCTCTCTCTGCTCTCCCCTTCCTCCCCCTCCTTCCCCTCTGTATCCACCAGAAAAGTCCAGTGCACTACATGCAGCTCTGCTGCCAGCCCACTGTGCTTCATGGCAACCTGACCTTTTTAGGATTGATTTGAGCTTTTTCGGCCAGCTTAATTCTTTTTTTAATTATGTCTGTATAATTGACAGTAAGAAAATTTCTGTACTTTATAGCAAAGCTTTAATTTTTCTTTTGAAGCTGTTCTAAAATTTTCTTTGTTTAAAGAAACCTGTGTTGCTTAGATGTCATGAATTACTTGCTTTGACTATCAATTATTTCTCCATTTTTAAAAAGAAATTATATATATTGTTTGGTTCACTCAGGAAATGCATGTGTCAGGAAACCTGTACTATAAGTTCAGTTAGCTGTCATGTACAAGTAACTGCTGTTACTCCCTTTCCATAGAAATATATCTGATTTTGACATTTTCCAGATTATATGCATTAAGTAATGAAACTTATGCAGAAAGAAATCCCTGTATTGTAGTTGTTCTAATCATCTTATTCAAACTATAGTATACTGTAGTTTTAATTTTTATTTGCAAATTAATTTATTTAAACTACGTGAGTAAACACTTTTCAAAAACAGAAATTCTGGGATTGTGGCTTTGTTTCCAAGAGATGTGAAAGGTGGCTGGGGATGGCCCTTTTGTTGTCACCTCAGGTGTTCCTCTGTTCTGCACATGTGGATTAAGGGCACAGAGAAGCAGCAGATGTAAAGGCTTTGGACATTTTCCCTGGTCATGGTTTTAAATGGCTCCTTTCAGATGTGTCCTCTCAATGTGTTTTATATTTAATTCCGTGTTAAAGGTGAGGTTGTTGTTTAAAAAACATAGTTAAATGAGTAAGTTACTGATACTGAAATGTGAGCAAAAAACTGAACTAAATGTCTGGGCTCTTTTAAAATGACAAGAGCTCTTGATTCTGTCTTCCACAAAATCTCATTGACACTTCTCTGGTCCTGATCAGTAACATGAAAAACCAGAAAAGGACATGATGAAAGCTACAAAGTGGTATGAGTAACAGAGCTGAACTGTGAGCACAGATGGAGCACAGGATAGTAGGAGGAATATGGGAAGTGGTGTTGGAGGCCCAGCTGGAGGCTGGTGTGGAGCCAGGGGTGCAGTTGGGTACATGCACACCTAACTGCAGAGGGGAAGAAGAGAGGGTCATGCCTAACAAGCAGCCCTTGTTGAGGCTTTACCCCATAGAGGATGATACATTATGCTTACACTGTAGTTTTCTACCCTACTCCTCACCCCCCAAAAAAGACATCCCAGACAAAAGGGGCATTTGAGCACTTGAGACAGGGAAATCC
Organism: Catharus ustulatus; assembly: GCF_009819885.2. Taxonomy (NCBI): domain Eukaryota; kingdom Metazoa; phylum Chordata; class Aves; order Passeriformes; family Turdidae; genus Catharus; species Catharus ustulatus. The sequence continues at coordinate 11,456,155 of NC_046223.1, forward strand.
CACTGTCAAGCCAGCCTAGCAGTGGTTGAGTAATTTGAGGAGCAAGTTCCATCACCAACAACAGCACCTCTGACTGTGGTACCCTGTTTGAATTCCCCCAGGCTTCTGTTTTTTGATAAACTATTGTAATAGTCCTCTGTAAATGGTAAAGTGAATTTCAGATTAAAAGTACTCAAACAGATCTCTGAGGCACTCTGAACTTTAAGACAAATCCTTTTGAACAAATTTTGGTGCTGCAAGAAGTGGCACCTTGCTGGCATTAATACAATCACAGCTCCACTTGTGACAGCCTAAAGCAGCCCCTTGCAGCAGCAAAGACCTGCCCCAGGTGAGATCTGTGGCCTTCACCTGCTTTTAAAAGTTTGCTGGACTGGCCAGAAGCACTGGTGATGCAAGCAGCAGATGGGACAGGACTGTTCCCTGGGAGACCACTGCAGCGATAAGGAGCTGATAAGGGAATGAATGGGAAAATTATGTTAAGTGTGGGTACCTTTCTAGCCTTAAAGTTCAGTGAAGCTCTGAAGTGTCTCTAGAAATGAGCAGCCAGTGTTCTGGTTTGTGTGTGGCTGCCCTGTTCTGTGTAAAGCAGGTGATTTAATGGACTAATTTGCCTTTCAGCTGTAGGAAATCACATGGATTTAACACTGCTGGAAGGCAGCAGCTGGCTAATAAAGCCCTTTTGTCTGTTTTATCCCCAGAACAGAAGTGGGGCAGTACAGGGTGCTGGCAGGAGAGCAGAAGCATAGACAGGGAGGTTGCTGTAGCTTTCCTGGGGAGAACAGAATGCTGACTTGGCCACTGTATTGGAGCAGCCCCACGAGTGCCTGGAGTCACCCTGAGCAGCGTGGTGCAGGCTGAGGATGTGGCCTTCCCATCCCAGCTGTGCTGGGCTTGTTACACCTGCAGGAATAAGCCTGGTCTTCTGGAAGGTTTAACATGAAGTCACCTCAGGAGACTCCTGTGTTGGAAGGTGCTCTGCAAATCCCATAATGATCCTGCCATGGTATGCTTGATCTCCTTCTGAAGTGACACTTTCCAGGCTCAGTTCTAAAAATACATTTCCAGTTTTGCAATATAAATCTACCCTGATGACTTCAGCTACTTGCATGCTGTCTTTCAGCCTGGATTAGGCCTGGTTGCTGTTGAATTAGACCAGATTTCATGGTCCTTGTCTTGGCTCATCGCTTTCTGTAAAAGCACTGGCAGAGCTCCTCTATTTTTAATTGTAGCACTTGGCTTTAACATAAGGGCTGTGATCATCCTAGAAATGCAGTTTCTAAAGCTCATTTGTGACTCTAGCAGATCACTTGTACTTGCACTGTTGTCTATGCTGTAAAGAAGATCTGCATCTCTGCAGGAGTTGTGATGGTTCCTGTGACTTGGATCAGGGACTCCTTGGCAAGTGTGACCTCTGCAGGGGCAGCAGCAGTCCTGCCCCTTCCCAGGCTCTGCTTCCAGGGTGGCAGCAGGAGCTCAGGCCCCTTTTTCTCCCGGTGAGCAGCTCTACATCACTGTGCTGTTGGGAGGCAGTATCCCGTGGAAACATGAATGGTGACACAAGCTGAGCTGGGGAAACACTGATAGGTGCTACTGCAGCAGGAGCAGCCAGCTCCTTCAGCTATGCTAGTTCTTAGTCTGGTCCCATCTCTGGCTTGAAAAGCAGAAGGGGGCAGATTTAAAGAGCAGGAGAAATGCTCGAGCCTCAGGTGCCTCTGTGAGAGCAGCCGTGCCAAACCCAGACTTGGGGAACCACAGCAGGGTGGACGTGCCTGAGGCTGGGATCAGTGCAGCATTAGGGAATGGCATTAGCTGTAAACCTCAGTGCCTGAATCTCTATGTTCCTGCCTTGGACACCCCTGAGCTACTGCTGCTCATCTTCCCTGTGCCTTCCAGCCCTGGCAACTCTGCCCATTCCCCAGTCACAGTGAGCAGATGCTGGCAGAAGCAGGTCCTGTTTGCCTTGCCCGGCACAAGCCCTTTTGCGATCAAGTTAGGCATCACCTGGGGCTGCATTCCTCGAGGCTAAGCTCCAGGGAAAATGAGTAACCAGAGGCAAAGTGCCAGCTCTGGCAGTCAGGAGTTCCCTGCCGACTCCCTGCTGCTCTTGGGCTTACTGCTACTGTGCCCAGCTCTCACTCCTTGTCCTACTGCCCCTCTTGCAGGGCTGGCAGTAGGGGATGGGAACCAGCACCAACATCATTCTGTTTGCTGACTATGGTGTTTGCCTGGCTCTACTGGTGAGAATGTGTTTGTGGCAGCAGCCAAGCACCAGCAAATCCTGGGTTCTGCCAGCCCTGCTGAGAGCGCATTGCTCCAGTGCACAGGGCTGAGGTATTTCACGGGAGTACAAATGACCTCATGATGAACTCAAAGAAGGACTTTTCTGCTGCAAAGGCAACTTCTCTGCAATTTGGCAATATCTGCAATATTGTAATGTTTTTATTTTGAATACTTTTGCTGATTTAGTGTCACTAAACAGCTGAGAGGCAGGAGTTAATTATTAATCTGCTCTGACTTCCTCTACCTCATCTACATCTGTAGTACCAGTTCTGTGCTAAGATCCCTACTGGAGATCTGCTACCTTCCAGAAAAACAATGAGAATACAGTTCTTTGGAGTTAGAACTCATGCCAGGATGGTCCACTTTTCCTTTTTGTAGTGGAAAGGTCTCCTGAAAAGGCTTCCCCTCTTCCAGCCCTGGCACAGCATACACTGGACTCCTGAGGATTCCCTGTAAGCACTGCACGGAGAGTGAATGGAACAGAGAAAGGAGGGAGGATGTGATAGTTCACCTTGTCAGTCAGATTTAAGTGTGGTTAAATACAGTTAAACCAGTGGGAAAAAGCTTCTTTATGTGTGGTTTTTTTTGCTACTCACTCCCAAGATTTTCTGCTTATTTATACAATTGTCTTGACCCTTATATCTGTTTCTGCTTCAACACCCCTGCAAAGAAAAAAATTAAATTTACATTTCTCTGCAAATGTTTTACCTGAAAGTTTCTCAGTCATGTTTCCTGTGATGATGCCTTTCCTTAAGTGAGTCTGTTAAAATATATGACTTTTAATTCATTGAACCATGTTGCCTGGAACCAGGCCCTGCAAAATACATTTTGAGGGTTTTTTTGTCACCTAGTTTTGTACCTGGATAGGATTTCCCTTCACACTGTCCTAGAAAATGCTGAAAAACAAACTGGTCAAGGATGAGGGAAGAGCAATGGCTTTCCTGGGCTCTTGGAAACAGCTCACAAAAGTTGAATCTTGTGTGGAGGTTGTCTCTGGGCTGAAGGGATCCACTTCTTTCCCCTGGATCATGCTCAGATTCCAAGCACCTCCTACTTCCCAGCTCTCTGTAAAATAACTTTTTAATACAACTATCTTACAATGGGGACCTACCCCTGTCATTCCCTTTGGTTGGCTGCAATTAGGAACTGGATGAACACGAAGCCTTCAGTGCTTCTATATCTACATCTCTCCAAAATAATATTTTTAGCTGATCCCAGAAGATTTGAAACAAAACAAATGCATGCAGCGATATTCTAAACTTGCCTGGATGCAAAGCTAAAAACTGCAGCTTGCTGTCATGTGCTTGATGAAAGGAATTGAGTCAACTCATCCTTTCAAAAATCCCATGCTTTTTTTTTTTTTTTTTTTTTTCTGTTGTGTGGGAGGAGAGAATTAGTTATTCAGTGGAATGAGGACAATTAAAAGCAAATGCAGCTTCCAGCGATGCCATCATCTGTTCAGTTTGCCCTGAGCAACATTGAGGCAGCCTGGCTTTTTAATTGGCCCCTTTCCCTTCTGTCCTGTGCTCCCCCTTGGCACAGGGTCTGGCACTTTCCAAAGTCTCCACAGGACTGTGGTGCAGGTGTGTCCATTCTAGTTTTGCCTGGACAATCCCCTGAGTTGTGACCTCAAAGCAACTGAAAGGCTCTAAACTGCCATGGATTGAGAGGTCATGGTTTCTCCTGCCCAGCTCGCCTTTCCCTGGAGTGTTGCTCTGTAATGGGGATATGTCCATGGGTCCCACCCCAGGCTGAAGCTGTGGCCATTGCTAGAGGATAAACAGTGCCTGAGCTGAGGCACAGGGAGATGGGCCTTCCCAGAGCCTGTGGTCACAGTGGCTGTGGTCACATCTGGACACAGCTGGGCCCGGGCTCTGCACAGCAAAGCTGCCGAAGTAGCTTGCTTCACTTCTGAAGCGGAGCTAAAGCAATCAGCAGGCGTTTAAATGCCACATGGCACCCAGGGCATGGATGTTTAATGCTTTTTCATTTATTCACATTTAAAGTGGATCCACCGCAGCTTTCCTGAGGAAGCAGGATCAGCAGTGCCAACAACCTGGGCTCCACCATCGCTCCGAGGGCTTTCAGCATTACTCAGCGGTTTTTTGCCAGCATCACTCGTTATCATGTGGAAATCTCACTCCACCTGATCTGGAGCAGGAGCAGCAGAAGGTGTGTTCAAGCACCTTTGGGCAATGATGAATCATGCTCATGGCAAAGTCCGTGGCAGCTCCTGACTGCTGCCTGCTAGGAAAAGCCGTCACCGGAGCAGGCTAAGTGCCTCTACAAAAGTGGAGTTTGCCTGGAGTCCATGCCAGCCCTAAAGCAAAAAAAACCCAAACAACCACCCATCCCCTCTGGCCCTACATCACTATTGCCAAATACACCTTATTTATACAGTGGAGTGTTTTTCATACCGTAGAGGCCTGGGAATAGTGTTTGTCACAACATAAATATATTTATAGCCCATATGTGTCTGCATTTTGTTACACGTTTAACTTCATAGGCTAATAATTAATAAAGCCGGGCTCTATTTATGCTTCTGCAGCAAAAAATATGTTGAATAGTATTGTGCAAGAGGCTTAGGATCTGCTGGCCCCAAACAATCTTTCAGACTGACAGAATAGAAGGATGAAAATGGTATGTCCAAGGTTGGCTTCCCCAGAGCACAACAAAGGAAGAGAAGAGCAGCTATAGGAGTCCCTGGGACAGGGCATATTTAATGCACTTTTGTTCTTGATACTAAAAAAAATCAGTGTGTCTGGAGTTCCTGTACTATTTAAAAGGAAGAAATCTCCAAACAAACAACAACCACCACTAAGAGTTCCCAGGTTGCATCAAACAAGCTTGTTGCAAGTTTGAGATGCAAGTTTTCTTTGCACCAGCTGATTTTAAAATATGTTGTTCATTGTAACCACAGATCCATGCAAGGTCCTCTCATTTCTTTGTCTGCCCTGTGGCAGGGTCAGTTCTACCCAAATACTTCTTCTAAGTATAACTGAAATGGTCCTATAAAAGCAGACTTCATGGACATAAGCTGTATGTGAGGAAGTAGACTGACAACAGATCAAGTGAACTATAGTTGACTGACTCAAAATTTCCTCACCTCACCAGCTGTGCTGGTGAAGCAATGGTTGTTCTTATCCACAGAGTGCATTCAAAATCTGCAATAATGGAGACTCCACCACGTCTCCGGGCAGCCAGATCCAAGGTTCAGTTAAGATCTAAGTTAGTTCATAAACTTAGATCTGCTGTGAAACTGTAGAACTCTCAAACTTGTATCTACTAAAGTAAACTGAGGAGCAGGTTGGGACCAAATATCTACCTACTGTTGGGGGTTTGCTTTCTTAAAGAAAAAGAAACAACCCAAAGCAAAAACTTTTGTATTCTAGGCACTTCTGCAGAGTTTGGAAGTAAAGCAAAAAAGCAACTTCCTGCAAAATGTATCGATTGGCACATTCACCTGTGTGACACTGAATGAACTTGTCCAACAAATAGACCTGGAAGAAAAAAAAAGGGAGGAAAGGTGCTACAAAGCCCTAAACCTCTGATATTAATTTTATTAAAATTTAACAAGGAGTTATTAATAATGAATGCAGCCGGGAAGATGGGAGAACGGCAGTGGAACAGCCTCGACATTCCTTGTTAGCCAGATTTCTCTCCAGAGCTGGGAAAGAAGAGGGCAGCTTTCAAAGGACAAGAGGGCTCCTGTGAGGGACAGCTGGAAGCAGCAAGCTCTGTGGGCTGCATACATAGGTGGAAGAGTACAATAATTTCATGACCATAAGGCGCACCAGACTATAAGGCACACCCCCCAAGGAGCTGGCACATTTCGGAACTTTGTACATCATATAAGGCGCACCGGACTATAAGGCGCACCCTTTTTTTCATGCAAAGATCTGTGCCGTGCGCAACAAAGTAACGAATTAGTAACGGAATCCCGCGATCGTGGAGTTTACTGGCAGGTGCTCAATTTGCAAACATTTTTCACAGATCGGTGTAGCCTTTAAACGCAGCCCCAAGCGTCCTCTCCGTGCACGGGGCCTGGCACTCCCACCCACCCCCGGCGCCAGCTGGCGAGGCAGGGCTTGGGGCGGCGGCGGTTCGGGGCGGTGGCGGTTCGGGGCGGCTCAGGGCCATGGCCGCAGCGGGGGCCGGTGGCACTTTCGGGGCCAGCGGCGCTGCTTACAGGGCCTCAGCGGCGGACACAGCCGGCGCTGTTTACAGGGCCGACGATGCTGCTTATGGGGCCAGCAATGCTGTTTACGGGGCCGGTGGCGCTGCTTACGGGGCCGGCAGTGCTGTTTTCGGCACTTTCCTGCGGCGCTTTCTCGCCACTTCTCACCGCTTTCCCGTGGCGCTTTCTCACTGCTTCTCAGCGCTTTCCCGCGGTGCTTCTTGGTGCTTCCCCACGGCCGCGCTGCTTCCGCCCGCTTCTCCCGGCCTGCAGCTGCGCCAGTTCCCGGTTTCCCCCGCCCAGCAGCCACGGCTCCCGTGGTTCCCGACTCCCCCCGCATGGCTGCAGCTCCCGTGGTTCCCAGCTCAGCTCGCAGATCTCACTTCCGGGTTCGCAAATTTCCAAACTTTGCACATCAGATAAGGTGCACTGGACTATAAGGCGCACTTCCAGTTTCGGGGGAAGATTTTAGTCAAAAGGGTGCACCTTATAGTAGTGAAATTACTGTATTTTAAGTATTTTTTTCACTTTTTTTTCACAAGCTGAACTGAGGGTGAGTTGTACGCATGTTCTGTAAGGAAAAGATGCTCCTGAATTCAAATGCCTTGAGTATAGCCTGGGGAATTGGGGTAATTTCCTCACTGATGGTGATTTACTGTGTGAAGTTAACTCTGTCTCCCTGTGTCTCCCATCCCACACAGTATTATCTGCACAGAAATCCAGTCTCATAGCTCTTCAGCCAAATTTTGGGAGCTGATGTTCCCATGGCAATGGCTGATGTGACACACAGAGCTGGGGACATGATGGATGTTACACCTTGAGCATAAACAATTCCATTGCCTGTTCACCTCACAGCAAAGCTGTCTGGACCATTTCCTTTGGTGCTGCATTACCCAGCGTGATTCATGGGGACATGCAGCACATCCGTGACTTCCCTTTCCCTCTTGCCAGGCCAGCTGCCTTATCAAAGAAAGGAATGGAGCTGATTAGACACAGCCTGGATTTTTTTAAGCCCCTAGCAGTTGCTTTAAGGCTTATGCGGGCCTTTAATTAATGTTGTATTTGGATGTCCCCCTAAATAGTGCTAAAAGGTTCTCTGGTCCTGTGGGACCTCTTCTGTTCCCTGAAGATTATAGTGTCATTCATTTGACAACAATTTGATTTGTTTCTTGAAGGTTCCAGAGTAAATTTTACTTGGCCCTGCTGAGTCTGGATTCCTCTTATCTCTCTTAGCTGTTGTTTAAGCTCTTCTCTTCCTCATTTGGCCTGTATTTCCTGTCTCTGGTTCTTACCATGAAGCGTGTTAATAAGCATCTGGATGCCATTAACATGTTTTGTGAGAACAGAAGCAGAGTAAAAAGTAGAAATTGAAAGCAGAACCTGTGTAGAAGTAAATCTGTGTTCTTTTGTGTTTCCATCAGAAGCAACCTCCCAGAAGAAAATATCTTTGCAACTTTCTCGCGCTTGTGAAACAGACCCTAATGGCAGTCAGGTAGCTTGTAAGAACACAGTTTAGACAAGGGAGTTGCTATGCAGCAATAAGAAATGCTTTCAAGGATCCAGGAGGTATTAGAAAGAACTTGGCTATGGTAATCTCAGAAACCCCTGTCCCAGTAAGCATTCCTCTTGTGGAACAAAAAGGGGCAGGAGAGAAGAGCGCTGATCACTTTTCTCCTTACTTTTCAGGGCTGGGTGAATCCACAGAGCATATCTGAGTCTCTTTTGAAAAGTCACCAGCAGATGAAGTAATTTGAGGCCTCACCCACACCACAGTTTATTCAGCCAGCTGCGTAGGTTTCTTAAAAGAGGTGCTTTTTAATACAGCATGTCAAGCACTGAGAAATGTCACTTTGATTTTGACATACTCCCCACTAAGTATCATGTATTTTCTGTTATGCATTGTTGTCAAGGTGAAGAAATGAATTAGCATGGATTTTTAATTGCTTAAATGTTGAACTCTGATATAAGCTGGAAGGGAAACACCATCCTAGATGAATAAAGAGGCTGTACAAGAGCTGATCATCCTCTGGTGAGAATCCAACCTCTCCAAATGTAAGGAGGAGATTTCATGTTGTTTCTATCTCTAGCTGCATTGAATCAGTTGCTGGGTTGTACAGAGGCTTCTGCTGGCCGCTAGCAGACAGCAGGGGACAAGAAAAGACTCGATTGTCTGAAATCCAGGTACTCCTCATTTCTGGAAGTCTGGGGAAAGGCTGCCACCTGCTGTAATGCAAAGTAATGCTGGAAATACATTCGACTTAAATCTCAGCAGCCGCGTTGAAGCTGAGATGAGCTCAGGATAGGAGCAAAGTAAAACAAGTGAAGACAAACTGTGCACTTAAAGACCTGGTGATGCTTTTCACACAGATCCCTCTCCTAAAAATGGCTAATACCTAGCACGGCCTTAGAGGAAAAAAATCTTCCCTGTGGTCCCCACCTGCTTTAATCCCTGGGATTTCCAGTCAAGGTCAAAGACAGGACAGAGGCACCATTCAGAAAGCTGCTGGCCGGGCCAGCCTGCAGTGAGGGTGCTGCTTCCTCAATTTAATCTAGGCACCACATCATTCCACAGCCTTCCTGTCACAGAGTTATAAAATGCTGAAAGGCGTGTGGTTTTCCTCTCAGCAGTATGTGTATGATACCTACACTAGCTACAAGTGAACTTGGCTGTAACCTCTATCCACAGGTCTTGCAACCTCGAACGGAGCAAAGTCTAAAAATATCTACAACTCAGGGCTTTTATCTCTGATCTTTAAAATAAAACCTGTACTGAGCCCTGTGGTATCTAGAATCAAATTCTTCTCTTCAAAAGTCACTAAGACGCCAGCTCTGCTCTCTCAGTACCAACATGGTCCATTTTTTCCGAACTTTCTTTTTTTTTTTCCAACCATCACTTTCTTTGAAACTGCACATCTTGATTCACAAGTAATCTCAGAAACAAGAGCTTTTCACTTGCCTGAGGTGCTGCTTGGATCAGACTGTTTTCCATTACATTTTCCTGAAAGCATACCACCAGAATCCCTCCCTTTGTAATGCTGGAGTGGCCGTGGCTGGATTCAAAGGGAGCAGTGCACATAACAAAGCTAGCCTGGAAAGCTGACATAAAGAAAGCCAGAGCCCCTGATGATTCAGGTATTAATGTACTCCATCAGAATAAACTGCTATCTGATAAAATGGGTTCACTCCAGATACAAAAGAAAAAGCTTTTAATTTTACGAAGCCTCTTCTCTGGAGACTGAGAGAACCAAGAACTGTGTGAAGCGCAAGTCACATCTGCGGCATATCTAAAGTGCTGAAGAATCACCTGGAGCCAGGAAGAGCTCTGCTACCCTTGCAGACTTGGAGGAATACATGGTAGGGCATTCAGGAGCAACAGGAGAGACTTGGCATCCGAATTGTATGGGCTGTCAAGACATGATAATGTCTTGATGGAGTCTATTAAGAATTGTTCTTGAAAGAGCCATGTGAGGTGGTGGCCCTTGAGGTGGGCCAGTCATGTCTTCCCTACAAAGGTCTGAACCTGAGTTCTAACAGTTAGCATTTGGTTGACATGATAAAAATAATCTTCAAAATTGTCACCTGTGTTAATTTTGAGAGTCAGTAACATTGCCCTATAAAACTGCCATCCCATTCTCCATGTTCCTAAGCTCCTGTCTTGAAAGGTTCTCATGGCACTGAGCACCAACAAGGCCTGGAAATATGCTCCCTGCGACTGGCATGAAATATTAAGTCTTAATATCCCTTCACATCACTTGAGACAAGAAGAGGAGAAACTCTCCATCTGCCTTTTCTGCAGTGTTCATTATTTTACATATTTCTTTTATATCCCTTGCTTCCTCCAAGGAGAGCTTTTCCTCGAAGTTTGGCTGTTCCTATCATTGTTTAATGCTGCTCTTTTAGAGACAAGATTACCCACTACACTCAGGGTTCCTGGGGGACCTGCCCCTCTAATTACATTTAATCACTGTTTTCCCTCACATTCCCTATGGATTGCAGTACCTTCTTCATTTTTTTACAAGCTGAGCAAAGGTTTTCTATGGAAAACTGAAAGCTAGTAAGCAAGGATCCAAAACACTATGACAAGAAATGAGGCCAGGTATTCCTAGAGATGACCCAGTTTTTACAATAGTTGGATGCTAGTTCTGTCACTAAGCAGTAATCGGCATTTCCTTATTATTTAATGTCTCTCGTATCTGAGAAAACATCGAGCTACTTTGTTCTTTTTACTGTTTATTTTCTACAGCACAAAACTCACTGTTTCCCGTTTCTTTTCCAGGAAGACTCCACCGAAGACTCCTGAGCTGGCATGAGTGTAGGAAAAAAACCCTGTCATATTTGTTTTGTAAGAATGCCAGTTTAACTCACATAGATGAAAAAGCAGCAGTGGAAAGATTTTCCTGGCTAAAGCCACTTGGGGTTGGAGAGCCTTTGTGGGACTATATCCTGCGTGCCCAGGGTAAGGGTGTTTGTTGGGCTGAGTCACAGTGCCCACAGTGCAGAGCTGACGTGGCCCTTGGCAATCAGTAGGAAGCACAGATAACTGAAATGCTCCCATAAAAGCAGACTTTATGGACACAAGCTGTACGTGAGGAGGTAGACTGACAACAGATCAAGTGAACTACGGTTGACTGACTCACAATTTCCTCACCTGACCAGCTCTGCTGGTGAAATGATGGCTGTTCTTACCCACAGAGCGCATTCAGGCTGTGAGCACCTCAGTTCACAGGCCCAGCCACACCATGTGCCTTGGGGAGCTTTGTTATGCTTTAAACCAGCCTTTCTTCTCAAAGTCTCCAGAAATCACCCACTGGGTCTTCTATGATCTGGAGGAGAGGAGCTTTCTCAGGCTGGACTGGTGTTGTCACTGTCACCACGGTGTTTAGCAGAAAGATGACAGTCAGAAAAGCAAGCAGCAGGAGGTAACCCCATGGCTGTCATCCTTTCCTTCTGATCCACAAAGATGATGCAGTTCTAGTTTATTTTTCCGAAGGGGAACAGAGGGCTTTGCTGCTAATACAAAATGCAGCAGAACAGTAACAACATTTAGCTCAGAGGTAATGTTAATGAAGCATAAGGTAGAAAATCAAACAGTTTGTTACTTTCCCTGCATGAGCAGATAACAAGACTCTTTTCATTGCAACTGGAAAGCATTAAAGGTCATGGGAGGGTGCATGGCTTAAATGTCACTTTGAGGGTATGGCTTTCCCCTGCATCTCTGACACAATTAATCACTGGCTTTGAAAGTACCTCTCTGGTGCAAGAGAAACACAGACCCAACGTTTTCAGCTAGATCAGGGCTTCCTGGGCAAATGTCAACTGAGGGGTAAGCCAGCTCTACATAAAGGTCATTTCATGCTAAGAAAGTGACGCAAAATTTCTTCTTAAGGCTGCTCTGACCAATTCACTGAGATGAACCCGGCAGGATAGCTCCCTGACTCACTGAAAATACCGCAAGAGCAGTGTTGTGAACCTCAGCAGCTGAGCACTTAGGTCAGTCCTGCACAGCTGGACTTGGCTCTGGCTCAGTTTGCTGACCAGGACTGGACACATTTCAGCAGTGAGTGAGTGGATCAACCCATGATTCATACACGGGAGGCATGGAAAATTGTATCCATGCTGCAAGATTCACCTTCAGCCTCAGGCTGACCCATAGGGCTAGAGGGGAAAATTGGTTTACCACTAAGCCTGTAGGAAGGGCTTTCCCCTCAAATCCAGCCTCTGTAGTTAATAATCATGTACAGCTGCTTCTCTGCTGGGGATTCCCTTTCCTTTTGCCTTCTATTCTCTTCCTATCCCCTTCCATCTGTTCTCTTTGCTAGTGGAAAGTAGTTATGTAGATACTCTCAGGTCCAATTCCAGAAGGTCATACTACTGAAAGCAAACTGTGAACTCCGTTTGGGCAAATCCAAACTTTCCAAATCAGTTATGAGTGGTTGCAGGAGCCATGGAGACACCCCCAGCCAGCTGGCAACAATGTTGAGGCAGGAATGTCATCCTCAACCCACACAGCCAAGGACTTTTGTCTGGGTCAACAGCAAGTAACAAAGCAGGACAGGGCTAACACCACCTCCCTCTTAAGTCTCTCCAATTTCCTTACCTTTATCCACATTACTAAATCCTGCCAACTCAGTCCTGCAGTTTGGATCAATACACAGCAATCAGTTTTACATTATGTTTGTGATCTTTTTGCTCACTTTATTGCTGGTGTGTCATATTTTAGTGCTTAGGAGACAAACAGACTCCAACTAATGTGATCTCCAAAAGGAAAAAAAACCCAGAAAAACCCCAAGCCACCATGTTTTGCCCATGAGGAGTGTCTGAGCACAGCAGAGGCTGTAAGGCACAGAGATTTCTGCCAGGGAGGGGAAAATATGCTATGAAAATATTGTGAGTGACATTTGCAGGTTGCTGGAGGGAAATCCCCATTGGCTTCCAAGAAGCATTTAATATTTAACATGGTTGTGTTTTTTGACTGCTTTTGCTATTCTAGCTTCCAATGAAGTCTGTTTGAGCTGTGGTAATATTAACTCCAGAAAGCCAAGGATAAGAAAGTACATCTTTATTTACCAAAACATGTCTATGAAAGGTATAATGGGTGGCCACCGACACTGAAGCCCACAGCTATGAAGTAATAGTAATATTAAACTAGCCTTTCTTTTTGGTAGTGTCATGATTTCTGCTCTTTAAACTCAACTTTTTAAAGGGTAAGCGGTGGTCAGGTCAGACAAGAAAGTCATCAAGGAGTCCCTGATCCTGGTGATACTAATTTGCGATTTATTGGCCGAGTCTGCAGAACAAATTGTACGGAATGAAACCCTGCCGACCTTGACCACCAAGGAGCAGAACAACATCTTCGGCCCAGTCTGTCTGCGGCCAGCACCAGACAAAAACACGACTCAGCGGGCTGCAATCCCAGGCGTGAACCCGTGCGACCCACGGATTTCCACACTCGTGCATCCACACAGCCACATGCTTGGGTTATTAAACACCGCCGGAATCGCTGCTGTTGATTAACCGGTTTCCCTGTGTTTTGTTGTTTGCCACAGGACCACGGCCGAGAATTCAAGCGTGTTTAAGGCACGATCAAGCATGAGGCTGCTACTGCTTCAGTGGGACTTAACGCGTCCTCCAGCAGCTTCTGCGGCCTGACGGAGAACTACAGCCTGAAATACAAACCTGAGTCAAACGGGCTGCAGAGCCCCCACGGGGGTGTTCAGGGCCGAGGTTTCCCAAACGTCGACCGTAGGCACCGCAGGCACAGCCCCGCAGTCCCAGCGCGGGCAGCGGCAGCGCAGCCCCTTCCGCCAGCCGCGGCCGCGGCTCCTCCCCCGGGCGGTGGCAGAGGCGGGGCCTGGTTCCTCCCGCCGCCGCCCGGGCCCTTCCTGCGCCGCCCTGCGCCGGGGCACCGACGTGTCGCGGCGGAGGAGCCGCGCTAGGCCGCGCATCCCGCCCGGCGCCGCAGGTACAGCTCAGGGGGCCCACCCGCCGCCGGCCCCGCCGCCTCCCGCTCCCGCCCCCGCCCGCCGCTGGGGCTCCCCCGGGGAGCGGCCGGGAAAGTTTAATTTCCCCGGGCGCCCTTTGTGTGGGCGGCCCGGGCGGCCTGGACCGGGCGGCAGAGCGGAGGGACGCGAGGGGAGGTGGGCGGGGGGGACTGCCCGCGGCCCGCTTTCCCTCCTTCTCTGCAAATCCCCGTTCGGAATTTCTATGGTAACCCCCGGTGGGCAGCGGGCGGTGCCCGGCGGGAGGCGCGGGCAGGGTGCGGAGGTGTCGGCGTGCGGCCGGGCCTCCCTCATGCGGTCACTGTCCCGCAGGTCCCCGCAGCATTCCCGACCATGCCACGGGGACAGATATGACGACGGCCTCCGGGAGATACTCCTGGCCTGTTCTCTATAAGGTATGGCCGGCTCGAGAGCTAACGTTTAGAGCAAGTATTGAGTGTTTTCCTCTGGCGCATGGCAGTCAGGATGGACTGGGATGTGGAGCGCTGAAGGGCTCGTTGGTTCCATAAGCCATGTAGGAATGCCATGATCCTAAAACTGTGTGATGGGCAGATTAATTTCTTGCATTTCTTTACTTTAATTTTTCAAAGACGGTGCGTGATGTTAAGAGAGGTTTACCTATGGGGGTGTAAATTGCCTTCTGCAATCCCAGAAGAAACTTTCCCTCTCCGACTGGCTAGTTTGGGCCTCAGTACGTTGCTGAGTCCCTTTTTCTTCTCAGTTTTTCTTATATTCTCTAAATACTTAGGATTTCTGTTAAAAGACATAGGGTTATCACAATCCAGTGTCTGTTTTAAGGTGCATCAAAATAGTTACTGGGCTACAGACTTGTATGTATTTGGTTTTTTTGAGTTTCTAGCATAGGTGGTGTATTGACTTTATTGTTTTACCTGTACTGATGAAGTCCTGAATGAGAAGTCCTATGGACTTGTCCAGCTGTTTCTGTGCAGCCCTGCGAGAAATTGCTCTCTTACTTAAACACCCAACTGCAGTACATTAATTGTTGTAGTGGCTGCAGCAGTTACTGTCATGACCTGAGAGTCAGTGTGACTCTTTGACAGACTTTCGCAGACAAAAGGTCTTGAAATCCTTTAGGTGTGGGCTTGGTTCATCTGTTGGGTAGGAAAACAGTGCCTAAAATGGACTAATTGACAGGAGATCCATGGCTGTTCATGCAAAAGTCACTGGACAGCCTCACCAGTGAGGTCAGAAAGTTGCACAACAAGAAGCATCTCTACCTCTCCCATCCCATTTGCCAGTAACAGGATCTGTCCCAAATCTCCCTCTGTCTTCGGCACCATTTTTCTCTGTAGTGGGAGTCTGGAATGTGTGCAGGAATCTTGCCTTGTTGGCAGGCACAAACTTCAGGGAGTAGAAGGAGATGGACATTTCCAACGTTGAACGAAGATATTGTTTGCCTGGAAAATGTCAGGAGCTACTAGAAATGAGTGGAGAAAGCTGACTTCAGGCTTCTCTTTGGCAGTTTGAGCAGGAAGAGGTTGGGAAATGGAATCATGATCATGTAGGTATTGTTTCTTCTTTTGGGGCAGCTGCTCTGTGAAGAAGCCACTTCTGCTTTCCTTCTCCAGAGTACAGGGAAAATGAGGAGCTGTCAGTCTGAAGAAGAGAGAAGGCCCATGAGCATCATATTATCCTTCCAGCTGAGAGGTTCATAGTTTGCTTTTGGTTTCTACTTTTTTCCTTCCCTTCACACTTTATTTCTTGTCTTGTTTTATGAATGGAGCAGAAAGAGTAAGCAGGTGAGCATGAGTGTGGATGTTCTATGTACATATTTCTGGGGCCTCATACAAGTAAATCCAAATCATATTTTCCAGCAAATCTAGAATTTGTCTTCCTATTTTTAGCTTTTTGCACCCACCAAAGTACTCGTACTTAGTAGCTTAAATATCCCAGCTTTTTCTCTTATCAATCTGGTCCTTAATTTTTAAAAAAGGGGGCCGTTTTGGATGTGTGTGGGTGTGTGTTAGGGCTAGATTATTAGAATTGGAGTAGCATATCTGGCATATTGTAATGTGTTAGAGAGTTTCCATCATTTTTATACAGTCACTGTAAGCAGCAGTGTAAGACCTTCCTTTTGGTTTTTCGCATTCTAGGTGTAGCATGACCATACTGGGTTTTATGCCATGGAATTATTTTATTCTTTGTATCAACGGAAGCTGTTGGAGGGGTGAAAAGGAAGTGATGTGAATAGAGGTGATCAGTTTTGTTTGATCTTCTGTTGGGCAGGTATGAATACCGCAGGGACCAGCAACAAACATGGGTGGCACGGTCTGTTGCTCACGAAGTTAAAGTTTGGATGGTCTTGTTTGCAGAGTACCTGCCCTGTAGAGTGACAGTGCACTGGCATCCTGTGTCAGGACTTGATGTGAAGTGCACTGAGCCTGCTTTTTGACAGTCTCTGGTCATAGCTTTATGCATGGTGTCAAACTGTGCAATATTTTTATTTGGCTCCCTCATAGCTACTTGCAGTTCAGGACTTGGGTAAGGCTTCGGAAACACAGGATACCCGTGAAAATTCGTATTTTTCGGAAGTTATTTTCTGATGAACAAGTGGAACCTAGCCCTGCTGAAGATGGCAAGTGGAGGGGCTGTACAGGGAATCATGGTTGCCATGAGAATCTTGTTGGACTCTTTTTGTCACGTCAGGACCTCAGTGTTGGGATTTTTGCTGGGACTGGTGCAGTTCTTCTGCCTTTTCTTCGCATGTGACTGCTCTGCGGTGTCTGCCTTTGACAGATTCATAGCAGGAATGCCTGCTGGGGCTCCTTGGTCTTTGTTCAGCTGTGTGGACCTCTCTGGAGCTCTGTAAGATGCTCGTATTTCACTGTTTTTCAAGGGGGGTAATGCACTCTAATGCTGATGCCTGGAAGAAAAGGTACAAAGAGACTTCATTCTCATCTTGTGTGATAGTAACTAACCACAAGGCCTTTTCTGACATGTATTTTTACTGCTTTGATGGTTGTTTCTGAATGATTCTGACACCTCTTGTGTGGAAGAAGTGGGTGCATAATGACCTAAATAGCAGTAGGTAGGTCTGTTTCTCCAGCACAGAAACTGCCTTCTGATTTCAAATTAATGTTCAGCGTTGGGAGGTTGGGTTTCCAGATGAGAGGAAGTGTATTTGCTGCAGTGGGTACATCACGAGTGTTTAATGTAATTATTTATTTGGTACCTTAATGAAAGCAAAATACAACTTTGCAGATAGCTTGTCCAAAAGGAGATAAATTGCTTTCCAGTTTTTGACAAAATGTTTCCACTTGTGGATTATTTTAAGTAACAAGACATTATTCAGTGATGGGACTTTTGAGGGTAATTCTTTTCAGAGGATCTCATTCTTGTGTTTAAAGAAGTGAAGCTCAGCTAAAGCTTTTTTCTTTTTTTTTTCTTTTTTTTAAAATCTGCTGTTCATGTGGCTACAGCTGTGAAGGGCAAAAGAAACCAGTACAAAATGTGATAATATGAAAGTCAGATGTTGTTTTATCCTGGCCATGTGGGCTACCCATGGTGCTTTGCAGTGGGGATGCAGCTGTTCTGTTCCTTCTTTGGAGTCACTACTGTTTTTTCTTGCCTGTTTCCCTGTTTGAGGAGAGTGTTTTGAGATGGCCTTATGAAGGAGACAATTTAAGGGGAGGGTGGTGGTATTACTCTTTGGGCTATTCAAGTGCTCTTGCTGTTCCACAGTCCCCCTTCTGCAGTTTGCTGGGAAGGTAGCACAGTCTGAGGAATTAGAATCTGCTGGAGCATAACAGCGTGTGTGGCTAAGCAGGGCAGATGGTAAATGCAGATAACTCATACATTGCTTCCTTGTTGGGTTGATTTCATCCCAGCAAGGCTAACCTGGATGGTCCTCAGTCATGCTAACTTTGCAGAGAAGGTACACCCTCGCTGTGGGAACATGGGGCTGGGGATACTGTTGGGGTGTGCAGAATGCACTCAAATACATGTTTGTTTGTGAATAAAAATACAATTATATTTATTAGGCTCTCAGACCAGGCTCATATGGCCTCCTCTCTTAAGCTGTGTGAAGAGGTTTCATGTTGGAGTATGCTCCAAACATAGGTGGCTTGCCATGGGGACGAGTCACAGCTCTCTTCTGATTCTGGCCTCGTTATTCCCCTGGCAGTCATCACCTTCCTCCTCTGAAACCCCAGGGTGGAAGCAGGTATTCAGAAAGAGCTTGGATCAGCAGAACAGCCCCCCACAGCTTTAGCCTCAGTCTCTGAAACTGCTTAAATGTTTCTGCTCCAAGCTAACCTTGGCTCCCCTGCTGCAATAGGGATGTCTGTTTCAGGGCACCAGTGACAAGCATGGAATTTTCAGCCTGAGGAATTAGCTGGTTGAAAAAAAACGTGAAAGCTTGCGCTGTGCAGTCTGGCTCTCATTGTCTTACAAAGGTGCTGTGTACTTTGCTCGTACCATGGTTTCCCTGTTACAGGGTGGAATCCTGCTGATTTAGCAAAAAGAGCTGTGTAATAATACATAGGGAAAGCTCCACTTTTGAGAACAGAGTAAATATGTTAGGCCAATAACAATACACCATTTATTAACTGTTGAGGTCGTGGAAGGAGTCTCTTGTGCATTTTTGTCTTTTAGTTAAGTTTCAGGTATGCTTTTCTTTAGTGAGTGTCTTTAGTATTTATCATATCTTCTAGAAATGGTGCAATATCTTGCTTTAGCTTGACTTGTGGCTTCTGATAGTTTTCTATTCCAAAGCGTGTTGGGTAGCCAGAAGAGTGCTTGAAATGTTTTCCTTTCACTCTGTTGTTGCCAAAGCCATGACAAGCAGCAGGGACTTTAGCATGCCATTTGTGTTCACAGAGAAACTTCTCCTGCCTTACCTTTGGGATGCAGAGCATGCCCCTTGAAAAGTGCCTGCTGGCATCCAAGCTTGGCTTGTTGTGGACAATGAGGAATACTTGAAGGAAACTTGCTCAGTGTTGTATGTTCAGTTGGAACCCTGGGGACTCTTCCCCTGAAATCTGAGTGTCTCTTCTTAGGTGTCACTATTTTTGAAGCTAAAATAAAATTTGGAGAGCAGATTGGATGAATGATATTAGAAAAACAAAACATGTGAATAATCAGAATATGGGAAGGCAGTTTCTGAAGAACTTTTGTACAAGTCCTGATACTTAAAAAAAACAAGCACATCCTCCAGAGTTACAAGCACCTTGTGCAATTACTTCTGAGTAATACACTTAGTTGTTTGTTGTGCTCTCTTCCAACAGCTGAAACCTCGGGTGCGAAACTCAAGAGTCACAGCGTAGTCATCTCAGAAATAACCTCATGTGATTAATGCCTTGCTAGCTCACAGAGCTGCTGTTTCGCTGACTGTGCAGTATCCAAGTGTGTGGCTCTTACTCTCGTCACCACAGTATTTTGTTCCGTGCTGTGTTGTACAGCTGTGTCATATCGTACTTGCTGAGCAAGTTACTGAACAAGAATATTTTTGAAGAGGAGGCTGTAAGTTGGAGTACAATTCTTTGTGTGCTCAAACTGTAGGAATACTGTCAACTCAGATCATCACAGCTATTTTCATTGTTACCATGGCTGATTTGGTTTCATTTCAGCGGTATTAAGTCTTTACAGTGACAGTGTAATTTAATGTAATCTTTTTAAATAAGGAAATTAATACAGTGTGTACAAAATGGATGTAATATATTGTAGGCATGTTGCAAAGAGAACCATAATCCTGAGTTCCAGGTTCCATGACTACTCTGGTGTCTAACCTCTAAACATTTTTTTAAATTGCATTAGTTTAATACACATTGCTAGACAAAATTTGAATAAATTATGGTGATTAGTGGAGAGAACACGGTTGATCTAACCCATTTTAATTGTGTATAATTTAAACGCTGACGTCATTAAGTTACACAGGCGCACGTTATTACTACAGCAATATGTTCTAAGTAAGAGACTCAGGGGACTCACCATTTCATAATTCATTCTGCACAGTTAATGCAGTTAACTGCATTTACCTGCCTGTCATTCTGCACAGTTAGTGCAGTTAGCTGCATTTACCTGCCTTTCACTTGCATGGAAAATTGAATGAGTTAAAATACTCTGCCGAAGTTTTGTTCGGTATTAACACTTTGTTCTGTGTTAACACTGAGTTTCATTTTTTTGGTATGTTTAGATCAGCAAGTTTGTCTCTTATTGGGTATTTAAGTATGTTGGTTTAAGAGCTAGTTATAGGTTCATTTGTCTATAAAATGTTCAGTAGTGGAGCACAAGGAGCTGCTGTTCTGTTGGTGAATAAATTAAAAGTTTTTAGTTGTGGGTAAGGTTAGTGTACAGAAATGAGTGTAGGGCAGTATTTTTGCCTTTATATGGGCTTGGCACGTATTCCTTTGTAATGTGCATTTAATTCAGGTACTGTTGTCCAGTTTTCTTCATCTTTTTGAAGTTACACTTTATTGGACAATTTAAGGACTGCATTTTGAGGAATGCCTGGCTTTGGGCAGTACAGAGATGAGTTTTTTCCTGTGCAGATGTGGTTCATTGGAGTTAATTATCCATAAGGTCCTGACTTTTGAGGGTACTAGAATAGCTGCTAGCTATGAATAATTTAGTATAGCATCAGATTGCGTGCCACTTAAGAAGGCCTCTGCCTATGAAGCCTTATATCTTGTTGAAATACACTCAACAGTATGAAGGTTACTGCTTGCACTGGTGTTTTATTGTACTCTTTTCATTCTATTTTAAGGTTTGTCAGTGAATATTTTATGGCGATATGTAATGAAAATATCTGTGCAAGAATAGATAAAGCTTGTTTTTGAAATTCTGAGGTGTTGAGCTACTCTTCAGTCTTAAATTGTCTTTTAAATTTGTTCTAAATCTTTGACTAGCATCACACAGATAGCATTTTCTCCACTCAGATTTATGTAGTTGAGACAATTCATATCCTAGACAATTCTTTTAGTTGGTACTTCATTGTGGGGAAAGGAGAAAGGCTTAATGTAAGGCTTGCAAGAGTTACAGTATTTCAGTGCCTTCTACAAATTGCCCTAGTTGCTCATACATCTAACTAGAGCAGACTGTGGCTCATATTACAGAGGATTTTTCAGGAGAAAAACTGCATATATAACATTTTGAAGCAGTTCCAAGTGCAGGTAAATTTACTGTATACCTTCAAGAGACTTGGTCATGGCTACATAGCACTGGATGTGTTTTTTAAGAATGCTAAAATGGTAAGTGTTTGTCATCATATACTAGATTTTTCACAAAACCACCTCAAAACATTTGGGAAGAGCTTAATGAAGAAGTTACTTTGGAAATGTCAAGGGAAGAACATAAAAATGTGAAAATGCAATAAAAGTAGTAGACAAAAAGGGTTTTGTGGGTCTTTTGGGGGAGAGAGATTAATGCTTTATGATATTTACAGAAGATATGCCAGATGTTTGGAAAAGTTTTTTGTCTGACTACTTCTGACTGTGCACACTCTCTGCCTGCTAGTTATATTTTTCTTAAAAGGTGCCTCTTCATTGGGATGCTCTGTTATAGCTGAACATCTTTTAGAATTGTTTTGTAAGACACTTTCAACTTTGATTAGAAAGTAGAACCTTTTCTTTTTCTTTTCCAAATGAGATTTGTAATATATGTGATGCTGCTGAAAGCCAACACAGTGAGGTACAGCCATCCCTTGGTGCCTGCTTTAGCACTTGAAGATAAAATTGGCCTTTAATCTTTCTGTTCTCCTTTACAGGGTAGTGAGTAATTTATGTGTCCATTAAGGGTTAGTAGTTAAATGCTAAGATTTTGCTAGATGTGTTTAATTTCTCCTTAAAGGCGAGGATCCAGATGGATCCTTTTGAACCGGCACTCCTTGAGCTGCACAGTTTTAATAAGCTCTCAAACCTCTCTAATAATTTTGCAGTGTACTACTGTCTGATACTTTGATGGAAATGCAGTTTTGTTTACAGATGGAAAGAACTCACTAAGTTCAGCCCTGGTGTAAAATTTTTAAGGCCATTTATTTTCAAATTGGGATCGTAAAATTGAACGGAAAATTAGTGGGACTTTGCTTACTCTGGAGCTTTTTGATCTATAATTTGTCTTCTCTGTGCAAATACATTATGCTGAAATAAACTGTACTTTACTAGGCAGCCATAAAAGTTGAATTGTCAGTTTTCCTGATTGAAGTACAAGGTTTCCTGATATTTGAGAGGAAATTCTATTGTGAATATGTGCACTGTGGCTGCAATAGTTGTGGCAAGAAAGGAAGAAGTGCCTGAAAGACTTGCTCTTTTTCCCTAATATAACATTTTATTGGTACTGTGCACAACAACAGTCTATCCTCCAAACCTACAGGTGTGTGAGGAGTAGACTATGAAGTTACGTTCTGCCTTTTATTTTTGTGTTTAAAATAAACTTTCTCCTCTTGTTGAAATGTGTCAGTTGAACTATTGCAGTTAAAAGCAGTGCTGGAGTGTCATTGTTTTGATGGTGTGTCCCCAGAGCTTTATTAAAGCCTTGATATCTATTGTTTCCTATTTAGCTTTTATCAAGTGGTGATTTTATGCAATGGCATCAAGCCACAGTTCTTCACCAGTGCCTCAGTCAAGCAGCAGTGATACTTTCTTTAAAAAAGAAGTGGATGCCACGAAACGTTTTCGTCCTGTGCAGTCCCTGCCGGATGTGTGTCCCAAGGAACCCACAGGTAATGCTGGTGTGCAAGGAGTGGGAAAAAGCAGCTCAGTTTGCTGAACCATTACCAGCTATCCAGTCAATATTTCTTGTATACTGGGTGTAGTGTACTAAGCCATAGTCTTATTTCCAAGCATGCCATGATTCTGTTTTATATTAAGTCTCTGGTGTTGTTGTTAAACCAGATTTTGGTCATGGTTTCAGCTGTTGTGTTGCACTAAAGCTTAGCTTACAGGAGTAGGTGGAATGGGATCTTAAGAATTATGGCATACAGTGCTAACAAATTGCAGCTGTCATTCTGATCCAAGATCAGATTATTAGAAATACATTTGTGGTTGGAATCTTTTTCTCTTCAGTAGAAGGTAATGTTGAGCTGAATCTATTTAATGAGTGTCAATACAGCACTTCTGTGTTCAAATCTTGAGTTGGTTAATCTCATAGAAGAAATGCAAGGTGAAGTGTTGCAGAAGGAGAATATGATCTGTTGTGTGCATAGATAGTTCTAATCTAGTATGTAATTGATAAAATATGGTTTGCTTAAGAAACATATTTTAGCAAAAGCTACAGCTTTGTTTCTCACCCTAACAAACTGTCTTGTCTTTTGTGCTGCAGGCAATCCCAATAACTTACATGACAGCCCATCTCTAGTTGTGGATCAGCAAAGATGGACTATTTATCATTCCAAAGTCAATCTCCCAGCAGCACTAAATGATCCTAGGTTAGCAAAAAGGGAATCTGATTTCTTTACAAAAACATGGGGAGTGGACTTTGTGGACACTGAAGTCACGCCTTCATTCTACCTCCCACAGATCACCAAGGAACATTTTGCATTATACCAACAGGAAATCACTCCGGTAAGAACCCCCAGTTAGATGCATATAGTCCTAAGGACCAGAATGAGAGCCTGTTAATTAGATTGTTCCTGCTAGTAGCCCATTGTACAGTTAGCTGATAATTAATTTGCTTTGTCAGTGTTGGTTGGGTCCGTTAGACATTTCTGGTTTCCATTGTGTGGAAAATGCTCTCTGAATTGTCCTAAGACAATTTCATGATATTTTTAACTTCTATTTCTGAGTACTGAGCTCTGCACCTGGGCTTGCAGTTCATATTTATTCTTTCTGGTTGTTAATATGTTTTTTTCCTGTAAGGATTGTTTAAGGATTGGGCTCTACAATGCAACATTAGCATTCTCAGACCTTTGGATCTAATGACTATATGCTGCAAAGGTTGGAGATACTTTTTAGGAGTCTTCAGTCTAAATTTATACATTAACTTCTTAAACTATAAAGAGGCCTATTATCTTGGTGATTTCTTTTGTAACAGGGAAGTATAAGCTACATCTAAGGACTCCAGGACCAGTAGGAGACTTCTACAATCTCTTAAAAATACAAGTGTCAGTAAGTATGTAGTATTCTTTTTTTAAAAAAACTGAAAGAATGTGTAGAAGTCTCCTGCTGTTTTCTGCTTCCTTGGTTTGTAACTTTTTTTTTTTTTTGCTGGTTTAGAATCAGCTGCAGGAAGTGTTACTTGTGTAATTATAGTTAAAGACTGTGGAAGGGAATTGTGTACAACTGAACTATTGCCTTTAACTGACATATTCAGCATTTAAAATGTTTTAAGGTTTCATTCTTTAAAATTAGTATTTCGTGCAGTGAATGCTAAATGAAGGAAGATTTTGTAACTGAACTGTGATGTAGCTTCTAGCAGAAATCTAGTTAACATTGGTGTTCTTTAGAAACATAATTTTTGACCACTATAATCTCTGGTGGTGGTTAAAATTCAAAACTGCATGATGAAACAAGATATGTGGTTTCAGCAAGGTATTCTTTAGTAATATGTGCAAGTATTTTCTACTTTATCCAATTTGATTTAGCACTGAGAAAGGATTCTTTGTGTGTTAGTGTGATTTCTGAATTAGTGAGCAAATAAGTGTTTTATGTGTAATTACACTTGATCTATGATTGTATATAATTATGTAGAGAATTTATTACACCTCCTCAGTAACTTCTGTGTTCATTTTCTCTTGAGATGTAAAGATGCAGGAAAAAAGCAACATATCCACTGTAGGCTGAAGTTTTTGGTACCTTTCACCTGGACAAACTTTTTCTGAGCTTGTAAGAGGAAGAAAATACTGTGAACTTGCGGAATTATTTTGCATAATTTAGTAGTGTTTCACTGAATGTTTTGCTTCAAATGAAAAAATTCTGGGTTTTAAGCATCAGAATAATTCTTTAATATATTTTCTCTTCCACAGAGAGAGAAGGTTCATGAAAGGTGCAAGAATATTTGTACTCCTAAAGATACCTTTGACAGGACACTATTACACACTCACGGTACAGTCAAAGCCTCCTTTAGCCATTAAAAATTGTTGTCTTTTTGTATCAATATGTTATAACATCAGTAGCAAATGTTAGGAATGTTACTCATCATTGATTCTATAATGTACTAATTGTCTCTGTTACTTGCTTGAGGTCTTCATGTACAATAATAGCTGATGATTTCTTTGAAACAATAATTGAAAACTCAGACATGGTAGGCGGAGAAGTATTTATGACCACTGCTGACATTTTATAGGTCAAAACATTTGTGATACCTGCTTCTAAACTTTTTCTTGGCATGTTTGGATTCGTGGTGGGTCATTGTGGCTCTGGCAGTGTTTTCTTTAACTGCTTTTTATTTTAAGATCCATTGAAACTTTTGCATCAAATTTGTATCACCTGTTGGCTTCCCAGTGAAGACCTGCATTGCCATTCCTGTATCTCTGCCATGAGGAAATTGTATCTCAAGATGATCTAGTCTAGACCATCTGCTCAAGCCAGGGCCACCTTTGGGAGGACAATGTCCAGTTGGACTGTGAATCTCACAGATGGGAATTACACAATCTGGGCAATCTGTTTCAGTGTTTTACCACCCTTGCAGTAAAAATACTTCCTTGTGTTCAAATGAAATCTTTCATGTATCAGTTTCTTTCTGCCCATTGCCTCTGTCCTGGCACTGTGCACCACTGAGAAAAATCAGCTTTGTGTTCTCTGCACCCCCATCAGACCTTTAAGCACATTGACCTCCCCTGGACTTTTCCAGTCTAAACTGTCTCTCCTCGTTTCTTAATCATCTTTGTGGCTCTTGACACAATTCACTCCAGTATGTCTAGGTCTGCCTTGGGCTGGGGAGCTCAAACCTGCATATGAAGGCTCAATTTCAGGACTTCATGGAAGTAGTTCAACTAAAAGGAAACTAATAGGCAAGAGGCAAAATATAAAAAAATAAAGACAAGTAACAGGAAAAGAAACACTCATAACTTGGAGGAAGTCTTTATTATTTAATTTTATTTACTTTCTCAAAAATGTTAGTATAAAAGGGTTAATTTATCAATCCTTATTTGGTAAGTCTTACCTCTATCAATGTCTACAGGTAATACAGTAAAAAAGATTCAGTGGTTCACTCCTTCTGATCAAGTTGTTTCAGTTTACTTTCTTCCTCCTTTTCTGTGCAAAAGGAAGCCCTTCTGCAGGGTTTCTCTGTATTGGTGTTACTTTGGAATAGCTGTTCCAGAATGAGTCTGTGCTGCATCCTGCAAAATCAAAGTGCCATCTTCAGTCTTAGCCTAATCTATTTTAAAAGAGTCTGAGTGTTTTTAAAAACTGTCACCAAAGTAACTGGGAGCTCCTTGCATAGCTGGACAGTTCCTAGTAGAAGCATCATTTGGTAAACTGAAGCTTGATTTTCTGTAAATTCTGCTGTTACTGTTTCCTCTCTTTCTCAAACTTTATCCCACAACACTTGGCCTTTCACTTATGTAAGAATTGGTGTGTCCAAAGTCTGAGGACAGCAGGATGATTCCAAGGTTGCCTTTTGTACTTAGATGCAAATAAGGTAAGAAACAAATGAAGTAAAAACCAAAGAGAGCAGCATGGGAGGTGATGTTGAGGTAGCACTGCCATGTTTGTCAGGGTTGAGCAGACTGTCCAGCAGAGGTATGGACTCGTTGCTTTTAAATTCCTCAACTTTTTTGTACTCCAGTATGCCCCCTCTTCATAATGCCCCCTAAAGTAATGAGTAAAGGTGGGACGGGGGTTTTGGCTGAACTTCAAAAGTCTATATTTGCCTTTTCTTCAAGTTCTGCTGGGATATAATGAAATGAGTCTCTTTCCAGCTCAACTCTCTCACCCTCTGCAGTTGTTAGGTCAGCTGCTTTCTCAGTGCTTGGGACTCTGGCCCGAGCCCTTGTTCATCCTTCTTGCCAGTCTTTGTGCATCTAATCTCCAAGTGCTGTGCAAAAGCGATTATATGGGCAGCTTCAGTCTGAAGCATTAAAACTGGAGTGGTGTTAGAAGGACCTTTTACTGGCCCTTGCAGCACACTAATGAATGTGAAGTGCTAAGTAGATTGCTTTGTATGACTAACACTGACACTGCCAAAGCAGCCAAGTGCAAGCTCTTTTGAGTAGTCTGAGCATGAGACCTGAACTGCAAAGGACAAAAGAGTGCTTCAAGGAATCAGAGTATTTCAGGTTGGCAGGAACTTCAGAAGGCCTTTACAGCAACTGCCATCTCAGAGCCAGTTCAGCTATGAGGTCAGGCCAAGCCATTCAAAGCTTTACCAAGAAAAATAGAAATACCCAGAAAAAATCTACAAATATATGTCCAGAAAATCTCCAAAGTGCCCAGCCCTTTTGGGCAGCTTGCTCCAATGCTTGGTTGTCCTCATGTTGTCGAGGTTCTCCTCATGTTCAGTCAGAAAGTTTCATTTCAGTTGGTAAGCCTGTTCCCTCTCTGTGAGGAACATTATATCATTGTCTTGAAAACTTCCTCATGAGATTCACTTGTTCAAGGAAATTGTTTCCCATTGTTTGCTCTTGAATGACTACCTTTGTTTTGTTTAATTTTAGATAAATCCAGGACAGATCTGGAACAAGTACCTAAGGTATGGCTTCTGTGCACTCTGAGCTGTTGTAAGGCCTTCTCACATTAAGTGTTGGATATGTTCATGTGCTCTGTTTTTTGAGAAATTTTGTCCTCGCTGATGACTTAGGTTGATTCTCAGGGGGATCTGTAGCAGTCAGAATTTAAAGACTAAGGATGAATTGCTTTGGTTTTTTCCCTTCTTGTTTTCATAGTTTCAGTTTTTCTCTTAAAGTATAATACCATTTTTTTTTTATCTTTAAATAAATGAAGTTAAGACCTCAGAGTGTAGCAGAATTAGCTGGTCTAGGAGGAAGTGAATAAAGGGAATACTGAAGAGTTTGAGAAAACTTGAATATTGCCTGGTGTATAGCTCAGCATTAGGTTTGAATCCATGATCAGAGCTCTCTTGCATGTAAGCATGGAGTGTACATGATGTGGGTTTTTGTGTCAGGTTGACAAAAAGCACAGCTCCAGATTCCATTTTAGTAGGAATAATTGTTTATAGGTACAGTAAGAAGTCAGAGTGTTAATATGGGTCAGCATCTCTGTGCCAATCGTGTAGGCTACAACTTGAGTAGCTGTCACTGCAGTGTTTAAAGTCCAGGAAACAAGAATGCTTGAGTGTGGCGTGATGTGCAGTCTGTGTTGAACCTTTTAAAATTGCACTTCATAAATAAAACGAAGAGGGTCCTACTGTTTGCCTGTGAGCTCAAGGTTTTGCCAAGTATGAATAATGTCATCAGAGAGAATTTTAGATTAATAGTTCTCCAGGAGGTGTGGTTACTGTTACATGTTGCTGACTCTTCCTGTGGCAAGCGCGGTTGCTACATCCTGCCTGAAGGATGTCAACTTGAGGCTCTTGTTCCCTTGCGGCCCCCTGACAGCTGGCTGGATCATCAGCCTCCTTGGAGCTGTGGCCCCAGGAGTGACCAGATCAGCAGCAGCAGGATGCCCTTGTTAGTGAAGAAGCTTTGCTCAGATCCTTGAGAGGGCCCACCTGTGCTTCAAAGCTGCCTATGTTTGCACACTCAGGGTGTTTAGGTCATCTCAGGTGGATGGATACATACATAGTTTTGGAGCTGTGACTTCCACTTTCAGGAAGATAAGACTTTGTCAGATCACCCAAGCTTTTAAAGTACATTGGTTGTAAGGTCTGGAATGAATTGGTTTGCCTGGATAAATGAAGATCTGGATTTTGAAATCAACAAATAAGGTCTCTGTTAGCTCAATGAGACAGGAGATGTGCTTAACTGGGGCAAAAAATATAGGGGTGAGTGAGGCACATTTATTTCTTTTGTTTTTCTGTTTCAGATTTTTATGAAACCAGATTTTGCCTTGGAAGATTCCATAACATTTAATGCCGTTTTACCATGGTCTCATTTTAGTACCGCTGGTGGGAAAGGAAATCGTGATGCAGCTTCCTCCAAGTTACTTCAAGAAAAGGTGCAACTTTGACACAAATTGTGGTGGTTATCCATCAGTGCTGGTGGATACTGCAAAGGAACTCCATGGCTGCTGCTGTGTAGTGTTTCTTGAGACATCATTGTGGGCTTTGCTGTCTCTCATTTTACATTGGGTTGCAGATTGTTAGTAAATTATGCAGGGAGCATCCTACTGAAAGAGAACTTTTTTCGCTGCTCAGTAAATGTGTTGAATCTGGAAAAAATAATCTGTGTATGATGTAACAACTGGCTCTTCATGACAGCTGTAACTTACTGAAGCAGCTATATATGGAGAACTTCAGAGGTGTGGGGTAGTTTTCTTAGGGAGGAAGACCAGTTCCATGAGAAGGAAAAGCTGGGTTGCACAGATTGTGTACACTGTGTAAGACTATTACTTTCCAACATCTCGGGAAAATTTAAAATTCAAAAAACCACAGGCACTGTGGTTTCTGTGCTAAAAGCAATACTAAATCCTATGGTGTTTGTGTTTTAGGAGATTCCTTCTGCTTTTTTTGTTGTCTGCACTGATCTATTTTTACAATGCACAAAGGAGAACACGAAAGAAGAGCTGTTTCTTTTGTATTGGAAACGGAAGTGTTTTCTTGGTTGTTTTTATCTTTTTTTGCTAGTTATGTAGTGATACTATAGAAAATCTTATAATGAATCATCTTTACAGTACACCCACAAAATGCTTTTAGAAAATCTGAGTTATTTTGGAGTCTGTGAGGTACATTAGGAAAAAATAACCTGAGATTGTCTGGAAGGTGTTTGCAAATTTCTGGGAATTAGTCTTCCTGCTCTCCTGCAAACTCCGGAAGAAGAGACAGGCTCTGCTGGAGGCTAACTCAAAGGTTCGTTAGGTTGTCCTCTACACCTGAAGTTAGAGGAGAGTTTCTTTGGGAGGTTTTTGGGGCAGTTGCTGTCTGAAGATAAAAAAGCAGTATCTGGCATGTGCTGTGAACTTTCCAAAATGTGCCTGGCAGCAGCAGCATAGACACTCAGAAAAAACTTGTGTTGAAGCAGACCCAGAGCCCTCACTGATGCAGAGGAGTGAAAACAATACTTCTTATGACTGAAATTAAGCCTTTTTTTTTTGTTTTGCTTTTTAAAGCCTCTGAAGTGCATGAGGTTTACACTGAACACGTGTAAATATGCACCCTGCTGCCATAATTGACCCTAGCTCCAGGCACCATTTTCCAACAGAATTTTGAAAACCTTGTCTTAACCAGATCTAATTACAGCCTTTTGGATTGCTGTTGATCTACTTGAAAAATTTCCTCATGATGTTTTCTTCTTTACCCCCTCCCATGTGTTGCCCTACATTGGGACTGTAAGCTCTTTAGGCAGGTGCTGTTTGCTCTGTTTGTTCTGCCTTGTTTAGCATAGTGAAGGGACCTGGGGCGTTTGGTTGGCACAATCACATAAATAATTATTTGTAATAGCCCTTTCCTTGATCCTTGTGTCAGAGTCTGTCTTGGCTTTCCCTGTGGCTACGTGTGTCACAGCTGGTTGTGGAGAATGCTTCTGATTAAATTAGATGTGAACCAAATAGGTGGGTTTGCATATTGTATGATTCCCTAGTGTATCCGTAGGAAGCAGTATGAAAATACCTCCTAGAAGGAAATGTTCTCCATCTGAATTCCTTTCCATCTCCAGTTGGCCTTTTGGAATTCAGCAGGAGGTTTGTATGCTTGGCACCTCTGAGAAAACAGGTCATCTGAATATTAACATTCAGATGAGCATCCTAAAGCCTCAGTCCTTTGAGTTTGCATATTCAGCGTAAGCCAGAACACAGAGCTTTTACAGTCAAAGAATCAGGCCAGCACAGTGGTCTGGTAACTGCTGGACAGAGAATTTGAATTTCAGGTTCTGAACGTGTAGGTGTACTCTGTCTCTGGGAGTCCCACATTTCCAGCACACAGGAAATAGGCCTAGTGCTAATTCCAGCTGGTTGACAAAAGTACAACTGCAGCCAGAGGTACCCTGGAGATTTTTCTACTAAGAAAGTACTACAGCTTTTTAAATAAGCAGAGCCATTCCAGTGGTATGTCATCAAGTGTAGTGGCTGCACCTTTAGCAGCTTCAGTGAACCAAATTTCATAGCATATCTGCATGTATATACTGTTGCATGCAAGCAAGTATCCAGAGCTGTCTCTTGTAGCCATTGTACAACCATGTGGTACAAAACTTTGGGTATTTTAGATTAATTTGCTTCTCTAACTTTTTATTGTCAAGGAAGAAAGGCATCAAATCAGCCTTCCCACAGTGATTTTGATTTAATTTCAAAAGAAGTTATTAAACCACAATGACAAAGGGATTTAACTTTTCTTAGCAAAATTTCCTTTTGATACAGTGTGACAAATACTCTGAAAGTGTATTTGCATGGTGATAAAGCTTCCAGGTCATAACAATAATGTTGGGTTTTCCTCTTCCCTCCTCTTCCCAGCTGAGCCATTATCTGGACATCGTGGAAGTAAATATTGCTCATCAGATTTCTCTCCGCTCAGAAGCATTTTTTCATGCAATGACCTCTCAGCATGAGTTGCAGGACTACCTCAGGAAAACCTCCCAGGCTGTAAAATTGCTTAGAGAGAAAATAGCTAAAATTGATAAAGTAATGTGTGAAGGATCGCTTCGAGTTTTAAGACTGTCACTCACCAGAAATAACTGTATAAAAGCATACAGTAAACTGAAATTAATGGCTACTGTACACCAAACACAGCCCACAGTACAGTTGCTGCTCTCCACTTCGGAGTATGTTGGAGCTTTGGACTTAATAGCAACAACACAAGAGGTGTTACAGCAAGAGCTTCAAGGTATTCACAGTTTCCGGTAGGTAGCAATGTGGGAAATACCTAAAATGTAAGCAGAGCTGGAATGTGTTGAGCATGTTATGTTGGCTGAAGGGATTTGTTCTACCTTTGTTCATTCATTCACTCATTCTTGGAGGACTTAATACAGAAGGTATAAAATCTAAGTGTGGCAGAAGCAGCAGTGTGACTGATGCCTTTGCCAGAGATGGGGTGGTTTTTTTGGTTTTTTTTGGAATGGGATGAACTTTTGACATCTAAATGTTTTGTCCTCTCTTCTGGTTTACAGATGTTTTAGGGGTGCAGAGATGAGAGCAAAGGTGTGGCTGGACTTTAATCTTGCATGCCTTGTAGATGAGAGGTGTTTTCCATGTGGGGGTCTGCAATCCTCCTGCAGGCAGCACCCCAGGGATGGATAGGAGTATTAATACAGTAGAATCCTTCTAGCTGATGTAAAATAAGCTATCATAAGATCTAGATAGTTTAAAAGTGGTGTATGCAAAGCTGCCAGTGTGGCATGATATTGGCAGAAGCAGTGTGTGGTTAAATCAGCTCCAAGGCTTGCATCAGCTAGCTGAGGAGCTGTGTGCTGTTTTCTAAGTTGAAGCTGGGTGAGGAGTGGTTTGTTTAGAGGTTGTGTGGTTCCTGCACCCCAGTGGTCCACAGCTTGCATAATGGAAGCATGGTTGCTGCTCAGACTGTAACATGAATGCTCAGAACTTTATAGTTACTCTTCTGTTGAGTTCCTAACACCCCTTCTAGCTAGTTTGGAAAAATAATCAAATTTTATGTAGAAAAGATTTCATGAGAAAGTACTAGGAAAAGTATTAAAAATGAAAAAAGCAATTAAGAGCTAATAAATTATTGTGATAAAGTTGCTGTAAGTGTTTTTGTTGAAAAACCTAGAAACATACCATCTAAAAAGTGTAACTTGTCTCTCTTCAGACACTTCAAAGTTTGTCCTCTTTAGTGTTCCTGCTATTAACCACTTGATTCTGGTGCACAGCACTTGTCTGAGTCACCCTTGTATTGACCTTGGTGACAAATCTGTACAACCTTGTGACAGCATCACTTAGAATCAGCTGTGTTTTGCAGCTGGGTAACCTGTGTACTCTGTCAGCAGAGAGTGCTGTTCTCTTGTCATTGTGGTTGATTGACAAGATGTCCCAAGGATCTGCCGTTGTTTCAAAATTACCCTCAGGTGTGGAACATATCTGCAGGTAGATCATAATCTTGTCTGTAAAGAATAATTTCTATGAGTAAAGCTTAGCTAGTTGTTTTGGTAGTTACAGACAGTGATGTGAGTGGGAAATATCCTCTCTGCTTTGGACAGTAAAGGCTTACCAAGGCGGGTTAGGGGCTATCTAAGTGATGTACCCCACCAGAAATGCAAGCACAGTTGAGAAGTCCAGCACAGTTTCCAAATCTCACAATGGCCTGTGTGTATAACTTGTGTGAAGAAATAATGTGCAGTGGAAAGATGGTAGAACTTCTCAGTAGAATGTTGTGTTTCTAAAAGTAAATAAAATTTTTAAAAAAAATTAAATTGGTGGCAAGCACATATTCTTCACCTTTCCCCAAGAAATAGCAAAGAGATCGTCTTGCTTTATTCTGAGCAAGAATGATGCAGTTGTCAAGTTTTTATAAGAGACTTCTACAGCAAGAACACGTTTTCTAAATACCTACTATTTTTTACTAAATATCTGATAAAGAACCCCCCAACATCTTGTTTTAGTGTTTCCATGGCAGCTTGTAGAATTTGGTGTTTCAAATTCAGTCATGTCAGAATCATCAACATAAAACACTAAGAAAACTAACCAAATCAATTAATTTTTCCCTTGTCATATTGTATGCAAAGAAAAGTGTAGTTTCTAGTTGTAGCAAAAATTGAAAAAAACATAGAGGTTGTGTGAAGTAGCACATTGGTGTCTTTAGTCTAAGTTAATGTCCCTAATGTTATGTGTCAGTTCTAACTGCTTGCTTCTACTCCAGGATAGAATTAAAGTTTTAGAGCTCTAACCTTTTCAAGTTTCACCCTTTTAATTTTACAAAAGAAAGCTAATGTTTTAACTAACTTAAAAATCTGTGAAAACACTTCCTTCATCATTTTAACAGTCCTTGTTGGGGTGATGGAGGTACCGTGATTTCATTTCTTTGTGGGGAGTGGTTGATTTGGTTTTTTGTTTTGTTGGGTTTTTTCCACAGGTATTCTGGCAAACCACACTTTTGTAGTATTTTATGCTGTAAAACACAGATACATGGAAAAATAGTTCTCATTTGTGTATTTTAAAAGAAGTTTTACCGTGCAGTCATCATTTAACATGATCAAGTTGTCATAGTCATTGTAGGGATCTGATGTGTGAGTGATACCTGTTTAGAGATGATTACCGAGTTGTTTTGCTGGAGTGTGAATTAAGGTTTGACTTGTTCCTGAATGTTTCTGTTTGGAGGGATTTTTGTGGCTGCTAGGGACTAGAACCTCTTGGACAAAGTGGTGAGGGCAGATACTGGGGTCTGTTGTTGGATGTTTCCATAGCTGGAGTTTGAGAGGACAGGTTTTGGTGTGTTTCAGTGCAGTTCAGCACAGGTAGAGAATAACGTACCAAGGAGCATCTTCATGCTTACCTCAGTAAGAGCCTTTGTGTTGTGACTCCTAGTCCTGCTCTCAGTTTTGCAGCTCCAGTTATAATAACCTTTCAGGTATTTTCCTGTTGCATCTGTTCTGAAATGCCCATGGCTTGGATTTTCTACAGGCTATTTTTGCTTAAATTAGATATTTGCAATGTGTTTGCTTTGTCCATTCCAATAAATTATTGAACAACAATTTCAAAAGCAGGTACATCCCTGGTCACCTTGAAATTAAAATAAATAAATAAATCTGCGCGACTCAGATCCAGCAAGATTCATAGACCTCTGCTCGGTGCTGGCCATGTGGGTTTCTGCAAGGAGGAGGAACCTAGCATTATGACAGCAAAGGTTCCAGCTATACCAGCACAGAGTGAAAGCCATGTTCATCCCCCCCATTTTGTGTCTAGCCTTATGTAAAATATCACAGCTCTTCTTAATTCTCATTTTCAAAGTGTCTGTGTGTTTGTTTGTTTTGTTTAAAAAGGCAGTCTGATTTTTACAGATACTTGTTCCCAGCTGTTAGTGGAAGTTGAAAACTGGAGTGTTTGACATCTCTGAAGTTCCCACTTTTAAAGGGTGGTTGGTATTTCTGATGTGAGAAATTCCCTTGTGGCTCTGTATGACAACAGTCTGCAAAATATGGTTTAAAATCTCCCATACGTGGGAAAAACATTTTTCATTTAGAGCCGCATAAAAAATGGCAAATTTGAAAACTCCTGTGTGTTCTCTGAAAGACATCCTGTCATGTGAATTTAGTCTGTGACCACATCAAAAGCTCAAATGATTGAATTAGACCTTGTGTGGACTGATGATCTGAGGAACTTGACAAGCAAAGGAAGTATTCCTTCTTTTTAACACCTTTATACTGACAAGCACTGAGTATTCATAGTTCTGGTGCACTCATTGGGCAAAAAGGTACTTGACACCTTCCAAAAAAAAAAAAAAAGCCCTACTTCCAAATTTTATCCTCCATCAATATTCAAGTCCATATGTTTTGGTGTAAGGTGACAGTGCCTCTGAAAAATGCGTGATTTCAACTGCTCTGAGGAGTGAAAGATTGGAGCCTCCCATTAAGCCAGCGTTGATTGCATGGAAATTTCCTGCTGGGTGGTTATTTTCTTCAACTGTGAACTAATGATTCGTTTTCAGGTTGATTATTTGGCTCATATCTCAATGGCTGGTTTTTTTAGGCATCTTGGCTCACAGCTTTGTGAACTGGAAAAGCTGATAGATAAAATGATGATTGCAGAGTTTTCAACTTATGCTCGCAATGATTTAAATAGACCCCTAGAAGATGATTGCCAAATTCTAGAAGAGGTATGTCTGTTATTGAAATAAACTGTCTCATGAATATGTTTGCACTTTAACATACTTAATTAGTACCAACTAATTTACTCAGGTTCCTAGTAGCAACACTATAATTTTAGACTATTTATCTTCTCATCCCCACCTCTCTCCTCCCATTTATTTTTGTGCTTGATAAGATTAAATAATTCTAATTAAACTCTGAACAGCAATCCAGGCCCACTTTTTCAAAATCATCAGTTCTCTTTTCTCTGATTAAATGTATATTGAGTTAATTTCATAAACCTTAGCATGTAAGTGGAAAAGAACATGGACTCTCATTTACTTGGTTGTAAAATTCCACTTTTGCAGTGAAAGCTGATATTTGCATGTTGTTCTTACCCTGTTTCCCCATGCTTTTGTGGTTGCTTATACCAAGCATATGTTTTCCCTGAATGCATGCTTCATTCACAGTATATCTATAGATATTTATTCCTCATTCCTCTGAAGATCATAAACATATGAAGATGAAGCTATTGTGGTTGCTTTCTAGCCCGGAAAAGATTTTTTGGGATTTTGCCTGTGGGGCTCTTCAGTAATTGCTAGAGCCTATGACCTGTTCAGCCTTGTTTAATCCATTTCATGAGATGTAGTGGTTGGCAGTAGCACTGCAATGCTCCCATTTCTGCCCTGTGGTTTCTTGCCCTCTGTGCTGTAGCGTGCCAGCCTCTCGCTTGGGCTGTGCTAAGTGTCAGTCTTGCTCAGGATCAGGAAACTCACTCATGGTCAGAAATATCCACAGGTTTAAGCACTTGTGAATGTGGCCAATTGAGGAATTGGCAGGAAAAGGGGTGGGAGAAAGAGACTGGTATACCAGAGAGCTGGTATTGCCACAGGGAACTTTTTTTGTATAGGCAAAGCTTGGCATTGGTCTGGAGGAACTGGATTGACCTAAATGCTGTTCACTGTGTGCTTGATACATGAACTTTCTTACTGCTGTGCAGTTTCTTCAAATTGTTTCTTGTCTTCCCCTTGATATTTTTCATGTGTGTGTGGGTTTTTTTTACATGTTCTTTTTTCTTGATAGGAGAGACTTGTATCTCTAGTATTTGGACTTCTAAAACAAAGGAAGCTAAATTTTTATGAAATATATGGAGATGAAATGATTAATACTGCAAAGAATATAATTAAACAGGTAAGACAAACATTTCTAATATATCTGACAAGCTTTCCTCTACCCCTTGCAAATAATTTTTTTAGTCATTAAGAATACCTTTGATGAAGTTTTTTGGTGGCTGTTAGTGTCTCAGTTGAGAGCTTGCAGACACTTAAAGGGCTCCCTGAAACACAGAGGTGTTTACAGAATAACTTTGGGAAGGTGTAGGTAACACAAGCTCCCTGTTTTCTCTGTAAAATTAACATTGTTATGATCTTTCCTTTCTCTTAACACTTGGGTCTCCAAAATAGTAGAGTTGTGTCATAACACTGCATTTCATTAAAATGCCACAACAAAACAAACACTTCAAAACCCCACTGCAAACCTCTCCCTCCAAACACACTGTAAAGCAAAACCCTCAAGTTCTTGGTGTAACACGTAAAGGTGAATCAAAGAATTTACCATTTTAAACAAATTAATTCCCTGCAAAGGGTCCAGAAAATATTTCTTGCCTTAATGTTAACACAGATCTAGCATAGGCAAATGATAAAAGGTTGAAAAATATCCTTGCCTTTTTCTGAAAGAGCAAGGTGAAGTAATGGAGAAGGTAGAAGTGCTTACCTTTAAGAAAACTTTAAATTTAGCCCCAAGTCCTTTTCTGCACTGGTGTAGTGGTTTGCCATTTAGGGCATAGTATCTTTCAAGCCAAAAAACCTTATTGATAAATAAATAACCAGCTCAAACCTGTAACTGAACATTATTCATATTACTTCTTTAGGGAAAATACATTGGCTAATTTGGATAGTGACATGATGACTTTTGTTTGCAAACAGATCTTAGGCTGATCTTAGTGTGTGTGTTTGGTACTTCCAGTTTTACTCATCTTGTTTGCATGCATATGTGAGAGTATTATGTAAGAGTGTAAGAATTTTTTTTTTCCCTAGAGATAGATGATTATTTGAAGAGTTATGCTCTGATGTGCTATGAACCCCCTCTGATTTGTATCTCAAAGGCTCAGAAATAGGTGCTGAGTTGGGCATCTCCTGTCCTCATAGCATAGTCTGCAATTCACAGCTGTATTATGGGTTGGGAACTTGGTTTATTAAAGTTTGGATTTGGTTTTTTAATACTGTTATTTGAAGGTTTTTGTTTTAAACCAGACTTGCAGACTTGGCTGTTTTAATCCCTGTCACATTGCTACCCTGTGGTTCTGTTGGTCTGGTTGTACAAGGTGGATAGGCCCATATTACCAGTAAATTAAAAAAAAAAAAGGAACTATAACACAGGATAAAGTTGTTCATCTACCTGGCAGTCTCCACTGGCTTTTCACTTGGCTGAATCAGCAGTCATAAGGAGACATTTTTCCTTTCAGATTCTATGTTTGATCATATAATAAACAAGGCTCCCTATTTTTCTGCTCATTCTCGGTCTCAAAATGTTTTTCTCATTCTGCTGGGAAAATTTAAGTTAGGTTTTTCTGGTTTCCCCTCTGCTTAATAGTAGACAACATTTAATCAAATTCCAGTGTAAATTTCTGTTGAATAAGGAAAATAGGCAGGATTTGAGTATTCCTGTGTGGTTTGTGCAATGCTTTTGTATGGTGGCCCATTGTCTCAACTCTTAGGGGTACTTTTCCTTAATAAAGGAAACTGTTTTCTTGCCACACCTCAAATGGGCTTCCTCTTCAAATGCATTGCTGGGCTGTTTTGGTCAGTAAATTTTAGTAGGTTTTTGTTGCTAGGCAAGTATAAGAGCAAAGCTTTGTAAGCACTGAGCACACTGCATGGTTCAAGAACAAGGTTCTGTTCTTCAGAAGCTTCTGTACTGACCACCATTATTCAGAACACAGGTAAAACCCATGTGGCTTGAGTTAGCAGCCCTCAGTCACCATTGGAACTGTACAAACTTACTGTAAAGCAAGATGAGTTCACACTCTACTGCTCATTTGTTCAGTTTATTGACTGGTATTTGGGAGAAAAGCCCTTTTTCAGTCTGAGTGGAGTTGATTTGTACCTTGGGCTTACAAGTAATGGAAAAAGAGATTAATGAAATGGCTGTAAAACTCTAGATGTGTTTGGAATGAGAATTGGTTGTACTGGAGACCTGAGTTGCTTTGGAGGGTTTCTTTTGTTGTTTTTTTGTTTGTTTGTTTGTTTGTTTTTAGAGAAACAAATTGTTAAGTGATACAAGCATGTCTTTCTTTTCTTATTTTCTTATTTTCTCCTTACTTAACTTGAGGGTTAATGTAATGTGTTTGTTATGAAACTCAGCAGTGGTTAGAAAGAAGCTAAGATCTTTTGTTTTGTTTTTTTCCCCCTTAAAATTTGGCAGTGTGTGGTTAATACGGTATCGCAGATAGAAGAAATAGATACAGAAGTGGTTGTTAAGTAAGTATGCAGCCAGATTTTATGTTTTTGTTGTGGTGGTGGGTGGGGATAGTATAGTATGTTTTTTAGCACAGATAAATTTTTTGTTCTAATTTTTGCTTAAATTTCCCTGTAATTAAGGATTATGCTTCTCTTGCATTTTAAGACTCTGCCTTTGTCCACCTCTGGGTGGATATTATTTTACTTCCCATTCAGATTCTAATGTTACCTTAAATCTACCTTTTAAATAAATACTAAAATTCTGTGAATCTCACTACATGAAGCATATATCTTTTGAATATATGGGGATACTTCTTGAATGAAGAGATCTCCACTTGAAAGCATTCCCTGTTGCCTTAATCTGGGAGTTTGTATTAAAACACGTCGTTAGTTTAAGTTCCTCCCCCATAATCAAGAACAAGAGCTATCCAGAGAGAAGACCAGACAACTTTAGCCCTAGAAACGGTCCATCCGGAACCTCACCAAGCCCAACAAAGTCAAATGTCAGAGCAGAAATGGAGATGTAGCCAGGCTCTTCTCAGAGTTTGCACAGAGGGCAGTGGGCACGATGTGGAAGATGAGAAATGCCGGTTGAATCATAGGGAGAATCTGTTCCCCGTAAGCCTGGTCAAACACTGGAACTCAAGCCCAGTGAAGCTGTGGGATCTGTGCTCTGGGACTTGGGCTTTGACTGACCCAGGGCTCAGAGCCCAGAGCAACCCAGTGCAGTTGGACCTGCCTTGAGCAGGGCTTGGCCAAGGCAGCTCCGGAGGCCCCAGCTCCAGGGGCCCCTGCCAGCTTCTGTTTTTTCTATGGCTTTATGATTCACTTGACTCAGCAAAGTGTTACCCCAAGATAATAAAAATAGTCCAGCTGATAAAGCAAAGTGAGTTGCAAAACCTGCATGGATTTTATACCCAGATTGGAAATGACTGAACACATGGTCATTTTTACACGTTGGATATTTGGTCACCATTCTCCAGCATTTAGTCTTCTGCTCTTGGGACCAAATTGTGTATTACAGGGTTTAACTTTTCTTCTGTCCTTGATTTTTCTGCCCTTTTGCCACAGACAGCTGACTTGTACTTTAATAGCAGAAGTGGTCTCATTTTTTTTTGTAATTTTCCACCGATGTGGTTTGTGAAAATGTTATTAACCCTTCCCTTGTTGGTAATACATACTTATCCCAGAGAAGAGAACATTATGCCCAGGAAAGAACTAAAGGATAAATGTGAAGCTTTTTTCTTACAGTATGATCTAATTCTATATCCCTCCTTCCCCACTCCACTTGCCTTGTGTTGGTCATGACTGTTGTTTAGGTGGTGTCTGTTGCTTACCAGGTAAAAATCTAGTTTTCCTTATATTTGCAATTCCATTTAAAGCATGTTTTCTTTTCCTTTGTGTGCCAGTAGGCATCATGGCCAGCAAACAACTGCTGTTTGCTGAATACTGCTCTTTTTTCAGGCTTGCGGACCAGATGAGGAAGATGAATTTTCCTCAGTGGTTTGATTTACTGAAGAATATTTTTTCTAAATTCACCATCTTCCTCAAGAGAGTAAAGGTAAGACATTAATTTACAAACAATTCTTGTAGTTCAGGCATGAAAGGGAATGAAGTTGCTTTTCCATTTGAAGTCTTAAGATGTTGGTTTTGCTTGTAGAGTTCAAACTTCTGATTGAAGGGAGATGTGAATATCGGCATCCAGGGCAAAAATGATTAGTGCTAACAAAGAGAGCAGTGGCAAAGAGATAATACTTCTTTTGCTCGATTACTTCTATTCTAAGCTGCTAGGGATTAGGACAGGGCTTTTGTACATGTTAGATTGCTCCAAATGAGGTTTCTTTCACCTGTCTCAGAAACATCAGATATTGGTTGCCATCAGACAAATGGGTCTGCCTCCAAATGCTAACTACACGACAGAAAATACAACCAGGATTTAGTTTAATTTTGTGGCCAAAAGAAAATCTCTTTCTAGCACAAGCTTGTGGCACTGGGTTTTGGGGTGGTTTTTTTTGTAATAAAAGTTGTATTTCATTCTAGGCAACGTTAAATACTATCCGTAGCGTGGTTTTCTTGGTTCTAGACAAGAACCAAAAAAACAGAGACCTGGAGGACACGTTACAGAAGAACTCTGCTAAGGAGAGCATGGTGGACAGCGAGGTGGCCTACCTGACCCACGAAGGAATGTTCATCAGTGACGCCTTCAGTGATGGGGAGCTCCCAACCGGAGCAGCTGACTTGGCCTCCCAAAGGAACACCTCCCCCAACAGCGAGCCCTGCAGCAGCGACTCCGTCTCGGAGCCCGAGTGCACCACTGATTCCTCATCTAGCAAGGAGCACACGTCCTCTTCTGTTACTCCAGGAGGAGTAGAGATGATGTGAGTGAACACCCTGCCTGTCTCCACCTGGCAGCATGGCTGGAACGAGGGGTGAGGTGCAGGCGGTTGTTTCTGGTCACACAGTACAAAAATTACTTTGGAGGAATGTGCTTTTTAGGTAGGTGAAGTGTAGTGGCTCTCCCGCTAGAGACTGCCATCAGAGTGCACTGTTATATTTGCCTTTTTTTCACCTCCATATGTAGTGGTACAGGGACTGATTTATGTCACTTCTTCCAGAAAAGAGCCCCTTCTTCATTAGTTTTTCTGGGGAGGCCACTTGTGTAGAGAGCAAGAGAAATGTGAGTCCCTGAATGACAGATTATTTGTCATTCATGCCTTTAGAAGGCAGAAAGCATTGCTGTTCCCTGTCTGTGTTCCCTGTGGCTATTTTTCCTGGTGGTTTTTTTGGTTTTGGTTTTTTTTTTATTTAAGATGGCTTCATGGCATATACCTTGATAAATTCTAGACAAAAATTTTCTGTTTGTCATCAACTATCTGACCTGCATACATAAATAAATAAATAAAATCCATCTCAGTGCTTTGGTTACATAGGCAGTGCTGCCCTGAGGTGTTCCAGTCTCCAGAGTACCAACCTTTTGGCATCCTTTTATGCACCCCTTACTTGTGGCTGCAAGTCAGAGCTATCTTTTGAACAGAACAAGGCATAATGTGTGTGGGACTCGGGCATGAACCACTTCAAAAGCCAGCATGTCTGGATACAGAGTTATATGAAGCAAAACTGAAATACCTCTTGTTACCCTGCTGAGA
Organism: Catharus ustulatus; assembly: GCF_009819885.2. Classification (NCBI taxonomy): domain Eukaryota; kingdom Metazoa; phylum Chordata; class Aves; order Passeriformes; family Turdidae; genus Catharus; species Catharus ustulatus. The sequence goes on from NC_046223.1 coordinate 11,498,511, forward strand.
GATGGAAGACAGCAAGTGGCCTACTCTTGCTGCTTAGTCCTTGAGTATCTGTACTTACATGTTGAAGCAGCTGTTAGTTTTGGTAGAAACCTTCCCCATCAAATAACTGCTGGCTGAAGAAGATAGATTTAAAATAAATATGCTGTGCATAAAACACAGGCATTTGTATGTCTAAACATCTGTCGTGTGCAGGAGGAGAAGTGATTTGTGAAGGAGTCCAGGGTTACATGTAAGAGCAGGAAAAGGGAGGGGGGTTAGATCCAAACTAGTCTGGAGCACTTTGCCAAGTTTGCTAAAAATGCACCATCCAGCTAGAGCTTCTCAGGAATAAAGTTGTTTCTGAGGCCGGTTGCATAACTTTGTTCTAAAATGAATTTAATTCATCGCTCTTCTGGTTTTGTTTGCACCTTTCCTCTGTATTTGGATACACAGAGCAATGTTAGCCCAAGTTGCTGCTCAGTGGTGTCCTGAGTTCTCTTCTGTTGTGCTGTCAGTCCTTGGGCTGGCCCAGAAGATTGCCATCTTCACTAATGGCATAAACCATTAACAGCAGAGCTGTAATAAGTGCTGGCCTCAGAACAGTAAACAAGTCATACAAGATTTTGTAAAAAGCACTGCCTTAAGAACCTGGAGCCTAAAGTGGTAATAGAATGAAGGCTAGATAGATTAAGGCTGTGGAGAGTGCAGAGTAACTATTTTAGGCCTTGCACTTGCATCAGAAGAAAAGTGCTGTGTTTTATCTGTCACATGCTTGCGATGCTGAAGTCTCACAGGAGCTGGATAAATTTTAACTCAGTAAATTGTTAATTGCATTTGTTGTATCAATAATGACGATGTCATGTTTACTCTTAGATCATTAATAGCAATTAGAATGCAGAATTAAAAAAAAAGGATGTGCCGTTATGACTTTCTTTGTTACAAGAGGCTGACAGGACCTTGACAGCAGCTTAGAAGATCCCATCTGTATAAAATTATTTTGGTGATTAACTGACTGCATGTGACAGGTCCTGCAAGGCTCTTTCCTTCTGTGTGCAAAAATACTGTTTGCTCCATAAGCTGATGCTCAGCCAACTGGTTCTGTCATTTGTAGGATCAGCGATGACATGAAACTGACTGACCTGGAGCTGGTCAGGCTGGCAAACAATATCCAAGAGTTACTTTATAATGCCTCTGATGTCTGCCACGATCGTTCAGTCAAGTTCCTCATGGCAAGAGCAAAGGTGAGGTGCTTGGGTCAGACTGCTGTGGTGCCTCATGCTTGGTGAGCATTTGCTTCCAGGTTACTGCTTTAATGAGGGTTCTGAAGCAGCATCCATGATGGGAATACAGGAACTGTTCCTGCCGCCACAGGCTTTGCATGGTCATGCTCAGAGCACACCAGTGTTAACATAAATCATTGCAAGGCAGCATTGGTTTCTTCTACCTATTTCTCTTTTTGATATTCCAATTTGCTGTCTTGGATGCTTCATGCAGAGAATTCATGTCTGTGGCAAGGTAGTTGCTTGCACTGCAGTTTGCCCTGTCTGTCACATACAGGGTTAAATAATGTGCCTCTTCAAACTGTAATAGCCCTCAGACATGCTGACTAGTTATTTCCGCATGTCTCTGAATTTTTGTGGTGTTATGTCGCCTTACAATGGTTTTCTTTGCATGCAGGATGGCTTCCTAGAGAAGCTGAATTCAAACGAGTTCGTTACTCTTTCTCGCTTGATGGAAGGCTTTATCTTGGATACTGAGCAGATCTGTGGCAGGAAAAGCATGTCCTTGAGAGGAGCTCTTCAGAGTCAAGCCAATAGATTTGTGAATAGGTTTCATGAAGAGAGGAAGACAAAACTAAGGTACCTCTGGGTAGACAATCTTTGTGTTCTTCCATTAATAATTTTATGTGTTGTATGCCAGCTGAACACAATCTTTTGTTGCCTACAGCATCAGTAAACTAGTTATACTTAAAAGCAGGGAGCGAAAAAATGGTATTAAATCCCAGTTATTTCCACTTGATTTGGACTTTAACTGTTTTCTTAACTTGTTTTTTTCAAACTGAATTGTTCTACAGTTACTTAAATAAGTACAGTAATGGCTATAGAGAATAGACAAAACTAACACTTAAGGGCAGGATTGCTCTGTTTCAGAGGTTTAAGAGTAATTCACTTTCAACTACTTTCTTAAAAAAACCCAAACCGCTCAGAGGAGCAGCCTGACCAGTAACATCCATCAAGTCTGTTTGCTCTCATCCATCAAAAGCTGTTAAAATTCCAGTATTTATACATTACTTCATTGGCAGTGATCTCATAAAGACCTTTATTGCCTGGTGTAGTTTTTGGTCCCCTATGAAAGGTTGAATAAACAAATTGTGAGATCTCCAGACCAGCCTAGTGTTGTTCTGTTTTGCTGCTGACAATTGTTGGGCACCTCCTTCTCATGAAGATGACTGACATAACATTTTGGGCCAGTGTTTGTTTTTTTTTTAAATTGTTTGTCAGCATTACAGGCAAGAGAAGTGTCAAGACAAGGTATTTCTTTCTCAGCCTCCTCTCTTTTCTGTTTATAACCAGCTTGCTTTTGGACAATGAGCGCTGGAAGCAAGCTGAAGTTCCTGCTGAGTTCCAGGACCTTGTTGATTCGGTGTCAGACGGCAGAATTTCTCTTCCTGAAAAAAAACCAACAGGTGTGTGTCTTGCAGTCTTGGTGTGAAATGAATTTATTATCTGTGAATTCTGCTGTTGAATATTGATGAACATATTCTGATGACATGCTGGATCTGTGTTTGCTTGCTGTCCTTTGTGGGGATGAGACGAAAATTGATAGCTGTTCTCTTTTCTTTTTCTTCATTTTTTTTCTGTTACTGGTTTTGAAATGCTTTGTGCTGAAAGATTATCTGTTTGTTTTTGAAAACGCCCAGAAGTGTTAGCACAGTGAGAGAGCTACCTTTTTATACAAATATTCCCAATGTAGAAGCTTGCAATCTGTGCACAAATTCAGCCTTTTCCCACAAGGTACTGCTGAGGAATTGCAAGGGATTGAGGGACACGTGCATGTGCTCAGCCCTCCTTGTGTGAAACAAAGCCTACTCCTTCCCACTCCTTCCTCTGCCAGTTCAAATAAAAGGCAGCATGCCATGTGGCTGCTCATGGAAGGGAAAACTCATGTTTATTCAATTATTTACCTTGCCACAGAAACCTCATTTGACCTCAGAAGTCATTTTTTCCTCCTTCCCCATGTGCACTGTGGGAATGCTTAATGTGTTCTTACCTCATGGGGATACTCATCCTATATTGCAGTGATGGTGGGGGGAAGTGAATACCCAGAAGAGGAAGAAAACATGCAGAGAGGGGGAGAAAAATGGCAAGAGATTAGAAGGAAGAAAATACAGTGATGTCATGGTAGAGAAACCCTGACCTACCAGAAGGAACATGGCTGATAACAGAGAGTGAACTAAAGCAATAATCGCTCCAGTTATGGAATATGACACCAAAATGTGTTCATCAACCATTGCTCATAAAATAACCTCCTTCGAGCACATGATTTAGCATGAAAAACTGCATCAGTAAGAGCTTCTGTAATGAAGCCTAAAGAAAAAGTAATTTGAAACTAAAATATTAATATACACAGCAAATCACTTGAGAATGTATAGTAGAAAACCTAGTGGCTTTTTCTGCCTTTCTTCTATTTGTAACCTGTTGTATTTGGAGTTTTAAAGTCCATAATGACTGTGGGACTATGAGATTTTTTGATCTTAAATCACAGCAGATAATGAAGTAACTTTATGGGTTGTAAAAATTTTGATGGGTGATCAGCTATTTACTAAATCCTGTAAAAGAGAGAAGTGCTTGCTACAGAGACTGTGGGTTTTCTCAAACCTTAGCAAGTGAGCACTGCATTTTTATAAACAGTATTTTTTGCACTTGTTTTTAGTCCAACTCACTCCTTTTCCTGTCTTACTAAAATATCTAGCTACTGAAGAAAGAAAGCCAGCTGAATTCCTAATTGTTGAAGGACAAAAGTATGCAACAGTTGGGTAAGATGCACTCTTTTCTCTTAGCAGTGGGTTAGTTGGCAAGAACTTTTGAGTAGAACTGTGATGAATGCTAACCACTTTAGCAATCTTACTTAAAATAAAAATCCCTCTCCTTTCACAGTCTAGTTTCTCTTTGGTTCCCAACAGTTATAAAACACTACAAGCTCTTTGCTACATTAAAATGTCATTTTTTCCCTGAATGGCTAGGTTTCAATTTATAATTTTATTTGAATGTTTTTTTCCAATTATTTCATGAAATCACACACCTGAAAATACAGGTTTGTCTTCTGAGCACACTGCTATTTCTTGCAATCTCGGTCATCTCTAGCAAAAATTGTAGACTCAGAATAGTTTGGGATGAAGGAGACTTTTAAAGATCATTTTGTCCACCCTGTCTGCAGTGAGCAGGGACACCTTGCACTAGGCTAGGTTGCTCAGAGCCTTGACCAGCTTGCCCTTGAATGTTTCTAGGGCTGGGGCATCCACTACCTCTCTGGGCAGCCTGTACCAGTGTTCCACCATTCTCATTTTAAAAAATTTCTTCCTTATGTCTAGGGTGAATGCACCCTCCTTTAATTTAAAACTGTTTGTTGTTCCTTATCCTGTCACCAGCAAACTAGAAAGTTTGTCCCTATCTTTCCTATAAGGCCCTTTAAGTACTGAAAGGCTGCAGTAAGGTCTCCCCAGAGCCCTCTTTTCTCCAGGCTGGACAGCACCAAAATACCTGAGTCCACTACTGAATAGTTGCTTATCTTACTCAGAATAAGCATCTCAGAAGCTGCATATGCTATTTCTTGGTATCCTGGCTGATTTGAATTGGAAAGTGGTTTCTTAAAGCTGGTTATATCAGAGACATTTTAAAATGTATGATAGTTATTTCATTCATTTAAAAGCATGCTGTTTCCAGAGACTGTGAGGCTTAAGCATTAATTATGCATGAGAGTGTTTTTGGAGAGGGAGTAAAGCCTGGAAGATCTCACTCCCCAGAGTTCTAACATCAATTTGCACCAAACTTAAAAGGTGTGATGTACAGGATGTCTTGGACCAGCTGTCATTTTATGAGTTGCTTCATGATGATGTGTCATTATTCAGTTGGAAACAGAATCTGATGGCTGAGATCTTCTGTGCTAGGCAGATGATATCACTGCTGGAGAGCATTTCAGGTCAAGTAGGAGCATTGCTCTAAAGGATAAAATTTGCTTAATATATGATGTGTTTGATAATATACCTCTGCTCACTTGAAACTTGATATATTTAGCTCTGTGAGGCAATTGAGAGCTTCACAGTGCAAATATTTGTTTCATTTCTACACACTTCTACATCCAGTTTCATTGCATCTAATCAAATAAAATGCATTCATCACAAATGCCTCGTGTTCACAGAACATTCTCCAGGTGTTTATTTTCCATTCACTTGTCATCATCTTTCTGCACTCTACTGCCTAGAGGAAGAAAGAGATATAACTTTCTGAAATGTTAAAATATCTATTCTGAACATTTGATCTTGCATCAGTTTTCCTGCCTTCTGTGTGTTTGAATTCAAAGGACATGCTTGCCCTATGGGCAGCCTTCTTAATTCCATTCAGGAGCTCCCAAATTCTCCAGTGCCTGCTGACTTCAGGAGAAATTACAGGTGTTGAACATCTTTGAATATTTGGTGCTGTTTCTTCACAGCTGCCATCTCTGTTTCTGGCTCCTTAGCATTTATTACATATTTTTCAGAGATTTTCTTTCCTATGAAATACTTCCACACACCACCCTGTGGAATGGGTATTGGTTGTAACTATATCTATGTAAATCTCCTTTTATGTTTCACTTCTGCTTCCACATCAGTTAGTGGATTTATTCAATGCTATAATAATCTCTATAGAAAGTGTTAGGTAGCTTTCTATCAACATGACTAGCCTGTGTTTGATTTTGCAGCATCTTTTGTGCACTGAGATTACATACTTGGTTTTTTCTTCTTTTTCAGGACAGTATTGCTGCTAATAAGAATAATCCTGGAGTACTGCCAGTGTGTGGATAACATTCCTTCCATCACCACTGACATGCTGACCCGCCTGTCAGATTTACTGAAGGTATGGCTCCAAATGGGCTCCAGTGCCAAGCAGGGGCAGGCAGGGTGCAGAGAACATGTCTTACTCTCAGTAATACTCATATGTGTCTGTGATTTCATATAAATCACAAAAATTATCTAGGATCATTTTGTTTGCTACTGTGATATAAGGAAACCTTTCAAGCCAAAGGCATTAAAGATGCAATTTGTTGTGGGAATTAACTCTGGCTGTTCACATGGAATATTGGAAATCCCATCTAGTAGTATTTGACGTAGCTCCCTGTCCTTCAGGTTGGGTGTAGGATTAATGCTGCTGAAGGAAAAGCAATTTGATCCCAGATGCCGCAGAAGTATCTATCTGTATTGAGGAAGGAAATAAGTTTCTTGTTTTTTACAAATCAGTAGAGGTATAGTCAGTAAAAGCATGAGAAATAGTATGGGATGAAGGTTCTGTTGTAAAATGTAAAGGTGATGAAACACCAGAACCTGTTGGTCATTTATTTCTCACTAGAGAAGAGGAAAGGTGGTAAAGCCCAGACACTGCAAGGTAATATAAGTAATCAATAATAAAAGGAGCACCTTAACGCACCTTAAAACCTTATATATATATATATGTATGTGTGTGTATATATATATATACACACACATATATACACATATATATGTATCTGTATAGGCTCCAAAGCCTAGCAGTTAATTTATGTCAAGGTTTTCACTTTTATCTTTGCCCACAAAAGTCATATCAGGTATATAAGTTCTGACAATGAGCATAATCAATGAAAGATAAACAGATTCAATCTCCAAAACAATATTTTACATAAAGTGGGGGGCAGGGGAGAGGAAACAAACTCTAGGAGAAGGACCTTTAAATATTTGTCCTGTTGGTAGTTCATATTTTAATAATCAGATGCAGGAAGATTGCTCCTTGCGGTTGTCAGATTAATGCACAAATTTTCCCTTTTAAAAGCACTATCCAAGGCAAGTCAGTCTGTCTGAGCCTGCCCCTATTCAAGTCTCCTCCAGCTGCTGCTTCCCTCAGGAATTGCAGCACCTTTTCACAGGTAGAATAACAGTGGATGCATCAAACTTGCCCAGATTTGCATATCTGTGTTACTTCCCTCTCCTTATCTTACCTCATTCTGGCTCTGTCATTTGTGGTTTAGTACTTGGTATTCAAACATCAAGTGCAGTTTAATTACTGTATTTTTTATCTGTCAGGTACCATCAATTGGAGAGATGTCAAGAACAGCTAGGAAAAAAAAAAAGCTCATTTATTACACTTTGAACAAAATAGAGCCACTCCAGGTGTCCTGGCACTGTACTTTTTGTTTGACAGCTGTCAGAGCCAGCAAACTTTGAGAGTAGCAAGAGCTAGACTTGATTGTGATACAAAGTGGAAAGCATTCCCAGGTAATGAAGTTACAGGCAGTTCTGAGTTGTGGCTGCAGCCTGAGTGAAATGACATCTGCTTGTGGGAAAAATAATGGAATCTTTTAAATTGGAAAAGACCTCTAAGATCAATCGTCCAGTCATTTACCCAACACTACTAAGGCCACCACTAAACCACGTCCCCAGGGCTACATCTACACACCTTTTAAATACCTCCAGGGATGGTTACTCCACCACTCTCCTGGGCAGCCTGTTCCAATGTTTGACAGTCCTTTCAGTGAAGAGATTAGCCCTAATATCCAAACCCTGGTGCAACTTGAGGCCATTTCCTCTTGTCCTGTTGCTTGTGGAGGAAGAGACTGACCCCTACCTGGCTACACCCTCCCATCAGGGAGTTGTAGAGAGCAAAAAGGTCCCCCCTAAGCCTCCAGTCTTTTCTCCATACTAAGCACCCCTGTCTCCCTCAGCTGCTCCTCATCAGACTTGTGCTCCAGACCCTTCTCTGGGCACACTCCAGCACCTCAGTGTTGTGAGGAGCCCATACTGAGCACACGTGGCTGTAATTATGAGGGTTGTTCAGTTGGTGCAGACAAGAGAAGGCTCTTGGCCTTCCTGCTGGGTGCAGGAATGCTTTCCTCCCAGCAGGCACAAGGAGGAGGTGTTGCTCTGTTCCAGGCATTCTGTTCCCTTGCTGCTCTGTCTGCGTCAGGACTTCATCTGGGAACAGTCATTACCACAAAAGGCAGGGGACAGTAAGTGTGCCCAACACCCTTTACAGACCAAGTTTTTGATGGTTTGCCTCACAGTTATTACTAACCTGAGCTAAATACCTCAGAGGAGCTTAGGCTGTGTGGGATACAGCTGCCTTTGGCTCAGTGATTCTATTTTAAAGTCCACACAGAGGCTTTAGAAAAGTTTTTGCTTTTCTGGAGAAGGTGTTTCAGATGTTTCAGTGAAGTTTCAGCCACTGCCCTCTGTCTGAGAGCAGTGTAGGTTATGCCTCTCTCAGATCAGGGGCCATATGTAGCTCTGGTTCAGAGGTCCGGGTTGCTTTTCTGGCCCTGGATGCATCATTCTGGGAGCCCCGAGTAGGAGGAGGCGTGGTTCATGGTGACTCTGTGGGCCTGCATTTTGTGACTGACACCAGGCAACAGACAGAAAATTATTTCCCCTTTTTACACAAGGAGTGTTGAAATTTTGGGTTTGTTCTTCCATTATCATGAAGAAAGACCTGTGAAACGGAATAATGCCCCTCTGTTGCAGACACAAGCTGCAGGGCAGCCTTGTCACAATTTCTGCTGCATTTTCAGGTGTATGAAAAAGGGTCAGGTCTCTCTTAAGTTTTGCCTCTCAATATCAGCAGACAGTTCTGTTCAAATATGAGCCTTGGGACTTCTACTCTGCATTCAGTGCAGGAGTTGGGGACAACAGCAGTGGCTTTTCTGCTGCATCACCCAGACCCAGTCTGGAACATCTGGTGTCTCAAGCTGGATGAGGAAGCAGAATTCCAGTGTAAGACAGAACATGCTGATAGCAACTGTCTTACTATCCAGAGGCTTTGTTGGCCTATGGTGCTTTTAATGATAACTTCTTTTTCCTGGAAGTAAGTTAAAGAGATCTAAGCATGAGCTGTCCACACTACCTGGAATTCTTACAGGATCGGCTTTTCATCTTCTGTGCGTGATTTCTTTAATCCAGTTTTTCATAATGTTACAAACATAGATTCTGTCACCTCAGCAGGAGGGAGTTTCAGTGCTTTCAAGTTTCCTTTAGCACCAGCAGTAGAGAAGGTCAAGAGCCTGAGCAGAAACCTTTTGTCTTGATGTTTTCCACTCTGATATTATGTGGCTTCTCTGCTGAGGAAAACTAGTGAAACTCTGGAACTGGCCTTCATAATAAATTTATTTAATCTTGCAAAATTCTGTTGATGGTGTTTCTAAACTGTGGGTTTATGCAATTGGTAAAGAGTCAACATCCGTTTTCACTGTCCTTTTTCTCACAGTATTTCAACTCTAGAAGTTGCCAATTAGTGCTTGGAGCCGGTGCATTACAAGTTGTTGGCTTGAAAACAATCACTACGAAAAACCTAGGTATGGATTTCTGTATTTAAAATGTAAAAGCTTGTTCCCCTGCCTATTAAAAAAAGTACAGAAAAACCCTAAATATCTATGATAAGCTGTGTTTGAGTTGTGGGGCTGTCTGTGGACACAGAGGGTGATAAGACCTTGCCAGTTACCTGCCTGAAATGTAGTTTTAAACTTTCTCCTGAAATTAAGAGCCTTTGGTTGATGGGTTGGAGCAGGTGTTTAAACTAGAGTTCCATGTTTCAGGGTGAGAAAGTGGTTACCAGTCTGCATTTCCCTTTTCAAAAGGGAGCAGACTGATGAGAATGGGTTGAGAGGCTGTAGGCCACAGCTGGATCAGATTTCTGCTGCAGTATTCAGCCAGTGTGGGGACCACACTGGCACTGGTGTATATCCTGCTGCTGGCTCAAGTCCTGTTGGAATTGGTTTGTTTGGGATCCTGTTGACACTGCAGCAGGAGCAGGTTTAGGGCAGGTCAGTGCTGGCAGGGCAGGGTGTTATGTATACCACTGCAGCAGAAACACTGCTGCCTTGGGAATATGGTTGCTGAGGCTAAGTAGCTGATGAGTCAGGTCTTTAGGTATCTCTCCAGTGTCTGTGTGTGCTCAGGGCTCAAAATGTCAAGTAAACACTTAAAGCCTCTTGTAAAATCAGTCCCTTATCCCATCTTACCAAAACTGGGTGTGAGCAGCCAGGTACCAGTCTGGCATCTTCACGGGGTGGGGGTTCCCAGGGAAACAAACGTGTCCCTCCATGCTTTTAGAACAGACAAAATCCCACTGTGTGAAATGGTGTCAGATCTGTTACATATGTCAAAGGAGACATTGCACTTCCTGTGTAATAACTATGTTATTTCTCTTCCTGGATTCACAGCCCTTTCTTCACGTTGCCTCCAGCTCATTGTACACTACATTCCCATTATCAGGGCTCATTTTGAAGCTCGGCTGCAGCCAAAGCAGTTCAGCATGCTCAGGCATTTTGACCACATCACAAAGGTAATTCTTCTGACATTTCCTGAAATGCAAGGTTCTGCTTTTCAACTGTACTCTGAAGAACATGAATGCCACTAGAAAATGAAACCTGCTTTCTTTCCTTACAGGATTATCACGACCACATAGCTGAAATTTCAACAAAGCTCGTTGCCATAATGGATAGCTTATTTGACAAACTATTATCCAAGGTAATGATTTATGGAAATAATTATACACTCTCTAAATTGCAACTGAATGTCTCATTGTATACAGTCTAGATGTTCCAAATGGAGTCTTAAACTTTCCTAACCAGGACTTGTTTGAACTTCTTTTAACTATATAGAGGGAAAACTCTGTGCTGTTCTCATGAAAGTGTCTTGTGTTCACATTTCCCACCTGGGTGTCAGTCACCTTCACTCGCTCAGAAAAATTAAATGTTTCATTGACTGCTTCAGCAGGAACAGCAGTGCTATGGCTGGCACGATGCTCCAGTGCTCAGGAACTGAAGTGCTCTCCTTCCACTGACAGCTCTTGTCTGCAGCCAGGCTCAGCCAGTCCCATTTCCTGCTCTTTCCAACGGCAAGGGCGGCATTTCCAGCAGCTGAGGAAACAGTAGGAAAGTGCTGAGGAGGAAAAGTTTTGGAGGGGAAGGACCAGCCCATCTGTTGGGCTGTAGGCCTGGGGGAACTGGAGGTCTGTGCTCAGCAGTTCCTGCACTGGAGCAGCATTAGTACTCCTGGTGTCTTTTGGTGTTTGAACAGTGCTGGAGTGTGGTCCTGGGCTGGATCTACTGACTCACCTCAGGGTAGAACATACTGCAACATCTCTTTGGCCCACAGCTACATAAAGTATTGTGACCTTTTAAAGCTTAGTGTTGTGGTTTGGATCTTAGGGTTTTAGGGGGAAAAATAAGCTGTTTCATGACATTAAAAAATTAATTTTTTCATGTGGCAGATTTGATTGATTGGCTTGGGCCAACATCTTCCTTCAAGGAGCTCATGAGAAGCACAGTAACAGGCTGGGGAGAGAGTGATGAGAGCTGTAGTGGGGCAGTTGTGACAGGCAGCATTTCTGTCTTCCTTGCTGTCTCTGTTATTTTATTGTTACTTTATGTTGTGCTTTTTCATTTCATCTGTTTCTTTACTCTGTCAAGTAGTGCTGCCTAAACTTAAGGTGAAAAAAAAAAAGTGAAAGCATTTATATTGGAATTTCCCACTCCTGTTGTGTTTATTAAAAAAAAAAATTATTTATGCTCTTCTCTAAAGACCAAAATGGTCTTCTGGTTTTTAGGGGTTTTATCCCACATGAAAGTAGCTGTTATGTGAAGTAACATGGTTATTTGGCCACTGTAGCTCTTGAGAATAAAAGACAAATGCAAGAATTTACATTATTGATGCTAAACAAGTGTAGCCCACAACAAAGCAGGAATACAATTTATGTTCTTGATGGCAGTTAGTGAGAACTCATCCCTTACTATCCCTCCATCTTCACAGCCCATCGTCCCTTGGGAGCTGGTACAGGATGTAAACTGGGGCTATTCCTGTCCTCCAGAGTTCTTGAAGGCTGAGTGACAGTGCTTGGCCCATGTCAATGCAGCCCACAGAGTCCAGAATAAAAGGATGGTTGATTTGCTTCCATTCCTAGCACATGCCATCATTTGGCTCATCTTGTTCCTAAAAAATGAAATCTTGGCACTGAAGGCTGTGAAGAGCATAAACCCAAGACATTTCTAAATAGGCATGTCAGTACAACCATGCCAGTGTGTTCCTGGATTCAGGTGTTTTTCTGAGTCCAGCTATTTCAGTGTCCTGTGGATGAAGTGGTCACCTGCTCTGAGATGCGTAAATCCACACAAGTGAGTTCCATAGCAGTGCATGCCCGGCACACTTCAAACCCAGAAATTCCTGCTTTGTAGAAGATGAACACCTGGTGCAGTGGACAGGACGTTGACCTGGCACTGGGTAATATGAGCAAGTTACTTCTGCATCTCCAGGCTGTGCTTCCTCTGGGAGCTCTATTGCCTGGGAACTGTCCTTACCCAGTGCCACTGAGACAAGGCAGTTCACAGCAGCATGGACACCTCCCAACAGCTATCTTTGGCAGGGAAATGCAATGAGAGTGGAGTGATTGAACAGTGGAAATAATAAAATCAGCAAACAGGAAAGGCTTGTTCATTACCATGAATGGAAAAAATCCAGCACAAGTTCTGAGCTTCTCTTGGAACTTGCTGTCTTGTGACTGTTTGGACGGAAGAGCAGTGAGGTTCTTTCTGATCCCTTGTGGTATTAAAGCTGTTGACCTCAGCTGCAGATAAAAATGGCCAGAAGATCTTGGGGTTCTTCCTGGGGCTGCTTTTCCCCAATGATGAAGGATTGGGTGTGGCAGTAATCACGCAAGAGCCACTGCTGTAGCCTCCCAGTTCCCTCTGGCTTAACAACGTGCTGGGAAATTGGAAACAATTTCTTACTTAACTTCTTGTCTTGAGGCACAATCGATCCCTCAAGTTGGGTGGTTGTTCCCTGGAACAGAAAGCATTATTTTTCTGCTACTTCTCCTGTCAGAATTAGGTCATTGGTTTGGATTTTCTGTAAGGACTCTGAAAACTCCCCATCTCTTTTTTCTCTTTTGTTCAGACAAGCTTTGTTCTCTTTTGCAATTCAGGCCTGCATAAAAGCAGGCATCTTTTCCAATCCATTTGTAAATGATGTAGTTACAACGATTTGTTTCTTTCCTGAGTTGTACAAGGCTCCATGGGCAAGTGTCACTCTCCCAAAGGTGACCTGCCAGTGTGTCACCCAGGCCTGTGATGGCACAGCCTCTCCACCTGGAACTGCAGAGCTGGCTTCACTGTTTCTGGGACAGGTTTTCAGTGTTTCTGAAATCCTGTTTAGATCTTCCCTATCCAGAGTGGGGACATAAAAATTGTGTTCCCTTTGTAGCAAATCTCTTGCCATCTGGTGTTTTCCAGTACCTTGTTTCTTGGATTTCAGGCACCAGGATAAGGGACTTCGTTTTCACTTTGCTTTCCAATGTATTTCTGCGTTGTTCTTGTGGGGGTTTTTTTGTATTGTGATGTGGTTGGGGGTTTATTAACGGTAAATAGATGTGATTTCAGGAGTTTCTATTTTTTTTATGGTTTCCTTTCCTTGATTCTTCAGAAATTTGGATTTGCATGATCCTAAACAAACAGTTTTCTTTTGGGTAGTACTCAAGGGGCAGATTTCCCAGAGGCAGAGGTGCTTGTCTGTCATTGGCTCATACCAGTCTGAAGGAGAGGGCCAGCTCATAGCCACGAGACCTGCATCTGCAATTCCTGTCTGGATCAGATCATGCCCAGCCACCCTTTTAATTTGTGGTGTGCTAAATGGATCTTGATTCCTGATGTTATTAGGAATGCAGAGCCCCAGGTGGCTGTTGGGAGCTCTCCTACATAAACCATTTTAAAGTGGCAGAAAAGAGTTAACTGTTTGTGTATTTATTTCCAGTATGAAGTGAAAGCCCCTGTTCCTTCAGCATGCTTCAGGAATATCTGCAAGCAAATGGCAAAGATGCATGAAGCTATATATGATCTCCTTCCTGAGGAGCAAACTCAGGTGAATGTTATTTTTGAGCTTCATCTCACAGCTCGCCTGCAAATGCACATGGACTTGGGAACAAGAGAGACTTTATCTGGGGAGAGGGGAATTCTTTTTTGAGTCCTGGTGAAACCCACACGTTAAAGAGCTTGGCAGAAGTCACATGGACAGCTTGGGCTGAGCTGAAGGAAGTATTCCAGTGTGTAGGGAGAATGATGAGACACACAAAAAGGATGGATTTCAGGATTATGAGCTGCTTTTTAATGTCTAGAGATGGCAATCCAGGAATTAGTGCTGAAATGCCATGCAAATGGCAACACTTCGGGGCTTGAGTGCAGCCCTCTGAGAGGATTATTCTGCAACACTGCTCAGAATCAGTGGCTTCCAAAAGTCCCTAAATTGTACCAGATGTGTTTTTGCAGGATTTTGCTGCAGTCATTGCTACTGCAGAGTTGCAGATCTTAAGGACAGGAGGGACCAATCCAGTCATTGAATACAAGTTGTCATTTCTCTTTCACGTTAGATTAAATTCTCCTTTCTAGCACAGAAAAGAGATTTGTTATCTTCTAGGCTTAATACAAGTTGCTAGATATTTCAAACAGAGAAGTTCATGTTACAAAGTGCCACATATCATGAGTAGGTAAGGGTGCCCTCTATGTTATAGCTGCATGCGGCCAGAAAGGTGAGGCCGAAGCACTGGCAGAAGGAAGAGTCACATGAGTTGCAAAAACAAAACCAAAAGTCAGTGATTGAGGGTGTTGGCAGTGTGTTTCCCCTCTGGAGGCGGTGAGCATGGGCACAGTTCGTTACTCTGCTGCTGTGGTTTCTTCCAGATGTTGTTTTTACGAATTAACGCAAGCTACAAACTCCACCTGAAGAGGCAACTGGCACACCTCAATGTGGTCAATGATGGAGGACCTCTGAATGGGTGAGTTGGGGCTCTTCTCTGCTTTCACTGTTTAAATAAGCAGGCATTGTCTTCTGCAAGGAAGTCATGATTGCAGAATCACAGCTCCATGTTTTAGTATGTCCCATTTGGAGCTTCCTTACAGTAAAGGACATGACTTGTGCCATTCCACAATAACTAGGAGTGCAGTCCACTTGGTAACAGACTGGGGGCTGGACATTTTCCAGCTGGAAACTTGCTTGTAGGTGTCATCAGCTCACGGATTACTTTCTCTCCCTTTGTGTGACAGCAGCAGCCACAGTTTAATTAGCAGGAATTGTGTGATTCCTGAAGCAGTTTAGAAACATGGATAGTGACTCATGATGCTGGCAGAGTAGAAATAGGAGAAAGCAGAATTTCATCTCTGTAGTGGGCAGCTCTGCAGGAATGGTTTTTAGAGCAGAAGTAGATTTGAAACAGAGATTATGCTCACAGAGCTTTTCCCCTTCCCTGACACAGCCCCCTCCATCCCCAAACAGGTCAGCAGTACCTGTCCTGAGAGAGGGGGCCTGCCTGTGCCTGCTGTCCTCACCTCCCAGGAAAAGCCTCTTGCAGGCTGAATTCTGTTGTCAGTTGGATTGTCCCCTGAAACAGTGGAGTTTTTAGTTGTTTCTGATGATCTGGGGGCAGTGATGTATTTGCAGTGTAGCAAGGTTGAATGAAACTCATGGGCCTACCCACATGCAAGAAAAGATTGTCTTAGGTTGCAGAAGTCAGAGAAGAAAGTTGAAGTTGATGTTTTAAATGTCACTGGAATGAAAGTTCTCTTCCTTTCCTGTTTGTTGCTGCTTCTCTTGCTTATGTGCATTCCTCCTTGTACTTTGTGAGAGTTTATCTGAACTGGTTCTCTGTGCTCATGGTGTGTTCACAAGGTGACGTTCCATTGCCTTTGCTACTTACAAAGGTGTTTGTAACCAATCCCATGGAGTATCCACTGCAGCCCCAGCTGAAGTGAGAGCCCCAGATGTGCTCAGGGTAGCTCTCACTGGGATTTCCAATCCCAAACATGGTGCTGTGCTATTTTCATCCTGTGCTGTTGGTTTTGTTCTGTCCCTGTGGCTGCGTAGCCTGGATCCCTTTTGGATAGGAGGGTTGGGGGAGGTGTCTCCCAGCAGTCAGGAGGTCTCAGCTGGCCCAGGACTATCTGAGGGCAGCAATTTTGTACTGCTGCATCTCTTAGGGAGCTGGGGCTGTTTGAGAAGGGGAACATCAAACCCTGGATGATGCTGCTGGTCCAGCAGGCTTCACTGAACAGGTTTTTAACATGGTTGTCTGATCCTCATTCTGTTTAAACTGCTTGTTTCTGCAAAAATAGTAAAATTCCAGGCCTGTGGCTCTTGTTTAACTTTTTTACTATGTAAATGCAGCTTCTGTTCCTACATCTTGCTAGCAAGAAGTATCATGATCCCTGACATGTCTCAACAGTATCTGAGGGATTTTAATTCTGTATAAACTGTTACAAACAATACAGCTGTTGTGCTGTTCAGTTGCTTTTTACATTAATCTTAGAATCACAGAATCATTACTCTCTAGAATACAGAAGTTAATGTTGCAATAATTAACATTCTTAGTTGGAATGGAATCGGGGGTTTAAGTCTAGATAAGCCTGGGATTACAGCAAGAGAATAGAAGTTTTAAATGCCTAATTCCTGCTGAGTTTTCTGAACTCATAGTTTGATCTCCCTTCCCTAGAACTAGTTTTACACCCAGCAGTAATCCTGTTATGGATGATCACTGCTGTAAAATAAACCACATCCATAGCATTGAGTTTTGAACTCATACTTAAAATATCTAATCCAGGCACAGGCTTTGAAGATGTATTGTAGCAATTGTGTGCCAAAATCCTCGACAAACCCCCTGTCTGCTTGTCCAGGCACTCCAGGTGATGTGATGGGGTTACACTGTAATCTTGTTGTGTGTTTCACTGCAGGCTGGTTACTTCAGATGTGGCTTTTTACACTGGAAACCTTCAAGCTCTGAAAGGCCTTAACAACTTAGATCTAAACATGGCTGAAATCTGGGAGCAGAAGAGGTGATAATCCATTGGGAGCAATCACTTGGCTCTGACAACAGACTGACTTTCTTCTAAGCAGCGTGACATCGGTGAGGCGAATACTTGAGCCCAGAGCCCCAGAAAGGGCAGGATTGAGAGTCGGGGGAAGCTTAGACTCGGAGGGAGCTGCAGGGAGAGATCCTTTCAGTCTCCTTCAGCAAGAAACAAGTGATCAGCTGTCTGTGCAATGTTTTTTCATTCTCTCTGGAAACAGACTCAGGTTTCTTTGGACCAAATCCAAAAGAACACATAGCTGTAACACAGCTGTAGTTGTCTAGAATGCTCTGTATATCTTTATATTAAAAAGATGCTTTGCATTTCTTCTAGTGCAATGAAATTCACATGGTGTCCCACCTTATTTAATGATGGTACAATATAAAATCTTGCAGTTGGAACTCTGTAGAAAAATGTTTTTCTCTATGAAACTATGCTGTTCTAAAATTTATTTTTTTACAGAACTTTATATAAATAAATGTCTTTTGATTGCTCGCATATAGGATTCAGCTTTGTTAGGGAGCAGTCCTGTTCCAGGGGATTTCTCAGGACCTAAAATCTGAAGCCAGAATTTTCTGAGCAAGGGCCAGTTCCTCAAAGCTAGTCCCTGTGGGAGAGAGGAGTGACCTGAGCCTTGTTAGCAGAGGCAGGGTAGCAGTGGGGCCCCTGGGGGAACTGGAAGGTGGAAAAAAGGCTGGTGTAAGGATGGCAAACTCCAGCTGCCCATGGTCCCTGCCAGGGCAGGAAGAGTTTTAAAGTTTTTAGGCTGCTTATAAAAGGCTGCACCATTAAGGAGAGTACAGCTGAAATCCATGTATTTTGGAGTTTGTAATACTACCTTTAACAGACTGGAGGCTGCCAGTACTCAGTACAAGTGCCTGTGTTTCTCACCTCACCCCTCTGTACCTGACCCCAGTTGAGTGCCTAACCCTGAGATGATCATGTCTGATGGAATGGTCGCTGCTGCAGTGTGTGTGTGCCTGTGGTGCCCTCAGCCAGGCATGGTGACCTGGTAGCATATCACATGTCATTGTCAGTCAAAATAAAGCTCTAAAATCACAGTTGTTTTTAAAGACCAACTTCTTTAATGATACATACCAGTGTTATACTAAGCTTATAAAATAAAATTGTCTGCATGTAAATACAAGAGAAACATTAAGAAATCAATAGTGATCAGGACAGGGATTTCAATTCCTGTACAAATTTAGAAACTCAAGAGAAGATAAATTAACATACATGGCTGTGACAATATGAACATAGGTGTAGTCAACGTGATCCATTTATTGAAAAAAGAGGGCAGATTGAAGATTTGGATATTAACAGGAGATCCAGTCTTAAATGGGATGTGAAAAAGCAAACACCACACGTGGCTACTGAGGCATTTTTCTCAAGTATTGGATTCTTTGGGCAAGTTTGGAACACGGATGATTCCCACTCTCACGATACGGAAATGGAGGTATTGACAGCCTTACCCCAGTACCTCGATATACAACTGGGATAGGACATCCCACTTGTAGTTTGGGGGGGGGGGTTGAAGAGGGCTACAGGTTGTGAGCACATGAAATACAGGGTTTTAAGAGCCTGTTTAGCAGTAGTGAAACTTGGTTTTCAACTGTGCCTTCTTAAAATGTCACAGGAGTTGCCAACCATATTGTCCCACATGTATTGCTTCACAGCTTTATTTCTGCAGTTACAAGCAATTCAAAAACTACTGCATGGTCGAGGCAAGCCTCTGAACTTCTTATCAAAGAAGATCTGTCCATCTTCCCGCAAGACAAACAGTATTGCACTTCAAGGTTATATTAACTGAGTTACAGAATCTCTTTAAGGACTGAAGCATTACTTAGCACATCCATGGCGCTTATGTGGCTGCTTAAAGATAAGCAAGAGAAATTAATTTTAAATTAATACTGCAGGGTACTGTGAAGATGACAAAGCATAGGCCCTCTGTGTACTTAGATTTCTAATGCTTAAAAGGTTCTTCCATGACAAGACTGGTCTGGCACAGCAGCCCCAGCCCTGACTGTGCCCTCTCCTGGACTCAGTGGTCCAGGATCCGCAGATTGCCAGATACGATTTTGTTCTCTAGTAGAGCTCCAGCTGGGATGTCAATCCTGTCACCATGGTTTGCAATGATGATGACTGTTCCCTGGGGTTACAGAAAAGAAACAAGGATTCACAAACTTATCTATTATGTGTTGATGTGGAAGGAGGGAGTAGGTTGTCTGGAGGAGCAGTCAGGTGTCAGCTGTACCACAGCCAGAGCCTGAATGCATTTAGTTGTATTGTTTCTGCATACAGAAACACTGGGGGGTCTTTGGGAGTCTTTTTGCCCCAGAACAAAGATTTTAAGCAAGCTTTAATTTCAGTAATGCTAGATCCTATCTGACTACAAGCAGAACTGGTAACTTAGTTGAACACAGGGTTGCTCTAAGGGCTCCTGTTGTGTCTGCTTGCTTTGAAGTGGAAAACGTTACCCTAACCCCTGGGTGGGGTCCCTGGAAGGTTCCTGTTCCAGCTAAACAGCAAATGTGGGGACAGAGAGACAGCTCAGAGCCCAGGTGATGCTGCACCACCTTCCACCCCAGTCACCCGCCAAACTGCCCCAGAGAACTGCAGGTGCTGCCAGGACTGGCAAGAGCCTAAGGAAGAATTTGAGAGACAAACTAGCTAGCTCAGCTCCACCATTTACTAATAAACTGAGAACCCCAAAGTGATGCAAAAGGGCCCAAAAAGGGGTGGCAAGGCCAGCCTGGGAAGGGATTGGGGACTGAGCCAGAGGACAGAGGTGGCAGCAGTGTTTGAACAGAGATGTGAGGGCTGTGGTGCTTTCAAGGTTCATAAATAAACCTCCCCTCAGCCTAGGCCTGCACAGAGCAGCAGCTCTGGCAGCAACATCCTGCACTCCATCACAAGTGTCACCCTTCAGCCATGGCTTCTTTGGGCCAGTTACCCAATTCCCAGCAGTGCTCCTATGGACTCTGTGTACAGGTACTGCCTCAGGATCAATTGCCAAGGAGAAGAGATTAGTCGTGTTTATTGCAGCAGCATCCTCACTGCACACTCACCTTTAATGAAACATTCTTCCCAAATGTAACATCACCTGAAACCGTGAGATGATCCAGCTCCAGCATATCTGGAATACTTTCAAACCTTCGCAGGTAATCTTGAACCTTTTGGAAAGAGGAAATATCAGAGCCAGTTTTAAAGCCATCTGTAAATTAAGACAAGCATGGGTGGGTGGAGCCTCTTGAATACTCTTCAGGAAGCTTCCCTTAACCTACACATGAATCAGTACTTTTGTTGCTACTTTGTAATTGTGATTTCTTTCGGAAACAAGTGCGAGGAGCAGTAGCGGGGCTGTCCACCAGCGCTGGGTGAGCTCTGGGGAGCACACACAGCCAGCTCACCTCCCATAGCTCAGCTGAGGGGTGCAGGAGTACCCAGCACACATGGTAAATATCTGTATTCTCACAGCCTTTACTAAAAGCAAAAGGGAAGGCCTAGGTGGGCAGAGGCAGATAAAGCAAGCCCCACTTCTCATTCAGTTACTGCTATGAACTGTATCTTTATTCAAAGACGTGAACACCACGTGTTTACCTTTGTGAAGGAGCTTCCCAGTTTGACAAGAGGCACTGTTGGGAATTCGCGCTTCTCACTCATTGTTAGAGACCCCGCGTTAAGGCTGTACAAATTGGACATCACGAGCAAGAGATCCGAGGTGGTCTTCACAGGCAGGAAACGACTACGAGGTACATTTATCCCCAGAGAGTTCTCAAAACTCTTGATAGCAGCACCAACTGCAGTCTCCAACTGGATAACATTCAAGCCTCCGTCCAGAGTCTGGAAGGGGAAACTCACATGAACACAAGGAGCAGGTCCCAGCACTCAGAACTGGAGCCCAAGGTCAGCCACAGCTCCACCCTCACCCCTCCTCTGGCTCTGGGAGGCAGCAGTGCCTGTTAACCCACCCAGACACTAAAAGTTTGTTTGGGTCAGTGTCCTCTAGACCCTTGCCAGCTGATTACCTTTGGGTTAACAATGATCTCCATGTCAATGGCGTTTTTTCTCTTGCAGCCTTTTAATTGCAGACAGAGCAATCCACAAATTGTTGGTATTGAATATTTTGAATTTTGACACAGACTTGAATTCATCCACGTGTGCTTTAGGGACCTGAGCTATCTCCACCAGCCTCAGTTTATTCTCGTACTGTGTCAGTGTGCCACCCTGCAAGGGGCAAATGAGAGGATTTAAGTCCTGGTCATGAAAAGCCAGAGAAATCCTTCCCTCAACACAGGCAGATGCACTGGTCTGTTGGCATTTGAAGTTGAACCACAGAGAAAACACATTTCTTGTTTTTAGTAACCAGCTACCAGGTTACTAATTATAGAACATGTTTAAAGTACAGTCAGGACCATCCAATGATCATATTTCAGCACTCCAAGACAGTTAATTCCTTTAATGAAGGTTGTTGAGAATATTTTGCAAATGCTGCTGTTGACAAAAATCACCCTCAGCAGTACTTTGTTAGATGATGGACCAAAAGCTAAATTAAATCTAAGCATTCTTACAGTGCATTCTTATAGTCAGAGCTTCCCTAACGAATACAGAGAAAATCCAAATCCTCATTCTCACATACAAAAGTAGGGAGCACAGTTGCAGGACAAATTACTGCAGGCTACAAATATTTGATACACATCATAAACCTCTGAGAAATGTCACTCCTGGACTTTGTACAAAGCCAGGGGTTAGGGCAGGAGCAGATGGGCAGCTGTGCCACACAGAGCTATGCAAGGCAGGGCTGGGAAGTGGCTCAGGCATTTTTCTGTGAAACAACAACTGCTGCATCCCAGCCCTCAGTGCTGCTTTCAAGTTTCCACCTTCAAGCTTCTGCCCCTGTGTATGTGACAGTTTGGAGAAGGTGCAGAGGTTGTGACCTGCACCCTGCACAAATCACTTATGCTTCCAGTCCAGCCCAGACTGTTCTTGTCTGCTGCTGCCCAGAACACAAATCAAATCTGTTCCATGAATTAAAACTTCCTAAACTTGCTGATTTTGTGCATCTCAAATTAGATGCGAGCTGATGTGTTAAATGGTGCCTAAAATAGCTATAAGGAGACTGGGTGTATGTCTGAATACATGGATTCAGAAGAGGCTGGAAATGGCCACCAACACACTCAGACTCTCACCCATCTCCCTTTACCTTCACATCCGCCCGGGTTTTGTTTGTGACTTCCATGACAAATTCGCAGCGTTTTCCATTGGGTGGGTTCATGAGGTGGTTAAGAATGTAAAGGTCCACAGTGGCACCCAAATTATCTATATTGGACACAAAAATATATTCCTTCCCCTCTGCAATGAGGTTATCCAGCAGCCCAGAGTTGTAGAAGCTGGCGTAGATGTCTCCATGGCCTGGAGGGTACCAGCACTCCGTGTTCTCTCCTGAGTAAGAGACATCCTTGGCTATTGGCAGCAGAGTTTCCTTGTTAATTCTGGGATACCTGTGAGGACAATGGGTCTTGTTACATTCTCACCAGTGTCAGACTAGCATAAAATAAAAATACCACAGTTAAGGTGCAGCTCTGTGGGCTTCTGGAGGTGTGCTTTTCCTGAGTGTTTTGAACTGGAAGACCCACCCAAATTCTGAGCTGTCACTGAGAAGCTACAGAATGCAATCTACTACTCAAGGATTTAAAGCTGCCAGTTCTCAGGCCACACCACAAAACAACTTTCCTCTGACAGGCAGATTCAGAGCGTATAAAAAATACCTGTGACCCCAGGAGCCACCTGGATTAGAGTTTGTTTTTCATAAGAAACCATGGTCTGTCTCCCTCCAAAGCCCAAGGATACTAACAGCAAATTCAGGAATCAAGTGTCCAGTACACCACTGTTCGTACAGTTCTTAGAAACTGGGCCCCACACACCCCCCTCTCCCCAATTTTAATACATTGCCCTTGACCCTGCCCAACCCTCTGATGTTTCAGTCTCTCCACAAGGCCCAAAAGAGACTGAACATGGGTACAGAATACACCATTGCTACCCCAGCACCTCAAACTCAAATCCAGCCCATTTGGAATATGGAGAAACAAGCAAGGTTTTCCTTCTATCACAAGTGGAGAAGTCTTTTGATACCTGCTTTGATTAAAAGTATATATCTTCACACGGCTGTGACTGTATTTCTGCAGGATTTTCTTTGTGTCATCGTCCGTGTTGAAGGAATTCATGAGAACCAGAGGAACATCGGTGTTGTAGGATTTGTTTAAATGCTGAGATGGGAAATAAATGGTAAATTCAGCATGTATTATTAGCTTTAACTCCTGACATCTGAGATTTTGGGAGAAAGAAATTAGGTGAAATGGACTGGAAATAATGAATGCATGAGAAAAAAAAAAATGCACTTACACTACAGAAAGGATAATAAATCAGGTAAAGGAAAATAAGTACTTGTTAGTTGTAAAGATAAGACCCAAACTAATTAATGTATCTTTAATTAGTGAAACTTTGTTTTTAAACCTGCATTGAGGTCTAAAATTTGAAACCATAATGCCACAAAATGATCATTTAAAGTTTTAGCTACTGTTGATTACAAAAGGCATGTTTTCCATCAAATTTGTTGCAGTCTGTCTGTCAAGGTGGCATTTCCACACTGTCTCTGCACAAGAAGCACTTCCAAGTTTTCTTGGCAGACAGGGATGGACAATTGTATCAAGAGCATATAATAAATGAAGCATCACCATGTTAATTATTTGGGAATCTATAGTATGGAGCTGAAATACATGAGAGCATTTCCACGAGCACAACAAAGGCAAAAAAATCAGTGATCATGGCAGTTCCACCAAAAATAGAAGGTGCAGGGGAAAAAGAAATAGACCCTTGAGAGTTTTAAGCTTTGTGTATCAGCTCACCCTCCTCTGCTGGAGCATTTGTGATCATTACACTTTAGTGGAATCAGAGACTTCCACAGTGATGCTTTCAAGAAAGGGCTGCATCAGTTGGATTGAAATTTGAGTTTGCCATAGAACCATGAAACATGGGAGACCCACTCCAAACAACATCCCATTGAGGCAAAAACTGTTGGCACTCCAGAAACCATGGAGCAGGCACACCCCACCTCCTACTCAAATAATTGTTTTCATTATCTGCTGTAAGAGGAATATTCAGCATTAAAAACATAAGCCGAAATGTCCTCTTCCAACACTAGCAGCTGCTATTTTCTTTTGCTCCTCTTTCTTCAGAGGAAAATGCCAGCAATCTCTTCCAGCACAAGAGTTTAAGTGCATCAAGGAACTTGGAGCTGCTGTGGAAAGCTTTGTTCTAACGCACATAAAAAAACCTTTTTTGAAAAGATAAACCTGCAGCTGGAGGAGTCAGAACCAAGCCCAGGAGCTACCCATGCCAGACAAGCTCTACAGTGTGACTGCTTGTGTTCCTGGACACGATCCCCCCGTCCAGGCTGGTGTGCACAGGCTGCATCAAACTTGTCCTAACACATGTGTGGGGCACAGAATGCAGTCGCTGACTGCACTGTCCCTTTCGCGTCCATTCTTTCCAAAGGAATTCTTTGCTTCATCCCAGCACCGTGACCAGACCTCATCTCCCTCTGCTCTTTCTTTTGGCAAGCCTACACTTGATCCCTCTTAAAAGGCTGTGCAGGAGCAGCTCAGTCTGTGTTGCCTCCTCCAATGCAGCGAGCAAAGCTCATCAGACATTACCTCGATCTGCTGCACTGTCAGATCCAGGAAAGTGTTCTCATTCCGCACCCCGATGAGGCTCTTGGGGCCTTTGCAGCCCATGCTTGTGCCCAAGCCACCATTGAGCTTCACCACCACCAGCTTGTTCAAGACAGAAGCAATGTTATCAGGCAGGCCTCTGGCCTTGATCTTCTCATAGGGCTGGATCTGGGAAAACAAATCAAAAACAAACAAACAAAAAACAAAAACAAACAAAAAAAACAGCAGTTAGATATCTTTCAGAAAGAAATTGCTTTCTCCTAAAAGCTTTCAAAACTTACAGTCTGGTGATAAAACATGTATTCACATGCCTTATGACACTAAAGAACATCTGCAACATGAGCCTACAATAACTGATTTGTAACAATACAAATATAACCTGGTTTGTTACTATAATAAATAACCTCTTCTCTCAAGAGTTTCTATAGACTTTGTGACACCAGGCACCACTGGCTTCATTCAGATGAGAAGTCAGGCCAGTTATGCCACTTGTCACAACCCTTTCCCTGCCCTGCAGAAGGTAAGGGGTTTTCCTTGGGAACCATCTAACTCACTGCCCCATGGGATTGTCTCTCTCCCCCTTCAGTCAGGCCACAATTTAAGAACCAGATTCTACATGCAAAGCATGTAACTTTCCTTCCCTGAGCAGCTTAAACTTTTTTTTTTTTTGTGCTCTGAGGTTGTCAAAGGCAACATTCTTGGGAAAATGTTGATTCTTCAACTCAGTCTAACTAATTCTTATTCCAGCCACTACTCTGACTCTGATACAATTCATTTCTCCAGACAGCATGATACAGGATGGAAGAGAGTTCCTATTCTTATTCTGCTGTTTTCAGAAGGTGTTCATCCAGCTCATAATAAACCTTACAGGAAGTCTTCTACCTCACTGACAGCCGTTTCCTACAGGTTTAAGGACAGAGTCTGAGCTACATTTGGGGCTCATGAGCAAAATCAGTCTCATAATGACAGCCTGCCTCACATTAGGTACAGTTGTCCCCTAAT
This sequence comes from Catharus ustulatus, assembly GCF_009819885.2. NCBI lineage: Eukaryota > Metazoa > Chordata > Aves > Passeriformes > Turdidae > Catharus > Catharus ustulatus. The sequence continues at coordinate 11,524,325 of NC_046223.1, forward strand.
TCAAAGCAGCTAAGTCAAAGAAATAATGGTGACAATGCCACAGTAAGAATCATGCCAAAATTGTTAGAGCAGAATCAATAAAGAATTATCCTTTAGCCTGCCCTTCTAGAGATTTTCTTTTGAAGAAAAGCCCTGGTGCTCCACTTCTGTATCATTCTAGCTGCTAGAAAATTATTTTAGTTCTGATAAGGGGTGTGTAAGATCCACAGTTAGTTTTCAAAACCAAATACATACAGAGGAGTTTCCAGAGCTGTGTTTGCTTTGGGCAAGGGCTGGGGTTCAAATGGAAATTCACACTGCCCTGGAACAAGGGTCATATTTCTTACTGGCATATGCGGGGGCAGAGAGGAAGGCTTGCGCAACTCCAGCATTCCGGGACACCACGGGCAGCAGATCAGGGCAGATCCCTCACATTAGGGAAATTTTGCCCCATGGGCTCTGGAAAGCCTATAGGATGTATTGCAAGATAACATAACTCCAAATAGAGGTCTTGTGGCTTGGACAGAAAGCAGCACCACAATCACTGCCATTTCATGAGGATAACAAGCAGGAGCTTCCTTCCAAACTGCCAGGAACTTTTCAGGAACAGAAGTGCACAAAAAGCAGACTCTTGCTGTGCTTTGTCAACCACAGAGATTATGTTCAGGCTGAAACACCCTGAAAGACAACTGCTCTTCTCATTAACAACGAGATTATAAATCCTGCGTTTAATGTCTTGGAGGTACATCAGGAAGCTCAATGAACATTCTGCTACCAGCAGGACCTACAGAGATTTGCACTCACATTTACTGCTTCCCATCTACTCCAAGGTCAGTAACGCCCTGCATTAGACTTGTACATGGATTAAAAACATTTCATCTGGAGCTTTAGCTGGGTGGGATGTGAGTCACATCCATGATGTTCTGACACTGTCTGAACATCCAAAAAAATTATCTCAACTTTCAAGTCTCACTATGTTCTTCTTGCATCACTCACAAAAAGCAGAAAGTCTGACACTCAGTTCAGGGTCAGACTGCCTCAAAAATCTTTTGTTTGAGTGCCAGCTACCTTTTGATGTTTTCACTATCATGCTGAAACCAGCTTTTGCAGAATATTCAGAGTAAAATTCCTGAAGAAGTAACAGTTCCATGAAGGACTCAGTTCACTGGATGTCGCACCAGTTACAACACAAAATCTGTGACTCATCCTCACTAAATGTTTCAGTTTTTCTGGCACAGACATTGGAAACGTCATCTTGGCAATAAAGCCCTGGATCTTGAAGGGTCTTTAATTCAGAGAATAACAAATGTCAAAAAGTCAAGTTCCAGCAGGAACACTGCAGCACTAGGAATGCTGGATGCCAGTGCTATCAATCCAACAGTGCCAGCCATGTGCAGGCACTAATATGCACAACTACCTCATCACCTACAAGTTTACACACAACTGGAGAAGCACTCCACAGCAATAAAAATCAATTCTTGCTCTAAGGGTGTGGAACAGTGTGCTTGACAAGTAAGTAAGTGCTGATGGGGAAATTCTAGAGGAAAAACAGGGGCAGGAATGACATGTCTTACAGATGCATGGCTGCAGTGTTACTCACTTGAGACATGTCTGGCAGTTTGGGACTGCTCTAAGATGACATATGCAGCTTCTTTTGTTTTGCAGCCAATGTCACAGAACTGATTTCTTGGAACAGCCTGGATGAGGCAACATGGGAAGTTTGGCTAACAGATTCAGCAGCCTACTCCTACTGCAAGGAGACTTGCAAGAGTTTGTCAGAGACAGACAAAATGAGCATCAGGGCTGTCATCGTGGGCAGACCGGAAAGGAGGACGCCCCTATTAGTTAATATGTACTTACAGTTCAAGGAAATATTTACTCAGCACAAAGGGACAGTTCAAAAAATAGTACCAAAATAAGAGGTCTCTGCCCTCCTGAGACCACACCTGCAGTGCTGCACCCAGGTCTGGAACCCTCAGCACAGAAAATCGGTAGACCTGTTAGAGCAGTGCAGAGGAGAGCCACAAAGGTGATCAGAGAGAGAACAGCCCTCCCATGAGGTCAGGGTGAGGGAGCTGGGGGTGATCAGCCTGGAGGAGGTTTTGGGAGACCTTACAGCAGCCTTCCAGCACCTAGAGGGGGCTTACAGAGGAAGAGAGACACAGGCTGACACTGAGAGGAGAAAGAGTTTCCAACTACAAGAGGAGAGATTATATCAGATCTTAAGTTCTTTACTCTGAGCGTAGTAAAGCAGAGGAACCAGTCAGTCAGAACAGCTGCAGCTGCCCCATCCCTGGAGGTGCTCAAGGCCAAGTTGGATAGGGCTTGGAGAAATCTGGTCTAGTGGAAGGTGTCCCTGCCCGCGGCAGGAGTGTGGAACAAGATGATTTTTAAGGTCCCTTCCAAACTATCATAGAATCATTCCATGATTCTATGAGCCCTTATAACCTGTTTCCAAAGTCAGAGATTATGATATTTAGCTTTAGAGCAAGGGTGCAATATTCATTCTTTTCCTTCACAATAAAGCTCACTGAGGTCACAACCTGAGTTGCAGACAAGAATCCAGCCACCGGGGAAGAAAAAAAACAAAGGTTGTAATAGACAAGTTCCTTTCGCACTCACATTGCTTGGATGCTCTCTTTAAATCCCAGATGAGGTTCTGCATTGCTGTTCTGAGTTAACTTGATCACTGCTGTTCTCTCAGAGGCCTCCCAGCAGGACTTTGCTATTGCTTCCAACTCAAACAAACAGATCGCTGTACTCTACATCGAGGGGATTAAGTTACACTTGCCATGTCCACATTCTTTACCTCCTCTCCCTGTTCACTGGCACTCTCAGTGTTACTTCCTTCTCTGGAGACTGTAACAGTAACGGGTCCTAACTATGCGAGCTATCACTGTAAGCCTGTGGACATATGAAAGCAAAGCATCTGGAAGGAAAAAACAAGTCAGAGGTTTACCAATATAGAGTGAAATTGGTTCAGTCTTCTGTTACTGGCATCAGTAGAAGTTGTTACACTGAAAATGTGGAGGTCAGGAATGAAGTCTCCCATTGCAGAGTAAAACAGAAATACTACAAAGCGATAATTTCTGTTTCTATTTCAACTGAAAGGAGCCTTTACTCGTCTTCAGGAAGAAGCAGAAGCTACATTCAGAGAACAAATACAACACAGGATAACACACTAGATGACCTACAGAAGTCTTATCAGAAATTCTGCTTCTGCACAGCACAGTCCCTTGGCACTGGGCAAAAGCCTGAAACACTCTTTTCCCATACTCTTCGCCTAAAAGACAAAGCCCATAAATCCGATAAACTATTCATGAACTTTTTTAAGCTGCTAAATAAATAAAAAAGCAACAAACCCACACTTGAACACATTTTTGTGTGCCTCTGTTTACAGATACACACGTATGTCTGTGTGTTTATACGCATGGAGGCACATAGATACCTCAACATATGCTTTTTGCTCTACTAGGGAACAGTTGAAGATTATACTTGCCAGAACTCCCAGCAGCAAAGCAATTCTCCAAAACAATCATAGGCAAAAAAATTCACACTGCAGAGAATTGGTGCTTTCTAGGCCATGATTCTTGCAGTGTAAGATTCTCCAAGCAGCCAAGCATCCCACCACCTCATAAAACAAGGTCATCCCTACAGGCAATTATAAATCACTTGCAAGATTACCAGCAAACACTTCTTCTATACACCTGTCCCAAAGAACTCAGTACTGCAGTCCTTCAAAAGTTATTCTCCTTTACCCCTTCCAAAAGCTCATACCAGCTAGAATAGTAATTCTGAAGGTCTGGTCTTCAGGAAATCAGCTCTTATTTAATAATTCATATTCATAATATGTCATACTCATCAGCAAACAACAATCTGGGAGATGGTCCCTTGGAATATGCCTTATGAGGAACTCTCTTCATTTTCCACAGTATGTCCCTGACATGACTGATGCATTAAAAAGGAGGGAGTGGATACAGTAGGGAGAGAGATAGAAATCTTATGGTCAGCAAAAAAGAGAAAAGAAAAAAATAAAGGAATTAACTTTGCTTTCAGTTTTCATAAGCACTCAAACACTTCCTGTCAGATTAGGAAGTCCAAGTATCCCTAAAGAAAGGGATATTTACTATGAAGTGAAGAAGGCATGGAAGGAAATTTGTTTGCAGATATTTTGCCCTAGCTCTCTTTTGTGGCACTAATCAAGCATGATTACTTGATTTAGAGTTAATACCAGGAAGCAGAATTTCATTTTCCATCATGCATGCACCTCATCGGACCAGAAATGACCTGATTTTGCAGAATTCTTAACTTCCTTTCTCTCATCAACAGTTGCTACATAGTACAGGGACACATTTGAGAATGAGCAGTACAGGCCATAAGGAATAAAGGAGAAATATTCTTTCTAATTCTGCCCTTCTCCACTCAGCCCCCTGTGACTAAGTCAGACCTCTCTTAGTTCTTTTTTAGTAGCTTACCATGCCTGGGAATATGCCCCAACTCTATTTCAGAGCCTTACCACAACCTCCAGTTTGACATTTGCTCCAGATGTCCCACCTGAGTACTTTCAGACCTTTACAAAACTTGTAAGTTTTTCCACTGAAGGTGTGCAAAACTTGAAAAATAGACAACAGCTCTTCCTCTTCACAAAGCAACCATTCACTTGCATCAAATTTCTGTACCTTAATTCCTTCTCTTGGCACAGGGAACAGTTTATTCCTTTGATTGTCCTAACTACCTTCTTACATATTTAAAAGACCTATTGCCTCCTCCCCAAGCCCAGAATCTCAGGTCCCCTACACTGAAAGAAATCCCCTTTTCTTCAGCCTTCCTTGTAAGTCATCTTATCTAGAACTCCAATTTCCCACCCTGGCCTCTTCACTGAGGGCAGACTTCTCTCCCCAAAGCAACACTTCATTCAGTGTTACAGTACAGAAAAGAGACATCACATGTTTTTGAAGTTAAAAGAAAACACTCAACCTTGGAAAAACCCTAGACTTGCTCTAAAACAGCATCATTCTTCAACGCTTTATAGAGCAGCCCCGCATCTGTTCTGGAAGTAACTGGACAGCCTGCCTTTCATGGGAAACAGAGCCTCGATTGAGGCACACAGAGAGCCTCAGAGAAACCACAGGCCTGGGAGCACACAGAACTCCTGCAATATGCCAAGATAACTACACTGGGAAAAGCCAGAATTCGTAGCACAACTACACCATTCGTTACACAAGTGTCAAAGGACAGTCTAGGGCCACTGACGAATCGGTAAAATGAGGTTAGGTTTAATAGGAAGTATTTATTTCAGTACTAAACAGTGCTGAAAAAATACATAGAGCTTTTTCAGTAGCAGCTCAAATTACAGGTTATAAGTTAGAACAACACAACGTTAGAAAAACAGGCCCTAAAACACCCCACAATCAACTCCTTGGTTCAGATCCCTCACTACTGTTGAGCTGCTGCAGGTTACAGAAGTTGCTAAATGAGCTCTATTACCCAGCCCACTTGCCATATGTCCCTTTCAAATTATTAAACATAAAGGATTGCTGGATAGTCTCATCTGAGATGTGCAACCTTCTCCTACAGGCAGGAGGGAAATGGGAACAGCAAGGCTCCTCCCTACTTCCCCCCTAACACAAGTTTATTCCAGAGAAGGCACCAAACAGTGAAGTAGCATCTGTCCCATTTTGTTCCTCTGCTCCCAGAGCAGCCAACAAAATAATACCAAAGAACTTGATACATATGGTAAGCAGAACCTGATGTTCAGGAAGACATACAACATATGTCAACAAATAGTTATTTCTCAGTTAGAACCCAAAGTGTTGTCCTACATGGTTTCATAGAACCACAGCAGATAGACCCATTTGATGGGTGAATACATCATTTGCCTTAAGTAGCAATTATCAGTTTGATTTTCCTTACAAACTGTCACTTAATCAAAACTTACAGAATCTTCTGGAGGTCTCTGAATCTTCCCCCAGTCCACAGATGGTCCCTTTTCTTGTAGGAATCTATGAAATAGCTTCTTAAATCCTTCTAGGTCCTTTTTAGTGTGCTACAAAGAAAAAATGCATTAGTTAATCCTGGTAGTCAATGCACACCTACTCAATCACAGAAGCATTTCTACAAATTGATATGCAGTCTATTAATGAGAGTAATTTCATTAGCACTGAAGTAGACAAGCTAAACTTTAGGTAAAATCCCAGAAGTTACCAAAAACTAACTTTCACTAAAACTCAGAGCACAAAATCAACTTGGATATCTACACAAGTCTTTTGTCAAAATCATAACCATTATAATTTGGCCCAATATTGAAGATAACAGCTTTACCCTCCCTTTCTGTAATCCACTGAAGATTACAAAGAACCTTTAATAATTAAAGATGATTAAACACTAAATAACTCTGTCACCCTGTCCAGAGGGAACTGAAAGTCTCCTACTGACATTGAATCCTGGCTACTCTTCCACACAGCATCAGAGCACATCCTAAAAATAAAGACCTGGAAATCCATGACTTAGCTCCTTTCTGAGATTTGCCTCAATGTCCTGCATCCCATTTCTCAAGCTCTGAGCAGCATTCATTCCATGCTTCTTACCTCTATCTCATTTGAGTGGGCAGTTGCAAGTATCTTATCAAGTTCTACTTTCATTGAATACTCCAGCTCCTGCCGAATGACTTCCTGAAACTGTGAGGAGCCAGCTTGAGACATTGCTTTGCTGAAATCTTGAATAAAAAAATAAAAGAAAATTTTTTTTAAAAATAGCTTAATTAGATTACAAATAGCCTTCAATTTTCTTTAAAAAGACTGATGAACTCATAAAATCTAGTTTTGTTTTATCACTGTGCTAGCATTCCAGGAATCGCAAGGTTTTGTTCCTAGTTACTTGGGGAAGAGATCTTAAACTGGATCCAAAGAATAATGACCCTTCTTTCAAAACTCAAAAGAACCCCAAAGGACCAGTGGTCCATCTCAAGAAGTATCCAAACAACTGCAGCACCACACTTTTCTGATAGAGAAGTCACATCCTACCACATCAACACACTTTAGCAAGAGTGAAAAAGAAGAATTTTCTTTGTGAAAAGTTATGTAGAACATTGTGATTGACGGTACCTCTCTGTTCCACAAGCAAATAAAAGCATTTGCTTTAATTATTTACACAGTGCACTTTCACAGGATCTTCTGTTTGTTCCAGTAAACATTCCCTTACTTTGTCATGAGTATTTTCACACTACAGCACGCATTTCAGTTACTAAGCAACCTAGAAAATTGGGCTGTCTATCACTTCAGCATTTGTTTTGTTTTTGAAAGTGATAAACTCCACAAACATGAAAAAGAGTAAATATACAAATATTCTATAAAGTCCACCCTGTAGAAAGAACTCTGAGAGAACACAATTTTTCAACAGAAAGCATTGAAAGCAAGTGTATTCTCAAAAGACACTCTGAGTATGTTCTCTAAAGACCTCAGTTAATTTAATTTCTGCCAAATCCCTTGAGTGATCACTTCCCTGTAACACAGAGAGTGATGTATTGCCAAATATAGCTGGATTTTAGAAACACTCTGAATACTAGTGCAAAAAAGGGACAGGAGGGAACTTTACAAGTGAACAGAACAACACTGACAGAAAACATTGTTAGAAGAGTAAGCTGCATTTAAAGTCTACTTATCGAGATCATGCATTAAAAGGTTTTTCTAACTGAGAATGTCTAAGAAAGCCAAAGATGGTTCATTTTAATGCAATTTTTATTTTATTTTATTTTTCTAAGCAAAGTATTCCACAACCTCAGCCTCAGTGACAGTATCTAATCCTTGCTTTGAAGCCCACAGAAGCCATTTTCCTGACTGCACTGTTTTGCAGGTAGGGGAGGGAGAGAAAAAAAAAAAAAAAAGACAGACAAGTGCTGCAGTGCACATAGTATGTGTGGTGCAACACGGGAAAACGCCAGCTCAAGATGAACAGTACACTGAACAATAGGTCCTTTTTTAAACCAAATGCTTCATTTAGTAGTAAAAGCAGGTAAGAGTTAAAAGCCTGGTAGGCATATCTTTCCGGGTCAAATGTGTAAAAACAGACAGTTCTCCACCAGGAAGCACTTTTTCCTACAGAAAAACAAGGTGTGTGTACCAGCTTCATGCTTAATACCAAACTGCTACAAGTGCTCCCTTCATTCCCATCCTTTGGGGTGAGGCACAGGGTAACAATTGCCAAGAGATGCTTCCATATGTTTCTAATCTTCCCTGCAACATGTTATATATAATACACCACTTCTGCTACAGCAACAACAAGAGGCCATTTCTCACTGCTCCCCAGCCTGTAAAACATCTGAACCTCCCAGTATGATGCAACACATCTCCTAAGGAATTCTGCAAGTCCCAAGTCTCAGCAGGGACCTTCAGTGGTGCCGTGGAACACACTGGGGTCGAGGGAGGCACAGCCAGCCTCCCCGCGCTGCCATGGAAGTAGGAAAAGCTTGCTCTGCTCATATTAGCCAAAAGACTTGTGTCTACCAGAAAAAAGCACTTAGACACTAAGCAACATCACAAACAAATCGAGATGAAAAGGCACCATAAAAGTAAATAGATGACAATGTCCTAGTTTAGGGATCTTTTTCTTTCTGTAATATTCTAAGTTCTTCACAAACTGAATGAGCAAATGCTAAACACATTTGATCACCAAAATCCTCACAGGAAAGCAAAGCAGACCTGTTGCTTTTTCCAATATCAGGCATCAGGCACGCAGAGCAGCAGCTGGATGGGACAGCTCTTACTGAACCCCAGCCTGCCAAAGCTGCCAGTGCCATACCCTTCATCAGCAGTGGGGCATATTTAGGCTTTACATTTATCAACTACTGCGACCCCTCAGCCTCACCCAGACAACTGTGTCAGGACAAGGCTGCTCAGGCAGAGCATTGCTGGTGCTGTTAGTCCAATTATTGTTATTACTACAGGGAAAGAAAGAGGCAGGACATAGCTGGAGTCCATAAAAACACGTGCTTGCCGGTGAAAGTATCTATTCTGCATAGGTAAGAATGTAAATACTGTAACTAAGAGCAGAGAGAAACAGTAAGCGACAGCTCTTGTGCTCTTAATACATGACTGTGAGGCAGAGGCTTTGAGCATTTATCTTGGAAATGACCACCAGGACTTGGGCTGCACTCTCTAAAGGCTCCCCAAAGCAGGATCGGGGCATGCCATGAGCAAACTTGGCTCTAGTTGTTCCTGCTGCCCCTCAGAGTTTTTGGGAAGGAGTTGGTATTCATGTATCTCAGCCTACAGCTGGCAGAAAGACAACTGCAGTCCTTTAACACAAACTACAGCTGAATTTAACAGCCTGGGTGAAGATTGATTTCCCTTTTCACCCAGCAGCAACAAGGAAGTTGAAAGGCCAGTGCAACTGCATATCTGAAAGCAGTTCTTTCCTGCAGGCGACTGAAATTTCCTAAGGCCATAATGAAAAGTAGTTACTGTGCCTCTAAAAATCAGATGGGAGGCTGGGGTGGTGGATAATCATGGGAAGAGATTTCCAAGGATACACGTGGTCATAAAATCCCAAATTATGGGAAAAGGAATGCCTCTTCCAAGCTATTTTGCAACCAACGCCTCATACTTCAGCCTCTTTTATGAAAACAGTGTTCTTGAACACTCATCAGACATAAGAAAAGAGTGGATAAGGTAGTGGAAGACTCTTGGGGGACCTGCCCACACAGGAAATGAGCACAGACCAGAAGAGCGTGACTAAATAGTTGAGACTTTCGGAGAACACTGGGCTTTGCAAAAGCGACACAGAGGATATCTCGCTTTAATGCCTTTGCCAGAAAGTGTTCCCCCAAGCAGCAGAGACAGGATGGCACTTCAGTCAAGTTCATGGTGGCGTTTGATGCATGGAGAATTTCACTCCAACCCTCCTGCTCCCACCCACTGTTATTTCTAGCAGGCTTTTGTGCTCTGCTCTGACTGCTAACCTGGCCCCTGCCCTCACAGCACAAGCTACAGCACACAGAAGAGTATTGGCAGGTTTATGATGCCTAATTTTATAACTGACACATGAAAAAAACAAATCATGGTACATCAGACCAAGCCAATAGAAAGGGGGAATTTGCACACTACCAGAAACAATGTAAGGGGCAGATCTCCTCAGGAAAACTGCATAAGAACAGAACAGTGGTCACCTCTTACTGGTCACCTCCTTTCTGCTGTCCTTCCTCTTATTTTACATTAAAAGAAGAGAAAATGTTAAGACTGATTAATTTTGTTCATTAATCCACTCAGAAGAGAACTTCACTGCCTTGGTACTGTGTGTACAAGGAGGAAGCACAGGAGGGAGTTGTGGCACAAGTCAAGCAAGAACTTCTGTCATGAAAAAGCAGGGAATCTCTTGGGCTGAGGGTTAGGAATTGTGATTACTTTTGCAATCCAAGTATGTATACAGAAAGACCTACAGCAGAAAATAATTTAGATCTCCCTGGAGCCAGACTAACACATAAAAAACCAAGAAGGATGGCCAGTAAGTTACAACAGTCAGCTAAACAACTCTACCCTTGAACTCTGTGCTCAGGGTACAGAGTGAATGCCTTAACTTCCAACAATTCCGCTTAAAGTTCAAGGCAATTTTTATCTCTGGCAGGGATAAAAGTCTCTTTAAACACTCACACTATAACATGCAATGCTAACAAATACTACTTCGAATTTTAGAACTGAACATACCCACTCAGCCTCTACAAACATTTTCCTACTACTAGAGGCAAAATTTGCCAACACATGCTGCACTGAAGCATACGTGAAGTGAAACCTTTATGCTCTAACTCTTCTTGATGGATGAGCACATTAGCCTGAGCTAACTCAGAAATTTGCAACCTAGGAAGCTGTTCTTGCCAGCTGCACACGCCAAGAGTTTAGGTGTTACAGTCAGACACAGTTGAATTTCCCAGTTTAGCAGATGATCCTCATGCTAAAAATACCACTTGACATGACAACATGTTTTAGTAGTATTGGCCTGACAAGAATATCTAATCAGTAGATAGTTTTGGGGGGTTTTTTGAGGCTTTCAGGATTGCCAAATGACTGGTAGCATTTTAAAAACCAATTATGACCTTTACATAGGTTTCTACAGCTTTCTGTTTCAGAAATAACAGCACTTCTCTGCAAGATGGCTACCTTCAGCAGGAGTCAGAGATAAACCAATTCCACTTAAAAAACAGTTAGCAATATATTTCCCTAATCAACTTCACAAGCATTTATCTTGATAACTTTCCAAGTGGCCAGTTGAGCAACGTGCTGGAAACACTTTCCTGCTCCAGGTGCCTGCTTTCTGCCCAGTTGCCACAGGGCATTTATAGACAGGTGGTGCCTTCACACAGCCAGCATTATCCAGCCCTGGACATCCACTGTGTGAGCGACAGTGATTTCCCAGAGGCCAAAGTTCCCAAGTTTGTATAGCAAACGACCTGCCCGTGTTCCTTCTGCAGGCAACATTACATTTGTTCATAGGCCTGCGTGGATTTATATTAAGGAACCCCACAGGCATGTATTTCATTACAAAAAAACACACCTGCACCATGAGGAATATAGGAAAACACGAAAAGAAAACTGCAACGGCAATGCAGCAAAGTAATTTTTCTTCCCAAAAGGACCTCTTGTGGGCTGGTTCCCTCTTTCACAGGGCATCCAAAACTCAGACCACGTACACACAAACGCTCACACATGCGGAGAGGAGTAAAGGAGAGCGTCGGAGCCTACAGGGACCAAAAAACGCCAAAACACAACCAAGCCTCAAAAATTTTTTAAAAATTGAAAAAAAAAAAAAAGAAAAAAGACAAAAAAGCGAAGACGTTCAACGTCGGCATCCATCCTCCCGCAACTTTACCAGACGGCTTAGCGGAGAGGAGCGATTTGTGCTGGCGAGGTCCCGCAGGATCCCCCAGCCCGTGGCCGTGCACAGCCCTGGGCGCAGCCCCGCCGCCCGGTCCCGCCGTGCGCCCGCAGAGCCGAACCGAGCCGGGCCGGCCCCACCGTCGGATCATGGACAGGGCTCCGGGGCAGCCCGGGCACATCACAGCCCGGCTGCTGCCCCGAGCCACCGGCAGCGCGGACCCGAAACACAGCGTAGCCCCGCGTACGCACGGCAGAGAAGCGGAGAAAAACAAAGCGCGTCAGCTTACCTTTCACGAGAGCCGACATTTTCGCGCTTTAATAAATAAACAAGCACTTGGGCAAACACGGAGCACCTCGCTCGGGGGGTCCGCCCCGCGGCGGGCAACGAAGGGCCGGAGCGCGGCTGCCGCCCCTGCGGAGGCTGCGGCGGGAGAGGCGGCGACCCCGGCCTCGCTAGGAGCTCCCGCCCGCCCGCCGCGTTGCCCCTCCGCCGAGCAGTCCCTCCCGGGCCGGCGGGCGGGCGGCGAACCCCGAGCAATTTAAATTTCATCAATGGAAGAGGCGGACCCGCCGCGCCCCGGGTTTCGCCACCCCCGACCCTCCCCTCCCCTCCCCGCCGGGCCGGGCCGCCCGCCTCCCCGGGGAGCTCCCGGCGCGGCTCCTCCCCGCTCCGGGACGCGAGGGGACGGGACAGGCCAGGCCGGGCCCGGCCGGCGCGGCCGCCCCGCGCTCCGCCCGCCCCGCGCGGCCGCCAGGCCGGGGGCGGCTCCGCCCCGCCCCACCGCCGCCCCGGGCCGGGCCGCGTCGCGGTGCCCCCCCGCCCGGGCCGGGCGGTGCCGGCGGCGGCCGCGCCGAACCCACCTCGTCCTGCGGCACCGCGGGCGGGGGGCGGGGACCCGCGTGCCGCGCGCACCCCCGCCCACCCCCTCCCCCCGCGGCGGGGGCGGGGCCCGCGCCCATCCCGGCGGGCCCCTCGCGCGCGCCGCCGCCGGAAGTGGGCGGGGCCCGGGAGCTGCCCCCCGGCCCTGAGCGGCGGCCGCGGGAAGCGGGGAGGCAGCGGAGCCGGGGAGACGGGGGGTCGGCCGAGGGCCCGGGACACGGGACCTGTGAGCGGCGGCCGGGCGTGCTGCACCCGCTGAAAAGCAGGCTCAGGGGCGCCCTTCTCGGCCCACAGCTCTCTAGCAGGAGGCTGTAGCCAGGTGGGACTCGGCCTCTTCTCCCGGGCAGACAGCGGCAGAATGGAAGGATATGGCCTCGAGCTGCGCCAGAGGAGGTTTAGGTTGGACAGTAAGAATTCCTTCAGAGAAAGGGTGGTTGGACATTGGAATGGGCAGCCCAGGGAGGTGGCGGAGTCACCGTCCCTGGAGGTGTTTCAGGGAAGACTGGACGTGGAACTCAGTGCCACGGTCTGACTGACACCGTGGTTTCCGGTCAGGCTGGACTGAGTGATCCCAGAGGTCTTTCCCAGCCTGATTGATTCTGTGGTTCTGTTAAGTGTTTCTGGTTTATGGAGTGTACCGTGCTTCCATCCCATGTTCATGGCCCCATTCAGTGCTGGAGAGGTGCTGCGCTGGTGCAGCAGCCCTGGGAAGCACGCAGGTGCCAGAAGCCAAGCATTGCTCCTGAGCTAGGCTGTGATTTCTCTGTTTGTCAAATATTTTCCCTATTTTTGCCTGTGGACACTTCCCTGTGCACTGTGGTGACACCCAGTTATGGTAGAAACCCCCATGACCCTGCCTACCATAAATACCCTCCCAACACCCTGCAGGTAGATCACCACCCTGGTTTTTACTTTCTCATTTTTTAAAAATCAGCTCTGTATAGCCTTGCAATATATGATTATATATAAAATCATATGTAATACATCACTGAATCCTTACATCCACACAGAGTCAAGCTGCAGACCAGACCAGTTACCATGATCCTTTTCTCTAGACATTGATGGGAACTTGCTGTTGTCTTAAATGCAAGACTAGCTCCACTCCTGTCCTTCCACTGTTAATTAAAATGCTTGGGTTTTAAACCTGTTGCTCTCTTTCTACAGCTCAGCTCTGCTATGATCCTATATCCAATACCTGCAAGCCAAACACAACCTAGGTAATCTCTGGATAGGGGCAACTTTTGTACAGCTGTCCTTTTAAAGGGTGGTTACAGGCATGACCCACAGGGCAAGAAGCAGAGATAACTTTTTATCTGCCACCAATAAAAGTAATTCAAATAACCTGTCTCACTGTGATGCAACCAGGGGAAAACATTCCCTCCTTCACTGCAGTTTATGGAAGGAAGGGAACAGTCAATTCTGAGCAGTGGTGGTGTCAGTCAGTGTCACTGAGGAAGTAACCAGAACTAATCCATCCAAAACCAGCAAAGTTTGGTAAAGCTCTTGAGCTAAATTAAATTCAGGGAGAGGTTTATCTCACAGCATGCAGGCAAACTGCTCGTGCAGCGTTCCGGTGCCACTGCTCCCAAAACGCCAGCTGGGGATGTGCAGGGAGCAGCATCCTGGCAGCCCATCCACCTGCACCAACATTTTGGGTTAAGTAGACACAGGAATGCTAAAGAGAGGTCTAAATGCCCCAAATGAAAAAGAGCCTTTTGCTCCCCCCGTGCCTGATGTCACCATCTCAGCCAGGGAGTTCAGCGTCTTCCAGGAACCTGGGGCTGTGTCACAAAGGAACAATGGGGTAGAGGCACCGAGCCCAAACCACTGCCTGGTTTTATACCTCATAAATAAACTGCCTCGTAAACATGCCTCATAAATAAAATAAATAAATACAGTAGTCATGATTTCCTTTGGTTTCATCAACTGAGAAGCTTACACCAAGGCAAAATGCTGCCAGGAGTACTGGTCCCCTCCCCTTATTCCAGCCCTTCTCCTCATCGCAGTTTTGGCTCTGCGCTGGCAGTTTTTGGCTGGGAGAGTTGTCTTTAGTATGGGCTCATTCCTGGCTTGTAGGTGGGCGGTGACAAGGGGACGTGGAAAAGCCTTTATGAAGACCCAGCATCACACTTTCATCTCACTCATTTATTTCTTCCTTAGCTGTCCTTATTAAGTTTCCCACTGAGGACATTTATTTTCCCTCTCTATTTTTCAGCCACTTCATTTATTGCCAACTGGCTTGTTCCAGCTGAGAAGGGTCAGCAGATAATGGAAATCTGTGTGTTTATGGGGAAAAGACAGTGCAAATGCCAAGGAAATATGGCTGGGAGGCAGCTGGAAAGGCAATGACATGAACATTTTAGTTTACTGACTAGGTAAGAATAGAAAAATCTTCGTTGTTTTTGTCCAAATAATATAAATGGTAACACAGCTGCCTTATAGCCATTTCTTTGTTAATTATATATAATATATACAGTAATGTATACTGTAAATAGAGATATAATATATCTCTATATGTATGTGTAATATACGTATTATATCAATACATACTACAAATACATAATATATAATGTAACATATATGTAATAATATATGTGTAGTGAAATGCATATATGTAGTAATATGTATATATAGTTTCTATATCTTGTGTGTATTATACACATATATTTTTCTATACTATATAAATATGTATTTACAACTTTATCTACAATATAAATCCATTAATTTATATTATATACATATAATTCCAGGTGCATCCAGGATTCCAGCAAAGTAGATATGGTACACACATGGATCCCCAAGGATGTGTGTGTGTATATAACATAAATCTTTATTACTTAAAGATTTATATGTATTTAATCTATGTACATTTATGTCATAGATGTATATATTTGCAGACTATAAAACCTGTATATAATATATATAGGTATATATTGTAATTTTTCTTTCCATTTTTCTTTTTCACATCTGAATTTTGGCCGAAAAGAGCAGTGAGTGACTGGCAGCAGTAAAAGGCCACCTCTGGGTCCCTTTGGGTGGGGCACATGGGTCGCGCTCGCACCTGAGCTTTGCCGGCTCCTGTTAGTGCAGTGAGTGCAGCAGCAGCCCAACACATTCCCCGCTGCTCCGGAGCTTTGTTTCCTGACCAACACCCATTTGCAGGATTTCCCAAACAGGCTCATCAGCTCCCACTCCCTCTTAGCCTTCCAGTTGTCCCTGTGGGCTGGGAAGCAGCCGAGTTCAAACAATCCGTGCTCAGGCATCAGCTGGGGAGGACGTAAAGCATTAACGAGTTTAATAGCACCAAACAGGTCAAAGGTTTCTAAGTGCATCATTAAAAAATATCCCCATGGCACTGATCTGTGATACCCCAGGGTTTCAACATGGAGTGCAGAAACTTGTGAATGCTTCTTCTGAAATCCTTCCCACGTGTTTAAAAAGGTATAAAAATCCACATTTCATTTCATTTTAATTTAGTTTGGTTTAAGAAAGAGAATTCTCCCTACGCGTGCCATGTTCACTAGCCATTGTTCAACTCCACGTGGTTCAATGCTGGTAAAAAATAAAATATTAAGTTAAATTAAAAGAAGAGAATATTTTAAATTCTGTAACTTTGTCTCTTTTCTGTGTTTAAAGCAAGGACACACAGCACACCTTTGGGGCAAGAGCTGAAAGCTATTGAATCAGAAATAAACCTGGTTGTACCTAAACATCTGTTAACAACTTCATTGGGGACCTGTAGTGGTTTTGATTTGTCAATTTGAAAATTTTTGGCTAGTGTATTAGTTTTTGTGGTGGGTTTAATGTTGACTAAATTGCCAGTGTACTTATTAGAATTATTTATTTATTTGTTTGTTTTTATTGTGAGATGGACAAAAAGTCTGGAATAATTCAGGGTCTATTTTTACCTCCCTTCTTGCAGGAATTTTGTGGCAGCTGGTGCCTGGTGGCATGCAAGCCGCGCTCCCGACGCGGGGCTGGGAGGGGGCGTTGGGAACAACGCAGCCCTCTCTGGTCTTGAGGTGCTGGGGGGAACACAGCCAGAGGGGAAGACAGGTTTCCTATAGGTCCTGTCCTGCCAGCTGCTTCTCTGCATGCTGGAAGTCTTTCTACTGTTTTTTCACAGAAAATGAAATCCTCCTGACAAGCCCTTATGACAAACGACAGATGAGCCTTGTCCTTATCGCCACCCCGTTGTCACCCCTTCACATTTGCCCCTGGACCTCTTCCCACCGCTATAATTAACAGCAAATCAGGTGTCAGCTTGCTCTGTTGGACACAGCCGTGGAAATTCCTGGCATGGTGCTCTTCCTTTCTGGGCTGGAAGCCAAGTGCTGGAGACACGGGAGAGAAAGGGCTCATTACACCTGCAGCGGGGTGAGAGTCTTCCCCTTCCTCCCTTGCATGCTCAGGGCTGGATCCAGGACCTAGTTCCAACCCAGGGACCATGACTGGACATCTGTGTGCCCGCCCAGTAATCCCAGATGGGGAGAGTCTTGCAGTGCCACGCTAGGCTTGTCCATCTCCCAAGGTTTGCACCCGTGGTCAGGCAGGTTCCCTGCAGCCAGGAGCGGTGTGGTGAACCTTGGAATTCTGGTGCTGAGGGCCTGCCCTGGGCCTGGAGGTCTGCAAGGATGAGCCTCCCTCACTTTCCCACTGAGGCTGACTGAGCTTGGTGACATCTCAGCTTCCTAGTCCAGAGGATTAGGGACTAACACTGCTGGTGACTCTTCCTGTGGGTTTGGTGAAACATCTCAGTAGGATTTTGGTACCTGCCCCGCAGCTGGAAGCAAGGGGAGAGAGATGGTTTCCAGGTCACTCCACTTGGCCAAGCAGAGCGTGAAGAGGTGCTTGACCAGCCAGTAATTGGGTCTTAAATGTTGGACATGCAGAAAGAAAGGACATGCACTGGGGCATGGCGAACCTGGCTATGACAAGCACGAAATAGGTGAGTTAAGAACAAGACTAAAGGAGTTACTATAATTTTTCAGGTTTCTCTACCAATAGACCATGGGGTTTTCCTAATGAGTCATAGATCTGCAGAAAAACAAAGGCCAGGAAGGAGCTCTGGATCTGGGACCTCTGGAGGCCCCTCCTCCAACTCCTGCTGGATCAAGGTTGCTCAGGGCCAAGGTTTTCATATCCCAAGACAGATATTCCACAGCATTGTTGGGCTCCATTGTTGGATCACTCTAATGGAAAACATGTTTTTTCCTGATATCCAACTGAAATTTCTTGTCTTCCACCTTGTGCCCACTGCCCCTTGCATAACCTCTGAGAAGAACCTGGCTCTATCCAACTCTCTCTGTGCTCTGGCATTTGCCTTTGCTGGGCTTGATGAGGCTCCTGATGGACCCCTTCTAGGGTTGAAATTGTCTGGTTATCCTCTCTGGATAGCTCTTGCTCTTGATCATGTGGGAGAAATTTAAACTACTGACACATCTTAATACAAAACCTTGGATTATGAAAACGGAATATCTTCAAGCAGTTAAGAGACACATGCCTAAATGCACTAGTTTATGCTTCATCCAACAAGATGCAGAGATTTTTGGTTTTTATTCTGAAGTTTAATAAGTTTTAAAGCAAGGTAATTTAGGGTAACATCAGAATATGGATGAGAAGGGAAATATGTAATATTCTCATGGAACTGAACAGCAGCAGAGGCTTAAGGTGAAAGAGAAGGTTAACCCTTAGTTACAGGGTAATTTCACCACAAATTAGAACTGCAAATTTATCTGTACTAAAAATGTCCCTCTTCTGTCCCTCTCCTGTCCCTCTCCTATCCCCACATATCACAAAAATAATTTGGCTGCATTCTTACTTAACAACTACCTCTATATCTATTTCTTCCACCTGCAATTCTGTATTAACCACATGCCATCTAATATGAAGAAGAAAAAACAAGAACAAAACAAAAACTAAGCTTCCTTCTAACTGTTACTGAGCTTATTAACACACACATATTAATCCCTGAGGCAAACAAGGAGCAAAAATGAACAGGAAAGACCTACTGGCATCATTTAATGCTCTGTTTGTGCAGCAGCCCTCCCTTCTCATGTGCTGGGATCATGCCCAGGCTTCTGCAGCAGTCCCAGCTTTGCAAAACTCTCTTCCCACCAATGTCCCATCCAAAAAGATGACTTTTTTCCCCTATTCATAACATTTCTGAATATTATTTTCTTGCACAGTTACCCAACCAGTTGTTTTCTGAGACAAAATGAAACCTGTACTTACAAGCCCACATGCAACAGCACAACAGTTTGTCCCAGAGAGGGAATGCTGCTCTTCGGCCAACTCCTAGTCCTGCAACTCTGCAAAACCAAGCAGAAGACTGATCCTAGTGTGTCCATGTGATTCTTTTTCCTCCCTGAAATGCATAAAATAAATTAATTCCAGTTTTATTTTTTGCAGTGGTTGTGCCCCTTACTGGCAGATCACCAGCTTCCTTTGCTGGCACGTGCAGGATTATATGCACCACTGCTGGAGTAAGGAGCAAAATATCACCTGTTTTAAAGCATCCAAAAACCTCTCAAGGGCACCAGATCTTTTCTGGGCCCATGGTTCACCTGGCAGAAACCTATCTCTTGATGATGGTGCTGCCAAGCACCCTGAGAGCGTGGAGCAGCCCAAAGGGCCAGTGGTGACCTCCCAGTGTTCAAATGTGCCGCATCCTCAGTGCTGCTGCTGAGGGAGCCAACAGGAGCAAATGGGACCCCCTGCTTTGCTTTAGAGGGCTGCAGGCTGGGGTGACAGGATTGGGAAGATCTAATGGAAAGCCACGACTGAAAGCTGCTTCATCCCAAAACTCCATCAGTGACACAGGGCTTCCCAATAGCCGGATGCCTCTCCACAGCTGCTTCTCACAGACACAACACATGGCATGAGTGACACCTTCCTGAGGTCACTCTGCAGTGATTTCACAGAGCAGGGATGAGGTGTCCTGGTCTCCTATCTGGGATTTGGCAGGCTCTTGCTAGACACAGCCTGGAGACACTCCCTGCCCCTGGGAGAGAGCTGCAAAGATCATGTGGTCCTACTGAGTCCCCCCATGTCCCTTCAGGTGCTCATATTTAGGGAGATTCAGGAGGAAGGTGGGGAGTGCCAGCTGCTAGCCCATTTAAAATCATGGGGTTACCAATGACTTGTTAGCTTCATTTTGGTTTAATTTTAGACCTGCTCATTTTGGGAGCATTCTCTGAAAATACAGTTTATAATAGAAAGGAAAAGATTATGTATTTATTGCTACAAAAGGACAGATTTTTCACCTTTTTCATGTTCTAGCCAAGTCATCCACTGCCAGGCAAGCTCCCTGGAGCCCCTTGGAAATGATCTCAAGGATTTTTGTGGTAGGACACTGACTCCCCGCAAAGCCTGCGCTGCTTTTTATCCCTTCTGCAATGGAAATGGGTGGATTTCAGAATTTCATGCCTTTAGTTCTGGCCTGTTCACACTGGACTTCCCAGCCTCATCTCTGTGAAACAACCTTTTTCGCAGTTTCTCACACATAGTAAATCCTTTTATTTAAGGCCATATTTGTTTCCCTTCCTTAGTTAGAGAGAGACAAAATACTTTAGCTAAAATATCTTCTTCCTGCTACTAAATGGTCATGGAGAAGCCAGATGAACCATCAGAAAACATTTTATTTCTATTTTTATGTCCGCATCACTGCACATCAGTGTCCCTGACCAGTGAGAGGGGTGGGGTTTGGAACTTTAAGGTCCTTTCCAATGCCAACCCCCCTTGTATTCTATGATATTACCACTAGAATCCCTTTTTTGTGGCAAAGTCAGAATCTCAGATACTTTTGGATGACCTCACGGCTGTTCAAGCTTTGCTGGTGGCAGCACAAATCTTCTCAGAGCACTATCAGCCACCATCCTTTCCAACCAAGCTCGGTGTGGACGGGGTTGTAGTTTGCCCCCAGTACTGTTCTTTGAATGTTGGATGATAAATCTATCTGTTAACTGTGAAACATGCTTAATGTTTTATCTATTTTCAAGGACATGCTTACCAAAGTGCAACCCATGCAGTGAAACTGTGCTTTGGGCGCAGCCATGAAGGGCAAAACATCACAAATATAAAGCCTGACCCTTCTGTCCTGGGCACATTCTCACAGGGGAGGTGTGCTAAAATTTTCAATCCTGATCAAGTTTCCACTAGGGTTGGCATACTATGAGCCCTGAAGATCCTTGCCAAAAAAACCCTTGTCAAAAGAAGCACAATGAGTGATTCCTAAGGATCATTGCTCAGCACCTCAGAAGTAGAGGTCAGGATAGGAAACCAGGTCTCTGAATGACAAGATGAGGCCAGTGAGGAGCCTGAGCAAATAGCCTCATTGCAGCAGCAGAGCCACAGCTGCTGAGTGACAGAGACCCAGGGTGCCTCCACTGCCTTGGGCTATGCTTATTGCCAGGAGCATAAAATGCCATGTGCTCCAAGAGCTGCATTTTGCCCCACCAACAACTCCTGTAAACCAACAGCATTTCCCATTCTGCAAATGAGTACTGATCATATTCTTCCAAAAATATTTAATGTTTGGACTCAACAACCTTAGGGACTCCATGATTTTTCCAATCTGTGATTGTGTGATTCTGTATTAATTTGGCTGCTTCAAAGTCAGGCTTTTCTCCACAGCTAAACTACACCTGACCTGTTCAAGAGCACTTTCCTCTTTTTTTTTGCCCTAGTTTTGTTAAGCTCTGGGGTAAAACATGAGCAAGTTTAATCTTCTGCTGCATACCTTTGCTGGAGAAATCCAGCAACAGCCAGAAATGTTTTACAAGCTTATCAAAGGCAATAAATGCTCTCTGCTTGAGTGAGGAGGCTTTTGCGGGAGTTTGGCTGTACTGATGGGGAAGTAGCTCCACAATACAGGCAGGGTCCCTGAGCTTTATCCGTAGCTGTAGGAAACGCCCTCACTTGCTGCCAAGTTCGGGCTGTGCAGAGACGGCAGCACCGCATCCCGGGGTGCGAGGAGCCGGCGGGGGCGAGGGGCTCTCACTCAATACAAACACCACTGAGAAGCCAAACCCTGCGGCTTTCAGCAGAAAACTTTGGGAAACGATTTGTTAGGAAGGGCACGCCACGGGAGCTGTAGTGTTGCCAGTTGGAAGCCTCAAATAAGACAAGCAACAAGTTGATTTACTGTGATGGCCAACGAGCTGGGCCACATTCCGGTGTGTGGCAGGGAGGGGACAGTGCTGCTGCCTGTGTCAGCCACACAGATTTGACCCAGTGCTGGCCCAGGCAGCAGCTGAAAATGCTCTGCATGTATATGTATATACAGCTATAGGTATGACCAAGCTAGCCCGAGATTTGGCATCTCTCATCCATGCTCCACCACACTGGGCTTTGAGACATTATGCTCCTTTTGGAAGCTTGGGACTGAAAAGAAAGTTTTTAAAAAAAATTTAAAAGCTGGTGGTTTTTCATGCAAAGGGAAATAGGCTGAAAAACTCAAGACCAGAAAGTCAAATGACCATGCAAGAGGTTAAGCTGGCGGTACTACATCTCCAGGGGATGGTTGTGGCATTTTTGCTTGGTGCTGTTCCTGCTGAGCCTGGAGCTCAAGGGGCTGGTCCTCAGCTCATGGCAGCTCTGCCCAGCCCAGAACAGGTGCCAACTGTCCTCCCTGCCCTCTGTCCCAGTCTCAGTGCTGAGGTGGCTGTGCTCCAGCATGACCAAACCCTGCCTCCAGCTGCAGAGCCACCAGCCTCCCTCACAGCCACCTCTCTCTGCCTCCAGTGCCTCCAACCTTCTGGGAATGCAGTGGGGTTCCCCAGCATGCAAGAATCCATCTGCCAGACCTTTTGGAGAGCTTGTCCCTGAGGGAGAGACACCCCAAAAGCAGGCATGGCAAAGCAAGAGCTGGTAAAGGCAGCTGGTTAACAGCTGTGAGAGCACCACCCTGTTGCCCTGCTTGCCCAGGGTCCCTCTTTTAGGGGCCTCCCATAAGGAATGCAGTTGTTACAGCCAGTATTTATGGGCAGAAGGGGGCTGCAGCCCCCACCACCCTTCAGCAGCTCCACACAGCCCTACATGCTCCACATAGTGCTGCAATGTCTGCACTGTGGGGCTGGGCACAGCAGCACCCTTGCTGCTATAGACAATTTTTTACCTGCCCAGCAGCAGAGAACCTTGTAACAGGTGTTAAAATCCTGAATTCTCAAGTGAATGACACCTCTAGGATTGGGCTGTAGATTTTAGGGTCTGCCCTACTGTGTGTTGGTTGCAACCCCGTGGGACAGTAGATTTCATCTGACTGTCTGGGAAGTAGGGACACAAAGCCGCTGAGCTGGGAACACGACAGCTTGTCAGGAAATAAGCGAAAGGACTTTTTTCCAGAGATGGAAGTTTGATGAGATCAGCTCACGAATTCATGTGAAGGCACAGAGCAACTTCTGCGTTTTTTAGAGTCCTGGAAGATTAGAAACTCCCATAAACTTTAATGAGATACTTCTGCAAAACCATTAGTAGAAGCTGTTGAAAAGCAAATTATAGCCATTTATAGGGACCCAAGAAGCTCCAGCAGCTATTCGCTCAATGAGTGCTGGCAAAGCAGCTTTCATTTCAAATTTCATAGTCCCTTTTGTCAAGAACTTCCTCCATTCTCTTCTCAGGCTTTAATTAAATTTGTGCAGAAGGGACATATTTCTCCTCCCAAGCCACTTCTCCATGGACCGTACTGGAGCTGGATCCAGCCAGGCAGATCACCCACTGCACTCCAGGTGCTACAATTCTCTGGGGAAAACCATGGCCCTGAACAAACCCAGGCCTCACCTGATGGATCTGAAATTATGATGTAACAGGTAGCTTCCTCCAGGAAGCCCAAATGATGGGCAATTGTATCATTTAAAGCTAATTTGGAGAGACTCCTGATCTGAGCAGAAGAGAGGTGGATTTGGTTTTTGAACATATCAAATGGCTTTTAATGCCTTTAATGAAACCTAGGGAGAGGGTAAATTTCTTAGCTGCTCAACTTGCCTTTATAAAAAGGCACAATACATCTCAGCCTTTCCCAGATAAGAGAGCTACTCCAGCATGCCACCCTTCACCTTCAAGATTTTTCTGCAGGGCTGAGTCATTAATGCAGCTAATTAGAGACTTCAAGCTGATTATGAGAATTGCAGTAAGTGGAGTTACAAAATCCCTGGGCCTGATACTCCTTAATACAAAAGCCACTTTACACTGACCCAGCCTTAAAATACTTTGGGATGATGTAAAATGCTCTTAAAGCAAATGGGATCTCCATATGCATTCAGAGGGACTGGCACACATTACAGACCACCAGCAGATGAGGCTGATGGGGCTCTCAGACGCCCCATCTGCCCCCAGGTGAAATGAAAGCCTCTTCCTGGTTAAAGAGAGTCAGGTCTTTCACCAGAAATAAAAACAGAACAAAATATATTCAGGCAACTACCTGAAGAGCTGACTGATATCAATTCAATAAAAGCAGAACAAAAATGTTGCTGAGTCCATTTGCAGGTACCTCCAGGGTTGTATTAACCTTCACAGGCCAGTAAAACTCCCCTCAGGGGCAACTCTGACAAACTTTCATCACTGAACACTCCCTAAACTTCAGACGTATTTTGAACTGGATACAAACCTGAAAAGAAGAGCTCAACTTTTCCATATTAGTAGTACTGAGAAAGGAAATGATCTTCCAATATTGTTTTCAAATAACTCAAAGCAATAGATTGTCCACAGAACAACTTTTGAAGCCTAAGTACCAGGGATGCACTTGTGGCCTGGAAGTGACCATTTGTGTACAAGGTGCCAGTGCTTGGCCTTTTAAGAGGGAAGAGCCACCCTCTCCACAACAAATAGGATCCTACCAGCCCCAGCATGTCCTCATGACTTGGGATTTCCCAGAAGCTGCCAGTGGTGTGTCCCAGGGTGGAGGACTGCACATACTTGGCCATAATCTTTGCAGAGAAAGGAAGCTGCAAGGGAAGCCTTATCTCTGGGCTGAGCACAGCTCCAAAAATGTGACAGCAGTCATGAGACCCACGACCCCAGTTACCCGATGTAAGGTCACAGCTCTGGTGACATTTGGATTTGGATAGCATCATCTATCACAGTTTTGAGTCAGCAAATAAGTGCAGCCAATGGTTTACATTTCCTTGCCAGTAAAATAATGCAGGAAAATCATTTTGCTGGGAAGTGTGCACCATCCCACCCCAGCCTCCCTGAGCCTGTGGGGCAGGGAGGGAGGGAGAGAGCTGGGGTCTCTGAACATGTGGGAGCACCTTGAGGTCCTGGGTACCAGCACTGGGGTGACACAGGAGCTTAGACAGAAGAGCCAAAACACTACATTCCCTCCCACTCACTTCCCAGGGCAGATCAGCCCTGTCCTGTGCAGAGGCAGTGCTGCTGCTCGTATGTAACCTGTGATACGTAAAGGAACATGAAAATCCAGCTAAACCAGTATGCCAGGCTGGCAGTATCGGGGACCCTGGTGGAATGGCTGGTGCAAACTGGGACTTCATCTCCTTCACACCAGGTGTCCTGCCCTTTCCAGCACCGGCACTTTGGGCAAAGGGAAAACTATGGTCACCTTTGCCCCACAGCAGATTAGAGATCTCAGGAAGGACTTTTCTCCTGCAGTGGGCGGTTTGCTGGGGAAGAGGTACTATAAGACAGTGGGATGACACAGTGCCAGCCCTACACCCAATGGTTAGTGGAGAGATGGGATCAGCCTCACTCCCTCCATAGGCAGAGGGAGAGTTCCATCGAGCTTCATTGCTGCCAGGGCTCTCAAAGGAAAAATTATGGTTAAGTGGGACGAAGAGCTGAGAAGAAACCTGTTTCTGCATGGGAGCAAAGAGATGCTTGTATATAAATAAACACATTTAGGCATGTGTATGGGCATTTCCCAATTTAAACAAAAATACACATTTACATGGCTTAACACTCTCAAATTAAAACAAATAAAAAGATGCAAAGATTTCTTCATGTCCTGAAACCTTCCTGTTACCCTCACCTGCCCAAGTATTTGATCCAGAAGAAATGCTGTTCCAGGAGAGAGAGGCAGAGTAGGCCAAAGGACAGGTACAGCTGGATCTTGGAGCATTTTTGGATCATGCCTTGATCACAATAAAAAAGAAACACGTTTGCAGACCTTCCTGCAATCAGTTTGGTGACTTGTGGTTTCCTATTTTCTCCCATTCATCTCTTGCTTTTCTTCCTAGGACTTCTATCTGCAGATATTTCCCACTCTAAACTTAATTTTTCCCCAACCACTGTCTTTTGCCATGATGTTTTCCCACCACTTTCTTTCTGTTTCCCCGTTAGCTTCATCTTTTTCAGCTGCAATGCCTCTTGTCTCTCTATTTCCTCTAGACCAGCTAGAAGGACAACGGTCCTGAACCCCTTCCTTGTCCCAGATGCAAGAGGACCATTTTGGACCAGGAGCAGCTCGGGGAGAACTTCCAGGTGTGCTGCACCTTTTCAGGAAGGTTGTTCCTAGCAGGCTGGAGCTCAGCTCAGCTGCCTGCTTCTCTGCTTTATAAAGAGCAGTGGGTCTAAATTCAAATCCATGTTTTTCCCATGTATGAGGTGCTCCAAGCCTGATCTGGGGTTTCTTCTAAAATAAGGACCCAGTTGCTTCTTCCTGATGCAGCTCCTCTGAACCTCAGGAGGGCTTAGGTGGAGATTTCAACCAAACCAAACCCACAGATATCCAGCAATGTGTGAGTTAGCAAGCAGAGACTAAGGAAACAGAATTTAAATTATCAGGGCTGTATCTTCCACTGTTGTAAATCCTGCAGTTCAGCTGTGATAACGTCAGCAGCACGGGGTGTGGATCACTCATGACTTCAGCACAGCCCTTCAAAGCATCCCAGCCCTTCAAAGCATCCCAGCCCACAGCTTGGCTGGTGACCTTCCTCCAAGGCAGCTGGATGTGGCTGGTGGCTAAGGAATGAATACTTTTACAACTTGCTCTTTGCCGATTGGTTTCCAGTACAGAAAAAACATCTCAAATGCACGTTCCCACCTTGGACAGGATGACTGTGGAGCAGTGTCTAACAAAAACATGAAGAAAAGGAGCTGCAGAATTATTCCACAGCTTCACATTTCCCAAGATGAGGAGATGCAAGCTGCCAGCTCCCCTTGACAAGCAAACGTCTTTGCAGGAGGAACCACTCCATCAACCCAATCTGGACCCAAAATCCTAAGAGGAAAAAATACAAAACCTCTGCCTTGGACCCATAGGCTGTTTTCACACCAATGTATACAAACTCATACTGCAGAAATGGCCAGGAATATTCCCAAATTGTCCTGTCTGTACCACAGCCACAACAGTTTCGGCCAAGCCAACCCACCGTGTCCCAGACCATTCCCAGTACCTCTTCTAGCTCTGTGATGGGAAAAGGGGTGTCTGAGGAGAGAGGGCATCTTGTATAGAGAAGAGATCCCTGGTGCCTTTAGTGGGGGCACCTAAAGAGAAAGACAGATGTGACTGGAACTGCCACAGAGAGAAATGTGCTTTGAAAATAGTCATCTGCAAGTGCCAGGGTGGAGCAGAAGCCAAGTGAGAAGAGAGGCATTTTTCTCTCTGGCTCAATTGAACCTCTGCATTTGCTCCCACAGGTGCACCAGCACCCAGCTGAGCTGCCATGGAGGAGCCAGCATGGAGGAAAACCAAGCAAATTTCTTCCCCAATGAACCCAGTACATAACAGAGTTGCCACTGTGAATGCACATGAATAATAGCAAACCAGCATGGGAAAAATATCCATGGTTACCAGGCAAATTAATGTTCCAGCATAAACAGCAAATATAAATTAGGCTCATAACAGCCTTTGTGGGGGCATTGGATGCTTCAGAGCTAAACACTAGACAAGGCAGCAATGCTTGTTGTTAGAAAATCCAGGCTGGGAAGGAGTGGTACTGGCATGGAAGGAGTTTGGCAGCGCATGGCTCCCATTAAATCTTTCCCACATGTATTTTGGGTGGAGCTGTAGCTAGCTGGGCTTCTTTTTACCTTTTTTCAGGCATGTAATAAGGTAATGTCTTGTAATTCCTCATGCACAGCTTTCCACGTCTTCCAGGTCAATCCAGCAATCCCATTTTGCTCTCCTGGAGCAGGCTCTGGCTGTGTCCACTGTGGTGTTTTGGGGCCAGGCTGGTCCCATGAGGAGATAGTTTAAAAGCACTAGAAATAGCAGGGGCTGTTGAAAAGGCAGCTCTGTGCCGGGAAGGCTGCAGACGGACCTCGGGAAGGGAGGGAAAGCTGCATTACAATCCCGGCATTGATGGTCCCTCCTGCTGAGTGCGCCTTTCATCGCTGGGAAGGGTTACTGAGCCATCCCACATCCCAGTCCCACTGGCTCCTGTGGCGCTGGTCTTCCTCTACCCCTTTCAGGTGGGGAGGAGAAGACAATTCTGCTTTTTTCCCCCCTTAAAGAATACACACTTGTTGGACTCAGCAGCATGCGAAGACTTCAGTGGAATATTTTCACTAGCTGTGAGCTGTCCTGTGGTTAAAAAACAAATACAGCAGTAAAATACCAGTACATTTTCCTAGTGCAGGAGACAGAGTATCTGTTGTCATCAGTCCTTAAGAAGTGCTATTCTTATTTGCAGTCCCTGACCTCCAGTTTTATCCAATTGTCTGTTCCCCAAATGCTTTACTGGGAGCAGATGCCAAATATGTGTCATTAATTCTTACCATATATTGTTCTTTTGATATTCTGTAGTTGCTGTCAATGAAATGAGAAGGGGAAATTAGACAGCCAGTGCTATTCAGTTAAAGAGATTTCATTTCCTAATCCTCTGAAGAAGGGTATAAGCAGGCAACTGTACTCATATGAGCAACACTTGGACTGAACTTGTAAAAGTTGATCCTTCATAATTAGTTCTGTGCCCAAGTGTTAACTGACAAAATACAATGAAATAAAAATGAACACCAAGAGGAATTTAAGTTTTAAAATGCTATGAAGATTAAAACTCTCTGAAACATTGCCTCTCTGAATTGTATAATCATAGAATATCCCGTGTTGGAAGGAGCCCACAAGGATCACACAAGGATGCTTCCTTCCAATAATTCTAATAGGAATTTTTCCTGTTAAATACAACTTTCATTCCAAGACTGAGTCGTAAATTTGAACTATAATGAGATCCACTAAGAGAGTCACCATTTTCATGGGAAATAATGAGGCTAAGCATGTCTGGACTTTAAAGTACCCACAGAAAACTGCAAGTGATGCTAACCAAAATCTGCTCCACAGGGGCTCCTATCCAGCTGGTATTAAAGAACTGCATGCTGCTACCAAGGGGCAGCAATTCCTGACAAAGTAAATAAATCCATCTGTAGTGTCCTGGGTCCCAGCTCAATGACAGCACATGTGTCTGACTACGCAGAGACAGAATTTGGCCTTTCACTACCATCACATGGAAAACTACTTTAGTAGGATAAATTTGTTGATGCCAAATCCAGACAGAGAGTGTCATATGTTTAATTTTCCCAGTATAACTCAGCAAACTTCTATCCATGAGGCTCCACATGACTTTTTTCATTAAGCTGTACAGCATGTACCAAGCCCCCTGTCTTTAAGGTGACATTTCAAACCCCCATGGAGGAGGGACAGTTGTCAGGGCTGTGATTAAAATAGATCCTTGTTTGTTGGCGTGACTTTTCCTCAGCTCCCGGGAGATGTGGCAGTGAGCCCTGCCACCTCTCCTGAAATGAGAGATGACCCAGATGGAGGCACATATAACACCCTGCTGGATGCTCTCTTGCAACATGCCCTTGTTTGCACTCACTGTTTGGGCTGGCCATCCCCTTCAACCACTTTTTCACCTTTCCATCCCACAGGCTGCAGGCAGGAGGGTCCGATGGGTTGGCACAGCCCTTCTACCCTCTGGGGGCAAACCTAAAGACCTGGTACCACCAAGGCCATATACAGTGCTTTCGTGGGAGCACCAAGAGCAATAATTTGAGGTCCTAAGGGTGCTTTTTTTGTGCTTATGCATTTACACATCTTTCGGAGGACTGCAAGGATTTGTAAGGAGCCTCAGGGGATGACGTCCCACAGCGTGTCCATTACTTGGCACAGCCCTGGTGGTGAACTCAGCTATAAATAGAGCTGAGCCTCTGAGGCTGAGCCCACTTAAGCAGCTCTAATGCAACACCTGCTAATCAGTGGCCCCGGGGTGAGACAGGCATGTGGAGCTGCCCTGCCGGAGTGGGTTCCCAGAGCTAATGCTGGAAGACAAACTATTTTCCAACGTCACTTTTTCAAATGGAACAAAACGGATGAGACAGAGCAGCTGTGGCATTTGTCGTGTTGGATACTGAGACCTTGAAGATGCTCACATGCTGGCAGGGACAAGGCAGAGAAGACAGGAGTTTTGCTGGGGAAAATGACACAAAATGATGTGGTGACATTTAGCATCTTCTTGAAAAAGCTCTGGAAGAAACTCAAGCTATTTTCTGAATTAGAAATGAAAAAACAACATAAATTCCTTAAAAGTAACAATCCAGGATGTGTCCCACACTGTAGAATGGGTTGTTCCTGGGCTATAAACTTAAAAGTCTTCATTGTCATTCTTCTCCATAGATTTTCACCAAATCTCACTCTGACTTAGGTAAGCATCCTGGCGGGGATGTGACA
Source organism: Catharus ustulatus (assembly GCF_009819885.2). NCBI lineage: Eukaryota > Metazoa > Chordata > Aves > Passeriformes > Turdidae > Catharus > Catharus ustulatus. The sequence goes on from NC_046223.1 coordinate 11,554,665, forward strand.
TTTATCATCATCCTGAAGTTGTCCAAGTGTCTCAAATCTCCTCTTTTTTATCTCATCATGTATCCCCGTTGAGTCAACAGCTTCCTTGGAGAACAAGCTATAAAAATACCATCTCCTTTCTAACGTTATGTCTTCCACCTGTCATCCACTTCTTCTCTAAATCCTCCGAAGTCAGGACCAGTATTTTTGGCTGAGGTGGCAGCAGACAAGACCCGTGACTCCGTCACACGTCTCTCCTGAAGGTGAGAGCTGACGAGGGCTGGGTAAATGCCAGTGCTGGAAACCAAGCTTGGCTGAACCCCAGCTGATCTGCCTCTCCCAGATGGCCTTGATTGACCACGTCTGCCCATCACCTGGTAGCCCTGCAGAGTGGATGACCAGGTGAAATAAACACAAATCAGCTTAAATATTGCTTTAGAAATTCTGTAGGTGGTTAGGAAGAGTGAGTTTTATGCCTTTTGTAACCAGGGAAATGCCATTTTTTCTTCAAATCCAACTCATTTTCAAGTGGGAAACTGCAAAGAAAGCAGAACTCACTTCTATTTATGTTTTTTTTCTGGGAACAACAGCTTCCAGGTTGACTGAGTTTTTCTTATCAAAGGGACTTTGAGAAATATAGGATTTCATCCTCGGTCCCACTGGGGCAGTGCATGTTCACTGTGAACAGAGGACGTGCTCCCCAGCTCCAGCTTGTGCCAGAGGGCAGGAAAACTCCTGGTGATTAAATATTAACAGTTATTTCAGTGCCTCTCCTTTGTTCCAGATCTAATGCATGCTCTTTCTCCCAGGAATGTGGTGGTTATGGTGAGCTGAGAGATGTGGGAGCTCAGTTATTATGCGCACTACTGATGGTGAATAAAGCCTTCAGTGGAGCTGAATCCATCCTGCCATTTCGGGCAGGGTGAATAGCTATGTAAATTACATAACAGCATCTAATCTACCCTTCCAGCTCTGATTTAACCTTGAGATTGATTTGTAAGCTCTTTTAAACTACAGTTCATCTCTGTCTGATCTACGACTGCTTGGGAAAAGCTGTTTGAATGAAACTCTCCAGGGAGAGAGACCCAAACCATTCCTTTCTCCTGAGCTCTCATGGTTGCCTTTACAACTCTTTCAAAGTGCTTCACTGGAGCATCACTTTGTGTTTTATGTATCGTAAATAAAATCTGGGTTCACCTGTAAAATAGTCACGTCTTAAATGATGCAAATTTGGAATTAAATAATAAAAAAAACAGAAGAAAAACATATGAAAAGAAGGGCTGGTAATTACTGGATGCAATCATAGTTAAGGCCTTTCTATCTTATGATCTTCTTCCCATTCCTCTGCTTGGATGAAAATTGATGACCACTTCAAGTGCTCCAATGCAGTGGCAAGCACACAGCTATACAGAGAGAGGATGTTAAAATAGTTATTTTGGGAGAGAAAACAGACCAGGATTGTGGAAATTCTCCTCACAACCCCATAATGTCTCCCATGACATGACAAGAGAGGTGGGAATGGTGTGGATTAATAATTTGTTTTTTCTTTCTCCCCCTCATGTAAACGTGATAAATCTCTGAAAAACCTATCCCTGTGTATAAAATCTAACACAAATGTGTTCACCCCAGGGAGTCTGGAAGGGAAACAGTGGTTTGGCCAAGCAGTTCCTCTATATAATATTGATTCTGTCAAAGCAGCATAAATGGAAGAGAAGCCTTTAAGTCTGAGTACCAAAGTGCAGCCTCCATTTGATGTAATGAGCACATGTTTTCTGGAACTGTGGTACCCTGGGAGCCACCTCCTTCCCAGTCTTCTGACAGGTCAGTTAATGGGCTCAAAGGAACCTGGCTAAAGGATGGTGGCCTGAAAGGTATCACAACCTTTTGCTTCTGTGTACCCAGTGTAGCACAGCAGGATATGAGTCAGGAGAAAAGGTGAGGCATGTCCTGATTGCTCCATGTTAGTTAGGTGCTCAAGAGCATGATCTGCCTTAGAAAAGCAAGGGTAGAATATCACATGGGAGCAGCATGGATGGCTTGATGCTACTTTCTCCATCTTGGACTCCTCTTCTTGCATTGTCTTTTTGCTGCGGATGGGGGTTTAGCTGGATTTCCAAGCAATCCACAGCCCCAGAGTTGCTGCAGGACATGCCAGGCATTCCTGTCTCAGAAAAGGAGCCAGCTGGCTTCCACTTGCTTCCAGCACCTCTGCACACCTGGGTGGAACTGGCCATTAGGTACGGCTGGCTGGCTGCTGAAACTGTGCCCAAGGGAAGAAGTGCCTGTCCTCTGTCCCTCCAGACTCTCACCTTGAGCTGTGCTGGACCCCTGCTAGGTCCAGAGGAGGATCCTCCTGCAGAAAGGGCTGGGTGGGAATAAGGACAAGAGCCTTCTCCAGCACAGAGGGTCCCTACAGACCCCACGTGCCCCTTACGGACCTAAAATGGCTAAGTGGGGATGACAGGAACATCCTCTTCCACAGATTTCTGGGAAAACTTCATAAGCCCTGCTCCAGTTCTGTACCCAGGGACATTTGCAAGTGCATTCCTGTGTCACTGCATCGGTCTTGCTTTTTAACCTGCACGATTTCCTCTTCAGCCTTCCCTGCAACCTCCATTGCTGGCTTTTGCTGGGAATGTTGATTGGAGTTGTCTGAGCAGCACTTTTCCCTCTGTCTCTGCACTCATGCTGTGACTCCAGTGAGGCAAAACACTGCAGCCCACCCCCAGCCATGCTGGCTGCCACCTGCACTCTGCTTCTTTCCTGGTTGATCTCGTTTGCCTTGCCAACACCAAAGCAAACACAGTGGAGGCACCGTGCGACACAGGCATTTCTCCTGCCACGTGCTCCTGCAGCTGTGTCCTTGTGGCCTTTGCTGGGGCTTGGTGACTGCCACCTACCTCAGAGACATGCTGGATGTGACGCTGCTGCCGCTCGCCTCACACCTGCCCAAGCAGTGGGCTGGGTCATGAGAGGGACATCATCCCCCTGACATCTCCACATTCCGACCTCTTGTCTGTCCTACTTCCACCTCCCACCAGCACCTTCTGTCCTGTCTCATCATCTGCTTTCTCCTTACCACAGAGATAATTCATCCTCCTCCATTCCCCTAAATTCTCTCTATCTCTGCCCATATTTCCCTTCTCCCAGATTCAGTAGCTTTTGGGATTATCCCTCAGACCAGCCTGGCTCTCCTCCCACTCGTCTCATTTTCACTTAATTAGCTCCTCCTAAATTGAAGTGATGTCCTCATCCTCCTGGCCAGGTTGTCTTTCTAACAGTGTCACACATTTCTTTTTTGTGTCACCTCTCTTTGGAGTTCAGCCTGCATTTTTGTGAGCTTCAGTCACCAGTTCATTTGAATACATCTACTTGTTTTCTCCCATCTCTTGAAATCCACACTGTTAATTGCTGTTTCTGACTAGCTTCCTTCACTTTGCTTTCAAAAGGTTTGTTAACCTGCGCTAGATCCAAAAACATACCTTCTATAGAGACAAAACCAAGGGAATTAATAAGCTCACACACACAAGATAATTCTCAACACATTCTAAAATGGGAAACAAATGAACGGACATTTTGTTTGGAGTAAATGGAAGATGATAGATGCAAAAAGACACAATGCAGAAAGAAAAGGAAGAGTGCTACAACCGAAAATGAGGGATGTCATTACAGGTACGTTATTTGGAGGGTACAATGTTACCTACTGGAAAGGCAAAAAGTGTCTTAAGACAAAGCTCTTGCACAAACCAGGGGAAGATAAAAACTTGTCATGATGAAAAATACCAGATGCTGTCAGTAGCATATAATGGACTGAAAAATACATGTGAAAAGCAGCATTGATTTTGTGTCTGGCCCTGCTTTTATCAAGGACAATAACCAAACCCAGTCAAAATCAATAGCAAAAGTGGCTGGGAAACCACAGGGCAGCTTTGATCAGACTGCATCTCTGTGGCTTTGATTTTCAGGTTGAACTCACTCAAACTGCATTTCTTGACCTTTTTCAGTCTGACGTTCTTAAAAAGAATATACTGAGGAGTCCCTTTGTGCCATGACACCCCGATGTTTGCCTTGCCAGTGAAATAAATAAAAAAAAAAAGGCAAGATAAACATTGAGTAATCCTTTACTATGTTTTACGGCTCTTTTTTTTTTGTTTAGTTGTTTGCCTGAGGATATACGTGATTTGGGTTTTTGTACTCACTTCCCTGACCTTTCCCTCCAGCTTCCCAGCAGTGCTGCCAGAATCCCAGCCGGAGGAGCACCACGTAGGAGCCGCGTGAATTAGGTGACAGATCATTTGCTCAGGTATCGCTCCCTTTGCCAAGAGACATTTTATCCCTGGGTAGGTGTGGGCTTCCTCACCTGCTCTGTGAGCACACCAGGAACCAGGTGACTCATGACCTGAAGGAAATGTTTGCAGTAAGAGTTGGGAACGTGGCAGCCCTTCTCTCACGGATGAAGTGTTCGGGCATTTTATGACCGGTAGTTTTCATAGTAAGGAAAACTTTGCAGGCAATATTTCTGTCAGGGTTTTCCCCTGTAGAATTCAAGCAGTTTTTCCACGATTAACTGTGTTGATCAATGAGTCAAGGAAGCATATCACTGGGGTGCTTCAAGAGGGACAAGTGTCAACTCCCAGAGATTTGGCTGTGTCACTTGTAGCCTGGGATTTGGAAGAGGGGCTGCGGGATACCTGCTCACAGCTGATAGGGGACAGCAGTAAACTTGTGTGCCCCCTTCAGCTCCTGTATTCCCTGTCAGCAATTTCCACGCCAGGAACCAAGATAAGCCCACTTATCCTGTGGGCAAGGTCATTACCCGGGTACAAAGTTACAGAGTTTGAGCAGAGGTTACTCTGAGCCCTTGTACAGACAGGGCTTGTGGGTCTGGAGAAAGCCCACAACAGCTATTTTTTTGTCTGTTTGACAGACTTGTCTTCTGTTGACTTCTCTAGTCTGGAAGGGAAAACAACCAGTGCTGAAGAGCACCATCATCATCCAAGCCCTGTTATATTTTAGCATAAAAGCCTCATTCAATTAACAGCAGGAAGGATAGGAGGCCCAACAGACAAGTATAGAAACAGACAATGTAGAAACTCTGAGACACCCTTTACTCACCACTCACCAAATAGAAATGAAATCTCTGGCGTTTTATTCCATCATCAAAGGTTTCTCTGTGTACCAAAATGAAACATGGCATCTTTGTGCTTGGGTGAAAAGTAAAAAAAAGGAAAGGCTGGTTTCACATCAAGGTGGTGCTTTTGGTTTTGTCTACCAAATAGCTCAGAGCTTCACAAAGTGCTCTGATTTGAGCTGCTCAGAAAAAGGCACAAATTCTGCATATTTTGGGACACAAAAATAATTCTTCCTAATCTCACCTTTTATAAATAACTATACAGCAGCAAAAGCTGGTACCCTCAAGACCCATTTGCTGTCATCGCCATAAGGTGTTTGTTAGCTTTAAACAGCCCTAATTAGCCCTTTTGCTCTCTGGATGAAAAGACCAGGAGCTAGGATGGATGCCTTTTTGGTGCTAAAATCACTTTTGGGAAAGTTGCTGTTTGGACAAGAATCATCATTTCTCTAGATCACTTCTGTACTTCTGGCAGGCACACTGAGAAGAGCAGAACTGTGAGACCAGAGGACAAGGAAAATGGAACATCTGTTTTCCTCTATACCTACATTGCACCTACTGCAGCTAATGTCCTAGAGAGACTGGGAAATACTGGATCTTTTTCTCCCCAGATGGATGGGGAGCACTGTTTCTAGCATAAACCAAAAAAAGGAAAAATAAATGGTCAGAACTTCATGCCCAGCACAGCAGAGTGGTGTCTTCTCCCGTGGCTCCCCTCAAAGTCCTCATAAGGTCCTGTGGGGACACCTCGTGGCTCAAGTCGCACCTTTGGTTTACCTTAAGAGATCACTTCTTCATAGCACCACAACCTGTGCTAAGTATTTTAGCTGCCAGTGTGACAGCCGGGAGGAGAGACATGAAGTCAAATTTGGAGGTAGGAAGTATGGGGAACGAGTCTAGACCAACTCTTCTAATGATTTCTTTAGCATCTAATGAAGTTATAAGTAGCTGAGTTTGAACCCCCCACCCTCTCAGATGCCCTTGACCAGCAGTGCTTGGCTGCTGTCTTCTGCTGGTCATGAACAGCAGCCCAGCCTCACAGAGGGCGGGGAACGGAGGCACTGGGGAGGTGCTGCCAGGAGTTCACTCATGAGTTCACTCACTCATGTGAGTTCACTCACTCACATCTGGTTTGTGGTGGCTGAGATCAAACACAAAGATTTCACTGTTACCACCGTGGGCACTAACAAGAAACTTAATTTACCCCATGTCTAGTTTCACAGTAATTCAGCCAGACAGGAGTATAGCATACCAGGGGTTTGTATTAATTATTTCTGTGCTTGTGCAACATGCAGAGAAATGCCTGGCACCTGCCAAGAAAAGCCAACCTCATCTCCTGTGGCTTAGCAGAGAGAAATGAGAATGCCTGGTAACCCTGTCTGGCTCCACTCTGACCCAGGTATTTCCATTCCGTGGTATCAACAAGCTCTAAACACACAGAGGTGGTGTCTGGCTCATCTCCTTCACCTCTCCTCAGGAAGGCAGATCTCCTGTTTCTTAGATGTAGATATTTATCATGCTTTGCTCTGCACCAGCACAAGCACCAGACCACACCAAAGAGAAGTTACCAAAGAGTGTTTGGTTTTCTCGTGATGGTATTTCATAATGAGGAGGATTTATGCTTTTCTCTTGAAAGCCCACAAAAGTAGCACAGCCATTTTCACCTGGGTTTAGCTTCTCCAGTTAGGAGAAGTTAATGGGTCAGGATTACTTGTCTTGTGGTCTGATTGCTGATGAAGAGATGGCTGCATTTCCTACTCCACTTGCCTCTCAGGCCAGTGTCACCTGGTGCATGGCCATCTCACCTGGCCATCCCACCTTCTCCAAAGCACTTGCAAAGGAAACTCTGATCACGCCCTGAACAGCATCCTTCGGCCAGGACTTTCAACTCCTTTTGCAAATATCTGCTGCAAGAAGCTGAGAGGCAAGGTGGGTCATCTGGCTGCTGTGGGCTCCTGCAGAGCCAACAACAGAACTTGTTTCCTGAATTTATAACTTGATCTCAAGTGCTGTTTTTACTGGGGAATGGAAGAGAGGGGCGTCTCTCAAGCAAGGGGAGTACCAAGTGCATGCAAGTTATTCTCCTTGTCATGGAGAAGCCACCTTCCATATAGACATCTCAATGGCGTGGAGACAGGTGTCCACACCGGTGGGAATGTGGGTATTTCGTCAAAACCTTCCCTCTCCTGTCCAAGAGTTTCCTGGGCCCCAGCCCCTTGCAGAATGGGATTTGTTTACTTTCTCATGGACAGGTATTTATTCTCCAGGTTTACAGGCTGAAGAGAAAAAAATTTTCAGTCTGACTCCCTCTCTAGTAGCTCCATCTGGAGGCTCCAAGAAAACTTGCACTGTGAAATTACTTTTATTTGTATTTCTTTATTTTACTATTTATTTAGGATTTAAGGTGGTCTTGGCATTGATGATTATGGTTAGCAGACTGGAAAAAAGAAAGCATCTGTGCAATTAAGTTTTTAGTAATAAATTAATTAAAGATTCCGTAAAATCAAAACAATGGGCTTATTTCTGGCTAAGCTGAAGACTCCATCTCTGTCTGTTCACTTCTCTATTTACCTGCAGTTAGACAGTTTTATTTTAAGCAGCTGACTGCTCAGCCTCTGTTCTAATTCAGCAGCATTTATCACGCTGCTATGCACAGCTATCACTTGAAGAGCTGCTGGAACGGTGATTTAAAAAAAAAAAAACCAAAAACTGTGACACTGTTTAAGCTGCAAATAGTTACATTTATGTAACTTCCTCTTTTATTACTACTGAAGTGTAGCTATCCTCTAGGATTTGCTACTTGGACTTCAAAATATGTCTATAAAGACATATGTAAAAAAGACCCCAAACTACAGGATATGGGGGTTGGGAGGTGGTGGGGGGTGGGAAGGAAATAAAAAAGGACATAATTCTAATAAGTTTATTCAGGACATCTTTCCTGTTTTGTAAATCCCGTGCCCTGAAAGCACTTGCCAGAGAAGTTCTCCTGCCTCCCTTGAGGAAAGTGAGATTCAGAGCTATTGATTGGATATGACATGATGCCTTACAACTCCACCCAGGACTGAAGCTCTGTGCTGAGGATCAGCATAATGTTGATTTAGGTTAATTTGTTAGAACTGGAGTTTCCAACTTCACCTGAGTTTCTGTGAGAAATAGTAGGAACAGCTGTACTAGGTAGGAGAAGGATGATGTGAGACAAACTTGCAATTAGTTTTTTATTCATTTGGGGAAAACCTTTATTTCTTCTCCCTCCCAAAAGAATTCTTGCTGGGAATGGAAAGCTGTCAAGAAAGCACAAAGAGATCAGCCTGCCTTGTGCAGCTTTCAGGAGCACGAAGGGAAGATTTAAGATATGGGGATTTGGTGCTCCATCACAAGGCATGCCAGCCAGGCTGAACAATTTCCAGCCTTCCCTGGGGGAGTCTTTCTGCTGACACAGACTCAGTCAGGAGTCCGAATGTTCTCAGCTGCTCCATCTAGAAACCCTCCAGAAGTGGATCTGAAAATTCCAGCCTTAATTTCCCCCTAAGATTTGTTTCTCAAAGAATGCTTATATGTACTCACTCAGGAGCTGCTGCTTGAAGTCCGAGCTTTTGTTCTCCTGGAGAAGCAATCAGCAAGTAAAGAATGGATGTGAAATCCTTTCCTGCACAGAAAGTCTTTATGTCCTGGAAATACCTCATCAGTAACTGGAGAGTAACTTCCAATAAAAAGAATATCCACCACGTGGTAGTTTATAAGGAGCAAGATAGAAAAGCGTTTGCATAATGAGCAGGTGAGAGACTTCCTGTTGAACTGATTCATGGAAATGTGGAGAGAACAGAAATAGTGTTTAAAACTCAGCATGAGGAGGTGAATGTCAGTGCAACTGTTAACTTCAGTGTATCAGGAGAGATACTCTATCCAGTACTAAGATGAACTATGCAAGTGTTCTGATACAGTGTCAGAAGCATTGCTTTACAAGAAGTGAGCTGTCTCCGGCAGAAGGCTGCTTTAAATCAGACATCAAAAAACAGACAGATCTTACAGATTTTCACTCTTAAAGCTAATTCCCTATGTGGTGATGCTATAGTAGCTATGGCACAGAGCATACTAACAGCATTTTTCATCCCTTATTTATATTTATCAGGCATAGATATGCAATTTTTCCTTTATTTAGCCTTTTCAGACCAGTAACTACATACACTGGAGGCATCTCCTGTAACATTCACTGCAAAAACACCTTAATTTAAAATAAATTGTAGCATGGTAATTACTGCAATTAATTCCTTCGAGGCCTAAGTTCATCTTAAAATGAGATTTTACTGACTTTGCATGAAACTGCCAGAGGACAGTCAACACATTGGCAGCTTTTTCCCCCTAATTTCTGCAGAGGTGCCCAAACTATCATGGAAAGACAGGTGTATGAAATTTTTTCCTGAAAACTAAACTCTAAGGGGTTCAGAAGAATAATAGTGTGTTGTGGGTTGGAGAGGTTTAGAAATTTTTCCCATTATTATGTTAAGCTAGCCGGGATGGCTCTCCTATTAGCCGTTAAGAGCTGGAGACAAAGGACTAGCTGAAGCAAGCTGATGGCCCCATTAGGGAAAGGTGGAGTCCTGCTTTTGTTTTCGGCAAGTAAGAGGACACTGGGGGTAGGAGAACTCTTACAGCTCGCCGGCCGAACTCGAGGAGAGAGGTTCCTTTTCTCCTGTTGGGATCAGGCTTCTTGGATTTGGACTGCTAAAGCTTCCTGCTTCCTCTGAACAACTGGGAACTGGGACGCCCAGGGTGAACAGAGCTCCTTCCTCACCCTTTTCTTCCACCTGGGGCATGAGGCCACCTGGCCCCCTCCCCTGCCCCTGCAGCAGCCGCGACTAAGAAGCCGCCCGCCCTGGTCCATCGGAGAGCCATCGGTGACTGAAAAAGGGACTGGGACTGAATTCCGTTCTGTTCTGTCACTGTTTTTTTTCTTTTGTATAGCTGATGCTGTTTTTGTTTGTCTTATAAATATATCAGTAAAGAACTGTTATTCCCAACCTATACCTTTTTTGTGCCTGCGAGTTCCTGAATTTCCTTTTCCTGGTAATACTGTCCCTTTAAACCGGGACATAGTGAAAAAAAAAAAAAGGGACAGAAACAGAGATAAATAGTGAAAAACAACACAACTATGTATACTTCCTGTTTATTGCTAGAAATGGATAACTGCTTGCAACAGTTGCTTCATAAGCATTCATGGCATTCACTCCCTGTGCCTTGTGCTGCAGCACATTCCCATTTTTTGAAACGCTTCTCTCCCCTTTCACCTCTATGTATAAGTCCCTGCTGCACCACTGTCACTGTACTTAAAAGGTACAGTAACCTGAGACCACTTATTTTTATGGATAAGCTCACTGATGTTTGCTGATTTATTTTATATTCTGGCTGGTAAACTATCAAAGAAATCATTCAATTTGCTTATAATTCAGTTTAATCTTTCCTTTTCTGGTCAAAGAATTTCTGCTTTTCAAATCCTCATTAAATGAAAACAGAAAAGAAAAATGAGTTGACTCCAGATATGACAGACCAAGATTTACTTTTGTACAAGGCAGAAACTTCTATTAGAACAGGACAGACACCAACTCAGGCAAAGGGAAATGTTACTCATTACGAAAGCGAGTAAAGCTTAAAGTTTAAACTAATTTTCCTCAGTTTCCTAAAATAGGTTTTCAGGGTTTTTTTTATCTTGCACTATCAAACTGCGTTAGTTACATAACTAAAACATGCAAATAAAGTGCAACAGACTACTCTTAGTCAGTACCTGATTGAACAACTTTTAATATTTCTATTGACAAACACTGTAAGCATAACCAGAGTGAACTGTATTTACTTGAAGTCTGGCCAGTGACAGACTTGGGTCACTGAACTACCAGTTCAAGGAGAATTACTGGCATTCATTTTCAGTTGCGACAGAGGAGCTGAAGTGATCATGGACTAGGACATGTTCCAGTAGTGCCAAATTCTAATCAAAACTCAGATTGTGCGTTAGTAATCAAGGCTGAGCCAACAATTATCCTGTACGATACACAGAAAGCAACTAGTATTGAACAGACAAAAAGTTTGGTCAGCAAATTAGTTTTACTTCTTTAATATTTTGCTAATAACTCAAGAGGCACGACAGTACCAGTAAGCATATGAACCTTAAAATGCACATTGGCCACAGACAGTAGTGGTGTTTGGTAGCAGACCTACAGACGGCTTTTCGATTCTTCCACTCTTAAATGATTTTGTATTTCCTCCTGACCTAGTCATGCACTGGAGAGGAATTCCACAGCAGTCTCCTTCTCTTCAGCTAACTCCTTAGCAGTAAGATCCATCTTCTCACGAGAAAAATCATTAATAGGAAGACCCTCAACAAACTTCCAGGTCTTGTCCTGATTGAAAACAAACAAATAAAAAGCCCTCCAGGTAAGAACAGGTTTAATTCAGTCTGCATGAAAGAAACTTTGCAGCGTAAGAACAAAGTTTATGGCCCTAAAAACCGCATCAGGCAGAAGTTAATTTCATTTCAGATAAAGAATGCAACCATCACCAGCTAGTCATGTCAGATTTGTACTTGTCTACCAGCACTTAGCTGACAATCAAGTTAACTTGGTTAGTAAGAGTCCTCTCTGTGAAAGACTGCTAAACCCCCACATCCCAGCAACTGCAGTCCCACACTGCTGTTAACAAGCTCACATGACAGTTTAATAGGTCTTGCAAAAGATGCATGGATTTAAATACAGCCTAGTTACCTTGATCACAACAGGGAATGAATAGAGCAGGTCTTCAGGAACACCATAAGAATTGCCATCAGAAATTACTCCCATCGAAACAAATTCCCCCTGAAACCAGAAAAGTCAGAGATAAATACATTTTCCACTGCTAGAAACAACCAAAATTTTCTTAATTTTTAATATCCTTTATCTCCTATGACACAACTTATTCCAGGAAGGGACAGATTTTTTTCCTCTGAACACACATACACTCTAGGTCAGTGTGGTGGGCATGGAATCAAAGCATTAGGCAAACAAGGACTTACTCAATAGCCATATCTTACCGCTGGAGTGCCAAACCAGATGTCCCTCACATGATCACAGATAGCTTTGGCAGCTGACATAGCACTGGACAGCTTCCTGGCCTTAATAACAGCTGCTCCACGTTGCTGAACAGTCTGCAATTAGGGAAAAAAACCCAACCATAACTAAATCATAAAGCAGCAAAATCATGGCTTGGTCTACATGCTGTTGGTCAATGCCAACATCAAGAAAGACCGTTGTATGTAATTATTTAATTTTATCAGTGAAGATGCAGTTCTTTCACTAAACAAACACAGCATTACAATCCAGAAATACAATCTAGAAGAGTTTTGCCATCACAAATGTAACATAATGTTTCAGAGGCTCATTCCTTAGCTTTACAGCTAGCTGACTTCTCTCATACCAACCAGATGTCTCAAGCTTTTCCCACCAGGAGACTGTGAGCATGTCAACAGTAACAGATGTCTCAAGCAATTGTCAATTAATGTCTTCTGCTGAACACCAGTGTGAAACACTTGCTGGTCTCAATCCTACAATACTTAATGAGTACAATTAATTTGAATTTCTGAAGATAGTTGACTCTACATCACCACACTCAAGTTAATAGTTTTTCAATTTAATAATTTTGGTAAAGCTTTATTCATCTAGGGCTTTAACAACCCAATTCCCCTCATATTCTACTTAAGTAGCCTGTGCTCTTGATCAATTAATACCATTATTTTGTTTTACCTACATTATTGTTTATTACTGCCCTATATTACGACATTTGCAGGCATTTTCCAGATATTTCAGATTCCTTTTCAGAAATGGTGCTGATGATGCCACATATTTAGAATTGGAAAGTGTGTATATGTATGTGTGTGTGCGCGTGTATGTCTGTGCACATGCATGAGCAAGGAGAGAGCTGCAAGCCTTTTCTGGGATCAGCAAATGGATCATCCCACTTCATCTACAAAACTGCCCCAAAAAGTCACCGTAGTGAAACAGCAGTAGTGCTTCTGTGTCACACAAGTTTCACCTGAGCTGCAATAAAAACTCTTTGCTGAATCATTTTAGCATTCCGGTTGGATTTTTCTAGCAGAAGACACATAGACTTTCCTGCCTTGAATTTTCCAGGGCAAATAACTGATAGCAACATGATACCTGAAGATGGCATATTCCAGTGAGAGAAAAGAGCTGCTTCAGTACATTAGTTACATTGTTTACAATTTCAGATGAGTTTAGGAGAAAGCACAAGCACAGAATGACCATTTAAAAAAAAAACAAAGAAAAGAAGAGGTATCTTACCAGGATAAAGTCTCCCTTCAGCCAGCTGTCATCTTTTATAGCTTCATAGACTCCAACTTCCTTTCCTTTCACATTTACCTTCGCATGGTTAACATCAGGATATTGAGTGGAAGAGTGGTTGCCCCAGATGATGACATTCTTCACATCATTAGCAGTCACACCAAGTTTCAGAGCAATCTAATTGGAAATTAAAGATGTCCATTGCATTGACTTCAGTTTCTCATTTCACAAGTTTCTTTGAAAGCATTGCTCTGTTTGTATTTAGCAAAGCTAACAGAATAGGCCCTTTTTACCTGAGATTTGGCTCTGTTGTGATCCAAACGAGTTAAGCAGCTGAAGTTTTCCTTTGGTATGGATGGGGCTGACTTTGACGCAATCAGGCAGTTAGTATTTGCTGGATTCCCAACAACCACAACCTAAAAATGAACAAAGGAAAGACGAAGTAGGTATTTCTGCAGAACATCTCCCTCCAGTGAAATACATTGCTTGGCCTTCAAAGAAGCTATCTAAAAGTTAAGTTTTCTAATCTCTTGGCTGTCTTCAATAAGATTGTTTTTTAAGCATGTCATTCATAGTCACCCAATCTTCTATAAATGCACATAAAAAATATTTTCCAGGTAGGTATTTTCTTTAAATTGACATCCAAATGTGAAAGGGAACAAGACTTACAGGGAGATCTGTACACCGACTACAGCCTGGCTTCAAACCTCATGCTATTAGATACAGGGAAAGACAGACATGTGCACACTTTTAACCAACTACTTTTAAATGTTTTCTGGACTGGCTGCCACTGCTTTATACAATTGCTTTATAATTAAGAAAGCCAGAACAGTTACTTATCTCGATGTTCACAGGCAGTTAGAAGTAAAATACTGCCTCAACTTAGATCAATTTATTGCTATGCAAAACTGATTTTTATTCATTCTTCATTTGTGCCTCAAATGACTTATGTCAAACTCCATATACTCTAAATCACACAAGCTGATCTGCAAACCTCCCTTTGTATTTCCCCTTTTGAAAGTGAGTTCAGTAAATGTGCCACTACTCCGCAATAGTTATATCGATAGTTTTTATTCCAACTGGATAAAGAAGTAAACACATCTTTAGAAGCCGTAGGAAGTTCATCAGCAATTAGAAGTCAGTTACAAAGCACAGTCAGAGTCTGGGTCTGAGATTAAGAGCAGTGGGAGAGCAGTCACATGATCCCATTAACTGTGCTGAAGGAATCTGAGAGAGAACAATTAAAATCTTCTACTCCAAAGAGTAAGATGCAAACAACCTAAATAAAGTCGTTTTTTGTGCAACTGTAATTCCATATTGCTACTGAAGCTAAGGGTCATTATGTTAAAGGACACAGATGGATATGAAGTAGGCAGCTGCATGCAGTTAATTCTCTTCTCCCAGAGAAGACTGATAATGAGCAAGACTACAGTAATTTCACGAATACAAGCCGCACCAATTTGACTAAGATTTTGCTCCTAAACCGGAAATGCGGCCAATATTCAGGAGCGGCTAATATGTGAATAATTTTCTGACATTTACAACCTCAGAAGAGCCAGCCAGAGTGCAGAGCCGAGCTGCTGCAAAGTCGGCATTTTGCGATTGTTACAAATTGCTACTTTGTTGCACCGCAGGTGGAGCCTGGCTGCCGGCAGGCAGCACGGGGGGCGGGGAGAGCGGCAGGAGAGCTCCCTCCTTCTCTCCTCTACCACAGCCCGGGGGAGAGACGGGGGGCCCCGCGCCGCCATTGCCGCGGCCTGGGGAGGAGAGGGGGGACCCGGGCCGCCCCTGCCGGGGCTCTGGGAGGAGAGGTGGGACCTGGGCTGCCCCTGCCGTGGCTCTGGGAGGAGAGGGGGGACCTGGGCCGCCACTGCCGCGGCTCTGGGAGACGGCGGGGGAGCCAGGCTGCCACTGCCGCGGCTCTGGGAGGCGGCGGGGGGCTCCGTCCCTGCCTGCCACCACAGGGCAGCGCCGGGCCATGGTGACCGAGCCCAGTGGCAGCGGTGGCTGGCCCCCAGTGGCCCCGCCGAGCGGCAGCGCCGGGCTGGGCTACCTGGCCCCGTCAGCAGCCCCTAGCGGGCCGAGCCTGCACAGCCTTAGCTGAGCCAGTAAACCCCGCCCTGCCACCGTTCTGTTACTATTTGGCAACTTTGTTGCATGCGGGTCCTCGCTGCGAACGACAGAGCAGCTTACATTCAGGTGTGGCTTATTTATGGACAAAAAACGAAATATTTGCCAACACCCAGAGATGCGGCTTATACTCAGTGCGGCTTGTATTCGTGAATTTACTGTACTTATTTTCTTTAAATACAGTTTGATGGGGTTGCTTTTCAAATTGGTGGTAACCAGTTTAGAGTATGTGTGGAATACAGCAACACAATTTAAGACTTACCTTTTCCACCAAACAAATTAATGACTAAATCATCCACCTATTTAAGACTCTGTTTCGTATCTGTGATCTAATTTCCAGGGCATAAGGAAAGGAATACCCACACTGAAAAGGCTCCTACTTGTGCAATATTCTACTACAATGTATCCAGATCTCTACATAACAGAGAATTAATATTTTAAATTCAGTGCCTATATTTACCTTGACAGTCTTTTTGGCATACTTGTCCAAGGCTGCACCCTGAGACTTGAAAATTTTCACATTTGCTTTGAGTAAATCCTTCCTCTCCATGCCCTCTCTCCTTGGCATGGAGCCAACCAGAATTGCTATGTCAAGGTCTTTGAATGCAACTTCCTCCTTGTCTGTTGGAATGACCTCTAAAAAACAAGGAAAGGGGGAAAAGGATTCAGCAAGACAAATACTCATGGCATAGTGCTAAGGGGAATATTCGTTTGTGCATAAATAGTATATAATCAAATCTTACAAAACCACCACCTTCCCCTTCCAAAAATACAAGTACAGTCATTTGGACCTACCTCCACAGATTAAATACTTGCCAGTAAATGGGTTTTATATACAAATATTTATCTAAATTGGAAAGGAGAAATCTATTTTAAAAGATACATTTAATTTGCCTCTAAAATGTGTACATAAGTACAGATGCTTTTATTCACTTTTATACTAAAATTTCAGTGGCAAGTACCAACATAAGTGGAGTTTTGCTGCCCCTTTAACAATTCAAAACAGAGAACATTTGATTTGTACAACAGCTGATACCTAAATGCTTTTTTTGTCATGTTTTATAGTAATTACACTAACACCTACTTGCTCCCTTTCTTCTGCTTGTTTAAACTATCAGAGCTCAGCTTGTTTACATGGCTTGAGGAGTGATTTTTTATTTTGTGTCTTCATAGAGAAGACATTTTTAAGACTAAATTAATTATTTTAAATTTAACAATAAATATTATACACATAATATAGTAATGTTATATATATTTCATGGTTGGGCCAGAATATGATGCACATATGCACAAATATCTGACAATTTCTTGTCCAGGCTGAAAACCCAGGATTAGATGATATAAACCCAGGTATCTGCATTGCCAGTTCTGTTCACAACACCTATTTGATGTCATTTTTTCTAGCTTACAGGCTAAGCTGAATTGATTATATTCCACAAAATACAAAAGGAAGGATCATCTAAGATTTTCATCTGCCTAACCTCCTGCCAGCTACAGGGACTCATAAATGCAAGAAGTGTACTGCAGCATCTTGTAGGTATAAGAAAAAATTGTTTTGGCCACCTCTGAGCAGTGGCAGAGCACAGTCCTGCAGCTCCATCACCACACCTTCCAGTACCGTCATCATAGGAGTGATGTCCAGCAGCACAAGTATAAGAGGCTGGAAAGAAAGAAAAAGTTTAGTGCAAGCTGGGCACAATCTGTTTTAAAAAAGAATTTGCCTTGTACTCTTTGTATGCTGTTACCTCATGCAAGATTTAAAACCCATTTGCAG
This sequence comes from Catharus ustulatus, assembly GCF_009819885.2. Taxonomy (NCBI): domain Eukaryota; kingdom Metazoa; phylum Chordata; class Aves; order Passeriformes; family Turdidae; genus Catharus; species Catharus ustulatus. Next base: position 11,572,003 of record NC_046223.1, read on the forward strand.
AAAACAACTTCAGCACAACCAACAACAGACAACTTGCATAACAGAGCAGAACTTCCATTTGCCCCACTTCAAGAAGAAATTACTTGCTTATTGGTAAACCATTCTGAGTGTCTATGAGGAAACCAGTCTCAGGCACTGCAGTTCTGACATTCATTCATCCCTGCGCAATTCAGTGGTACCTGGTCAATTCAATTCAGAGTTACCTGGTCTTTGCCGAAGACATCGCCCTTGGCAATGCTGTAGAGGAGGGAGTAAGCAATCTGCCCAGCTGCTCCAGTCACCAGCACTCTGACAGGTTCACCCTGCAAGGAAATGACACAGCCTTACCCACAGCTCCACACCTCAGCCTCACACCAGCTAAAAATTAAGTTATTGCACCAATAACTTTATGATTATTTACCCTGGATGCGTGCCTAAAAGCGGATCAGCCCCAGCTCCTGGGATCACTCTCCTGGTTCTGCTAGAACCACCAGCAGTTTCTCTGCTTGCTTTTACAGAAACAGACCACAATTGCAAAAAGATTCCTAAGAATTGCTCCTGGAAAACTTACAAAATATCAGGAATGATTATGTATTTGAAAAATTTTGCATTCCCTTTAACAGCACTGCCTTGTTAACATAAGACAATACAACATACACCCCTACCCATTCATACTTGAAATTTACTACAGAACTTTCATGAGCTGTGACACCTGACTGGTTTTCAGATTCTTTCAATTTTGAGGGCTGTTTCCATTAAGCATTTTGAATGCTTATTTGCAAGCAAAGACTTATTGAATGCCAGAAACCAAAGAATCTAGTGGACTTAAAACTACTGCCTCACTGAACTGTTAGGCAGCAAATTTAACTAATCCACAGACAAAAGCTACATTATGAACAAATACAGACACTACTATCCATAATACAACTGTCTATTGTCAAACTGACCCCAAACTCCAAAAGACTGGGAGAAGACTGCCAAAACGTTACTATATTGCAAATAAGAGGAGGAAAAGGGCTTGCCCCGTAGGAAAACACCACTTTGTTAAGCAGAACCAGGACTGGGAGAAATCCAGAGGTTATTCAATACTGAAAATTAAAGGCTGCAAGAGTTTGGGTTGCTCAGCCTGTAGAAGAGAAGGTACCAGGGTGTCTTTTCACTACTCAAAGGGGACTTACAAAAAAGATTAGGACAAACTTTTTAGTAGGGCCTGTTATGACATGACATAGTTTTAAACTAAAAATAGGACTACAGACTTAGATAAGAAGTAAATACTTTACAATTAGGATGGTGAAACACTGGCACAGATTGTCCAGATAAATGGTGGTTGCCCCACCCCTGGAAACATTCAAGGTCTCTGGACAGGTCTCCGAAAAACCTGGTTTAGTCGAAGATGTCCCTACCAAATGCAGGGGGGTGGAACAAGGGTCTTTAAAAGTTTGTTCAAACCCAAAGCATTCTATGATTCTATCATAGAATCACAGGCCATGTGGTAAAGGACATTCGTAACCCAGTATTTTGTAAAACTGTTATTTGTATTTATCTTTAGAGGCAATAGGGCTGGGCAGGTTGTGCTAGGACAGGAACAAGCAGTCTGAGCAGCCTGCTGGAATGCCAAGCCCATTTCTTCAGAAAATTAAAAGATGATCATTTGAGATACAGACCAGGCATAACTGAACGGGAAAGAAGTGATTTAATTGCAATGTGGACTACATTACAAAAAGTGTAAACTGCAGAGCAAAGACAGGCCTTGCACTCAGTGCTGGTGATATTGCAGATACAATACTGAGTCCAGCTCTGGAAACCTGAGTTCATGGTCTGTAAGAGGAGGCTGAGGGTGCTGGACATGGTCTGGAAAGGTAGAGGATAAGGGAGATCTAACAGCAGACCACCACACCTTCACGGAGCGTTAGAAAAATAACACTGCCCCCAACCCCTCTCAGCAGAGGCAGAACAGGGTGCAACAGCTACAAATTAAGAGAAAAACTCTTGATTACGTGGTACTGCTGCAGCAGAACAGAGGGTTTGTATCACCTTCATCCCTGGTAGTTGTCAAGCCCAAACCAAAACACCTACGACATAATCTATCAGTGCCAAAATCAGGCTGGACAGGACAACTTCCAGACATGGAGCAAGAAAGAGGGCAGACTCCATGACCTCTACAGATCCTTTCCACCCAGCATTCCAGCCACTGATATTTATAGGAAAACCATGTAGGGCTTCAAGTGTGAGCGCTCTGCAGAAGTGACCAGCCAAGCACAGCTGCACCACACTAGAGTAAGATAATTTAAAAAATTAGGCCAGCTACCCCATTTTATCACATACTAGATAAAATCAGAGCATAAATTATGAAGTTAAACTACTGAACTTGCATATTTAGACCTGGCCTTCATTATGGGAATCATTCTTTAAATATCTCATTACCCAGATACCCATTACACTGTGTTGAAGTGCTTTATTCTCTTTTGAACTTGTCCTACTATGAGTTACTTCATCAAAACTCCACTATGAGGAGAAGGAGAGTAGACAAGCCCTGCTGGTTTAAATCTCACAACTAGTTCTGGTACTCCATTCTTAAGCAGGGAAATGTACCATAACATCTGAATAATGATGGGCAGCACAGATTAAGACGAGTATCAAATTTTAAAGCCAACTTTTCAGCATGTTTCTAAGAAGAATCTATGGTTTTGTATATAAATGGAACAATGAACACTATTTTAATGCAGCTAACCACACTAGTTAGTAAAATAAGTACTGGAAAGTTACAGTGCTGCAAAACCTTGGCCTGGCAAAATCGCCATCCTATAAAAAGTGATCCTGTACTAAGCTATTCCAGAACTCACACAGGTAATAGCAAAACATGTTTTCTTTATAATATAGGGTATCTGAAATCAACTGTGAATTGATTTCTGAATTTCCAGGGAACAGAAGAAAGATTTTAAGGCTCTTTCTTCTAAAGTAGTGTTACAAAAGAGGGAAAGGAAAATAGATATATTTTTTCCATTCTATGAACTTTATAAGCCAGTCTGATTGAAACAAAAAATGCCAAGCTATCCACTTGCATTGAGTATTCAGCATAACAAAGGAGAAGGAAGGAGTAGAAGATAAAAAAGTAAGAACCAGAACTACTTATTTTTTTACTGAGACAAACTTAGCATTTAGCCTCTAAATAAAACCCCAAACTTTCAGTCATGACTCAGCTTCACCTTCTCAACATAATTATGTTTGCTAACTACCACCCTTCCTGTTGTCCCCCATTTGGGGCTGAAGGAGGAAAACATAAGCTAAAATAAGGTGAGGAATACTGCCTACTTGTTTTTCCTTTCCAAACCTTCACTACATTGGATTCAGGGCATTCCCCAGACCCTTTTACCCCTGCACCAATTGTGAGCATTCAGCTGGATTAACAAACCAAAACCGTTGTGCTTTTTACTAAACATAGATAACTCTCACCAAAAAAAACCCCTTACATTTCATAATAAAATTGGTCTCACTGAGGGTCTAAGGTTACTTTTAGAGAAAGGAGAGGCTCCTCAAGAGAAGTTGTAGGTTCCAGACATTCATGTCCAGGCACTTTAACCCGTGACTTGGCTCTTGCAGGACTTTCATGCTGTGGTAACTGCAGGGGTGACCTTTACTCACCCTCAGGTATACAGGAATTAGAGGACAAATTCAGCAACAACTAGCTGAACTATTTTGTTCCAAAGCCTTCTCTACTCCACATTCAACTGATGTATAGTTAAAAAGCTTCAGGAAAATAAAAGAGTAGCAAAAGCTATGATAAAAAGGATGAGAAAAAAACCCCAGCAACTGAACATTGCATCCCCAGGTACCCTTCTTCATCTAATCCAGCAAATGTAGGACCTCTCCCCCTCCTAAACTATCACAGATAAAAGCAAAGCTTCCAATATCAAGTAAAGAAGTTGAAGTCTTAATGCTCTCCCCACACACTTTGGTTTAAGAACTCAGTGCCTCAGCTATGTCTGTGATTACAACTGATATCAGCAGAACTAAAACATTAGTGCCATACCTGCAAACAGCACTGCACTGCAAAACTGATTCAGGAGGTTGCAAAGGTAAGTAAAAGATAACTCACAACATATCAAATGCTGAATACGCAAGTGACAGACTTTGCATTGCTAATTGCAGTTATGAGAGATCTCTAAAGGATTATTGCTGATAAACTCATCTATAAAATACCATCAGCTTAACATTATCCTTGACTATTACAGCCAACCAAGCTAGTCCACCTTACTTTACAATAATTATTTAATCATTAAAATACATTTTTATCTCTTCCAAAGTCTAGAGTCTGCCTAAGGAACATTCCCTTTGCTCTCCCTTCTTTAAAGCAGAGCTGTGGAGACAATAAACATGTTTGGAAATGTAGTAGAAAGTCTCAGCAAGGCAGCTGTCCACTTGAAGAACACCACCAGCACTGTAGTTCAGAGACCACAGCAATTCCAAAGTCATTCCTTCATTAAGGAATGACCTTGACACAGGGGCCCTGTGAAACCTTCCATTTCATTGAGCTGATGGTGGTTGCACTGATATATGATTTCATTTCAGAAATTTTAAGCTTCTGCCCAACACCACATGCAAATCTGAACAGCAAAGGCAAGATAAAAACAGTGACGTTCTGAATAGTCTGGACATCAAAGTTAAAACAAGCAGTTCACTGTGAAACCAGCCCTTCCATATCAGCCAATGCTTTGAGAGTTCAAATACAGACTAGAACTTGCTGTTGTGTTGTCTCTCCTGGAAATCCATATTTTAAATAGAAAGAATAGGAAAGTAGGATAAAGTTTACAGATTTTGGTATTTTTTTAGGGTACAGCTGAAATAAGTCACATTTCAGAGCATGTAAGCATCCTTTCTATAGCAAAATACTGAAAATGAAGGATTGAATAACAGGGTATTGAGTCTGGAAAAACAAAGGGATGTTTTCATGCCGAGAAAGGAAAGCAAGGTCCCTGTGCAGGTTTGTGCATCTATGTACACATGCTGCAGAAAAGCAAAGCACTGCAGCTCACCTCTGCAACCTCAGGGCAGAACTAGAAGGACTCCTTGACAATCTAGAGAGTCTGAACAAACAGCTGGATTTCCGATAGCAGCAGGGATGAACCAATAAAGACATTTCACAAGCACTTTCCCTTGAGCTAACACAGATTCGCAACAAAACCTTTCACGCCTCACGAACGAAGGCGCTGACAGCCCCATCTCCCGAAGGCAATGCCGGCAGCCGCGGCGCCGGGAAAAGGCGCGATTTCCCCTCCGGAGCGCCAGGCCCAGAGCGGGGAGGTTCGCTGCATTCCGAGGGGCACATCCCGCCCTCCCCGCACGTTCCTGGAGAGAGGGGGAGGCAGAGCCGCCGCCAGGCCGGCACAGACCCCACGTCCCGCCCGGAAGGTCACCCTGGCAGGGCTCCGCGGGGGCTAAGTCGAGCAACGGGGGCTAAGGAGAGCCCCGGGGGCAGGCTCAGCTCCTCGGGGCGCCACGACCACCTCCAGGTCACCCCTGCCCCTCACTCCTAGGGCCCTCCCGAGAGCAGCGCGGTCAGGCTGGGAGGGCGACGCCATTTCGCGGTCACCTCCACCCGCCGGAGCTCCCTGCCCCGAGTCGAGGGAACCCGAGGGGCGCGGTACCGCCGCGGGCCCGGTACCGACCATGTCTGCAGGAGCGGCGGGTCCAGCGGCTGCTCGGGGTCACCTCTGCGGCGCGACTGCGGCCGTGGCAGCGCTGCGCCGAGCTGCCGCTGGGGGGCGGGGAGCGCGGCCGCGCGGGGCCGCCTGGGAGCTGTAGTCGTGGTCACCGGCGGCCCGCGCCGCTCGACTGCCCACGAGAACTGCAACTCCCAGAGTGTCTCGGGGCCGGCGCGCCGCGCCCCCGCACGCCATTGGCGGTTGCAGCTCCCCCTCGCCCCATTCATTGAAGACCCGCACGGCGTCGGAGGGGTTAGGCCGAAAGGGGGCGACACGCGCTCTCTTAGCTGCGCATGCGCACGATTGGAAGCGGTGGGGGCTGCGGCAAGCACCGGCTTCTCTGACCGCGCATGCGCGCTCCGCGGGGAGGATGGGAGGGGTGGCTGCGGCGGCGCATGCGCGAGGGGCGGTGCGCGCGGTTGCTGCGGTGACGCGCGGGAGAGGCCCCGGTGCCGGCGGTACCGCTGCCGCACCCGCCCCGCGAACTCGGAGCGCTCGGTGGGTGCGAGTGCGCGGCCGGACCCTGCCCTGCCCTGCCCTGCCCTGCCCTGCCCGGTGGGGCAGCCCCCGGGACATCCCGGAGCCGCGAGCCCAGGGCGGGCAGAGCGTTCCCCTCGCGTTTCCCGCGCGTTTCCCTCCTGCCCGACCTCCTGTGGGGAGCTGCTCGCGCTCTCTGGCGCTCCAGCGCGTTGCTCTGGGATGTTCTGAAATCCTGGAGTCCTGTTACTTGAGCCTTTCCATTTTATTTTCAGGGAAAGCTGAGAGCTTACCCGTGCTCTTTCGCTGGTAGAACTGCGTGGCTAAACTAGCGATCACTTGTACAAAAATAAAGCTGCTCATTTACTTTATATTTCGAATTGTTGAATGAAGTAAATTGCTTTGGCTGTGAGGGAGGCTGCTGCTGGCATAAATACATCAGCAGAATAGAGCTTCATAAATTCTGGTGTTAAGGTGTAAGAGAAGGTCTTGGATAGCACAGTTGATTTTTCTTTTCACTCAGGTCTTGATTCCCTGTTAGTTAAGTGTTTAGTGAAGGTCTCACTTGTCCCGGTATTTTTTTCCCGGATTAGTTTTAAATCTTACTCTAGCCCTTATAGTAGGTAGTATTGTCTTTAAAAGCAATTTGAGGAGCATCTATACTGAGGCAATTCTGCGACAGAGAAGGGAAGTTACTCCTTTGGGGCGGGGAGTGTAAAATGTGAACATTGGTGCTTGTGTAAAGTGCGAACATTGATGCGAAGTGTTCTGGTTTTAGCGAGTCCTGCTGCAGCCGCAGCCCCGAACGTCCCGCGCCTCGGAGGAGTCTCTGAGCACTTGGCAGCTTCTGCAGGGTCAGAGTGCGGGAGGCGGTGCAGTCATGCTTTGTTTCAATTGTCGAGCTATACCGATTTATATTGGTTAATAGTCGGAATTTGTAATACGAATGAAGACTGTAGCCAAGGCCCCTTCTGTGTTTGAAAGGCGAATAGCTGCAAGCAGAGCTGAGGGCTGGCTTGGTGGGAAGTGCAGGGAGGGAGCTTGTTTAACACAGCATTTTCCAGAGTGTCCTAAAATGCTTTACCCTGGTGACTCTTAACCTTTTCTGCACCCAGACGTTGTACAGACTTAATTAACACAATTTAAGATTGTTTAAGATTTAAATATACACAACACCTGATGTGGACCCACATAAGGTAATTTCCACTGACCATAACTGGTTCAGTGTAAATTGATTTCTTATCGACTTTCAGCTACATCAATGTTAGCAGACTTGTATTGATTTACTGGATTTCAGTTCAGAGCTTAACTTGAAACTTTCAAACTTTCTTCTGTAGGTAAGGCTCTTCTTATTCTTGGTCCTTTTCTACCCAAGTTTCTGCTGCTGGAATTATTTGTTGTTGGACATAACAACAAATCTTGTTGCTTTGTGTTGAAAGTAATTTGTTTTTGATGCAAAGCCATGTGTAAATGGTTTTGTTTGTCAGAAGCATTTTTCTCAGTTTATTTTCAATCCCAGTATTATTAGTCTGAGATGGACTCAGTTGATGTCTGTGCTGATTTAACTAAAGATACTGTAAAATGTTGCCTTTTATGAATGTAGTATAATTTTTAAAGTTAGCAAAACTTAACAGTTCTAGTATTTCCTTCTTAAATTTTGCTTCTACTTATTAAGCTTTAATGTTTTCCAAGCAAAATTTAAATGTAATTTTGAAAAATATTCTTTAGTGCTTCCCAGTGTTTCATTAGTATGAGTCTTTTGTGTAGCACTGTAAGCCAAAAATCTGCATAAATGGAAAAATTACATGCAAATGAAGTAATGGAAATTCAGTGTGTATGTGAATTGAGCTCTTTGCTAACTCTCCAAACACACTTTGCAATTTTTGCACTCAAAAGATACTGAATTATGTGGAAATTGGTAATTAAACAGCACACTGAAGTATTACTATGTTTTAATCTCCATTCTCTGGGGATTAAATATTGTTTTTCAAGGCAACTAGTAGTTTTGAAGGGTGGTCTGCCAAAATTATCTCTTAATTTAAAAAAAATATTTAAAAATTAATTATTCTCTGTTAACAGCTGGCTGTGTTCTTTAACTGTATTTTGGATGGGATTTTCTTTTACTTCATTGCCATCTCTAGAAACTGATGAATATTTTAGGTAAGTTTTAACACTTAATTTTCAATAATTTGTGAAGTTTTCTTTTCATCATCTTCTCTATGTCTAATACAGGTTTTTTATCTTATGCATTTACTTACAATTGTTGTTACCAAGTCATGTCTCTTGTAGATAAGTGTGTGTGATATAACTAACATTTAGAATGCACAAGACTGTGTAAGAAAAATTACCTATACAATAGCCAGGGTCAAAACTAGAAATGCTAGAATTGAAATAGTTTTGTAAATCTCTTCTGCATGCCGGTCTGAAGGAATAATACTAAGAGATTTTTCAGAAATAAGGAAAAACATTACAAAAAACCACTGAAATAGAATTAAGAGGATCAAAAGTTATTTTGTAAAGTGTGTGAGAAATCTAGAATAGATTTTTTAACAAGATAAAGCTCCGGATATGAGCAAGAACTATTAAAATTGTAGTTTAGAAAATTAATACAGGGTTGGAGGTTTTTTATTCCCAGTGCTAATGTCCCTGACATAACTTTTCACTGTCCATTTCTAAACTTCAGTCATGTAATACTGCATGGACATTAAATGTCATGAAGAAACTAATCTATAAATTCCACTTATAATCCCAGTTTTCTTTTTGCTGTGCTGAAAACTTTCTATCTAAAGGAGAAATTTTACCTTCTGTGGAAGTGGTTTAATTTTTTATTGCCTATTTTAAATTTCTTAACAGTTTAGTTGTTTTTTTAAATTAAAGTTGGTTAATTAATCATTAATTGATTTCTACAGCCTTCAGCATGTTTTTAATACGTAGCTAGGATGCAATAATACATCCTGTACTCACGTGCTTGCTGCCTATGAAGACACAAATGATCTATAGCTTGCATGTAATATGTGTTAGTAATCCTTATGAGCTATTCATGAGTCAAATACTAATAAAAATTGTGAAGAGAAAGTTAATTTTTATTTGTTTTCCCTAGGTAGGCCAATAGTATGAGCAGGTATTGTAGGTTTGGCAGGGGACACTGAGAGTTCAGCCATCCTTTGGTGTGGCTGCAGGGTCAGATCTGAGGTGGGTGCTCTGGTGCCCAAAGGAGTTCAGGGCTCCATCACTGACCAGAGGGGGTGGTGGCACAGTGGCTTCAGAGTGGTACCCCCAGAGCTGAGGGACCCTGGAAGATCTGTCCTCATCCACCACGTGAGCACCACTTTGGGACGGTTTTCTTCTCACAGTTGTTACAAGGTCCAGGATACAGAGAATTCCTGTTTAAAAACAAAGCCAAACAAAACCAACCCACAGACCAAACAACCACAACAGGCGTGCACACACTGCACAAAGACTTTGGCATATTGGCTGTAAATTCAGCAAAGTTGATCTCTGAATTACTGCAAAGTGTACCAGAAGAGTTGAAGAATTGTGTTCCTGGTGCAGGGAGGAGTAGCATTGCTGGATTCTTCTACCTTAACACAAATCTGTCTTTCTCTTAGTTGAACAGAGACTTTGTGGGTTTTCTACTCACTAATGTCACTGTGTGGAGAAGAGGCAGGTTGGTATTCTAAAGAGATGACCTGTGTAACAATTGAAGTTCTACCAAAGCAAACCTTGTACTCTTGAAGTTAATTCATTGCAACATTAAAAACACCCCAACCTGAAAACACCAGCACCCCTTCTCCCCACTAGATGTAAACATTAAGCTGATGTCCTTGTGAGTTTTTTAAATGACGTAAGCATTTAGTCAAGTGAAACAATTCAGTGAACTGAAACAGCTCCTGCTGAAAATAGATGTTTGCTTTTTCTCTTGTATGACTTTCTTTTGCATTTGTTCATTAACCTGGTGATCAAGTAATACATTTTGAACAAGAAGTTAGCAACCATAATGATAACTTTCTGTTTTCTAGGCTCAGTGCAGATGGATGAATCCATCTGCTTCTTTTATCCATCCTTTCCATGTCAGAATGACTGATAAATGCTCTTCCACGCCAAATCCTTTGCATAATTACAAGAGTTTTCTCATTAGGCTTATTTCTATGAATTATGATCACATAGTTTGCTTAAAATATTTCAGTTTATTTTACAACATCCATGTGAATTTATTTCTGTATTTTTGCAGAACCAAATTCTTAATAACTGCCACTATACAGACTAAATTTTTCTCCTTTTTTCCCCCCTAAGAATTGAATAGTGTTTCAAAGAAAATATCTCTAGAAATACCTGGGGAAGGAGAGTGCTATCTTATGGTGTTGATTTTTTTTAAGTTACGGTAATTTCACGACTATAAGGCGCACTCTTTTGACTAAAATTTTCCCCCGAACCCGGAAGTGCGCCTTATAGTCCGGTGCGCCTTATCTGATATACAAAGTTGTGAAATTTTCCAAACCGGAAGTGTGAGCCACAATGAGGGGGCGGTGCCACGGGAGCGCGGAGTCGCGAGGAGGGGCGGGAGCGGGTGGCCACAGCCAGCAGGAGCCATGCAGAGAGGGAGGGAGGGAGGGAGGGGGCGCCGGCCCTGGCCCGGGCAGAACAAGAAACCGGGCGGCGCCACCCCGGACGCGGGGGGAACGAGAAACCGGGCGGTGCCGGCCCCGGCCCGGGCATGGGGGAAATGAGAAGCCAGGCGGCCCCGGCCCGGTTGCGGGGGGAATGGGAAGTGCGAACCCGCAACAACCCCAAGCTGAGCAGAGCCCGCCCGGCGGCGGCATCGGGGCAGCGACGGCGCAACTTGGGCGGCCAGGGCAGAGTGGCGGTGGTGCGGCCGCTGCAGCCGCGGGAGGAACGAGAAGCTGGGCGGCACCGGGCAGGGGAGGAACGAGAAGCCGGGCGGCGCCGGGTGGGGGAGGAACGAGAAACCGGGCAGCGCCGGGCGCGGGAGGAATGAGAAACTGGGCAGCTCCGGGCGCAGACGGAACGGGAAGCCGGGCAGCGCCAGGCATGGGAGGAACAAGAAACCGGGCAGCGCTGGGTGAGGGCGGAACGAGAAGCTGGGCGGCGCCGGGCATGGGAGGAACGAGAAGCCAGGTGGCACCAGGCGGAATGAGAAGCCGGGCAGAACGAGAAGCTGGGCAGTGCCGGGTGGGGGAGGAACGAGAAGCTGGGCAGCACTGGGCACAGGCGGAACGGGAAGCTGGACGGTGCCGGGCAGAACGAGAAGCCGGGCAGAAAGAGAAGGCGGCTGGTGCCGGGTGGAATGAGAAGCCGGGCGGAACAAGAAGCCGGCCGACGCCAGTCCCGGCCCAGGCGCAGGAGGAAGAAGTCGAGCTGTGCCAGCCAGTGCCTGGGCCCGTGGGCAGCTACAGCCGCTGCGCAGCAGGAACCAGGAGCCACACCAGCTAGAGGCGGGCCAGAGTGCTGGGGCCCGCAGCACTGGGAGGGCACCTGGGGCTGCGTTTGAAGGCTACACCAATCTGTGAAAAATGTTTGCAAACTGACCCCCTACCAGTAATTTGTTACTTTGTTGCATGTGGCGCAGCTCCTTGCTGCAAAAAAAAAGTGCGAGCCGTGAGCCGAGCTGCGAGGTGGGACGGTGCCACGGGAGCGCCAAGCTGCGAGGAGGGCCGGGAGCGGGCAGCCCCCACCCAGCAGTCGCCGTGCGGGCTGGGCGGCACTGCCCAACCCCCGGCCAGCAGCAGCCGCGTAGGGAGAGAGGGAGTGGGCAGTGCCACGCCGCCCCGAGCCACGGACGGTCCCGAGCTGCCCTGAACCACAGCAACCCTGAGATGTGAGCTGTGGCCACCCCAAACCGCGGCAGCCGCGAGCCACTGCCGCCCCAAACCCCCCCTCGCCAGTGGGGGGCAGGCGGGAGTGTTGGGCCCTGCGCACGGGGAGGGCACTTGGGACTGCGTTTAAAGGCTACACCAATCTGTTAAAATGTTTCCAATCTAAGCACATGCCAGTAAACTCCACGCTCACAGGATTCCATTACTAACTCATTACTTTGTTGCGCGCGGCACAGATCTTCGTGGCAAAAAAATGTGCGCCTTATAGTCCGGTCCGCCTTATCTGATCTACAAAGTTGCGAATTTTGCCGATTCCTGGAGGGTGCGCCTTATAGTCCGGTGCGCCTTGTGGTCGTGAAATTACTGTAATTCTTTATGAAAGGAAAGGACTGATAAATTTTTATATTAATGGCATTATTCATATGTGAAATATAACTTTCAAACATTAATTTATCAGTAATATGTTTAAGAGGCAACTAAACACTTTGTTTTCTGTATGGAGGTTTTTCTGCAGTTTAGCAGATTCATTTTGGTATCTGGCCTGCTTTTTGAAACCTTATCCAAACGAATTTTTGGGCAGCAGCAGAGTCTATGGGTAGCTTTATAGCATATATGCTTGTAATACTGACCGTATTCAGTGTCTACTGATACTTGAGTAAAGAAAGAAGAAATTGTCTTTATTGATTCTGCTCACATACCCACACATACTCTGGAGTGACCTCCAGACACAAAGGCTTTTAATGTAACAAAAATAACATAGAAACATAGAAACCACAGGACTTGAAGGCACACATCCAAAGACCCTGAAACCCAGAAAGCACAGAGGTGGATAGATGGGGTGGAGGGCACAGGATCCAGTCAATAACAAGGGGAAGGAACAAAACCATATATGTAGCTGGCAGCCAGCCAACTATATATGGAAACATACAACAACACCTTATTTGTAACAAAGTGGTTAACATATTGGTTTCCATGAGAGAACTCTTCTTTCTATTCTTTTACCACGATGTCAAAGGATGTCCTTTCTCCTAGCTAGGTGTCTCCCAGAGTTTGAAGCTGAAGTTCTCTGCATCTGCATGTGAAGCAAGCTCCCCATCCATCCCAATTTCCACACCAAACTACCTTATCTCTGATATATAAATAAAAGTGTAAGTCCCTGATTCCAGCTGTGTGGACTCTATTGTCTGTACCAACACTACATAACTTGGAGTTTGCTGTTGCTCAAAAATAGTCATGCTTTTTTTTTTTTTTTTTAGTAGGAACCCATGAGAATGATCCTCAGGCTCTTGCTCAAAGATGTTAGAAACTTTTGGGCTTGTCATGAAGTCATTTAGAGTTGTCCTGTCAGACTTGGATGGTGCTGAGGAATTAGTTAATTTGAGCTCAGGGTAGTCCTGTGCCCAGTATGAGTGAGAAGGGAACAATGGCCATATAAAAATATTGGGAAATGGACTGCTTATATCATGATACAAATGATGGAAAGGTACCACATCTTTGGATGAAGGAGGCTTCTACATGAAGTAATCAAGAAACAGGAATTGTGATTACAGTTGGTGTTTTTCTAGTTTCCTTTTAGAAAGATACAATCATGCCTTTTTGCTCTACTTGCCATCTATCCTTACCTGTTAAGAGTAGCCATGGTAAAGCACTAACACAAGTATGGTGAAAAAATTGGACCTTAATTGGATAAAAGCTTTTTGAATGTTTTGAGTCCTATTGGAAAGGTGTTACTCTTGTCTATGCAATAGAATCTGCATTTGTTTCATGGCCTGTAATCCCATTTATTTACAATAATGGGCCAGATACTGTTTTTCAAGTTGCTTACTGTCTCATTTCGGAGTATATAAAGTATTGCTCTGAAATGGCCTTTTACTTTTATAGTTGCCTGACATACAGGCTCTGGCCTCAGTTTGTATTAGGCAAGAGAGCTAGAAATACACCACAGTTAAATTATGGGTTTGTGTCTCCAGGTGGTGCATGAATTTGTGGTTGAAGACTGAAGAAATTAATTTTGCTGAAGCAAGAAACAATAGGACGTTAAGCTACTATGCCAGCTTTAGATCTATGCTTCAAAAATTTTTTGCTGCTCAGCATTATTCAGTAATCTTTAACTCAAATTGCAGGAAATATTTGAAATTCCATTCTAACAATATCCAACAGAGAATATTAAAGAAGCATTAAATTTCAAATGCCTGAGGGAAAATGTTCTCTTGCAACACCGTGGGCATTTGGATCTCACTAGTATATGCTGTATTATAGTCTAGTATTATGCTTTACTTGGTCTAAAATGAAAGCCCAATTTTAATTCTATCTCCAAAAACTTGGCATACTGCAGTGAAAAATAATTTATTTGAATGTTGTTTTCTTAATACACTGCAACCAACTTTAAAGCTTCCTCATATAATACTCCCACTATGCCTTTTTGTAATCTGACCCTTTCATTAAGACTTCAAATATATTCCCAAAGACTTATCTCAGTGCTTTCTTTGCTAATTTGCAAGTTATAAGATTCCGAAGTTACCTAAGAAGTTTTTCTCATTCTATGCAATTTTTCTCTTAATAAGACAAAACTTTTGAGTATCTTTGTAAATAAATAAAACATCAAACAGAGGAACTAATAATATATTCTTAAAAAACAGGTGATGTGCAAACTCAAAATGGGGTTTGATAATATATATGCAAAATTCTGGGCTGGGTAATTTGGCAAACCCATTAGTGAACTTACATTAAAAAATGCTGATTAAACCTTTGATGTTTTATAATCTATTTATGCTGTATTTGATAGGAAAACTATTTTGGAAGTGAATCCCCAGCTTGCAAGATTTGGGGAGAGAATAAAAGTGTATCTAAAAGGTTTATAAAATCACTAGTTTGAACATATTTCTTATCATCTAAGTATTTCAGTGTTGCCAGAGCAAGGGCAAGTGCTGTGTTTCTGTTGGAAAAATAAGATCTGTGATCTTTGGAGAAATAGAACAGGGCTCTTCTCCACCTGCTTCTCACTTTTTTTCTGTTTGCACTTGACTGTCACAGAGTTGTGTCCAGGAGAATGCCAATATTGTGATATTTCATACCTTCATGGAGTTTGACAAGAGGCAGTTTTTTAACAGTAGTGGGTCAGTTGCCTGTGAAATTGCACTACTTGTGACTTGCCTGTCAGACTGTACTGGGGGGAATATGGTTTAAGACTTGAAACACACAGAGAGAATTCAGAATTCAGAGGAGCAGCATATTGCAGATGGATTTATTTGTTCAATGTAGCCATGTGAGACATAAATTAGTGAAGTGTCGTTAACAGTATCATTAGTTTAACTGCAATGCTAAGCTCTGTCCTTGCCGAATGAATGTCACTGATTCCTGTAATGAAAGCTGGGACTCCTCTGCAGTGCTGGTGGACATCAGCTTGCCTGCTGAGAGCCACTGGTGGGCTCTGAGTTGCCAGATCCCTTTTCATGGGAACTGAGACCTACTGCACTTTGATAAGGTGTCTTTTTTTCCATTGTAGTTGGTCCCAGACAGTTGATTCCAAATTTCTGAGTGAGTAGCATGATACATTGTCTTATATTGAATAAAATCTGAGAGATGATTATCTATTTGAATGTGCCTCTGAGGAGGCAGGAGTATCCAGTGCAGTGTAATAACACCATCTAGTAGCATATTTTTTAGACAGAAATGACTAAACTTTTAAAAACTGCATCTGTAAAGGACAGTCTGCATTTTTGGAGGACACTTAGGTGGTTCTGTAAATGCTGAGCCTGTCTTGCTTGAGAAATGGAAAGTTTGTAAAATGCATTAGAAATAGGTGTTGGAAGAATAGGTCTGTATGGACTTCAAAATCATAGCATTACATGCCATTATTACCAATTTTATCGTCAATTTAAAAAATATTATATTTCTTTCTTAAAGGTTGTATTGACTGTTCTTCAAATAGTAGTGTAAAGAAAAAAAAGCAGGCACAAATATAAAGCTTAATGTACAAAGCTGTTTCCCCTCTTTCTTACCTGAGCTATATTTAAGTAGGTACTTCCCAATCCGTTGCTTTGCCAGTTTTTGTTCCAATAACTTGACCAGATGCAGTGAATTGCAATGTTGCTTTTATCACAGAATGACAGAGTGGTTTGTACTGGAAGGGACCTTTGAAGTCCAACGTGCTTTGAACACCTTCCACTAGACCTGGCTGCCCAAAGCCCCATCCAACCTGGCCTTGAACACTGCCAGGGTTGGGACATCCACAGCTTCTCTAGGCAACCTGTTCCAGTACCTCACCAGTCTCAGAGTAAGGAATTTCTTCCTTATATTTAATCCAAATCTACTCTCCTTCAGATAAGAACTGTTGCCCTTGGTCTTGTCACTCCAGACCTCAAGTAAAGAGTCTCTCTCCCCCTTTCTGATAAGCCACCCTTTAAAGTATTAATAGGTTATCATAAAGTCTCCCCAGAACCTTCTCTTCTCCAGGCTAAAAACCCCCAAGTCTCCCAGCCTTTTTAAATAGGGGAGCTGTTCCTTTCCTCCAATCCTTTTTTTTGGCTCTTTTTCTAGACCCGTCCCTACCAGGTCTGTACCTTTCTTTGCTGGGGGCCCCAGAGCTGGATGCAGCACTGCAGGTGGAGTCTCAACAGAGCAGAGTAGAGAGAGAGAGTCCTCCCACTCGAGCTGCTGGCCATCTTTCTTTTTATGCAGCCCAGGATAATGTTGGCTCTTTTTTTTTAGATATTAGAAGAGTTCCTTTGTAAATGAAATTAGCAAGTTGAAATTAAGACAAATTGCGTAGTGATTTAATGTCAGTGAATGAGGTACAGCTTGTGACACAACTTAAAGCTCAGAATGTTCCTGTAACACTGCTGGCAAAGTCCCTTGCATTTTAGGAGTGCTGTTAGCTTTGTTACTCTTCAACTTGTACGGGTCTCTTCCTGTGGAATTCAGTAAAAGAAAACTTGTACTGGAAAACTTGTAACATAGTGTCATCCTTGTGTTAAAATAGAAAATCAGTGCAGCTATGAAACTGTGACATTGGTGGCAGTTTCATTTGAATAAGTACTCAGGTAGTAAGAAGACCTTACTCCTTGGGACTGTTGCAGAATAACTTGATTAATTGACTTTTCATCAAAGAGAAAATTAAATATTTATATTCTACAGAGATCTAGCTTCTTTGGCTCCTGTCAGTGATCATATTTAACTTTATCAACTTTTTTCTCTTGGAGCTTTTTTGATTTGTTTTCTGGGTAGAATATTTTTTTTAGTATGTGATATTGGGAAACCCTTTAAGTGTCTTTTTCTGTCTGTCTCATTTGTAATATCTCAAGTTGTATGCCTATTTAGTAAATTACTTAATAACTTAATTTCACTCTGCCATGCTTGTTTTCTGAATCTGATTACCAAAACTGCAACACATT
Organism: Catharus ustulatus; assembly: GCF_009819885.2. Lineage (NCBI taxonomy): Eukaryota > Metazoa > Chordata > Aves > Passeriformes > Turdidae > Catharus > Catharus ustulatus. Next base: position 11,589,388 of record NC_046223.1, read on the forward strand.
CAGCTTCAGTGTGTGGCTGAACTCCAGCGCAATGACACACAGTGTGCTGGTGGTTGAATATTCCTTAAGAAGCAACCTGTAAAATATGCCACCCATAATTCCAGTGAATAAATGCCAACTTCAGCATGAGTGTTCTTTTAAAATGTGCACCTTGCTGAGGTTATTAGTCACTCTGAATTCAAGGATGTGTGAGCGCAGACTTTGCATAAAGCTCCAGGAGTGGCCTACATGTGAAGTGCTGCTGCTTGATTTTCAGAAGATGGCATGCTGTGAATTTTTAAACTCCCTCATCGTGGATGAACTGCAGCAAATGTCATTTTGTAATTGAGGCCATGTAAGTTAGTTATTCTACATGTGTTTCTAACAATGAAGTTTAAAAAATCTCTTTGGTGGGATCAAAGGAATGTTATCATCATGAAAGGAAATACTGCAGTATTTGCTGAATAGGGCAAGGAAACAGAAGAATGAAAATTCTGCATATTTTTTTAACGTATATATAATTGTCGTCTGTTTCATGGATTAGTATGGAGATGATGCTGTCAGCCTTCAGTTAAAAGTAGAGGAATAATGATAATGGTGGAAATTTTGCTGCTTCCCTTAACATGAACATGGATGATAAGGAAGCATCGCACAGAACTGTAACAGCAGCTGTGACTTTAATTTGAGTAAACCCAACTCAGACAAAGATTTTGGGAAGAGAAGTCCACAGATAAAAGTGAGACAGACCCTAATATTGTATCAGTCCTAAAAAGAGTTACATAAAATAAAGGCTTGTTTAAAATACAGAAATAACTTAACTCTGCTTCCCCCAGCTGCAGCCATGTAATGGTTTTGTTTTGCTCTGCCACTTGTGTGGATAAGTTAATTTAATCGTATCTTTTACATCTGTGAAAATGGAAAAAGCCAAATGTTGTGGCTAGTTAGAATGGTCAGTCACAGCTCTCCTTGGAGGGAAGATATCTCCACACTGCCCAAAATAAATGCATTTTCAAACAGTGTTTATTATAAGTGAGAGATCCTGGATGAAGTGTGATGAGTGACCCTGGCTGGACACCAGGTGCTCACCAAAACCACTCATTACCCTGCTCAGTGGAACAGGGGAGAGAAAATACAACAAAAAGCTCATGGTTCAAGGGAAGGACAGGGAGAGGTCTCTCACCAGTTACTGTCATGGGCAAAACAGACTCTACTGAGGCAAATCAGTTGGATTTATTTTCAATCAACTCAGAGTAGGATAATGAGGAGATAAAGGTGCTACTCCTGAGGCAATACCATCATTGCTGATGGGGTCAGCCTTGTCCAGTAGGGGGTTGCCTCTGCTGGATATAGGGAAAGCTTCCAGCAGTTTCCTCACTTCCTTCCCTGAAACCTGCTACCAAAACCTTGCCATGCAAACCTAAAACAGAAGGGTTCAAAGTTTTTTTTTTAAAGGGGGAAATATGTGTGCTGGAAATCGTAGTCCAAAATTTGTAAATTATTAAAGTTTATTTTGAATACTTGGGATTATGAGATTGCAAAAGTTGCTCTATAATATTGTCACAGAAATCATAGTAATGGGCAACTGCTATGATTAAAAAAAATAATTTCTCATTCTTCTAATATTTTTTCTTTTATTTTTTTTTTTGAAACCTCATGAAAGCAGGTTATCAGTGATTGATGCTGTAAAGGCATCCTTTATGTCCATCTCAAGAATAATTGTCAAGTACAGTAATTTCACGATTACAAGCCGCACTGACTATAAGCAACATCTCCGGGTGTTGGCAAACATTTTGTTCTTTGTCCATGCTCTGTCGTTCGCAGCGAGGACCCGCGTGCAACAAAGTTGCCAAATAGTAACAGAATTGCAGCATGGCGGGGTTTACTGGCTCGGCTCGGGCCGTGAGGGCTCGGGGCTGCCGACAGGGCCAGGTGGCCCAGCTCGGTGCTGCCGCTCGGCAGGGCCGCTCAGGACTGACCGCCACTGCTGCTGGGCTCGCTCACCCCAGCCCGGCGCTGCACCGCAGTGGCAGGGGGGCACAGAGCCTGCCGGCACCCGCGGCAGTGGTGGGAGGCGGGGATGGAGCCCGCTGGCACTCACGGCGGCGGCAGGCGGGGACAGGAGCCCCCCGCCTCTCCCCGAGCCGCGGGGCCAGCAGGAGGGAGCTTCCGCCTCTCCCCCGGGCTGCCCTGCTTGAAGGAGGGAGCTCCCCCGCCTCTCCCGGGCTGGGCTGCCTGAAGGAGGGAGCCCCCTGCCTTCCCCACCCCCCGCACTGCCTGCAGGGAGCCTGGCAGGCTCCACCCGCCGTGCAACAGAGTAACGAATTTGTAACAATCGCGTAAAGCCGGGTTTTACTGGCAGGTTGCTTGACTCGGCACCTCGGTTTGCACTTCCGGGGTTGGAAATGTCAGAAAATTATTCACATATTAGCCGCTCCTAAGTGTAAGCCGTGTTTCTGGTGTGGGGGCAAAATTTTAGTCAAAGCGGTGCGGCTTGTAATCATGAAATTACTGTACTAGGTTGTGTGCTCACTACCCCTGTTTCCATTACATTGCCATTTACCTGTGGCATAAATTTGAGCCACATGAGAAATGGGTTGGTAGAAAGAGGGGATCAAACTGTGAACTGATTAATAATTAAAAGTGCTGAACACACCAGTTGAAATTTTTGGCATTGTCTGATTACTTATTTCAATTTTTAAATTTTATTTCGTACCACGCTTCTATGAGATCTATTTTCGAGGTAAGGAATAGAGAGAACATGCACCATTTCAATGGCTGTTCATAATTTTGGGCTGCCAAACCAATGCTATTCATGCTGGCATCCTGTCTTTTAAGACAATTAAGTAGTAAATATTGAGGTAATTAAAGACAATTGCTTGTACTAGTAGAAAATTATTATAATAATTTTGTTTTCCAGATAACAATGCAGATTTATAATTTCTGTGACCACATCTAGAGTTTTACTCCCAGAATTGACAGGGAAACCATAAATAGTTGTTATTCCATTATGTTAAATGTCAGGGTATAAATTTAACTCTGTTTTATTTAAAAATCCATGAGGGCAGGTTATGATCCTTACATTAAATGGAGTCACAGCAGTGAAACCTGAGCCCATAATTGATTTTCAAAAACTTTTTCATATTTTGTCACACCTGTTGGACACAAGTCCTATACACAACTTGAATGGGAATGAACACTTATTGAAGGTTTCAAGAGAAGACTTTAAATTAATGTTGAAGTGAAAGAAAAGCAAGTTTCAAAATGCTTCTACTTTGCAATGATTTCATTGGGTAACTCCAAGACTATTAGCAAATTTGGTCGCTTGTACGCTATTCCCTCTTGTTCTGCGACATTTACAAGATTCCTCAAATTACTTTTTCTCCTCCAAAACTAGGAAGGCCTTTGATGGCAAAGCTGTTTTAAAAACAAAACAAAATACATCTTTCTTTCAACAACGCAACCTGGGTGGAATACAGTCATGAGGTGTGTTTAATTGTCAGTAATTTGGGAAGTTGTAACAAAATGTGCAATTTGGGCTATACTGAGTGTTTCTATAAATTTGGACTTTCTTTTTCTTTGTTAATGATTGTGGCTGAAAAGCTTCATCAGGGTGTAAAGAGCAGTCATTCATATCTATGTTTGTTTGTCTTTGATGATGTTATCAGTTTAGAGGTCAAACAGACATAGTGAAGTTATATGCTGTGTTGAGAATTAACGCAGATTATTCTGATGCCATTAACACTAATTGTACTATTGCCAGTGTCTTTATTATTTTATGTTTTGTTATGTTTTCCCCCTGGACTATTGCAGACTTTGTCAGTGTAAATTTTGTTATGTATATAATACTGCCTGTTTTAAAGATACTTCACACATTACTTTGAAAACCTGGATTTTTAAAGTTATGTAAAAAGTATCTGTGTTTTCTAAGTATAATTGCAGGGGTTTTATTTAAAGCATTTTAATCATCTCCAGTTTTGCCTGTTAGCAAGGTCCTTTTTATCCTAAGAAACTAAAAGTGAAAGACAAGTAAATGGTTTGAGATTATATGGATAATTAAGTTAATGGTTGTGAAATAGAACCTAAGGAATCGAAAAATGTGGTAGAGGAACATCAAGATGGTTTTCTAAATGCTGAAGGGTTTGGATAGGACATGCAGCAGAGTGACTGAGGGAATCACAGCCTCAGGGGCTTACTCTCTGTCTTAAGCCAAAGCTGAAAGTACAGCAAGGAGAGCCCCCACCTTGGCCCGCTGTGTGCAGCCCTCTGGTCTCAAAGGTAGTGCAGGTCATTGGTCTCAGAAATATTGGAAGTATTAACCAGATTCAATTCCCGAACTTCTGTCCCTGGTGAGGAAGCTGCTTCTCTGTTCTCATCTCTCAGGTTTCCTGCTGGGCTTTTGATGCTCTTTTTGCAGGGGTTTAGCAGAAGTTGCCATTCATGGGGCTGAGTGCTTGTGTTGCGGTCTTGGCAATAAGCCGCAGGACAACCAGAACGGGTGTCACTCAGACAACGCCTCCTTCTTTTGAAGTTATGAAAGCATAAATAGGGTCCCCTTTAAAACGGCGCCTGAACGGAGTAGGTGCTCTGACAAAAGTTGCTCGGTAGAGGAAAACAAAGCCAAGAGCACTGGGAATGTGATGCATTGACATCACCATGCACTAGAGGGCCCAGCCTGCATATAACCATTTCCCAAGAAGGAAAATAGAAGTAGGCTGAAGGAACTTCTGAGAAATTACAGTGATATTAGGAGGAGAAAGAGCTGTCCGAAGTTAACAGGGTTCAAAACAGAACTGAATGTGGAGAAAGGTGATAGAGTGACAAATGCATTCAACCTGAAAATGTAATCAGACAAGCATGTTCCCCTGCTGAAGAAGGGATTTAGCAACTTTGAACTCAAAATCATGTGATTTTTCTTCCTCCTCCTGGCTAGATTAAATAGGGGAGTGATGTTTTTAATATTATATCGTGCTTAACAAACCATTGCGTGCTGTGTCAAGTTCATTTTCCCTATCTGCTCTGGCTAAAACCCATTGCTATCTGTAGTCTAGCCTGAAGGTGACAAGAGATTTGAATCATTGTAATTAGGCACTCATCATGCTGCAAAAAGATACAACTAGCTTGATGAATCAGTATGAAAAAAAAAAACCTGGGTTGCTTTTTTTTTTTTGCTTTAACTGCAGTTGGTGCCTGGGAATGTGAGAGCAGGAATGAGCTCAGCAAGAACTGAGGCAGCTTTCTCAGCATGACAACTATTGTCCTGTTCTGTGTGCAGAAAAAGTTGGGTGGTTTACCCCCTCCAAGTTCTTCACACCTTGACACCTTCAAGTGTTCTTGGATCTCTCCCAGGTTTTACTTCACAAACATTTTCATGTGTACCGCTTCTTTCTGATTCTGAGAAATACACAAGAATTCATTTTCTGCACTCAAGCAAGAACTATGAAATGAATTATTGTTTGCCTTTTAGGATTGTTGCTCCAGGGCACACTTTTGCTGTGAAGTATAAGTGATGAAAAAGTGGATCTGCCCAGGTTTGTGGTTGGATATGGCAGAAATGGGGTATAAGGAGCTTTATCCCTATGAGGAAAGGCATATCCATGCACACCAAAAAGTAGGTTTTGGGACACTTATTACAACTGTTTTGTATTAATATTCAAATTTTCTTCTAATTTTTGCCTGTGTTTTAGAAAAGGTGCAGATAAACATCCTGAAATACATATGGCTTTCACAAGGTAGAGATGCATTGCTTTTTCACATTTTCTTTCTGGGAACAATGAGTTACCCTTCATTCTTTTAATGTGAAGATACTTTATCTTATCACTCATCCATGCATCTTTCCTCAGAGCTTGGATAACATTTTATTATTAAGATGTTGCATTGTTCAAAAACAAATCAGGGAATGGCATTTATTGCCCAGTAGCGTGCCTTATATACGGTGGAATTTTGTCATAATCACAAAGTGTCTAAATTCAGGGTTCTAATTCCAATTTATAAGTGCTCTAGTTTTCAAAAGTGAAACGTGACTATGGATTTATGTATTTATTTCAGTAGTGGCGGCTGAAATGGGATGGCATACTTTGGGAGGAGCAGGGAGCAAGCAGTATGTTGCTCACCCCACATGACTAACCTGTAACAGATCTTTCAGATCTTTGAAGAGTGGGTGTTTTTAATGACTGTGTTGTAGCACTTAATGGATAGTTTTTTAAAGCTACGCAGTTTTACTAGTCAGTGTTAAAGCTAAACAGATTTGGAATGTGCCAAAAATAAATTTCAAGCTGGGGTTTGTAAAAATTTACTTTTCTGAAGTGAGCAAATACTAATTCTGCTAGTCATGAAAACTGTGTCTTTGTCTCTATTGAGATTGTGGTTTAAATCAGTAAAAATGGAGTGCTAAAATATTACATATATAAATATATATATATGCACACACACATATATATAGATATATATTATAATTAATTTGGCTTTGCAACCTTAGGCATTTAACAAGAAGTATACCTGAGAGTTTTCCTATCTTTAAATGATGAAGTAAACTTAGCTCAAAATAGCAGTCCTAACACTTTTTTCCCTTCTTGTTATTTTTATCATCACCTGACTTGGGTAAGTAAAATCTGCTGAGTAAGGACACAGCATTATTTTCGGTTACCTGAAGGGACAAGTTCACAGTCTATCATCCAGTTCCCACATTCATTTTTGGAGCTTGTTGGCTGACTTGATGGATTTGGTGGATAAGGTAGAGATCTTAAAAGCGTCAAATGTGAATGTGTTTTTTTAAAATTCAAAGAAATGCAAATTTGTGTTCCCTTCCCTAGACTGCTCTAGAAAAGACTGTGACCTGAGCTCATGGATTTTTTTCCATTTGGCCTTTGATATCAGTCATTAACTAGATCCTGATGGCTGAAAAGCCTCCAGAGCAGCCATGGTGTGCTGCTTTGTGCTTGGCTGGCACCAAAACTGCATGTAGTGGCAGAGGAGAGGAAGAGAAGCTGAAGGGCATGGCTACAAAGAAGTGAATGAGCTGCATGTACTGTAGCAGGAATTAGGGAAGCTCAAGGGAAAAGTGAAGAACCCAACACGGAGGTTTGGGAATATCAGGTTTGGCTTGTACATCACCAATGCATAGAAAATCAGACAAGTTGCAGTGACCTTCACTGTTTTGTCTGTCCCTTGGATTACAACCTGTATGTGTTGCGGCATACAAGAACACTGAAAATAAAATTTTAAGTAGTGAGTAAGTCTTGTTGCCATTTTATTCTCAGTTTGATTGCTTATTCATCATGGGCGATGTTTCCTTTGTTTTCTGCTGACAGAAGAATGCCTCCTTGTTCTTACATGTTGATATATGGCTTCGTTTGAGGGAGAATGTTGGTGTTGCCTTTAGCACAAATGATGTATGCATTTGCATTTCTGGAACACTTTCAGGGTTTCCCATTTCTTTTATCTCCTTCACAGAATGAGAAACTGTTTTCTAGTTTATCTTTTCTGAAGATCAGCATAGATTGTTGATTACAGGGTGCAATAAATTAACTTGTCGACTTTTGCCACATTTCATGTTTATGTTATATATCTGAACAATGTTGAAGATTTATAGAAAACTTTAAAAATTAATCTGAGATGTAAATTCTTGAGAACAAAAGGTTTTTTTAAAAAAACCTGGATTTTATTTCTAAAAACCTACTATATAAAATTGCATGTCTCTATCTAGAACAAGCTTTTAATTTTAATTGCTAAAGGGGTTTTCAAGTGATTTATTAGACACCTGACTGCAAAACTGAAAGTATATCATTGTAATCCTACTGTTGTCTTTATTTGCCTAAACCAGAAAACAGAATTTGAAAATACAGTGTTCATTAGAGTAAAAAATACAGGTTTTTTATCCTTTTGTGTTCTCAGTTTGCTTTTAAAGGAATTTGTTTTCTTACTGTATTTTAAAATAGACTTGAAAACATCACTGTATTCACAAGGTAATTATTCATTATTTTTTAAATCTGATATTACTGAATGGGTGGGAGAAATTTGTAAATTTTACTTTTTCAGTAGAGTATGACAGATGGCCTATCCACTTATGGGCAGCATATTTTCTTTTCCAGTTGCAATATATAGAAACAGTTTAGGTCTCACCTCTCTATTCCATTTTGACCTTCTATATAGAACTAACACTTTGAACACATCAGTGTTTTGAGCTGGAAATATTACCCAAACTAATCCTTTTTTTCCACAAGTTGTTTGTAGTGAATTCTTGAATGCTACAAGAAGAGAATTAGGCAAACTACTTTTAGCAGACAAATTTTTGTTTTTCATAAAGAACAAACCATTTCTGGTCAAGAAGTCACCCATTTCTCTTTTTTTTTTTTAAATGTCTTGGTCTGTGGTCTCAGAGGAAAATCCATGGATATTTCTTTCATGGTTTCAAGGAATCATAAAGTGATTTTAAAAAAATCAACAAAACAAATCAAGCATCAGGCATTTAATTCCTAGTTCCTTTTTTTTTTTCCTGTGTCAGTTTGTTACATGTAGAATTTCAGTTTTATCCTTTCAGATTTGAATAGACCCCCAAGAAATTTTTCTTCTTGAATTCTGTTAAGCATTAAAAGACCTTGAATCCTACCAAAAATTTAGCAAGGCCTTTTAACAACTTTCTGAGATGAAAAGGTAAGGGCTCTTCACCTGGTCTCCCCCTGCTCCACTGCCTTCCCCCAAACAGGACCTTCCTTTTGCCCTTGGGCAGTTTTTCCCATTCCTTTACAGTATAAACTTGATTACATGTCTCTGAATGCAGTTTAAGGGATCCCTGGGCAAGGGGCAAGTCAGACCTGAGAAAGGAATAATGTTCTTGCTCCCTAGAAATGAATTTGGACCTTTACCTATTTTCTCAAGGTAATTATTTTCTTTTAAAAGCAGCGCCTAACTTTTTCTTTTTGTAATATTTCCATTTATTCTGGAATGTTCATTCCTAAATACCTCGTAAGTTTCCTTGCCTGTTGAAATTTCAAGAACTCTGCTAACTGTGTTTTCTTTGTTGGTGGTGTTTCTTTCCCAGCTAGCTATTTTTACTTAGAATTTGTCTTGAATTCAGACACATTTTCCAAGAGCTCAGTTATTGGTTTTTTACTGTGGGTGAGATTGACAGCCTGAGGTTCTTTACCATAATTATTGCTTGAATTGTCCCATAAGTTGGAGTTTTCTGTGGCAGGGATGTGTGTTAGTACCTCTTCTGCCTGTTCTTTGAGTTTGATATATTAGAAACTCTCAAATACCAGAGTTTATTGTGGTGGTGTTAATGATGCAAGCTGAGAATTCTGCCTGTCCTGTTTTGTGACTGTGGCTTTCAAGGCTTTAAAGTGTTTTTAAGGGTAATTCTGTGTTGCAAAGAAGGAAAAATAGCAATTACCTTGTAATGGACACTGGGATCTCTCCTTCCTGTTTGCACTGAACGTGAGTTACCACATGCATGGCTCTGGGAGATTGGGAATTACCATCAAAATCCCAGCAATGGCTGCTATGGAACAACACAAGTGTGTGGGAACATTGTAACACATTTAAGAATTATTTCCTTTTAATCCATAGCAAATGTCACAAGTTTCATCACTTCCCTGAAGTGATGGTGGTTTCTTTTTTAATTTTTTTTTTTTTAAAGTCACATGTGGTAACTCAGGTTGAGCAAAAACCTGGGCCTGGAGAAGAAAATTGCAAAGTCCTTTACAATGTGATAGACTTTAACATATAAACTCTAAATACTCTTGTCTGCTTAGGATTGTCTTGATGATAAATAAGCTCTGCAGTTCTTGGGCATCTTTTTTCCAGTGCTCTTTTCTTGTACATCACTTGCTTTATGCAGCCCCTCTGTCACTCCTGTGAGAGAATGACCGTGATTATTTTAGCAAACTTTCTAAACTTGTTAAGGGTAGACTCCACTATGCTCAAGGTAAGAGCCCCCATTTATTACAAGTCCTTCATTTGGTACATCCTCTTCAGGACATTGCTGATGAAGTACAATCCTAATTCTTTGTCTTTAGTATTATGAACTACCACTGCAGTCTTTGTTCTTCTAATGTTGTCATGTGAGAAACCTTCCCTAGTGCTATGCCTCTTCCAACAAATTGGATTTTTGGAGGGCTTTCCTCACTTTCTATCTGCCTTCACAATATTTTCTCCCTCTTTCTATGCCAGATTGGTGAGACAAAGAAAGATTTGAGCCCTATGGAGGGAGAGGGGGTCAGGTTGACTACAAGGGAGAATTGGCGTTTGCATTTACAGTGTGTGTTTAGTGGATTGGAACGACATCCTGGAAGTTTCCCATCTCGGCATGTTTGCTGACATATGTACTGAGTTTGCTTAAAAAAATAGTAATAAAATAAAACTTCCTTATGCAGGTCTTTTCACTTCAGATAAGTTTTGGTGACATTGATATTTTTGCTCTTGTTTTGGTGATAAAAATGTTATTATCAATGTCATTAGCATCAAGGGTTACCAGATATTGATTATTTTGGAGTAAGTTCTAAAGTTATCTTCGTCTTGGGAATTATTTCTATTTAAATTGCATAAAAGTCAGTCTTTATTGTAACTAGGAGAAAGAAAAATTATGTTAAGAAAGCTTTGAACAGACTCTATGATTCAGGACCAGTTATGTCAGTTTGTGATTAGATGAAGTGCCATAGATTTGTTAATGGGACTGGTAAGAGGAGTATTGTTATGGCAATATTGAATTTAAACTTTTACTTCTTTCTTCTCATTGGGCAAAAAATTATTGTAGCAGATTTGAGATGGGAATTTCACCCCACGATTTTGTATTATGTAAATATAAAAGCATGCAGGTGTTTACAGGCAAGCAAATGGGTCTTCATGTAAAATGCTGGTTTATGAGAGGTGTATCAAGAACTGCATAGTATGAACGGGCGCTTTGAGGCTTAAACTGCAACCAAGCAAAAATGTGCAGCCTTCCCCTTTTGTCTATAATAGGGTCGACATTGGGAACCATGATCCCTTTGATCTTTATATAAAACAGATGAAAATGCATAAATTGCTTCTAATCAGAGATGAATTAAAGGAAAATAGCCTCCCGGAGGACAAAGCACCCCAGGCACCCATCAACAGCCTTACCAAATGACAGACCTGGAGGAGACTTCAAAGCTGCAAACACAACTGCCAGTGAAATCCACCCAGAATCAAGATGCCATTAAAAAAAAAATAAAAATAAAAAATTCACAGTTTACAAGTGCCCAGAACTCTCTCTTTAAGAAGAAGTGGCAAAAACACACCACATGGACTTACTTTTTAAGACACTAAATATTCTTTTTCATTTAGGAGATTGATAAAGGCAATGCTTACTTGTTTAATTTAGCGCAAAAATGTGCTCAGACATGACAAACATTGGTAATTTTAGTGTCAGGTAGGTTTTATTCTATTTGAGTGGCATATTGTTTAGAAACAGAAGTATATGTTTTAGTGGAAGCCGATCAGACATTTTTTGTAATTGCTTCCTTGGTTGTCATCTTTATTTGTCCCTGTGAACACAAGCATTGTTGACATTCCTCAAATTACACAAGAAGGAGGTAATGTAAGTATCAGGTTTGGTTTTGGAGGGGAGGGAAGGAAGATTTGAGGCAATAATTTTATTATGAGAATTTTCTGTCTGTGGAACAAAGAATAACTTTATCCCAAGTTATATCAGAATTCAGATCCTTTTCTAGCTCAGGCAACTCATTTAAATATTATTTAGATGTTAATATCAGTAATATTAAATATAAGAAGTAGTCTTGAATAAGGAATATTAATTGCTGGAGATAACATGAACCTAATTTTTACATTTTTGTTAGTATTCTGTTTATTAGAAGATATCAAAACTTAAACTTTTTAAAGATAGAGACTAACCATAATTTTACGGAGTACTAAAATTCCACTTTTGAGAAAGACTGATGTAGTCCCTACAATATAAGTACTGTTTTAGGAAGGATTTTACCTGCTGCCAGTTTTATACTTTACTTGTTCGTTGTGCACAGCATAGCATCTATATCCAAGCCCATGTACATTTGAGAGTCATTTAGTGCCATAAAAAGAACAACTGACATTTCTACATATGTAACTGACAATGAAATTGTTCAGTAGGCTGAATGATTTGCTGTAGGTGAGATTAGAAAGGTTACCTGATTAATTTAATAGGTAGTTATTTTCAGTTGCTTCTGACCTTAATTGCTATAACTAAAGTATGTTACATCTACAGCTTGGTTTTTGGAAAAAAATAAAAAGATTTTTCTAGTCTGTTTAAGGATGAAGCTAGGGAAAATTGCTGAGGACTTTCTTTCTCTTAACGTTTTTTAAGGTTCTCCCCCTTCCTGAAGACACTGGCATCTCTGTTTCTTGGAGCAGACGTTTTAAATAGGTTTTGAAAAATTGGTCTTTGTCTATGGTTTGGGAGACCTTCACCGTTTAGCTTTCCAAAGCTTACATCTTCAGTGAATGCACTTGTCTCACTTTTGGACCACTGACCCACCAGCACGTGAATGAGCAGAAATTGGCTCCTGGCACAACAGACGTAGCTGGACTTTCTTAGCGAAGGCTGATCCTGACTGATCCTATCAATAACTGCACTGAAATGGCAGAAGACTGTAAGGCAGAGCAGGAAGTCTGCCTTGTTCTGTCAAGTGGGATGAGAGCTACAAAGAGAAGAAAGTGAAGTCTGAAAATGAAGAAAAGAAAAATGTCTTGAATAGAACTTGATGGCCTGTAGCAGTGCGGAGCAAGAGCCTCTCTGATTCTGAACTTTTTCCCAGCATGAGAAAAGAGTTCTTTGCCACAGCTTACAAGTAAACTGTCCCCTTTCCCTTAGTTTTTGCTGTTTCTGCCTAGCAGCAACATCTCCTCTTATATTGAGTCATACAGCATTGACTGTTCAGCATATAAAGCCTGAAAACAAAGTCAATCTTTCTTTCCTTTCATGAGTACCTGGAAGATTTTTGCACATAATATGCTTCAACACTGCTGTTTGTTTCTCCTTCTTAAACTTTTTATTGTTTTGGATCCTTTGAATTAGACAGGGCCTTAATGTTGTTTGGATTCCCATCTGTGTCATAGCTTGGCAAAGAGAAATCTCGGTTCACCCTGAGTGAAAGTGGGTGCTGGAGCACAGCAGTAGTGTTTGCCTTCTATAGGGTATCAAGTGGCACAGGTACAAATTGCTACTGCAAGGCAACACAACAGCTTAACAGGCTTTTTTGGTTTTTAGGAAGGAATTCATTTTCTTAAATCCTCTCTCTGGATGCAAGGGAATTTTTTCTATTCCTTTCATATTTGCTATGTAAATCTATGTGGAAAGGAAGGATCATGTGTGACCATCTGCATTAAGCAATCAGCATGATGGATCCATCAAACTCTCAGCAATATCTTCAGGCTCCCTTAAGGTGGACTGGATGTGTTAATCAGCCAGTAAGTGCCGAATGCTGCTGCTTCTAAACTGGGCTCACAGGGGCATGAGGTGCCCCAGGGACAATTTATCTTGGGATGGTTGTGGTGATTCTTGCACTGCCTCTGCTTTGGGAACAATTCAGCTGTTTATGTTGCAGGTCCGCAGGGTACAGCTGGCAAATGGAGGAAGGCTGAAAATGGTGCAAGTGCACCATTGGCACTGAGCTGTACCTTGCATCAGTGCAGGACTGTGAAATCCCAATTTCACAAGCAGCTTAGCCATTCTGCAACAGGGTGAGAACCCCTTTGTTGCCAAGGAAAAGAGAATTAGGGGTACAACTGGTATGAGCTATTGCATTTGTCTGGTGATAATTTGCCCTCCTCAAGAACTGGCACACTGAACTAGAGCAATTGTATCCTTTAGCCTTTCCCTCAATCTTTCAGCATCCACACTCAAAAGCAATGTAGACAAGGAATAAATGATTTCAGGCCTTAAGTGCTGCAATGCTTGGCTGTACAGAGAAGTCCGGGTCACATTCTAGATGCACTCTCCAGAAACAAAGGTGTTTTTAAAGGAATTTATGTACCAGATTTCTTTACCTGCACGGAAATCAGGGTTTTTGCAGTTGGGATTTTTCTGCTTATAAAGAACCCAAACAATGAGTTCTCAAAAACTTTTAAACTTCTTCTGATCTAATAAGTTTGTTTGTGTTGAACGGGAGCCATGGCTCTGACGTGCATGCAAATGCAATTGCATTTTGCATGCAATCAATGGCAGTTGTCTCTGATTATGATAATTTGATCAAGAGTATGTATTCAGATTTTCTACTGTTCTATATTTACTTTAAGAATTGTGTAGTGGTAGTCTAATATGAAAGACCTTCATCCTGGCAGGGATGGGATGTGTATTGTCTGTCATGCTTCTGGGTTTCATTGTAGAAGCCCAGTCTTTAACAGCTTTTTAGTATATCTGCTTGTCAAAATACCATTCTTCTTTTTCTTCATCATTGTTTTTGTCATCATCATCAGGTTAGTTAGGAATTTGTCACCTTTATGGCCTTTCAGTCCACAGAAATGGAGTTATCATGTGGGCTTGTGTTCATTTGTGCCTAAATTTGCCTTTTGATTATCATCTGACACAGTATGCCTCATTTTTCGGGGTTGTGACCAAACAATGCAATGGGTTTAAATTTTCAGATTCCATAAAATCCCATTTTATCCAGGAAGGACTAAGATGTTTGTCAGAGTGTTCAATTTGTTCACTCCTTTGCCTTCGGCAGCTGAATGGATAACTTTGATAACCAAAGTATAACCATTGGTAACCATGACCACTGATTGTGGATGATACAATTCCTCCAAAGCCATCTTCCCCTGGCCCCTGGAACTTGCTATAACAGGTAAGGTATCCTAGATACCAAGGTTGAGCCAAATTCCTTAAGAATTTGGTCACTCTCCTAACACTTCAGAAGATAATTGGTTAGAAATTAGGATGTGTAATTGGTCAGTTTACCCTTAGAACTTCTCACTTAGATTGGATGCTGTTCTTTGTATAAACTTTTATTGGTTGTAGTTTGAATCCTCCCTGAACCTATAAATATGGCTGTCTGCCCTTTGTTCTAAGAGAATCCCTGCTTGACCACCCTTCACATGAAATAAAGACTCTTGTGGAAATCGTCAAGTAGGTCTCTGATCTTTCTCTGTTGGCTAAATGTGAGTTTTCTGAGAGATAGCTACATGTTAGCACTCTCTAGTCTCCTGGCAAATACCATCGGGGCCGAAAAAGAAAACCACAACTGATAACCATTGCTCTGTCCCCAGCTTTTTCTTCAGAGAGAAAAAAAAGAGTAGAAAAAGCTGCTGTTTACCTGCCTATAACTAGTGCAAGATATTTTGGGCACACCAAGGTGCTGCTGCTGATTTGGCCTCCCAGAGGAGGCCGGATGGAGAACAGAGAACAGGTAAAACTGAAGAGCAAGCCCTGCAAACGTGACTCGGTCTGTGAGGAACATATCACTATGAGATGCTTCTCGTTGTTCCAACCTCTGCTGCTTATAAAAACAAGTTGAATCATCCCAGATTATAGTCTGGCCTATTAATGTAAACTGTGACTGATTTTGGTTACTTTTAATATGCCAGGCTTGTATTCAGCAACTTATGCAACATCTGTGGTATTGGAGTGCAGCTGAACAGTGGGGAAAAGGAATGAGTACAGATGTCTCAGGGTAAATAATTGGTAGAAGATAGACTTGCTAGGTCACACTGTCCACTCAACTTCTACTGCTCTGCTGGAGAAGAAACAGGACTGTTCCAGGCACATTCTGAGGTATCCTCTGCTTGTGGAACTGTTGTGCCCAGCTGACTCCAGCTGAAATAGCCTTGGTCATATCAGAGGTTCCCATCATATCTCTCCTGAGAATGCAGTTTTGAGAGGCATCTTTTTGGCAGCCCTGCCAGCTGACACAGCTCGCATTCTGTCCTTGTGTCACTAGCATAATTTGCACTGGCAAACTGCTTGTAGGGTTGCTTGGTGCACTGGTTCATGGAATTGAACTAGTTTTAAACGGAGCATTTTCCTTTGCATGCCTTATAAGCAGTTGTACCAACATAGCTGAAGGAAGATCAGCAGTTTTGGTGGTTTTTTTTTTAGAGAGGACTGTTGTTAGGACTTTCACACTCCTGGAGCTCCTTTGAAGGTATAATGCTAAAAAATTTTGGCAAAAGGTGTGCGGTAGCCTGCACAAGAATCTTTTAGAAAACTGGTGTTTCCATTATATTGGTGACTCGAGGGGGATGTGTGACCATTATATCAGCAGCCTCAAATACTGTGCAGTGGAATACCTTGTAAATATCTGAGGAAATATGTAAGTGTTTTTGACAGCATTTACCTTTATAAATTCTGCCTTTATTTATATTGAGCAAATATGACTTGAGTATAGCCAGTATTATAAAAAGATACAGCTGGGTTTTTTCATTGGTGATGGTTGGTTGTTTTTTTTAGAATGAATTGCATTAAGATGAAGAAGAAAATAGCAGTTGGAAGAGCAGAATAAAGCGAAGGACTGCACCTGAAACAAGGGCTAGGTTTGTGAGGAGGAACATATGAGATATAGGAGAACCATTAACAATTTAGATTGTGAAAAATTCATTATTGTGAATCCCAAAATCCAGTGTGCATTGGATGTTTTTACTGGAAACAAGGAGCCTGAAGAGCATAGTGTACTCTAAATGCCTTTAAGAAGGGCCTCAAAGGATTAGGTACTGCCAAATCAGCATCGAGAACAGGGATACTGGAGCACCCTAAGTAGAAATGCAAATTTTGTAGATATTATTTGGTAAAACTGATTTCTTTTACTGAGTGGATGTGATGGTTGTTTTTCCCAAGAAAAGGTCACAGATTATTTTTTTATGGTCCAATCTAGGTATAGTAGTGAGTGAGTTTCAAAGATAAAGATTAACACTGTAAAATGTAAGCAACCAAACCATTTTTTGGTGCAAAATTACCTCACTTTCCACTTCCAAAAAAGAAAAGTCAACGTGGTGAGGACTTACTTGTGTTTCAGCTCACACAGATGAAGATTTGTAAAGCTATTCACAACTTCAAGTGGAGTTGTAACATTAGTAAAGTGGTTTGCCACTTCCAAATGGCAAGGCTGCCACCCTGCCCAAAGCGATGAAAGGTTGGGCAATGGATGACATGTTTTACTCATGCTATAATGTCTGCCTTTAATCTTTTAAGTAAACATTTTTTCAAGACTTATATTTTTTAATTATCCATTTTTTGGATAATGGTTTAAGATACATATGTGTGTAGCTTGATTTCCATTTAACCAAGCGGATAGATCCTGCTTTAGAGACAATTTAATTGACTTTGACCCCAAATAAGTCATCCATCAAGATCTAAGAATTTCTATTATATGAAAAACAACCAGAGACTAAATTAAAAATATGCTTGTAGAGGTATTACTATAGGTAATTTTGGGTGTGAAAGACGCAAATTTAAACTGGCAGAAAATGGGATGAGTCTTGTTTGAAAGGAATAGTTATATTGTATACTAAATTAATATGTTACAAAATAATATATTAAATTTTAATTACCATATTTACTATGTTTGTATTTAAATAAGTTTATTTTTCATCCACTGTGAGGGAAAGTCGTGAAGTTGAGGTCAGCACAGGGATTGGAAATTGGTATTTGGAACACAAGGTGGTGCCATTGTGTAAAGTTGTGCTTCTGTGGAGTTTCTGAAGGCAGTGAAGGTGAAAACACTGTTTAAAAACTTGTGAGAAATGTGTGCAGAGAAGTTAGCAGTTTTAAATGAAAGATTTGTAGCATAGGATGAAGAGGAGTGTGCCTGGAGTTCTGGTTTTGTGATACACAGAAGGAAAAGGGATCTCTCAGGAAAGAGCTGTGTGATAAATTGATGTTTTATTTTGACTTTAAGTCTGCTTGCAAGTATTTTCCTTTTTTGGTTTCAAAGGGGAAGAGAGAACTTAACTCACAGTGTGAATCTAGGAACCATCTCCCAGCAGCTTTATATTGTGAATATATCAAAACAAGCTTCCCTTGTGTTACTTCAAATACACCCTAAAATGCCTTAGGATTAAAGCAATCATCTGTAATACAATATCTGTGGCTCATCGTTGATTGGCTCAAAACATGAAATACAGCTTTTTTTCTTGGAACAGTCAGTGTGTTTCCTTCATTGTCTGCTTTACCAAAATTCTGCATTCCTTGTCTAATCCTGAGATATTAAAATAATTAAGTGGGATAGTCACAGTTTCACTAATGAAACATAATTGAGCTTTGGAATACTTTGATATTAAAATTTCAAAGAAAACATAAAAATGGATTTGCTGAGCATGTGCACATTATTCCTTTATATTGCTCCCTGGTTTGGGCAGTAACCGGGGATCTGACTTGCCTAAGGACATTTGGGCTGTCCTGCTAACAATTATTTTAGCCTGCAAATCTTTGTCACAAAGTGTGTGCAACTCTGCTTATTGCATCTGTGAGAAGAGTTAGCTCTAACCAAAATAATCATTGTAACTTTAAGGTGTGAAAATTTGATTGCATCAATGTTTATTCTTTTAGGTAAAGTGGTCTAAAGAAAATCAAAGTTTTGCAATAGCCATTCAGATCTGGTTGCTGTATGTAAATGATACATTTTTAATTAACTTGTTGGAAAAAATGTTTGACTTTATTCAGCAAATGCTATAGAAAGATTGTTCCTATTGAGTCAGATAAAATATTATTTAATGTGCTTTGCTACTGAAATATATCAGCTCCTAATAACAATTTATGTGACCTAGAAAACACCAAAGAGTTGGCATCAATTTTCAAATTACTTCTTTCTTTCAGACCAAGAATCCTGTACTGTAATAATGTCTTACACACATGATTGCTTATTATAGATGTTACATGCACTTTAACTGCTGTGCAAAGCACCTCTCCCATGTAATTACACAAACATATTCTTAATTAATATGACTTGTGTTAGCGTGATCGAGCAATGGAATATTTTTTAGGTGTGTGTTTTGCAATCCTGAATGAAGGCTGACAAATGTGGAATGTAGTTACTAAATATCGCACATCTCATGAAGAAATGCTTGGAAAGGACAAAGGCCAGGACAGCTGTGAGACTTCATGACAATGAACTACCTTTAAAAGTCCTCAAATGTGTACTGATGCAGGAACTGCAGTATCCCAGGCTCTTCCTGATCCTGAAGGATCTATATAGAAAGGTGTTGTCAGATATGAAGAGCACTTGGGGGAACCAGAATAGTTTGTTTACTCCATGTGGAGCAATATGACTCCGTCAAAGTGAAATGCCTCTCTATAACTTCAGCGTGCTGGAGTGATGTATTTTGTGTTCCCTGCTTTTGTAATTTCACCACAGGGTATCCTGGAGGTAGGGCCTATCGTGCAATGTTGTGTTATTTGGTTCCATGCTGTGGTTCAGTTGCCTTTTTTTATGTGTTTGTGCAATTCTTCATATGTCAATGCCTGTAACACTTTAAGAAATTTTGGTATTGGGAATGAAGCTGGAAAATTTATGGTTTGTCTCCCCATGTCCATTAATTTTGCCATTCCATTTTGAACTGCTGTAAGGTAGCACAGAGCATATGTCATAGATCATGATAATCATTAATGGAAATTAGATTGCACATGTTTAGTCTTGTAGAGAGATACTTTTGGGTCTGTGATTTCATAAAACTTTTGAAGTTTGGCCATACAGCTACTGAAGGAGGAGGGGCAGGTAGATGAAGAGAGTAGTTCCTTTCGTAGGATATTTATCGGAAGCGGCTTTGTTTGGTGGAGTACTGCTTTAGGGATTGATCAGCTGGTTGCTGATGTACATGACGAGACAGTGTAATGATGCACAACTGGGATGACCAGTGGTGGAAGCAAAAATTCATTGTAACATAAACCACTGACCATCTCTGAACTCACTCCAGTCAGTTGGGTAGACAGGGGAGTTTCTGGCAGTACCAACAGGCATTTTGACATTCCCATCTGAAGGCTCCCTCAGTTGCAAACTAGTTGAATATTGGGAAGCATCTGTTGGGACTGTTGTGGAACTTTCTGATGCTTTTAGGGAGGAGGCTGCTGTGAAATGCAACAGCAGTGGGGATGCTTTATAATAGAGCGCTCAACACATTTAGGTGTTATTGGGTAAGCAAAAATGCCTATCCTCTCTCCCCTTCTCCCATTACCTTATGCAAATAAAAATCTTGATGGGAAAAAATATTTTATAGCATGCCAGAAGCAGACAGCATCAGGTATGGACAAATATACTTAAGGCCTCCAGCTGATACTGCCCATGGGAGTAGGTCAGAGGAGAACAGATGTCAGCAATTTAGGATTGCTGCTATGGGTATGATAGCAACTATGGATAAACCTGTGCAAGGTTTCTTGAAATTGCAGTAAGTCTTGAGACAGCTTCCAGGAGATGGTAAAGACTTGTGTTCCAAAAACTACTGGAGAAAAAAATTGAGATATCAGTGCTGCTGTTTACCAGGATGGGATCTCTCTCTGGGGATGCAGCAGTGGAAAGGCAACACCGACTGTGCACCAGCGGGAAGGAAACGCTGGACGTGGCAGTAGGCATGCCAAAGTCTTTGCCTTTTGTTTTCTCATGAGCTGAAGGTATGAAAAAGATGTGGCTCCTGTGATGTCTGTGTTTCTCACAGTTCTGAAAAGACACATTCCTGGTTGTCTTTAAAGAGAGGTTTCAGCAGGTCTGCATAGTCTTGGAGGGTGCACAGGTATGGATGTGATGCTCAGATGTGAAGCAGTGCAGTGAGTGACAGGCTGCCTGAAGGGTAGGTAGGAATGTGTCTGTAAAACCAGAAAACCAATAAACATGCTCTATAAAATGATTCCTTTTCATTTACAGTGACATAAAACATCAAAAATTTAACTCAATTAAAGTATGAGGACATCACTTCGGGGAGGTCAGCTTAAGTGCCCTATCTGTTTGAATGTCTTTTTTTAGACAAACCCTGTGTTCTGGTGATTGCCCTTCCTCATAGATGTATGGCTTCACTAGAGCCATACTCATTTGGCTGAGTTTTCCCATGACTGCTCAATAACAGTACAGAGGGAAACCCACAGAGAATTAATCCAGTCATGGTTGTGCTAATTTCCAAAGAAGTAACTCAAAATAAGGGGAGTTTGTAATAAATGCAATATAAAACCTGTTTACATGACTGATTCTCCTCCCCACCACCACCAGTCTGACCTTACCTCATTCCAGATTTCCCAGTTCTAGCTGAAAGCATTTTTGTGAAGAATGCTACTAGGAAAATTCCCTTTTTTATCTTGGCTATGAAAGACTTGTATGAAAGACCTTTCAATGGAAAGGGGGAATCTGTCTAAATGTGTTGCTATTGAAGGAGGATTGGTTTATGGTCACATAGTTTGATATTCTTAGGAGGACTATACATTTAATCTTTGATCTTGAAATGATTTCAAGAGTCTGCTCATGAGCTAAAAGAATTTCTATCTAAATGTGCCATCTTCAGCTCCAGGTATAACCAGAAGAACTGTACTTTTTTCTGAGTGAGTTTTCTCAAATATGGTTTTACTGGACAATTTCAAGGGTTTTTTTCTATCTTCATTTAGCTGGTATATTATTTTCAGATAAAACTATTTGTACAGCCTCCATGTAAATGATTTTTTGGTTCTGTATTCAGGGAGGAAATAGGTTTTCCTCTTTGAGATTGTAGTGGTAACACCAACACAGTGTTTCCAGGATAGATATATAAAATTAGGTATTAGACCTGATGTATTCCAGTCTGATCTCCAAGAAGAGTAATTTTAAGGAAGGCAGGGTAAATCTTTATGTATGAAAAGAGTGTTGCTGAAGATTTATTCCAAATTTTAGCAAATGGATATGATTTGAAGCACTTGTTTTAGCACTTTTATTTTTTAAGCTGTAGTGGAGTTTAAAATTATGAGCTTAACTGGGAAAGTAAGCTTCTGAATTAATATTTTAAAAACAGTAAGGGGATATATTTTTGCAAATGGGAAGAAAAAATTGTTCCCCATCCCTGCTTTTCAAAAACAGGAGGCAGCTAAAGATTTTGGTCCTAGAGGCCCTTTCCACCTTCATGTTTTCACAGTCATGGTAACAAACATTGTTCCCTATCTTTACACAGTGCCTTGGTCACTGCTTGCAGAGACTTCTGTTGACTCAGTTGTGTTTTGGCTTTTTGGTAGGTGTATAGGATAATTTCTAATTCTTTCAGACTATTGACTTTCCTTAATACTTCTGTCTTCAGAAATATGAGTATAAATACATGCTGTTCTCAATGACAGTGAATACTGTTCAACCACTGTTTGTTTAATGATGAGAAAAATCCATCTCAATCTATATATTATTTCTGTAAAGTAAGCAATTAACTAAACTCAGCCTTAATGCAGTAAACATGCACTTTGGATAATCTGTTCAATGAGAATAATGCAGACATTACACCCATCCTGATATGTAGAAGATGATCCATGGGGGGAAAAGATACATGTGCATAAGTCAATTATTTGAGAATAGAGTCCTTAATTTCTTGAGGCTTTATAAAAAGAATTTTGGCATCTGTACATATTTATTTTAGAGCTATAGGGGTAAATCTTCAGCACAGAACATGGGGAGTTAGCCATGGAACATTCATTAATGTTAATGGGATTTCTATGGCTAATTCCCCACACTGAAAATTTAGTCCGAAGAGATTTGAAAAGTGATGTTGAGAAGCAAGTTGGTCGGTTAGTCTCATTACTCTCATGTTATTAACTGCTCTATCTACCACTGCCTTTGTATGAGCACTGAGATAGTATACTTAACTGTTAATAATAAAAGACTCTATGCTAAGTACACATTCTAGTGTGGAAGTCAAATAATGCAGGTATATGAGCAAATTTTGGATATTTTCATTGGAAAAAACCCTGAAAACCATAGACTAAAAGGGAAAAATACCTATTAAGGCAGTTTTTAGACAGCAGAAATGCTTTACATTTCTAGTACAACTTTATCACCAAAAGGATTTTTAATTTTCTTATATAGTACTTTACTATTGGGATGCAACTTCAGAGCTGGCCAACTTGTGCAGGGAATTGGACCCACTGACTTCCACATTCCCTCTAGTATAAATTATTTTAAGATTTAGATTTAGTATAGCATTTTTCTTTAAGTAAATTAACTTTTTCTTTTTTAAAAGTTAATTGAGAGAAGAGAGGAAATTCAGTTTCTGTTTGTCTTTAAATTTTGGAGAATGGTTGGGACATGGGAAAAGGTAAAAAGCTATTTTATATACTAAATGGAGAATATTGTTTTAAAAGGAAATATAGGCTCCAATGAAAAAGGTTTGTCAGATTAATGATGCTCTTTTTCTATGTTAAGGATATGAAACAGAGACTGTATGTAAAATGTGAATATGTGTTTGTGCATACACATATTTAACTTTTTTTTTTTTTTAATCTTAGCAGTTTCCCTTGCTTTTTAGTGGAGCTATTAAATTCTCTTCCAGTTGTGATTCAGAGTAATCAGGAGCCAACCATTAGAGGGTGCTTCTGCACCAAGGAGCTCTCTTTCCTTGAAACCCAGTTTACTTAACTTTAAGTATTTGTAGATTTAACAAGAAATCATTTTATGTTTCCTGGAATTATCCATTTTCTTCTTTAATTTGCATTTCTTCCAGAACTACTATTCTTGGAATTCAGAGGATTAAGATGCAGATAACTAAAGGTGATTGAGAGAAGGTGGAATGATTCAAAACAGCAACATTATTGCATTTCATAATTGTTACTGTAAAAACAAAAGAAAATATACATGGACCCCATGCGAGTGAAAAATGGGCTGGTCTCTTACCTAATTAATGAGAGAGATGAGCATCTGTACATTACAGCACTTGCCACATTATTACTGCCTTGTTTAGAAATACATTCGTTCATTATAACTCCACTGCATATATTTGCAACGAGAATAGTAAAATAGATGCAGTTTGCAAATTTCTGCCATTGCTAGTAAAGATTTAAAAATAAAACTCTCAGTGCAATACAGCTGGATTGTTTTTTTCTCTAGAATCATCATAATTCCTCATTCAGTAGCAAACTTTAAAATGCTGTGTCTCTGCTGTAAGAATGTGCAGGCAGCAGAGTAGGGAACAGGATTTATAACCATTTGTCCTAGGAATACAAATTTAAAACCTGCGCTTCTGACCCAGGACATTGGTGCAAGGTGAGTGAAGGAGAATGGAAATAAAAAGATTTCTAAGAGAAAATTCTGCTGTTATGGAATCAGTTCCCAAGACTGATTGAATAAAAGCCATTAAAATTCAAAAGTGAAGCATAGCACAAAGCAGTACATCCCAGTTCTATGCCCAGGAATGGTCACAAGCACTCAGCAAAGAAATCTGCCACCTGCAAGTCTTTGTTAAAGCCAGCCCGTGGAGACAGTGATTCTGAAAAAACTCCTCCTGGAGAAGTTGATACATCTTTGCAATAATTTTCAGATTCAAGGTAAGGATTTCTGATGTCCAACAGCTTTTGAAAGCTGCCCAAACTTCCAAAGACCATCTCAACTAAAATGTTGGTTGACAGCTGGAGGAACTGGCACAGAGCTTAGAAAGGAAAGAAATCAAAGCCTTCTTCAGGAGCTTCTTTAGGAGCCATATAGCCTCCTTAGCTTTAAAATGGTTAGCCAAATGTCCCTTCAGGCGTAAGTGTCCACATCTTTCTTGCACCAGTATATGCTGATATGCTGATATGCTCACAGTAGCATATTTGCGCTCAGGGCTGCTGGTACTGCTGTCTCCAGTTTTACACGTACAGCACAATATCTTTCCTGAGATTGTGAGGACCTTTCTTCTTGACAGGCAATGTTTACATTGCACATGGATTTAAAATGAGTGAATCTTCCTGACATCATATTCACTAACAACTTGGGAATTTACTATTTGCATATATATTTAAGTAATGTGAATTTCAGCATCAATGGGTGTGCTTTGTGAAGCTGACATACATTGTTGTATAACTAATTTAATTCTAATTCTTCCAAGAGATTGTTTGATACTCATTTATCTATTATGTACTCACTTATTTCTTTTATCTGTTAAAAGGTGTACATTTTTGCTTTAGTGCCTGCACTGTCTAGTTCTGACTCAAGTAATTTTTTTTTTCAATTTAGGAGTGAATTGTAGGCAAAAGTAAAACATTTCTTTAGCATGAACTGAATTATTGGATACTGTGAATTACTGGATATTGGATATCCTGTTCTTTCTATATAAAATTTGGACCTTCTGAATAAACACATGGGTACCTGGAAGCTTTGAAAGTATCGGGCATTGAAGGTTATGTCATGTCATTTTGAAGGTAGCTGTTCATGGAGTTTCAAAAACATTTTTAGATGAGACTTTTGAAAACAATATAAGAAGATTCCAAGGAAATCTGTAATGCAACAGTTTATAATGTTTGCCCACCAAACTTCAGCCCCAATCTGATGTGTTTGACACCATCCTTGTGCAAATTACAATGATATTGTACCTTAGAAAAAAATATTTGTGTGCACACTCCTCCCACTAGGAGCATGGACCAATTGACCCAGTAGTAGTTTTTCTTCTGAGCTGAATGATAACGGGATCCAATTTAAAGTTAGAAACTCTTTGAAAATGAGCTACATGGATTTTTCTGCTGGTAGCATATTTGAGTAGCTGTTGTAAATCCCTGGTTGAGTTCACAACTGGTATTTTAAAATTAAAAGCAGGTAACAATGACTGATTAATTGAAAGGGAAGTCTTATACTTTTGTAAGTTAATTACACCTTCTGGTATTATGCTTTATAATTTTAACAGGATTGATTCCTTCAGTGAATATTTCTTGTATGAACAAGAGCTGCTTCATATGACTTTTTTCCAAAAAGTACCATAAATCCATTAGTTAATGATGGGAGTAGAGCAAATCATTGCATTGTAATGAAAAGAAAGGATAGATGAAGAAATACACTGGATACTCTTAGCTCATGACTAAAGATAGTAAGGAGACACATATTTTTTTCCTGTGTGTCTCGTCTCCTTCAAATCTGTCCACTAGAAAAACACTCTCAATATACAGCTGAACTAGTACGATAATAAGGCCAAAGCCAGAGAACATATCACCAGTATTATCTGAAAGAATAGGGGGATCCAGTTCATATTTCTCCCCATAAATTGACTGTGTTAGGAAGATGCTGCAATCTAGCTGGTTGTTTCTGAAGTATGAAGAGTTGCATAAAAATCAATTTTGCATTTAAATTTTCATTTAATACGTAACACCTATGACTTCCACCACTACCTTATTTTACAGAAACTAAGATGAACTAATGATTCATACCAGCCAGAATTTAGAGCTCTTGCATACATGAAACTGGGACTGGTGGTTGAAATTGTATCAGTATCTAGTATTTCAAATAAAGTTACTGTAATGTTCTGCTTTTCCAGGCAGATGAAGTTAATAATAAAGTGGCACCTAACAGTGTTTATCCAATGGTGATAGTACTGTTAGCAAGAGGAAAGTTTTCCTTAAAAGTGTTGGATGCCATCCATTATCTATGTGATCTCTTTGCAGATCCCAAAACTCGATTTCTCTTTTCTATAGATACTCAAGTGTATAGGAATGGTGCTGGAAGTTAGTAAATCTATTGCCTTTATGTTGTAGGACAGCTTTGAGACCAAAACTGTTTTAAATACTGGGCAAAGGCAACTGCAGGAATCTGACTGACAGCTGGTCTTACTCTGCTCCTAGAATGAAGCTGATTTGAGCTTTTGACCATTTTGGACCAATCTTGTTTGCATTTTTAATGAGGTAGTTTTCTGAAACTGGCTGTACTTACAGGCTGATTATTTTAATGTCATGGTTTTCTCAAGGGTAGTAGAAGAGTTGATAGTTGTGTATATTTTAGTTTATATACAATCCCACTGCTCAACAGTTTTATTGTAATTATGAAAATGCTTAAACAAATGCAATTTTTTCTTCAAAGTTATTTTCTCTTTTGCATATCTGCATAATTAGAAAGCAATATAAACTATACTGTAACATTGCAATCAGGAATTAATTATTGTAACATGAAATTTTCATTTTTTTTTTCTAACTGCAAAGGTGAGTATGGCTTAAAATTGAAAAAATACTCGTCCTTTTCATAGAAACTTGTTTGAAGATCATAAAGGAGTACAAAAGAATAAAAGCTTTTTGTTTGTGTTTGCAATCAAATCTTTCTTAAAAGGAAGTCTGACACACAGGCATTGTAGTTTTTTTAATATTACATTGAAGAAACCAAGATACAAGTCTCACTGGATTAACTAGAATTCAAGTATAGCAGAAAAAAAACATTTAAAAATAAATGCTCACAAACAAGAATCTCAATGAGCCTTGCAAAAGGCTATTCAATGGTGATTTTCAAATATTAGTAGAGCTTAATTTATTGCTTCCCTAATTTATTGCCTGCATCTAAACAAAATAGGTCAACATAAAATAGCTACTTGAAATTATTTAAATGTAAAAACATTCTAAAAAGGAATGCAAAAAACTACATTTAAAGATGTTGTAGATCTAAAAATAATTGGCTTGTTCTAGTGAATATATTCAACTCATGCAATATACTCAGAAATACATTTCTGTTTTTTAAAGGCAGCTTACAAATTTGCAAGATTTGTAAATGAAATCAATGTGTTTACCAATGTTCTTCGGAAAATTCTTTAAACACATACTCAGTGAACATGCAGAGTATAAAATGTTAAAGGCCATAGCTGTACAGTTCAGCAAGAAATTAGTTGGTACAGCTCATAAATGGAAAACTAAATAGTTGTTCATGCTGTATTTTCGAGTGCTGCTCTTTACGTGATATCTGTGGAGATCTGGTTAGTTGGGTGATAGCTAAATCTGTAATACTGCATAAAAATATAGAAGAATCTTATTTGTTTAGGTGCAAATATAGTTAAAATTCAGACTGAACTCTGGTTTAACCCATTGCTTTGCCCTTAATTGTTGTTCTGATCACTGTTTATTTCATAGCAGTCCATGATGCAAGGCAGCTGATGAACTGGGATGCCAATTCATGGAGACACAAATGGAAAGAAACATTGGAAGGGTCTGCTGTCTGCAGCACTGCTGTAAACCCACACATTTACATCATTCATTTTCAAAGTGAACTAGTGTTCTAAGTATAAAGGCCTGCCAGTATAAACTTCCTTGCAAACAGGAATTGCAACAATGGTAGGGTAGTGGAGCAAGGACTTTTCCTGTGCTTGGATTATTTGTGGGCCCTTCCACTTTCTTTCTGCTTAGCTTAAAAAAAGAAAGATTTTGTTTTCTTCTCCTTTGGCTGGTGATAAGAAAACACTGCTACAAAATTTTATGACCTTCTGACCTTTAGTATTGAAAAATTGGGTTATTTACAACAGCAATCACTATCTAAAAGAATGTCGTAAAACAGCTTGACATTTAGAACTTCTGTAATTGCCTTATGTCATGTCAGCACTGGATATCTGTAGTTTGGATCACTTATCTACTATCTGGTTTATATAAAGGCCTTCAGGGTCTTTATCAAAATGTGTATATGAACTTTTCACTCTGTGAAGTAAAAACCCAGGTCAATTATATCTATTTTCTGTGACCTTCTTAACTTTTCACACCCACTCTGTCTGAGAGTTGTTATGGATTGTAATACTTGCCTGCAGTATCAATTGGAGAATGGTTCTTAGCTTCATTAGGTTGTCAGAGGTGTGGCTGATACATAAACTTAAGTGTCTTCTTGACAAATGGCATTACCTCCCTCAAATTAATTCTGCTTCACCGTTGTTAATCTTATTATCTGTTCAGTTAATCAATAGCGGTCTTTTGAAAGAGCGGACCAATAATGTGTATTGGAAGTGTGTTTCTGAAGGCAGGAGCCACAGCAGTGTGGCAGAATTCAGTTTCTGATCCTGTCATCTTCTACTTGAGTGATAACTCAGCAAAAACCAGGCCTTGGTTTTGACATATGAACAATCAATTTGGTGGCAACAAGTTACCCATATAGATTGTCTGTAGTATTTTTGCACGTGTCCTTGAACTTCAGCACCCTCTACCTAGTAGACAGAGTTTTTAGTTCAGAGGACAAACTGGACAGCTGTCTAAGCCAACAATTCCCATTCTGAATAATGGCCCATGTGCCTTTTTTCCAAATAAATTGTGCAAGAAGTAATTGATATCAGCTGGAGATAAATGTTGGTTCTGTTTTACAGAACACTTTTTAGAGCATTTACAGATTTTCGGTGTTCTTACTTTGTGTCAAATTATCTTAGTGTTCTTAAGGAGCTATATGTATATTTTATAGTTAAATATGCAAATATATTAAAGTATGAAAACTCAGTAAATATAACTGTAATCACAAAAAAGAGGATTATTTTCAGATTCACAAAGCAATAAAACAAACCTTACAAAAATAATTTAATGGAACACGATACAGCTTTACAGCATATGGGAATAAATTTGCAATGTATAATTTTCATGCCAGAATTCTTGAATTATCAGATAATGTATTTCCTTTCCATGATTATACTGCAAGCCATATTTAGGCGCTTCTTACAATAGAAGTTTCAGCATGTATTTTGATACAGAGTGCACCTTGTGTTGTACACCTATCTACAAAATAGCTTTCCTATTTAGATTGGGGAAGTTAGAATAATTAAATGAATTTACTTCATTCACTTGTTTGGCAAAAATATTCTGAATCATTAGAGTCTGAAGAGAAAAAAGTAGCAACAGTAAATATTTGTCTATAGATTCAGATGTGTGATAATCGGTCTTTTTATTTGTGTTTGTTAAAAATACTCCTAAACCAATATTGTAATATGAATTATTATGCACTTGAATAGGTTTATAGAAGCATGCTTGTATTTCTACGTCTTGAAATTAGAGGTTGGTCTTAGTGACAAGGGATCTGATTTTCATTTATACTACAAAATCTACAGGTCTTTTCTCAGTGAAAAAGGGATTTAAAGGAGAAGTAAATGAATATGAGAATGAGACCCACTGTGCTGCTGAAGACAGCCAGGATCTGGGACAGGGGGTTTCAGGAGCAGTAATTGTGCGAAGGGATTGGCCTAGGCTCAGAAAGAAATAACTGCAGGTGAGGGATCAGAACTCAACCAGCATCTAAGAGAAAGGGAAGGAAAGGAAGAGGAGCCCGAGCCTGCTTGTGCAGGGGAAGGTGCAGTGGGAGCAGAGGTGTTGGGGAGCCAACTCAGTATGAGAGTGGGGACTACCAAAGCCAGCTGCAGTTGCTGTTATAGAATGGATTAATAGCCCACTTGATTCAGATCTGTGTTTGTTGATCAGGTCAGGCTTTTGCTTCATGTAGTCACGGTGTTTCTGATCTGATCAGGAGTGACAGACCAGCATTCACTGGAAATGAAACTCCAACCCAGGTGCAGTTTATAAGGCACTGCAGAGTTCCAGTGATGGTACACACATCTCAGGTTTTGCCACTGCAGTGTGAAAGATGGAGACTGGAACATCTACTTACCAGAAAATAAACCCAAGCTTCTGAAATTAAATGAACAAAATATTTAAGAATGCAGTTCCAATACCTTATTTCCTGCATATGCAACAGAATGTCTGTTCCTAAAATCCAAAGAAGGGAGGGTAGATCATGCCATCTGCATTGTACCCATTTAACTTCTAACCTAAAATTGTGTCACTCTGTGCTATTTACACAGGGTCTTACATCTAAGCATTTGTGAAATTTGAAAGTGGTGTGACTGAAAATTCAAAGCTGATCTTACCAATGGGCCCATTGAGCCAAGGCCTCACAACCTGATTGGACTGCTGTAGTTACTGAATTTCTACACAGGGGCAAGGGCCTGTTCACATGTGCCTATCTCATGCTCTACTCTAAACACATGGGCCAATGTCAGAGATGAGAACTTTGCTAGATCATCCAACTGGGCACACAACAACATTCCCCAGCTGGGATAGATCTACAGAAAAGCAACCAGGGCCTGAACTACCCCTGTGCATTCCTAAGTTCTGGTGCTCAGAGTCTTTCCTTGTACCCACCTGCAGATTGGGTCAGCATTTTCAGAAATTACATATTTTTAACAATTTATTTTGTGAGAAAACAAATCAAATTACTTACAGTTTATTTAGATCAATGGATTAAAAGCTTAAAAGGGTTAGACAGACCCATAGACATAAGCATCCTTCTTAAGCATCATTCCTAAGAAACCAAATTAAAATTATCACTATTTGTGTATAAAATAAGCATTTTCTTTTAATTGCTGTGCTGCTGACACTTGGTGTAAAAACTTGGATCTGTGAAGGAAGAATCTGGATTGTTTCAGACTACAAAATGAAGTTTTACAAATTCTCATGATTTAACTAACTTTATTTCAGTATGTGTTTTACTATATGTCAAACAGCCTGTGGCTTCACATAGCTATAAAAGGATGAAACCTGTCTTGTAAGATTGGGAGAATATTTTGCATTTTTTATCTGTGAGAACATGATGGAGAAAAAAATTAACTGGTCTATTTTTAAATGAATAATTACACTAAATTTTAAGTTAATGTAGCTAAACATGTCTAAAATTTTATTTTGTGTGTTTTACACAAAGAAATTGTTGTATCAACATAAAGCATATAGCAAGTAGCTAGTGATCTAATGCACGTAGTTCAATCTAAAATTTAACTTCCAGAGTCATTTTTGAATCATACTTGTGCTGCAGGGAGTTTCTCTCCTTGGTGAAGGACAAATTGGTCATGAAGAGGAAGAAAAAACAGGCAGTGATTTCTACTCCAAATATTATTTCACAGAAATAGAGAAGTTTTGTAGGATGACTTGATGACTTACCTTGTTTGTTGAACGTTAGGTGTCTAAGTTAAAAATTAGCCATTGTGAGTGAGCTGTAGCAGTGCCAGAGACTGGATGTTAACCTTATAGAGGAAGGGAGACAGAAGTAAGGTTGAGGGGAATCTACTCTGGCATCTAGAGCTAGTAGAGCTATTGTGTAATCAATCCAAAATCAAAGGAAAAAATGTATTTTTGTGAATTAGAGTTCATTGCTGCTATTACATTTTCCATTTCTCTGAAAAAATGTAGACCTGTGGAAGGTGAATGCACTCCAATTCTGCACCTGAGGTGCGGCAGCCCTGGATGTACACACTGGGGAATAAGAAGCTGGAGAGAAACGCCATGGAAAGGGACCTGGAGATCCTGGTCGATGGCAAGTTGAATATGAGCCAGCAGTGCCCTGGCAGCCAAGAGGGCCACCTATGTCCTGGGGGGCATCAGGCACAGCATCACCAGCCAGGCAAGGGAGGGAATTGTCCTGCTCTGCTCTGCGCTGGGGCAGGCTCACCTTGAGTGCTGGGGACAGTTTTGGGCACCAGAAACGTGAAAAAGCATTAACCTATTAGAGAGTGTCCAAAGGAGGCCACAAGGATGGTGAAGGGTCTGGAGAGGAAGCCATACCAGGAGTGGCTGAGGGCACTTGGTCTGTTCAGCCTGGAGGAGGCTGAGGAGAGACCTCAGTGGGGTCTTCAACATCCTCATGAGGGGAAGAGGAGGGGCAGGCACTGATCTCCTCTGTGGTGTCCAGTGACAGGACCTGAGGAAATGGCTCTGAAGCTGTGTCAGGGGAGGTTTTCATTGGATATTAGGAAAAGATTTTTCACCCAGAGGGTGATTGGTCACTGGAACAGGCTCACCATCCTGCCAGAGTTCAAGAATCGTGCAGGGCCAGGAGTTGGGTTTGATGATCCTTGTGGGTCCCTTTCAACTCAGGATGTTCTATGATTGTGTATTTCTATGGAATAAGAGAACACAGAAGGCTGACCTGTGACAAGTTTTATAAAATAATTCCTAGTATTGTATTATTTGCCAAGAAAAGCCGATGACATGTAAGTAGTTAAAATAGATTCAGCAGTGTTTTCCTTTATTTGGGCATTTTGTCCTACAACCTCTCCCCAACCCCATATCCAAAGCACCTCATCTAGTACCTGTATGGATGCCATTGCAGCAATTTTGTGACTTTGCCATTTTGTGACTATGCTTTGGCATAGAGAACCTGCTCCTGTCTGACTTTGTATTTTACCTTGCTTCAACTCCTAGGGGTGTGCCCCAAACAATGTCAATATTTTGAGGGAGATCCCCCATGTTTGCTGCTCTTTCACTAGGAATGCTCGTTTTCTGGGAGCACGTTCGTGGACCTGCCTTCAATGGAATAGGCTGATGGTCATCACAGGCTACCCTGTATCATGGCAGCTACAGGGTTTACTCTTCTAGAGACACTTTGGATAGTGTTGTCACGCTGAGCCATGCTTCTGGCACGCGTGCTACAAAGTTCAGATGGTTTGTTGTAGTCAGCATCTCCCATTCTCTAGCTCTAGGTTGCTCCTAGTATGTTTTCAGAGGTGTTTTTCGGATGCACTCACCTTGGGAGCTGAGCACTGTCTTTCACAAGTACCCTACACTCCCAGGTGACTGTGGAAAGAGAAGAAATGCAGTGCCAGTGCTGCAGATCACTCAGGCAGTGCACAGTTTCCAATTATTTGTCATGACAGAACATTGGAGGTGTCGGAGAGGACTCTCGATATCAATTTCAGCATTTGTTCATGTTATAAAGTGGCAGGGCAGTTATTTTCTTATGAATAGTTACCAAACTGAGGATTTTTTTTAAGCAAAACAATCCTCTTGCAGATACTGGCACAGGCTGACCATTGCAAAACATCTCCATTTGTCAGTAAGCTTTTGCAACCACTAAAATATCCCTGTTGTTTGTGGAGACATTGTAAAGGAAGAAAGTAAATGTTGTATGAGCCAGAAAAAGAACCAGCTGTTAAGCTGAATTCCAGTTTTACCTTAATAGGACAGTTATTTCAACCTATTTTTTCCAAATTCTAATCAGTTTTAAAGGAGGAGGGATAGAGTGCTTAAAGCTCAATGGGAGGAATTTTTCTGTTTTCACACCTACCTTCTGTGCAATAGCGGGCCCCAGCTTGTGGAGTAAAAGGAATATGGTAAATTCTGAGAGGCACTTTTCAAATACAAAAAGATCACTTTGTCGTCATCATTCTCGTCCCCGTTGTGCTGGGTATAATGATGTGGGAAATGGTGAGATATAGTTGCATAACTCTGAAAGTTGACATGTATTCCTTCAAAGGGAACAAGAAAGAATAATTCCTCTGAAAAAAGCACTCTGAGTTAAAAATGCCTATTTTCTTACAGAAGCAAATTCTCTTTTTTTTTTTTAAATTTTTACTGTAGAATGTAACTAATCTGAAGGTATTTCTGATTAGAGTTTATTAGACTGGAACAGTATTTTTGGGCAGTTGTCCATTTTCACTGTCACAACAGTAACAAGCATTCCAATTTTTAGCTGCTTAGTAAATGCTCAGAGTCCAAGGAAGGGAAGAAGAAAAAATCTAAACTCTCAAGATTCTGGTAATTGACAACTCTCTTCTCCCTTTTTAGTTACAAGGAGGATTTTGCTTCCTCTTCATTATTCAGTGTGGAACTGAAGGGGTGTTCTTTAGAAGTCTGGGTTTTAAATATTTTCTTACATAATTTCTTTTATTTTCTTTTTAATTTTTTTTCACATTTTTGAGGACAAATTTCTTAAAAGTATGCATCTTGGATGCTGAGTGCCTGTTTGAAAACTTGTTTCTGCTTTTTGGCAAGTTGCCTCTATGTGTCTGAAAAGAGAAAAAATAAGAACTTGAGATTCCTTTTTGATTTGTCAGCTGGGAAGGCACTCAGCAGCATTAAAGCATTATGGGATGGCTTTATATTCAATAGGAGGAAACACCTAGAAGTGTCCATGGACCCTACTTACAAGAGCTTTGGAATAATTTGGGAGTTTTATGTTAGATTATCTGTCATGCCGAAGTCTTCTAGCCTTACCTTGTGATTTGGGTTTGTGCAGCAAGATTTTGGTAGTGGGGGGATGATTTTATTTTATTTGTGATTACCTTGTTTGGTATTAAATTAAACTGATTTCCCCAAGTCAAGTCTGTTTTGCCCAAAATGGCAGACAGTCAGTGATCCCTCCTTGCCCTTATCTTACCTCATAGCCTTTAATTTTATTTTCTTTCTTCTGTCCCACTGAGCAGAGGAGAGAGAGCAGCTTTGGTGGGAACATTGTGTCCAGCCAGGGTCACCCCACCACATCTTGCTTCGGGGCAAATGTCCCTTCTCTCCTGTTGAACAGATCATCTGCCACTTGAAGGTGTGTGGGTTTTGTTTTGGTTAAACCATGATAGGATTTTGAGAGGCCCACTCAGTTTGATGTCTTCCTGTTAGTGAGAGATGCTGATCTATGATCTAATGAGCCCTGGGGAATGCAAGTTTTATTTCACTTGCTAGCATAAGAAAATAAGTAAAAAATGAGAAAACAGATAAAATTGTATCATACAATCTCCTTTTACTTTAGTCCTCATTGTCAATCTTTAGTAAAAGAGGGACTGCCTTCATCTGTATTTATACCAAAAATGGTTCTCATGCTCAACAGACTACCATCCTCCTAATCCTGCATTTTTTTCTGAACCTCATTCTCACTTAAGATGAAAGTATACTCTTTTTGCTAGGTGTGTGGTGTGTGTTGTAAGCTTTTTTGATTTGTTCCTGCTGCTTTGTTTTTGTGGGCTTTTTGATATAACTATGGGATTTATTAAGTCAGCAAGACTTTTTGTACATTTGGGGATCAGTGGAAATAAAATGCTATTTCCACTTGGTGCTATTTCAGTGGATTAGGCAGTTCTTCAATCGTAAATATTAGCTTGGGTGATAATACCTCAAGGACTCCCAGCTTCCTTGGTGCTACCTGAAATTCTTGCACATATTTTTCATCATAGCACTCTTGATATAAAGGTCTGATACTCCATGTGATAAAAATTCTACAATTATTATCTAAATTGATTCATTATCTAAATGGCACTCATGGGAACCAAATGAAGATACTACTTTTAAAAAAGCTTAAATATAGTACCATACTAGCAGTGGTTCTAAAGGTTACTGCATTGTGTAAACATCTCTGTTGAGCCCAGCTTTCAGTGGATGCCCCAGGTTTAGTAGAAGAAGTGAAAGTACAGTAATTTCATGACTATAAGGCGTACCCTTTTGACTAAAATTTTGGTCCGAACGCAGAAGTGCACCTTTTAATCCGGATGCACCTTATATCTGGACAAAGTTTGGAAATTTGCCAACCCAGAAGTGCGAGCTGTGAGCCAAGCCGGGACCCACGGGAGCTGCAACCATGCAGGGGAAGCCAGGACCCACCGTGGCTGCCGGGCGGGGGGACACCGGGACATAGCGTGGCCACGCGGTGGGAGCCGGGAGCCGGGAGCCGTGCCAGCTGGTGCTGGGGGCGGGCGGGAGTGCCGGGGCGCGCGGCATGGGGAGGGAACCTGGGGCTGCGTTTAAAGGCTATGCCAATCTATGAAAAATGTTTGCAAATTGAGCACCTGCCAGTAATTTGTTACTTTGTTGCACATGGCGCAGCTCCTTGCTGCAAAAAAAAAGTGCGCCTTATAGTCTGGTGTGCCTTATATCATGTACAAAGTTGCAAAATTTGCCAACTCCCAGAGGCGCGCCTTATAATCCGGTGTGCCTTATGGTCGTGAAATTACTGTACTTGTTCTGGTGGCCCATTTATGACTACAGCACTGCAGGAAATCACTCAAGGGAGTCTGCTGGTTACTGTGTCTAGGAAAATTCCCAATGCTCCTTTGAAACACAATGTGTCCTTCACTGGAATATTCAGAGGGATTGGTCAAAAAAACTTAGCAAGCAATTAATAACAATGTACGTAATACTTCAAGTCATATCCTATATGTTTCACACCTGTTGTTTTCTCAGTTCTAATTGATATATTCCAAATGATTTGGGTTTTTTTTTAACTGAGAAAGCCATCATTTGTTTTGACACTATAACTAATGCCTGGAAAAACTGCAACTACTATGTATGTAATACTGTTTCTTGACTATATTGACATTTCCTAATGTATAGAGGTTAAAAAATTTGTCCTGAAGGTCAAATTCTCATATCCAAACTACATATTTAAGTAGTGGATTCAGTTTTGCGTATGTCAAGGTAATACAGTAAAAATAGATGATAATGTGTATATTAGAAGCATCAAGCGCAGTTATTTGTTTTAGTGAGAGCAGTTTTATATTTAAAAAATTGTTGCTTTCTCTCTGTGTTTGATGTGTATGTATTTATATTGTTACCTATCCTATTCTTTCCCATTTTAATTGTGATTTTAATTGTGATTAAAACTGCAGCCTACATATAACAAAATATAATCAATGCTAGGTTCCTCTAGCACTTACATTCCAAAATACTTGCTGTTTCTCTGGTGATGGTGATGCCTGGAAAAAAAACCCCAAGACATCAATGAAGGGTAAGAAATTGGCTCATGCAGTTCCTTTCCTTCTTTTGC
Organism: Catharus ustulatus; assembly: GCF_009819885.2. Lineage (NCBI taxonomy): Eukaryota > Metazoa > Chordata > Aves > Passeriformes > Turdidae > Catharus > Catharus ustulatus. The sequence goes on from NC_046223.1 coordinate 11,626,707, forward strand.
CAGTGCTAAGGCTCCATATATCACCATGTCCTTCTGCTTGACTGAGATGTTTCTGTGGTCTTTGAAGACCAACTTACATATTAGAGGTGAGCTGTTATTTGTTACTAAAAAAAATCATCAAAACTTGTTGATGTTGAACTAATATAAAATTCTAAATACCTGAATGAAGATATTTTTATACTTAGGAGAAAGAAAATTAGCAGTGATACCTTGTTTGAATTTCATCAGCTTTTTTGCTTGTCTTGTCATGGAACTGGAGCATCCTTTCAAATAAAAAATGTTAAGATTGTATTTGATTGGATGCATTTCCTTCTCGAGAAGCTGTGGCCTACTTGACTGTGAGCTTCAGTTTAATGACTAGTTTGGGTGAAGGCTTCACAGTCAAGGGAACTGCAGAGGCACTGTTATTTGTACTCAATGCAAAAATAAAAGATTACTGCATGTTCTGGGTATTTGATTATGATTACTTGACATTTCATACTTACAAGGATACATTTGTGTTATTAATTGATTGTTCCAAAAGACAATAAAACTAATTCCTAGCTATGCATAAATTACTTTCATTCATTTTGCCTTGCTGTTCCTAAAATATAATCCGAATGGACCTCACTGGTTTATAAGTGGACCATATCAAAAGATTATTTAGGACACATCATCTCAAATGTACCGTAAAATAATTTTATTGAAATATTATTTTGAATAATCAGTTGATATTCAGCTGAATGTTACTACTCAATATTGACTCAGTGTGCCTTGGCATCCCATATTTGTGGGAGAACTGTCCTATGACAACAAAAACATCAAAAACTCAAAAGCTGTATTTCCTAGAAAAATATGATGGTTTAAGTAAAAACACAGTTGTGATTTATTATAATTTAAGCTCTGCTGTGGTGTACTGTGCCTATTTTCCACCCTTCTTGCTTCCATTTATTCATTACCTAGGGGCCTCATTCAAAAATTCTGAGGCAGAAGGGAGGATGATATCCTGGTTCAAAACCTGCCTGCCTTTTCAGTGCCTTCCTATGTTTTTTTTTCCATGTAAGGAATTTCTCCCCGTGGAATACACCTGTTTGAATTCAGGAGGACACAGATGCAGTGACAAACTAATTATGTTAAAACAATGCAACATAATGCTGTACTTAGACCTGCCCAATGGAGCTTGCCATGACAGGTGGCAAAAATACCCCTAAGTGTTTACCTGTCAGCCACATCAGGAACCAACTGATGGGGTTGCAGTCCCTATGCAGCTGAAATAACAAAATTTCTTTGCCACAAGAACCAGGTAGATGATCATACCTGTAGATTAAGAATATTGGATCATTTGAAAGAGCAGCTTTATGAGTTCATGAATCTTGAATAAAATCCTCCAATCCATTTTCTTTAGCTCAGCTGTCAGTCATCAGAAGACATTTTTAAGTTATTCCAAGATACACTTTTCACCATGATCCTTACCTGTCCTTGTGAAAGAACACAAAATATGCTAGTTGGGAAGGTGGCAGAAATACTTTTGCATGTGTGCAGCTGGAAGAGAGTCAAAGTTATGTAAGGGAAATGACAGCTCCAAATAAATGGAAGGGCTTGTCACATCCTTCTTCATGCCTTCTCTGCTGGTTCTTGAAAGTCCCAATGGCATTCAGGCTACATACTGTGCTTGTATTTTAACACTGAACACTGCATTAGTAAGTAAAAATTGAGGTGCTGAACCTTGCTTTCTAGGTTGTGTTCTGTTTCTAGTGCCACATCCACAATTTAATGTATTTACATTTAATTATACAGATGAAGACATTGGGATCCACCAGTACTGTGACAAGAAAGAACCAGGTAAATTAGAAATAACTATAACTGAAACTAAACAAAACTTCAAGATGTTCAATGTTTGACACCAACTGCTTGCTCCTAAAAATGCAGCTTCAAACTTCTTGTTAGTCTATACCTCTTTATTTCTATGGGGTAAGGAAACACAGAAAGTTTCTCCCTCCAAACGTATGTAGAAATAGTAAAAAGCATTTTAAACCACAGAAAAAAAAATCCCAGCTCACCTCGCTCCTGCCTGGCAGTGCCAGCCCACCTGTGCAGCTGTGCCAGCCTTGCTTTCACTGACAATTTAAGATACCTGCCTTCCAGGGTGAAAGCATTGGGGCTGCCTTGATTGTTTTGGAAATGTCTGTGTTTTATCCAACTGTGCTAGTCCTCTCTCTAATATTAATATTTGCTGTCAGCAGTTGTAAGGATTAATTCATCTTTTCATCCTCTTTCCTTCAGCGTCACAGATGAAGCACAGTTACTTAGAAGAGAAGCAAAAGCTAGCAGAATGTAAGGATGTTTTCTGAGTTTCTTCTTACAGTAAGATGAAATGGCAAATTTGGATTGGCTATGCCCCTGGAAGAGCATGAAAATAACCTCAGACTGCTTTCAATGTAACTTTCTGCACATGTCATCTAAGACTGATGATCACATAACTACACAGCACAAAACAATTGAAAATTTATAATTATTCCTTCCTGGTATATTTGCAATCTGTGGAGTTTTTTTCTGTCACTAGGCATGGTAGTGTGTATTGCTTTCCATTGTCAAAAGGAATCCCAAAAATAATCCAGATTTTTCTTATGAAATTTACTTAGCAGATGAGCAATAACCATTTTCACAATCATTTCTTGACTTGCAATGCAAACTGGCTTAAAACTGGAAATTGTAACTAAAATACTTTCAGCCAAAATCAAATTCCAGACTAATAATCAGCTGCCTTCATAGAATGGTTTTAGCTTTGAAACATTTGCACTGTCCCTGCATTACCTGGTTAAAAGCAATTTCCTTTCATGCTATCACACAGCAGTGCTGTGACTGTTAAAGATTTTTATGTTAGTACAACTTTTCTTTAGCTCAAGTTTTACAACTCCTGCACTGCTCAGAGCATTCATTAATGTTCAGACATTATTATGTGACAACTCTGAAAAATCTAATTAATTTTTTAGACAACTGACAACTTCACGAAGTAATGTCTATGCTGCTAGCTTATCCAAATGAAAATTCCCATGGACTTGTGCATGCCTATGAAGGGAAAATGTGTTCTGGAAGGATTAGTTATTCCCATCACTGCAAGGTGTGTTTGGAGCAGGTTGAAGCCCTGCTGGGGTTGGGAGTGAAGGTGCAGCCATGTGGCAATTCCACACCTGCTGCAGAGGATACTGTGTCAGGCAGGATCAGCGCAGCTCTGGGAAGGTGGCAAGCTGAGGGAGGGTTCTAGGCAGGGAGGAGCCTCTCAGGTTTGCATCACTTGTTCTCAGTGTAGTGTTATCCCACAGGGCTGTATGTGTGAATGGAGGAGCTGGCCCAGATAAACCCTGTCACCAGCAGCCCCAGTGATGCCTTTTTACACGTGTGACAGGCAAAAGGAACTCAGGCTGCTGCACCTTGTCTCTAGGAATGCAGGGGTGCCCCCGGCACAAAGTCTGTACAGCACTTTTTGTAAAGAGGAGCACTGGGGAACTTTATTCAGAGCTGTTGATTTGTACAGATAGTTTGGTATCTGTACAGGCAGTTTCCCATTTTGCATATGGATAAATATTCCAGTATTTATGAAGGCACCCATTGAAAATGTGATCTTACATGCCTAATTAATATTATCATAACGGTTCCACTAACGCTGGCTTCAGTCCAATGAAACACAAAGAGAAGTTGTATGCTGGTGTCCTCTTTTGTTGATGTATGAAATCCTTCATTTTTTCCCTGTATAGCACTTGTATTGTAAGCTCCTTTTTGTAGGGAGGTTTAAGCATAACTGCAAAGTCATTCAGTCTGGAAGTTGGCATACAAACTGACAGCTTGGAGCTTAAAACTTTTCATCAGGTTTCCTTTAAATAGGAATAGATTATAAACAATGTGTTCTAGTTTCTCATGGTTTTATTGTACACTTATGAACAGAAAACTGCTCACTTTTAAATGAAGAAATTTCACAAGTTATTAGAACCTGATTCTCAGCCATGGAACAAGCCAATTACTGGCAATTCCAGATGAGGCTTTTCCTCCTGGTTGCTAGAATTAATGTATTAGGCCAGAATTTTCACAATGGTGTGCAGAACACTAGTAAACTTGTTAAAGAACTTCAGCAGTCATACAATTTCTTCTTTGCTCAACTTGGCAGATTCTTCAGACCAAATTTTCAAGAGTATCCTATAAATAACTAGACTCCTAAGTTATGGCATTCACATTTGCCTGTTGTTAATATTTCTATATATGCATATATTCATGCATATATATTTTGCAGACATGTTAGTGCCTGCTTTTTGAAATTAGGCAATGAAATGTTAGTTCAGAAGAATAGAATAGGATGCTTGAAACTTGAAACTGAGTTAATATACTGAACAGCAGATACTTTTTCTCTGCAAGTGCCTAGCAGCTGGGTAAGCTTTGCACACAATTGCCATGGGGAAATCATGGTCATTGTGGATAGAGCATGAAACTGTTCCTATGATTGAACCTTCTGAAAACAGATCCTTTGGCAATAGATACCTTCGCCATTTCCTTTCAGCAGTAGGTAAGTTTTACATGTAAAGTAACTCCTAGAAATCTTGGGTTTGTGTTTCCACAGAAAAGGAAGTTCAATTCATAGAACTTTTTAGAATGACATATACAAATGTATTTTTGCACACACATGCACATGTATATGTATACAGTCACTTATATGTACACATTTCTCTACCATCTTTAATTTTTTTCCCCTCACTTTTATTTGACAGCTCGAGATTATCCTTGGATCCTGAAAACCAAGCGACTGGACAAACTGCGAGATGCACTCAAGGAGGTAGAGGTATGGTTCAGAAAGGTTCAAGCACAGCAGCATCTACTCTGGTTTTCAAATCCCTTTCAACAGCTTTAATTTTCATAAAGATCCAGCTCTCCCAGTGATGATAAATGTGCTTTTCTCTGGTGGGCTCTTCTGAAACAACTGCATCTTTGTGTGGCATTTTTGATCTGTAAACTGGAAAATCGGAAGTCTGTTAACTGATAGTGACAATGTGTGCTGCCAACTCTACTCTCTGTTTTCTGTTGTCCTTTAGGACTTAATGCAGAACAGTCCATGTGTGCTGAGCAAATGGAAGAACAAACATACCTGTCAGGTACAGTGTCATCAAAAAGTCTTGCAGTGTTCAGTCGGTGGTGGGAGCAGTAGTGTTAAAATGGTAGCGGAGAAAATCACGGGAGTTCTTTTGATATGTGGGCTGTCATTAAATAAATTTGGTTTATTTAAATTTCTACTCTGAAAAATATGCTTCAAATAAAAAGCCTGGGGTTTTATCAACACAAAGAAATTACATTAAAAGGCCCTGATTCTGTGAGGACATGATGATGATGGTGATGGTGATTACTACTATTATTGTTAATTATTGTTATTGTTATATTACTATTATTGTTTGGGGAAACTGAAAACATCCTGTACCTCAAAATAGCAGGCTGAGGGACCAACTATGTATTAAAATATATATACAGGTCTGGAATCTGTGTTGTATTATTTTTATATTTTAATTATCTACATATCTGTCACAAATCTTTTTACTTTATACTTGTATAACATGAAAGGGAAGTTATAACTCCAAACCAATTATATCATTAATCAAGTTATGGAATGAAAGATATTGTGACATGTGGCACACATATAGTTATATTCTCTGGCTATATGAGTTCCATATTTTGTGTACAATAAACCCTTTGTCACATCCTCGCTAAGACAGAAGGACAAGGAGGAGAGCTGAACATGAAGTGCTCCATAGTCATGTGCTTCTTCTGAAAAACATATGTAGTGAATTTTATATGTTTATACAACCTTCATGAGGAAATGGATCATATTTGAAACTGCTTTGGCATGGGGAATACTTGACAATATTGCTGTTTCAAAAAAGGAGCTTTGCCTTCTTTTATGCTTTTTCAGACTCATGATTTTTTCTTCTTATTCAAGTAGTTCCAAATGTGTGTCAGCAGAATGATTGTTAAATATCCAAACACTGTACAGCTAAAATTCCAGAAATGCCTTTACAAATAGCAAAATTTTTTAATGTATGACATGCCAAATGGTATGTAGTCTTTTCATATCAATAATAAAAATACGATTGTCTAAGCTACATTTGCCTATCAGATCTTACTCCTAGTAAATGTATATCATTCAGATACAAATTACATAGTATACATCTGTGAATGTTAATCTTCTAAAGCTGATTTAAATATTAATTGCTAATTTGGGGGAATCATTTTTTCCTGTTATTATTGTTCTGATTAGGAAAGGAATTTGGTTAAGAAATACCAAGTCAATTAGCTGTGAATGCATTCATTTGCATCCCAGTTTGCTGTCTCTTCATTAGCTTTCCTTGTCCATTCTTCCTTTACCATTTTCCTTCCCCTCCCTTTCATCAGCATCCACCTACAGTGTGTACAGTATATACTTTGGAAAAGTAAACTTGCCTTTATAATATAACACCTTTGGCTGACTATCAGTTCTGTGTAAAACTCTTCTTTATTTTTCGACATCACATCCTCTAAGTTATTTCAGGCTTACATCAACATGAATGAGACAAATGCAATTTAACGTATTTCTGCTACAGGATGGGAAAGAAGAGAGATGGATGTTTTCATCATAGTATATTATGTATTGAACCATGCAAAGGGTTAGTTTAATAAATTGAGTTCTTGGGGTGTTTTTTCAGATGGCTTCTAAGGCTAGAGTATAAATGATGGTATAGGTTATAACCAGAGTGAAAGTTACGGGTAAAAATCATAGTCATTTCTCTGTCCTTAAATTCTGATTTTGGTTTCTCAATCACAAAACAAAATGTTTTTTGTTTAATAGTGACTGATTATTGAAATCTCCAACAAGAGTTAGAATGTTTTGCCAAAACAATTGTGTTATTCCACTTTCTGTCTTCCTGAAAATAAAAGACCTCCAACAAATGGCAGTAAAATAGAGAAAAATTAATCATTTGGAAAAGTCTAGAACAGAAAAGCTGTCTTCTATCAATTTTGATGTCAGATGGTTTGTTTTTCTGCTGCTCATCTGTCTTTGAGCATTTGGCAGCAATAATTGGACTGTCCCTCTTTGATGCAAATGTTCTGAAGCTTCTGGAGAAGATGTTGTATATTTATTTTTTAATTTTAAGCAGAATACTAATTAACTGTTTCAGCAGAGTGCTTACCACGCAATAGTGTCATCTGTGGCATAACACTGCTGTATTCACAGCCTTTTTTGGATGAATACCAAAGCTAGTGGGAAGAGTCCATATTTGCATTAACTTTGGAGAGTTAAAGCAATGTGTCAGACAAACAGCATGAAGAACATGTAGGAAATTACCCTGATTTTCATAATTTCAATGTTTGGGGCTAAATTTGAGCGTATGGTTTTAATTATAGTATCTATTTTTCTTTTGTTTTTAGTAGCAATACAATGTCAAGTAATCTGCTTTATAGAAATTAAAGTATTTAACTCAACAGCCACATTTTTGCCTTATTCACTAAATGTTGTTTATATTTGAATCTACCATACCTGTAGCTGAACCAGGAGCAGTTTCTTTGGTATTGTAATAACAATGTGCCGTCCAAAAACTCAGTGGCTGCTGTACCTTGAGCAAGACAAATGGGAAAAAAACTGAAAGGTGACGCAATGAAAACAAGACTACCCTTTGAAAGAGTAGTATGATTTCCCTCAGATTTTTTGTAAAGCAAGCATAGACCTGCTGCCAGTATACTTTGCATAGCCTAAATATGCCACTATTCCTAATCCCTCACTCTTCCTCCAGCACTTCCATCTTAGAAGTGACCCACAGGCAAAAATTGGGGGCTGTAATTTTAGATGTGCATCTACTAAAAATAAGTGTGCTGTCATGTTAACTGTTTAGGTGCAAATGGCCAATTAGACTTCATGCATATGCCCCCGAGAGAAATCCAGTTGTTTTGCCTGCAGATTATCTTGTCCATTGCATGAGTGTATCTCTCAAAGTTGGCTTTTCTATGTGAGTTTGCCTAGAATGACCATAATGCTGGCCTGGTTTTCTACCTTTGTTAGTATTTCATTTTATGCATCAAAATTAATTCTCTTTTTTTTTTTTTTTTTTTTTTTGTTTTGTTTTGTTTCGGTGTGCAATCAGTGCATTAGAAGTTTCATGTTTACTTCCTTGTCCATTACTAAAAAAAGCCCAATGACCTTATTTTTGCAGTCCTAAGTATATGTTCCAGCACTGTCTAGAGCTTCTGAAACAGATGATGTGCCAGTTCATGCAAACATAACATAGACAGTACAAGGATTTTTGTCAAAGAGCTTGCGCTCATATTTAAAAGAGCTTAGTTGACTCCTAAAGGACTGAGGTCTTCTCTTTAGCTCTGTTCCAATAAGGTCTGAACCCATACCATTTCTGTATGGTACTTCTAACCCCCAACTTTGATGACCTGTGTGGAGTTACTGAAATAATCCTCTAATCTTCAGTTAGCTGATGTCAAAGAAAAATAAGTACACCATAACAGAAGTATGACAGGAAAAAGACAAGAAGTCTTTACAATAAGATGCCACTGTGCTCCTCAGCTTTCCTTGCCAAGAAATAATAACCTAAGGAATTAATTTTATCAGTATTGCTGAGTTTACTCAGCTCAGCTCTGGCTGCTTCTTGTCTTGGTCTCCTTCTGTAATTCTTTGGAATGCTTTTAAGTTTTGCCGCAAAATCATGAAATCTTCCTATGAAATGGTGCCATTGGTTAAGGTTTGGTTTTACAATATAAAGCAGTAAAAATAAATGAGATCTAGCTGAAGCATTTGATTTCCAAATTTTTTTATTTTACATTTGCATTATGATGTTGAATTAAGCACATGCCAACATTGTTATACAGTTTATTGTCTAAAAGCCAAGCACTAGCTATGAATCATATCTGTTACCTGCTAATGAAAAAGATTTATGTATACTTTGCTAAATTGTTTTGATTTCATTTAGTTGTATTTGTGTTGCAATTTATGTATGTGTATAAATAGTTTTTCTGTTTCCATCATCAACATACTTAGAGCTGGATTCTGAATTGAGATCCACAGCAATATTTTCTTGCTTGTTCTATCAGCTACAATGCCCATTATCAAACTGATTTAGCAAGACACATGGTGACATAGCACATTTGATATCAAAACCAAGACATTCTGTCTAGAATACATGAGAAGCCAGCACCCATCCCCAATTGCTAAGAGGAACACTGCTCTCATATTAAATTCTTTTGGTTGCTTTTGATCACAACCATTAATGTATTGTGTGGTTTTAGATATTTGGATCTAAAATACAAATACATTGATTATTGTGAAACAGCAACATGTAACAACAATAACTTCATCTGTAATAAGGCATGCAACACAGTAATTACGGTGGGGTGGCTAAGAAAGCAATCTGGAATGAAGAGGTGGGGAAAAACCCTGGGAACCTGCTTGAACAAGAAGTGCTTTGCAATTCTCTTCTCCTTTTGCATATTCCTTTGTCAGTTGAGCTCTCTAAAGGGAAAGCAGTTTGCAGCAGTATTTTTACAGGCATATTTTCCTTCTCTTTCAATTTTAATCAGATAGAAGCAAATCCTGGCTTTGCTCCACAGGTATCTTTTTAGGTAGAAGGACTGATAAGCAGCTGAGCTGCATGAATGAGGAGTCAAGGGCTCAGGTTTCTGAGGATAAAGGGATCCACTTAAGTAGATACTTAAGTTGTACTGGATTCTGTAAGTCATGAACCTGTACTTAAGTCTTTTGCTTAATAAAAACTATCACAAATGCATATCGGCGCACTTTGCTGTCAAGGGCTAAGTCTTCCCTTCAGTATCCTCTGCTGCTTGTGCCTTTCTTGCTCATGGAGAACAATTTTTGGCATATGAAATACATAATCCTTTCTATCAAAGTCTTCACATTCGACTCAGTAACAGAGAAATAAAGTGGCCCTTCCGTCCCGGTATGTAGAATAACCAGATGCCCAAACATTTTAGTCAGACTACATTCAAGTACAAAGTTTCTGCCTTATTCTTCCAATAGGTATGAAGTCATGCTTTCATATTTTGTTTAGGAACACCTTGTGACTGTTTAAGCTCTGGAGATAGCTCTCCTGATTTTATTTTTCCCATCATAGTACTTCAATCTGGAAAATTTATTATGAGTTTCATCACTGTGAATTTCTTTCCCTAATTTAATATCTGTTAGGTGGAATGATGTAGTGCCTTGTGTAAATAATGCCTCTAACATTGGCTTTTATTCCTTAGCATTGATGGACTGTTCCCTTTGGGGCTGGATCACTGTGTATCCATATTCAAGCCAAGTTTGCAGTCTTCCCTGTTTGCTTTATATTCATTTGTGCTTGTCACTGGACTGCTTCCATCCACCAAAATATGAGCTTAACTAGGCAAGCTTATGTGTAACAGCACCTAAATCTTACTATCATGGAACAATACTTGCACACAATACACAGAATGTAGCAGCACAGAATCACAGAATCATTTAGGGTTGAGAAGACCCTTAAGAGTGAGTCCAGCTGTTAACCTAATGCTCCAAAGTTACAGTAGTTTCACGAATACAAGCCGCACGGATTATAAGCCGCACCCCCGGTGCCTCGACAATGTTGCTGTCTTTGTCAATAGATAAGCCGCACCCCGAATATTAGCCGCACTTTCGTTCGTCGCGAGAATCCGTGCGCAGCTTTCACAAATTGGCCAATTAGTAAGAGGATCGCGGCATAGCGGGCTTTACTGGCTCGGGGCGGGGCCAGGCAGGCTCGGCCCGCTCATGGTTGCCGACGGGGCCGGGTGGCCCAGCTCAGCGCCACGGCTCGGCGGGGCTGGCCGGGTGGTGCTGCCGCCGCCGCCGGGCTCGCTGGCCCCCCTCTCCCGTCAGCACGGCCCCGCTGCCGCGTTCGCTCGCCCGGCTGGCAGGGCTGCCGCCGCCGGGCTCGCCGTCCGCCCCGCTGCCGCTTTCGCTCGCCCCGCGCCGCGCCTCGCGAGAGCCGCGCCCGCCCCGCGCCGCGCCCGCCCCGCGGCGCTTTCGCGGCTCGCGGCTCGCGGTTCGCGGCTCGCGGCTCGCGGCTCGCGGCTCGCGGCTCGCGGTTCGGGGCTCGCGGTTCGCGGCTCGCGGTTCGCGGCTCGCGGCTCGCGGTTCGCGGCTCGCGGCTCGCGGCTCGCGGCGGCGCTTTCGCGGTTCGCGGTTCGCGGCTCGCGGCTCGCGGCTCGCGGCTCGCGGCTCGCGGTTCGCGGCTCGCGGCTCGCGGCGGCGCTTTCGCGGCTCGCGGTTCGCGGCTCGCGGTTCGCGGCTCGCGGTTCGCGGCTCGCGGTTCGCGGCTCGCGGCTCGTGGCTCGCGGTTCGCGGCTCGCGGTTCGCGGCTCGCGGCGGCGCTTTCGCGGCTCGCGGTTCGCGGCTCGCGGCTCGCGGTTCGCGGCTCGCGGTTCGCGGCTCGCGGCTCGCGGTTCGCGGCTCGCGGCGGCGCTTTCGCGAGCGGCGGCGCTTTCGCTCGCCGGGCGGCGCTTTCGCGAGCGCCGCTTTCGCTCGCCCCGCCGGCAGGGCTGCCGCCGCCGCCGCCAGGCTCGCCGGCCGCCCCCTCCCGTCTGCACCGCCGCCGCGTTTCCTCGCCCTGGCCGGCACTGCAGGCCCCCGCACCGCCGGGCTCCCCCACGCTGCTGGCCCCGATTCTGCTGGGCTTCCCCCGCTGCCAGGCAGCCCCACCCGCCGGCCTTCCTGCTTCTGCCATGCTCCCCTGCACTGCTAGCCCCAGTTCTCCCGGGCTCCCCCGCCCTGCTGGCTCAGGCTCTGCCGCCCTCCCTGCCCCGCCCTACTGGCTCAGGCTCAGCCGCCCGCCCCCACACTGCTGGCCCCGCCTCTGCCAGGCTTTCCCACCTCTGCCGGGGCCGGCCGGGCTCCAGCTTGGCTTGGGGCTGCCGCGGGCTCTCACTTCCGTGTTGGCAGCTTTTAGAATTTTGTTAATAGATTAGCCGCCCCGGAATATTAGCCGCACTTCCGGGTTTCCACCAAAATTTTGGTCAAATTGGTGCGGCTTGTATTCGTGAAATTACTGTAATATCTCCCAGGCTGGTGACTCCACCATTGCCCTGTTTTCTTTAAGTGCCTGCTTGTACTTCACGGTAAACTCTAAGAACTAATTTTAAAAAAAACTCAGTTCTAAAGGGAGATGGTTGAAATACTAACTTTGCATGGCAATATAGTCTGGAAAGTCTGATTAACTTTTTGAATTTAGACTCTAAAAGTTCCTAGAAGAATGAAATTAAACCTATGTACCAACCATGCTAACTTATCATAACAAAAATTTGTTAAAATACAATTTAAGATTTCCCAAATATCTCAGAGTTCTGAGGAGAATAATAGGAAAGACTGTTTTGCTGTAAAATGAAAGAAGGAGGGGGCACAGTGGGAGAAACAATAAAAGTAATGGAAATGATACTGCCTACTATCTGTGATTCTGTCATGCCATAGTGACAGCACAGACGTCTGTACAATACCTAAAATCCTTAACACTGGTTTAATGACTAGTTTCATAGATGTAAATCAAAGCACATCCATTAGTACAACATTTTCTATTTATATAAATGTCTTGTCATGAAACACTGGAGAGGTTTTCATTGATTTCTATTCTAGCTCTGTAACAGCTGCGATTTATGCCATTACCTGGAAATTAATATATAGGCATAAATTGAATTTACACCCATTGCACCATCCCTCTTGTTGGCAAATAACACTGAAAGATTGGGAGTGTTGTACTCTCCTCTATCAGGCTGATATCCATTCAGGTGTTTAGAACTGCACTTTCTAGAGTATTTATGTAATATTGTTTCATTGTTGCTTACATCACAGTTTGGTAGCTCCTGGGTTTCAACCCTCACTTTTTCCAGCAGGTTTTTTGGACAGTTATAGCCACCTACAGTCAAAAACCTTGCTGGACTTCATGTTACCGTGTTGGAAATAAATTGTGATTTTATCTAATCTAACTTCAACATAAGGACAAATTGAAGTTTTGAAAGATTGTAATAAAAGCTGCATGAGTGTAAGCGTGTCTAACATTTTTACTAGGACAAAACCTTAAAGGACAACTGTCATGACAGGGAATATTGAAACATTGACTATATATGTCTGTCAAGTGAATGTATGATTAGACTTTGGCAGGATGACAACTGGTCATTTGTTCTTAAAAATTAATTTCACATCACAGGATTTTATTTGTTTCTACTTCACACATTGGTAGAATTTCTCTTTTAAACAAGTGGGTTAAAGGTGATAGGGCAGAAAAATAATTTAAGTACACTTGTTCTGTCCTTTGAAGAGCACAGAGGTATAGTAATGTAGCAAAATATGTGTAAATGAGAGTTTCCATAACTAAATTATTGGGAGCGGAGCATTGCACAAGAGACATGTCCAATTAGATCACTCCATTCCTGTCCCCCATGCTTTTTATTTATACAATCCAGTGGATTTCACTGCAAGGAAGTTCTAAAGACTATATTGCAACCGTATTTGTCTCACAGCACCACCGCAAAACAAACAGGGAATGTTTTTGTGCCAAATTCTCCAAGAACAAGTGTTTCTTTAGTAGTTAAGTTTTTTAAAAGCATAGGGATTTCTTTAAAAATCTGCTATTAGGTAGAAGTAAGAGCTGGAGTCCCAGATTCCTGGCCTTTGGTGGACCCTCTGGACTTGTCTGCAGAGGTCTTTCCCCTGAGAATTCCTTTTATGGGCTTTATTTTCGGAGTTCCTTTGCTGTAGTAGTTGCATTCAGAAAATGACTAATGGTTTAATTATGCAAAAATAAATGTTTTTCATAACTCCTCCCACTGTGCATTCTCTCTCTCATAGAAGATATTACATAAGGAGCTGATAAATACTTGACTTAGTGTTCAAGATTATATGTATCATTTAATTTAAATTAATTAAGCATGAATATTCAATTAACTCTGAAATAACCCTATCCAATGGTTTAAATTCTTTCTTTCTAAGAGAGACATCTAAAACATTATTTCAACGAGTGAATGGATTTATTGGGAGCTCACAGCTATCTCCGTGGTAGGGCGCAATTATTTATTTAAACAATATATGAATGATCAGAAATAACAAGAACAGCAAAAAGGTGCTGGTTTTAATCTGTGATAATAATACAGAATTATATTAAATCCAACTTTATTTTTTTACATGTAGGCTATGCAGCTACTTTATACAGAAAATATCAGGTCTATGGATGATAGAGTGATCAGTGTAGTTCCTTCCCTCCTTCAGAAGTGTACAAGTGTTTAGCAATTGTAGTTCTTGTACCCTTATAATTCAGTGTTGTGTTACATCTCTCTTTTTCATTGAAAAAGCTTTCAAAGTCATTATAAGATATCTTCACGTCAATGGTAATTCATTTTTGTAATTTTGAAAATTAGTACATTACTACCTAATGGACGGCTGCTTACATGTACCTGGGAACGTTTCACTTTTCTAATGATTTTTGATTTCTTGTTTTCTCACTCTTTGGATTCAGCTCCTCTTTCACTCAGGTGTTTTGGTGTCCCTAAGCCTTTCTGGGCCGCAGCTGGAGAAGGTTGTGATTGACAGGACCCTGGTGGGGAAGCTCATCTCCGACACCATCAGTGATGGTAATTACACCCATGTGCAAATCAATTGCCTGCATTAACAATAGAGTAGAGAAACAGTATGTCAACAGGTAGACTAATTATTGCCACTGGGGACTTGCAAACACAACAAGTAATTGCATGTAATGCTATAGTTACAACCCTCAGGACTAAGAGCACTTTAAGAATAATATTTAACATCAAAGTTTTCAGGCTTGTCAAATGCTGCATGGGTTTCTGAAATTCCGTTTCTTACACACTGTAATCTCTGTGAACATGCCATTTGAGCTTGTCATGTTTATTTCGTAAGTGGGAAAATGGGACACAACCAAACATTAGCCAATTGAATAATTGCATGGGATAGTTATTATTAAAGTTGTTATTAAAAAAGGCTGGATAACATTAGTTACGTGGAGGTGTTCTGATTTAGTTTCTTGATACCCAGAATCTCCCTATTGTTAGTAGCTAGTGACTGCTAAAAAATTAAGTTTTCGTTTAATGCACAAGAAAGCTTATAAAAACATCCCTGTTTTCCATAGCTTTGTGTTATGACTCGTATAATTGAGAAATCAGCTGGTATCTTGGCTTCTACAGAAGCAGGAGTATGACATTTTGGTGTGAGCCATGTTACATGCACACTACCTTCCAAATTCTTTAAGAGTAGACCCACATTACATCCTTCTAGTAAGAATATGCACTTCAGGTTTGATCTTTAATTATTTATTTTTTCTCTCTACCCAGGCATCTATTGAATATAGCCTGGGTTTTAAGAAACTACAATACTGTGTTTCTCTGATTTTTCCTATCAATATATTGTAGTTTAGTCTTGAAAATTAATATAACTATGTTTGTAGACCCTCATTTTTTATGAACTAATTACAGAGAGAGCATAGAACACATTTATTGTCTTGTCTTCTTTTTTTCACTCTTCACCTTAACTACTGGACTACTAATTCCATCTATGATTTTTTGCATTCTGTTTTTGTGGGGCGGATTTCCTACTTTCAGGTCACAAAAAGTAGGAAAGCATGGAATATAAGGTTATTCTCAAACTGAAGTAGTTTGTGGAAATTATTTGGAATACTTTGTCTTTAAAAAAATAATAAATAATAAAATGTGTGGATCATGCCTTACTTTGGTTTAATATGTCATAGAAATATTTGTTCAGAAAATACTGCTAACTAAATGAGCTTACAACTAAAACAACAATAAAACAATGAATATATTTTACTATATTTGGACAACTGTGTTTATGATATAAATAACATTATATAATATTTTGGTTTTGTTTTCACTTATTCAAGTTTTTATTAAACCTCCTTGTTTGCTAATACCCAAATCTGCAGGTGAAATAAAACTACCTCTCTTCAGTAAAAGCAAACCACTCAATGACTTTCATTGCAATACAGTTTTTATTTTCATGAACAATGAAAGAAGGTGCTTTTGTTACCTACACAAATAGTGTTAAAAATACAAATTTTTATACTGAAATGTCATTACATGAGAAACATGAGATAATGTTGTCCTAGAGGAAATTAATTTTAATTCAACAAAACCCAGCACATCTTTCCAAATCTGACTTCAAATTATGGTTGTGATTATAAAGCTGGCCAATAGAAATTCTACATTTAGCACAAGAAGCCTGTATAAAAATAATAGTTCTTACTTCAGCAGTTGTGTATTTGTAGAAATGGATAAGGGTTACAATCTGCCAGAATTACTTATAAAATGTTGTAATTCTCATTCAGAGTAGCATGTCCTCTTAACATTTGGAATAAAGGTCAGATTGTGTGCACAAAATACAGAATTACTACTGCTTTTATAATCCCCCTGCATCTAAGAGAGTGCTCCTGATTCTTATTATTTATAGGCAAAATTTCATCAGCATCTGAGGTGTGCTGCAGCTCATTTTTAATGCAAACTATGTCTATATCAAAATAATTTAGCTGTGTACTTACATATTGAGGATATATGCAGTGGTTTTCAATTTTCATGTGTGTGCAGGATCTCAGTTATAGCTTCTGAATCACCTTATCAGATGCTTTATCACCCTTTTTTTTTTTTTCCAAAAAATCTGGTGTTAATGTTATATTTCAAAGGCAATTATTTAGCTCTAAACTCTACCCTTTAGCATTTGCATACCAGATACTTCAGTGTTGTGCCAGGACATGACTGTTGGAAAATGCAAGTGGTTAAAAATCAGACTAAAGAAAAACAAAGCTGAGTAGCCAGTTTTCCGTGCTTGGATATAAGACTAAATTGTCAATCTACATACTATAGATATGTAAAATTTAGATTTAAGAATCTGAGATATTAGTAATATGTGAATTTTTTTTAGTTTCTTTTCCAGATGTTGTTTCACAGAGTTTTATTTGTTTGTTTCTAAATCTGGTTCTACTTTAATTGGTATTTTCCTTTTAGAAGAGGTTTGAGAGTTTACAGTCTGAGCACAGCTTTCTAACTTTATTTTAAACAGTCAGTGATCTGGTACTACTTACCCCAGTGACTCACTTCTTACTCAGACATCTCTTCAAGTGTGGATGCTGCTTGAATAACTGAGTAACACATGGGGAAAATCCTAGATACAATTTTCTAAGTATTTTTCATTGACAGATCAGTTAATCACTTTTATATTGAACTAATTTGGTCTAGCACCCCCTTATGATAACAGTGGGGATTCCTCTGAGCTTTTCCAGACTCCTAGAGTGTCTATTCCATCTTGATTACTTGTATTGTTTGGTATTACCCCCATGTTAAGCTTTCAGCAAATTCATAACCCCTCTAAAGCCTTATCCTGCATGTAAAAGCCTCCTTGATGTCTGCAGCAGCACCAGGAATCTTACAATGTCAAAATGCCAGATACACCTCGAGTACCAGTTTGCATTTATCACCCTTAAAACAAGCTGAACTATATGAGGTCTATTTGCAAAATACTGGTGGATGCAGCCATAATAAAAAAAGAACTGAAGGCTGAATACTGCGATGAAAATTAATGTGGAATGAAATATATATTTGAATGTAGTGGCATTTTGATATGAGATAATTTATTACGGTGTATGTAATCAGAGTACAGTAATTTCACGAATACAAGCCGCAGCAATTTGACAAAAATTTTGGTGGAAACCCGGAAGTGCGGCTAATAGTCGGGTGCGGCTAATATATTAATAATTTTCTGACATTTACAACCCCAGACGTGCCAGCCAGAGTGCCGAGCCAAGCACCGACCAGTAAAAGCCGGCATTTCGCAATTGTTACAGTGTTACCGTGTTGCCCTGGCTCCCTGCAGGCAGCACGGGGGGGCAGGGAGAGAGGCGGGAGAGCTCTCTTTCCTCCTCTGCTGCAGCCCAGGGGAGGAGCGGGGGGGGGGCGCCGCCATTGCCGCGGCCCGGGGAGGAGAGGTGGGGGGCGCCGCCATTGCCGCGGCCCGGGGAGGACGCGGGGGGGCCGCGCCACCATTGCCACGGCCCCGGGAGCCGACGGGGGGGGGGGCGCCGCCATTGCCGCGGCCCGGGGAGCCGACGGGGGGGAAGCGCCGCCATTGCCGCGGCTCGGGGAGGACGCGGGGGGGCCGCGCCGCCATTGCCGTGGCCCGGGGAGCCGACGGGGGGGGGCGCTGCCATTGCCGCGGCTCGGGGAGCCGACGGGAGCCCTGCGCAGCCATTGCCGCGGGCCGGGGGGGGGCGGGAAGTGCGCGCCGCCATTGCCGCGGCTCGGGGAGGAGGCGGGGTGCTTTGTCCGCGCCCGTGGCGCCGGCGCCACGGGCGCGGGAAAGCTCCGTCCCCGCCCGCCGCCACTGCCGTAGGAGCGGGGGAAGCTCCGTCCCTGCCTGCCACTGCGGGGCAGCGCCGACCCAGGGTGACCGAGCCCAGGGGCAGCGGCGGCCAGCCCCGAGCTGCAGCACCATGCTGGGCCACCTGGCCCCGTCAGCAGCCCCTAGCGGGCCGAGCCTGCACAGCCTTAGCTCAGCCAGTAAACCCCGCCCTCCCGCGGTTCTGTTACTAATTGCACGCGGGTCCTTGCTGCGAACGACAGAGCGGCTTATATTCGTGTGCGGCTTATCTATGGACAAAAACCGAAATATTTGCCAACACCCAGAGATGCGGCTTATACTCAGTGCGGCTTGTATTCGTGAATTTACTGTATTCTCTAGGCTTTATTCCTCATTTCCAAGAAGGTCCTTACAGGATGACACACAGGTATATTTTAGGACATTACGGGGCTTTCAGTGTGATATTTAAGACATTCTCTTAAAAAAAAATTGCTTTTTGTAGCACCTCAGTGGAGTATTCACTACTTTTTTTTGTTCCTAGAGAAAGGTATTAAAGTGCTGACAATTTCTATTTGTTTGGTTTTTTTTTTCAGCTATTCTTACAGACAATTTCATCATCTTGTCATTTGAGGACCATAACCAACTCTGCTTTATTCAGTTTACAAAGACAATGGATTCTGCCGATGTAAACAAAAGATTGGAAAAACTCTCTTGTTTGGACTCTAAGGTATAGCTGCCAGCAGTGACTGTGAATATATACATCATTAATCACTCGTGCTCACTGATACTGTATAGCCACTAAATTGCAAACCTTTATATAATTGACCAGAGCAGCTCAATCTCTAAAAATGGCAGTTACTGAAAAGTTAAAAAAAATTAGAATGGCATTCTGAGTTTAAGAGTTAAAATACTGTGCCAAGGGATCCAGATTTCTACTGTGTTTATTTTCAGGCTCAGCCATACATTTGAGTTACCCCTGCTTGACGGATTACCTTGTGTCCATTGGGCAGCAGTAAGTGACCCTTGGCACATTCTTGGCATCTTACAAGCATGAAGCAAAGTCTGTAATGGTAAAGATTTAAGTCAATGTGTTTTACCTCTTGTGTGCTGTGGGCTAAAAACACACATGGTCAGTTACTGTGGCTCAGCTGATGGATACAAACATAAGAAGCTCTGATAATTCAGTCACCAATCTGAGGTCCAAGACTGTTGTAATTCTTTGCAGAGATCTTAATTTCCCCACCAGTTACAATAATGGTGTTGTTGGAAGAGTTGCTTTTAGAATTGAGCCACTGAGTAAGGAATCAAGATATAGAAGCTGAGTTTCTCACCACTGGCCAGCTATGTAGGCAAGTGACTTGGTGCCTCGGTGTCTCAGTTTGCTGGTTACACAGTGAAGATTGAAATACTCCTGTTCTGCAGCCCTTATTGTGGGGGTGTGTCTTCACTACAGTGACAGTAGCAGATGAAAGGTAGCCTAGAGAGAGCTGAGCTGAGCTTTAAACTACCCAATCTGGACGTTAGTGAAAACCAGCTCATCTCAAGATGAATAACACTGTGTCATGGATAGATTGGGCTGGGTAGACATAACTTATTTCAACCATAAGCACTTTGGCATCAGGACACCACTTCCTTAGGTGGAAGTGCTTGGTGCTACAGCAATATGAAAAAAATAATCAGCCAAGGCAATTAACTTTGAACAGTTGAAGTAGGGAAGGGACTGCATCCAATTCACTGCAAGAGTGAAGAAGGGTCAAGTCTTTTCCCAAGAAATGTAGAAAGATGTTGTGAGCAAAAGAGAGAGGTTATATTTATTTCAGACTGGATAAACATTAAAGAAAACAATCTTGTGCTAGCAAATATTTTCCCTTTGACAACCCCTCAGTAATTTATTTCCTCACATAAGGGAGCTTGCACCAGCAACGTAAGTTTTTAAGGACATGTTTAATTTAAGTTTTACCGTAATGTGTTTTAACTTGCTTGGTAGAAATACTTTCTGCTAGGATTAATATCTAATACATTTTCCAGGCTGTTTCAGTTCAGGGCCTCTTTTCAGCAATGGCTTGTGTTTGCAAGATTGATCCAACCTCTATAACGTGGATTTGAGACAGTTCACTGTTCACTGGGAACTGAGCTGATACATAAGTTTACTTTAAAATGCTGTGCCTTGTGCCTGGCCTGTGGCACTCATTGAGGCTGCGCTTTGGGAGCAAGCATGGTGTGTGGTGGGGCTTTTTTCTTAATAGCACCAAAGTTTAACGAAGAAGCTGTGGTTGAGCTGCCTTTGTCATTGAAGTGTGAGGGCCACAGCTCCTGACTTAATGTTTAGAAAAACCAGAAATATCTGCTGCACTCCTTAATAGGGTTGTTAAGTTCAGTTCTTTGCTGACACAGCTGAGCTTCTCAAAACACCTCCATGCTCAATATTAACTTCTCTTTCTCTTGAAATCAGTGGGAATCACTATGGAATATTTCTCCACCAGCCAAAAAAAAAGACATTTGCATTTTTTAATTGAATATTCTTTTATGTGAGGCTTGCTAGTTAGGCAGCTTAATGTAATTTTTATTATCTTCAGAATTGCACCAGTGTGAGACTGCAGAAGGTATTATTCACTTCAGCAATAATATTGTGTCAGCTCTCTGCATTGATTTAGAGTTCTTCATGGCTGATTTTGGTGAAACTTCAAAAGCTGAAAGATCACAGACATAGCACTGGTGTCAGTCTCAGTAGAAAAATAAGATGGTCCTCAATTGCAACTGTGCAAACTTGCAATAGTATGTAACAATATGTAACAATATTTTGATTTTTTTTTAGGGTAAAAAAGGGTTTTGTTCAAGAGAAATTGAATGAGAAAGGTGGCGTGCACTGGTATAGAACTAACACGGGATTAAAATCTGGAGCCAAGATTCAGGAAATTTGATTGTAACCTTCATTTCTGCCTCTGAATTTTGGCGTAGTCTTGAGTATTTATACTCAAATGTAGTATTTGGGTTTACAGTCCCATTTCTAAAATGAAGAAAGTGTTTGTAATGATATAATTAAATTTGTCATATTATCATTGTAATGATAAGCAACCTCACATTGTTCAATGTCCAGGCTGGTGGTGGGAAAAATTGGCAGCAGTGCTAGACTGCCAGAATTCTGTCAGTAATAAGAACAAGTCAACCATGCTTTCCTTCTCAGAGCTTGATATTTATCCTAAAGTTCAGGTTTTTTATGCAATGAGTACCTAAATGAATGAATGAATTTCCCTATACTCTGCCTTTCTAACTGATACCACCTTGAATTTTGTTTGCACTTTGAAACAATAAAGGAAGACTTATTGTATGAATCACTACAGTCTTGGAGACCAGCAAAATAGAAAACCAACTATTATTTTTTGCCTTTTCTCAGTGACATGAGTCCATATTTGACAGTGACATATCTAATGCAAGACATAAAGGTCAACAGAGATTTGTGGCTGTTATGACATGTTGGTGATTATTATGAACAGTTAGCACTAGTATACAGGACTAATTAATACTTGTTGAAGTATTTGTGCTTTTCCAGCCTAATCAATGTGCTGTCACCAAATTAACTATTCTAATTCAAGTAGCAGCTACCTCCTAACTGTTGTGTATATTTTATCTTTACCTGTTAAAATATTTTGACTAGTAAAACACAGGATATTCTAAAACTATTGACTTTTTTCAAGTTTTTCCTGTCTGTGTTTTTTTAATCCATTTCAATTTACTGAGGGAGACAGAACAAGGAGTTAAATGTTTACCATGAGAGAACAACATTGGTAATTACTTTGATTTCAGTTCCTTTTTATGTGTATTCATGGGATGAAGAGGTCAATAATATTATGACCATGCAAATAGAAAAGGGTTCTTTTTGACCATATAAAAAAACAGCAAAGGATTATTAAAGCATTAACCTTGATTTTAATGGCCTTGGTTGAGAGCTGAGATCACAATTTGGATGAGCCTGATTATTTACTAAATACAATACATAAATGCAACGGGTTCTTAACACCCATTGCACTCTGGCATTATCGCATTACTGCCAGCCTTTGTTGCCTTGCAGACAGGAATATGAAAGCAATCTGTCATGTAGTGAGACTGGCTCCAGAAGCATTTCTCTGATAAGAAGACCCCCTGCCCTTTGCTAGTGTCTGGTCCAGTAGGCTTAGCCATGCGCTTAATCCCCAGAAAGTGGTTCGATTATTGCTGACCAGCAATGGCAAGATAGGTTTTTTTTCCCCTAGCTATCAACCTTCCATTAATTCCTTAAGCAGAAATGCGGTGCAATCTATATTTCCTTGGCATGTGTCACCCAGATGGTGCACTGCTCATGTTTTCAAATAACCATGCTCCAAATAACAGAGTTTGAATAATAAATTCCACGAATCCTTCCTGAGAAAGAGGCACAATTCTCCAGAGCTGCATAAACTTTACGCATGATGCTGTAGCTCATCCACATTATGCAGAAAAGTATATGTTCTTTTGCAAAGCGGATGTTTGTGTTTAAATTTCTTAATTTGGGGAGGAAGAAGAAAGATATATGTTTGCTCAAATACTGTAGAATATATTTAATATTTGATTATGTCCTAAACACTAGCCTTAGCTCCGTGGTCAGCTTTGCAGAACTTGTCATTTAATATGGCTAAGCTTAAATCCTGTGTGGAGGTCGATGCTGTCAAGCAACCATGACTGTACATCTTGGTATTGATTGGAGTCATTGCAGTAAATTCCTTCTTAACTCATATTCCTTTCCATCCCAATCCCCTCCCCACAGACAAAAGAGTGAGCATGTCTTTCTGTCTGAGAAGATATTTTTCACGTTTACAGACAGCCTCTATGAAGATATATGTACGCAGCACTCTGTGTATATATACATTCTTTCTCACACATCCAAAGTAAATGCTCCCATTTGCTCCTACCATGCTATTTTATCACCTCCAATATTTCCTGCATTTTTTTCTTCCATCAGATTTCTTATGTTGATATACTTGGACCAGAAGGTAGAAGGATGAAACGTCACCTGGCAATAAACTGTATGCAAGATCTGGTCATTTGCTGGTGGTCAGCAACTAGTGATGGAGGATGGCCTTGGTCTCCTATTTCCTGTCAGAGGGACAGAGCCAACCTATTGCTATTAGGCTGTGCACATGGCAAATTGGAGGTAAAGTGATGAACTGTCTTCTTACATGATTTTTTCAAATTTGCTGAAGAAAGAGCTATTCAGCTTAAATGTATTCAAGCAGATATAAAGAACAGATATGATTAAAACATAAGACGATTATTCTACTAGTAAAAACAAAGGTTTGTTATTTAACAGAGCACCATATTTACTGTGTTTACTATTTTCATATCAAAACTGTCAACCTGAGAAATGTAGCCAGGAAATTAGGTCCTTATCATGAAATAGCTTTGGTGCTGCTGAAACTAAATATAGAAATGTCAGAGTTTCATTAGAAAACTGTAATATGAATTAGCAATTGTAACTGTTGCATGTATGTCTGATGCAATTACAGTAATTTCACTAATACAAGCCGCACCAATTTGACTAAGATTTTGCTCCTAAACCGGAAATGCGGCTAATAATCAGGAGCGGCTAATATGTGAATAATTTTTTGACATTTACAACCTCAGAAGTGCCTGCCAGAGTGCCAACCCGAGCTGCTGCAAAGTCGGCATTTTGCGATTGTTACAAATCGCTACTCTGTTGCACCGCGGGTGGAGCCTGGCTGCCTGCAGGCAGCACGGGGGGCGGGGAGAGAGGAGAGAGAGGTCTTTCCTTCCCTTCTCTGCCACAGCCCCGGGAAGAGACGGGGGGGGCCCCGTGCCGCCATTGCCGCGGCTCAGGGAGGAGGGGAGGGACCCGGGCCGCCCCTGCCGTGGCCCGGAGAGGAGGGGAGGGACCCGGGCCGCCGCTGCCGCGGCTCGGGGAGGCGGCGGGGGGCTCTGTCCCCGCCCGCCGCTGCGGGAGTGGGGTGGGCTCCGTCCCTGCCTGCCACCACAGGGCAGCGCTGGGCCGTGGTGACCGAGCACAGTGGCCCCGCCGAGCGGCAGCGCCGGGCTGGGCTTCCTGGCCCCGTCAGCAGCCCCTAGCGGGCCGAGCCTGCACAGCCCGAGCCGAGCCAGTAAACCCCGCCCTGCCGCCGTTCTGTTACTATTTGGCAACTTTGTTGCACGCGGGTCCCCGCTGCGAACGACAGAGCGGCTTATACTCGGGTGCGGCTTATTTATGGACAAAAACCAAAATATTTGCCAACACCCAGAGATGCGGCTTATACTCAGTGCGGCTTGTATTCGTGAATTTACTGTATTTTACATTGTCTGCAATGTTAACTGATAGGCAATTTACATCTCTTTCAAGTGTTTTTCATAAAATATTAGCTATGCCCGGGTGATGGTTAAATTTTTGTTATGGGTATTGGTCAAATCAGGGACTGATATTTTTCTCAAAGGAAAAGGTAAAACTCCCCATCTATAGGTGGGAATGTAAGCTATGAGTTAGGACAAACCTACAAGCTGACCCTCCTCCTAACACCTGCTTAGCTGACATTTATAAGCAGATATTTTCATTAATGTTACTTAATTTTTGTCTCATCTATTTAAGAATATTTGAATCCAATTGGTTTTGTTAGGTAGAAATATAAACTGGAGCTATGTCGGCATTCTGAAAGATCCAGAGCCTGAATTTAAAATTTAAAAGCTTTTCTGGACTAACATCTTGTATAGATGCTTCTGTATTTGGAATTTTATTTTCAGCTCATCTTTACCCTCTTCTAATATAGACTAAAAAGGCACTGACTGTGGGAGAAGAGCACAAACTCGAGGATCAGCTGTGGAATAGCTGTTCTGGATTAGCTATTGCAGACTATTTCCCTGTAGGGAAAACCCCTAAGTAACACTTAGGAATAAGCTACTCTTACAAACAGCATCTTCCTCTCTTTAATTAGGGAAGATGTAAATGTTTTAATGTCTTGGAACTATTACTTTGATAACTAATATTCATTTAAGTGAGATTCTTTTCCCTTGGGATTTTCTACCTATTGAAAGTGAAGAGAAAAGGTAGCTGAGACAGCTTTTCTCTTCTTATTTCTGTCATTAGTCACTGTAGAATTGAAGTTTAAATTACCTCCAGCTCTGCCTTCTTTACTTCTTTTCAATTGACCTCTCTCCACTTGCGGTCATCTTTGACTCATCTCTCTCCTCTGCCTGATCTACACCTGCAGTTCTCCATTCCCCCTGCAGCTATGCCAAATCACATAGAAAAAATTACTCTGGGAGCTAAAATGTGAGACTGTTCTTTATAAGCTTTTCCAGCTCTTGCCAGTTATTGTGAAACTTCATCCTCCTAACATTTCAGACCTTATTTTGTGCCATGACTTCTGTATGTCCAGGTTCTGAGAGCAACTTTCCTGTGCCTATTTTATTCTTTCCCATGTCTTCCAGAAATCTCCCTAATGCCACCATAGCAGTTTGCAGTCTCTGTTTCCTGAGATGGTTTTTAGAGACTCTTTCCTTTTAAGAAATTAACAGAACTACCCTATCAGTTTAAAGCTCTCTGTTACATTTTGGTTTATAATATGTTTTTGGGAGGTTTCCAAATCACAGCATTCCCTGACGTCTTTCAGTATACCTTGTTTTATCCTTTTCTGGTTTAAACTCTAGTATAACCCCAAGCACATCACTAGTGCTTTACAGAATAGCGATAATAAACATTCTCTGAGGCTTTAAGCTTAAAGTCATAATTTTAATTTGGCCCATATTGTAACAGAAATGTAAGAAACTTCTTTTTAAAAGCAGCACTGCCAAATTTGACTGTTCAGTTGTTTTCCCCTTTCTGATTCCTTGCCTGTACTTTTCTATTTTAATTCTTAGATCCTCAGAGGAATTTTATTTTCCTCTATTTATCAATAACGTACCAAGCACTATGGCAGGGCTATGGAAAAATCAGTCATATATGAGTAACAAACTGTCTTGCTGGTTGTCAGTTAGGCTGTTCAATGTACTCAGCTCCTGGATGCTCAGGAAGGCTCATGTCACTCTGCCTGTACACTTAGCCTACATGTCCATGATTAGTCATCCATGGTGGTGTTTGCTTGAGGTTTTTTGTTTGGTTTTTCTAGAGTTCCTTATGGGCAGGGATTAAATTCCTGTGCATGGATGGGAGAATGTCATAACCCAAAAGCCCTTGAATTAGCATCAACCCCCAGTCTGCATTTAACTGAGGTGCATTTTTCTCCTACAGTCTTGGAGGGGACTTTAACTTAACACCTTTAACTTCTGAAGGACATTTCATAGCTTGTATGTGAAAAAAAGCATAGTGAGCATTTCTAGACAGATTGTAAACAGGTCAGATACCACAAAAATACAGGAGTTCTGTAATCATGCTTATTTACCTTTCTTTGCCTCTAATCCCTTGCCCTTTGTAGTATTCCTCAGGTATAGATTTGAAATAAAAACTGGACATGCCATTGTTATTTGTGAAAGTAAATCCATATTTATAATATTAGTCCAGTAATATTAATTTACTCCCAGTGAAAGATTATTCTGAATACAAGAAGAATGAGAAGCATGAACTTAGTTTACAGCATTTATCAGAAAGAAGTGTAGTAAAGTAATACCACCAACATTTTACTTGAAAATAGTAGTATCAGTTGGATGAAATAGCATTATTATCTAGAATTAGGAGAAAAACAGAAATTGCTGAATAACAAGACCCTAAAGAGGTGTTTGGCATGTTGGGTTTATGAAACCAAGCCCAAGGAAATGAGTGGGTGCTCCCCACAGCCATCATCTCAACGCTGACCCAGAGAAACCACCAGCTGCGGCCAATCCTGCTGCTGGGGCAAAGCAAAGGCAAATGGATACTTACATGGTACTGCTTCTTGCCTGGAAGAATTTTCTGAGTGATCTTGGCTGCCCACCAGAAGAGTGCTTATTAGAATAAGGACAGGAATAGCTCTGGGATGAGACAACTCAAGCCCTCATCATGATCATCACCTGTAACTACACGTTCTGTGTTGGGATGATTCACACTGCACGTGGAGTGTTTGGGATATTGTGTACTTCAGCAGCTTTTCTATTTAGGGAAGGAAACACATTTTACTTTTTAAACACACTAGAAAATTGATTTTAATTTTGCCACATTGCTTTATGTTTTAGCATTTACTACTATTTAGGCTACAGGTAACCACTATTCTTCTACAAACAGAAATAATTTTTTCCTTGCAAATCTTGACTTATTTTACTGATTTTCTTTTCTAAGATCAGTGTTTACTGTGTTGAATGCTGTGAGATTTGGTGAAGAATTGTCCCTTGAAGAAATAAAAGTGCTTTTCTCTGTAGCATGTGCCCTTACTTCGGTGTGCAATGCATGTTGCTGCAGGAGTCCTTGTCTGTTGGACCTTTGTCTGCTTTCCTGTGAGCATGGGTTTCCTCCAGTAAACTCACCATTCTCTAATTCATTTATTTATTTAATTATTGCGGGTTTGTGTGGTTTATTTTGTTTGGGGTTTGTTGGGTTTTTTAACCTTCAAGTACCAATGATCAAAAAATGTTATTTAAATTGTCTCCCTGTGGAGATAATGCTGGCGTTTTGATTTCAAAACCAGAAGAGGAAGCTTCCAGAAATTATTTCAGACAATTTACTATGAATAATAGAATCTGATGTGAAATCATCTTTGGATTAAATGCTTTGAGAGAAAGTCATGTTAAAATCAACATGAACTTTATTCTGCAAACACAAATTAACAGAAGGTGCTGATGCCAGGGCTCAGTTACTGTAGCACTTTGCATTTGTCTTCACTATTCTTATTTTCACTCCATTTAGTGCTAGTGGGAATGGCTGAAATTATACTTCAACCTTGTGGAAAAAATAATTTCCCTGAGAGAGAATATTATTTTTCTTTCTCCCAAGAGATAATATTTAATAGTTATTTTCAATAGTTACTGCACATTGTGCCTCGGATTCGTGAAATAAGCACAGCAGATCTTGTCTGTGGGAGCTGTCCTACAGTTACTGGAGTGCTCAGAAAAACATCTACCCTGTGTGTCTAAGTGGCTGAAATATCTCTCACACACATACAGCAAAGAATGTGAAATCCTCAGTGTCGCATTGGGTTAGAAGTTCAATTAATAATACAGGATAAAGATGATTATGATAAATTTTGAAAGAAAATAAGAGTAAGTGTTTGTTAGAGATCTAAATAATAAGATTGCATGTAGGTCTGTAGATACAATTAGGTCAAATAAGTAACCTAGAGTAGGAGCCTTTCATTTTTATTTAGAAATGTTTTAAAATCGGGGTTTTTTTCCTTTCAACTTCACTATTTTACTCTGGCGTGCACCACACTTCCCACTTTACATTTCTAATTAAAATGTTTGTTGCTATTTGGAACCTCACTGTGTGAAATTAAATAAGCACTTTTTTAACATCCATAAAATAAATCAAGCATTTTTTTTCTCATCTGAAAGACGCACAATTCAGTCACAACAAGCTAATTTCTCTGTTTCTTTTGTTTTCTTTTTTTCATCTGCCTGGTAAGCCAATTTTCTGCTTAAAAATTACTGGTTAGAACTCTTACTTGTTTTGCAATGTGGACTTTATCCTTTCTCAGCACTCTATGCAAAATACTTCAATTTAAGTGTTCAAAGATTTTCACTGAGAAAAATGATACTGCCCACACAAGCTAGCACTATTATTTATCTCAAAACATAAAATGAAAGAGAGTGTTTTAAATAGCATAGCAGGCCTCTTACTTACAAAGATTAACAGATTCCTTTATTTGGATTGTTATGATTCCTGGCTCTAGGATTTGGAAACCTGGCATGTTTAGCATCCCTCATCCTGCTGATGAACTGAGGCAGAGTCCAGGGCAGTACTGCAAAGGGAAAACAATGTAAATGTGCAGTAGTGGTGCATGACTGCTATATTAATAAAGGAAATATGTATTAATTATATGGACAGTATTTAAATGCATGTACTATATTTTTTGTCATTCATGTCATGAAACTTTTAAATTTTTTAATTAATGTATTTATTTTAAGGAAAATAATTGATTTTACTTCATGCAAAATACTTTCAGAAGTCTTTTCTTGAAATCCAAGGCTAAGTGCTTAGTCCAAGATTTATGGCAAGTATTTAACATTGAATGAACTGTACACCCTGCCTTGTCATACTACAGCTTTGTCTTTTCAGATCCACTACCCTGTTCCCTCCTCCACAAATCTGACACTTGTTCTACTAATTTCTGAGGAAACTCCTCCAGCTTTTGCTTTCCCATTCCATAAGCAAATGTTTTGTTAAATGTTTTAATGTCACCTTTTAGGGTTTCAGAGAACTGCTGCTCATCAGGAAGGAATCTCAGTGGATTCCGTTAAATGGAAAGCTGAAGCACTATATGCACTACATTTACTACCATGTGTCTACTTGCCAGACAGAAAAACAATTGGCAGAATACCATCTTCTTGGGAAAAAAGAAGTTTTGATTATTGGACTTCTTATCTTTCAGAAGCATTATCTTAGCATTATTAACATTTCTGTAGTTGTGTGTCTCTGCTTTTGTTTTCCAGCTAGTGGCATGAAGAATGAATAATAAAACTAATTTCTAACAGAGAAACCCAAATCTTCCCTCTCAGATGAAAGAGAATGTTCATTTTTCCCCTTCAGAATGCTGGATACCAGATACATTCAGCAGAACTGGAACGCAGAACAAAGAGGTCTCTTGGCTTCTCGGCACATGAGGCCACTGATGCATGAGAAGCAGCTTATCTGTTCCAATCTGAGGAGAAATGTTTCTCTTGGTTTTGGCCAGAATTTGAACAACAGTGTCTAGAAAGGTTTCCTTTAAGCCTTACGTGTTTAAACATTATGCCAAACCTTATCTTCTGAAAGGCAACAAAGAGTTTCTTTCCTTGCAGGAACTTTAGAATTGTGTTATATGCAGTAACCAGGCCTATCCTAGACTTCATTTCAAGGATTTGCCCTCAAAACTATGTGAAGCTAGGGATGCTTCTCATCTCAAACCTCATTAGATTAGTCTTCAAAATGGAAGATTTTACTTCCTTTGAAATTCAAGGTAGTGATCATAATTTTGTCTTACTTTTCCTCTAAGAAGGCAGGACAAAATGATGAATTGGGTACAATTTACTTGCTGACTCTCAAGCTATCATATGGCAACATTTATTTTTCTGTTTTCCTGCAGTCACTCCTATGGAGTTGTAAAATCCATGTTTCACATATTTTCTTCTCTATTGCCTTAACCTTCATGGTCAGTCTCTCTTCAGAATTTAATAGTGCTTTCAGGCTCTCATCTCTCATAGGCCTGATTATTGTGTGGATCTTCATGACTTTCTTGGAGCTCTTGAAGTGTTGTCCAGAGAAAAGTACTGGTTTGGAGTGAAAATATGTAGCAGAATAATGCAGTACATTGAAACTTGCCACAGGAAGACAGAAATGTGAGTCCCAGTGAGCCTCAAGGCTCATTTCACTGAAGTTATGGAAGCTTTGAAGACTTGCTTGAGCAAGATTTCTGTTTCACACATTTGAAAGAGAGCTACCTGGGTCCCTATGCATACTCCTAGGGAAAACCGCAGAACAAACAGAAACGCTTCACTTTGTCTTTATTTGGGGTTAGAGAACTCTGTGGTCACAGTAATCCTTCATCCACAATAACCTCTTTTAGTAGTTTCCTTGCCACACAATTTAACACCCTAATAAACACACTTCAGCAGTTCCAACATCTGCACAGTAGCCACTGCAAGGTGTTGTGGGCATAAAATGACTAGCTGCAGAAGCTTAGCCATTAGTGAGGGAATGATTGAGGTGCGAAAATGTTTTTCAGACTATAAAAGTAATGCAATTTTTTATTTCCTCTTTGATACATATTTTCATGGATCTCTGTTGAGATTGGTTAATGTGGTTTTCACAGGTTGGATGCATTGGTGTCTGCATCACGTGCTTTGGTATTAAGTGGTTCTTTGCACGTCCCTAGCTACTCATGTAAAAGATTTTTTTATTACTTGTCATCTGATTTTCAGCCAGAGAATTGCAATAATCCTTTTTTTCTTTCGAGTGAGAAACCCTTTTGCTGACAAAATAAATAAACTGTCAGAACAAAACATCCTAATCAGTCTGATCAAGGTCCCAAAAACCTTGTTTATAAATTTATCAGTTACTTTAGAAATAATGGGTGGTATGCAAAAAAAAAAATCTGAATTTCTTATTCTCCTTTAGAGGATGACAGGCTAAATTGCATATTCAGTTGGTCTGGTGATCTGTGGAAATCAAATTTAAATTGCTCTTACATTATGTGCGCCTTTCTGTTTTCACCCTGAAATTTCTAGATTTCCTTCCTCATCTTCTCTCTGCCTTTTAATCACATTTTTTACTCCCTTCTGTGTTTTCATACAACGTGGACTCAAGGGGCTTCCAAAAGTTGTGGCAGGTCAGCAGCTTTAATTTACAATATGGAGATTGCTGTGGGTATACATGAGGGCAGGATTTGGCTCAGTTTCACATTTTCCTTTCACTCATTATTTCTGCGTGAAAAAACACCAGCAAGTTTCTGACTGACTTCCACTACTCTCACTGTTCTAGAGCCATGGGTTTTCTCTCTATTTTTTATTAAATGGCTTTTTATAAGCTCATCTGTAACCTATTTGCAGCAGATTTTTCTCCCACAGTTTTCCTGCTCAAATCCTGTGCAGCACCTCTCATTCAAACCCATTTATCATAGTACATAAACCTTCACTAGTCTCCACTGCTGCTTCCACCTCTTAAGGGTACTCCCATGTTTCCACACTAGAGATTCTTGCTCTTTGCCAGCTGCTGTCTTTTTATCACATTCTACTTTTGTGTTCTTCCTCCTGCTCATTTAACTTTCAAGTACCCTGTAATGGTCCCCACTTTTCTACTATCACAAATTCATTTTTTCTGCATCTAAAACTGTATGGCACTGAAGAACATCTACCACCTACTCATTTGGCAATGTGTGGTAGGTGCTGTTTTAACATGCCATTGTTTCTACCACTACAGTGTAATATTTTCTGTTACCATGGCCCAAAGCAAATGATCAAAAATCCTCTATGCTCGAGGCTCAGAGTAACTTACTATAGATTTTTCTAGTAATTTTGGGATTTTTACCCCAGGTCACTTGTGAATAATTAGTTATTCTTTTACATCAGTCCTTTCTTCTCTTACCATCACTGTTAGTACCACCCCTTCTTTTATCTTCTGTTCTGCTAACCTGTTACCTAGGTCCAGACAAGGAAATATGGCCCAAACTCTATTGCAGAGTTTTTTTAATCAAATAGTTTAACCTTTTAAATGTTAAAAGAGTAGATTTCAGAGCTCCATTTCGAGAATGCCTGTTTGTGACTGACCTATAGGAAAGCACATTTGCAGCAGTGTATTTTTAAGAGTAAATCCTACAAACGAGTACCAAAAGGCTGTGGATTTTTGCCAGGTGCTGAGTTACATCCGCACGGAGTGGGACCCCCTGGATGCCAGGTTCAGCTCTCTCCAGCCCCAGCAGGTGCTGACAGTGGAGCACTCGGTGTCTGCAGCCAAGGAGCCCATGGCTGACAGCTGTGTCTACAAGTGTGGCAGGAATAGAATCCAGTGTGCCACTGTCACCAGGATCTCCCTGCCATCCAGGGCCATCAGCTGCTGCAGGGATGGCACAGAAGACAAACTGGTGCTGGGCTGTGAGGACTCCTCAGTGGTTCTGTACGAAGCCTACAGCCAAGTGACTCTGCTGGGCCAAGCAGAGCTGCTCCCTGCTGTCATAACCTACCACCCCTCTGGAGCCATGCTGGTGGTTGGCAGCTCTCAAGGGGAGCTGCAGCTTTTTGACACGGCACTGTCCCCAATTAAAATTCAGCTCTTGGCACAGGACTATTCACCTGAGGCAACTCTGCAATTCAGTAAACACTGTGAGGTGTCCACCAGCCTCATCCAGATCCAGTGGGCTGCTTCTCCAGGTGCGTTTCCAAGTCCTGACAGCATGGATATTCATGATCTTTTGTTGGTTAGATTGGATAAAGGACCCTTGGGAGTGCTTCAGTTTAAACTTGGTAAGTTACTAATCACATCTGTTGAACCTTGAACTGTCAAAGAAACATCTGTATCCCACAAAGGTTTGGAACACCCTAATTTTAGGTGTATGAGGCCATAGCCTTATAAGCAAATAGTTCCAATGATATCTGAAGATACCAAGGAGTTCTTTATATTCCACAATAACTTCATACCTTTCTTTTCCTATTCATAGAATAGGACCCTCATCTGCTGTCTGATCAGCATTCCATAATGTTCCTCACTACTTTAATAAAGCATAACAATTTTTCCTCTGGAAAATTAATTTAATCTGTAGTATAGACCCTTAATAATTGTATTAATTTTGTAGTAATAATCCTGTAAGTTAAAATAAACTATATGTAATAGTAGAATAATAATACTATTTTCTTTACCAAATTTTTTTTTTGCAAGTATGATTTATGTTTGTCCAGTATTTTGTTTTTCCTGGCTTTAGTACATGAAGTTGCACCTTTGTTTTCCTTTGAAGGCTTTCCAGAGAAGAAGAATGATTTTCATAACCTTCAGAGAAGTTTGGTCTCTCAATTAATTTGCAAGGAGTTGTGAATAAAAGAAGTAATAATGCTAATTTTAGAATTTGTATAGCACTTCTCATTTTAGGTGAGAAGAGACTTTCAAAGAGTAAAACCACAACTAACTTCCTTTTACAAGTAGAAAAACAAGAAGCAGTAAAGAAAAGCTAAAGGGCTCTCCAAGAGTTACACAGTGGCTGAACTAAGAATAAAACCCCTGCAGTGGCTCATCAGCGAGAACTGTATTCATTTCATTCAAGTAAGGCAAGTTACAGTGATGCAAGCCCATTGTGAGAGCTAAAAAAACAATCATGCTTAAACCCTCTGACTCCCAAGGCAATGTTTCAGCAGGGCAGACAGCCATCCTGGAAAATTTCAGCATTTTGCCCATTGTTGGTCCAAGAAAACAGGATTACTTCTGTGGATCTTTATGGGAGTTTTTAATGATTCTTTTGTATAAAGCTATTGAGATTAGAAAGAAGCCTTTTTTATATTAAAAAAAAAACCAAAAACTAAAAACAAACAAACCAAAACCAAACAACATACCAAAAGACTCAAAATAACAACTTAGGTGATAGTAAGATTTGAAAATCTACTTTATTTCTTTACTTAGTGAGACACACATGTACTTTTGTGGGGAAAAACCAAAATTACCAGAGACCTAAAAATTTGAAAGACTGAATTAAAGTTTAACTAAGTGTGCCGCTGCAAAAAGGTAAATTAATATAATAGAATGTCAGTAATAAAAAAATGTTGAATTGACTTATAGTTGTGTAGATTTAAAAGAGCTGATCCAGATTATTGCAGTGATCCAAAAAAAAACCAATTTAAAAACCTGTTTACAGGTTATCATTTATGTTGAGATAATTAGCTGCATTAAGTTCAATGACAGGTTTAATAGTTACAGAGTACCCCAGAACACTAATTATAGCAACTGTTTGATGGTTTTGTGCATGTTGTCCATTAAGAAAAAAAAAACAACCCTCTAAATTATCTCTGTCCTGATTTGGTTGGATGGAGTTGAGCAGGAGGCACTCTACCCACCCCTACCTTGCTTTTCTTCAGTCCTCCCTGGTGAGGCTTTCTCACAACAGCTTTCCAAAATGCACAGCTTTCCCTTTGCTATCTTTAGCACATTTATGTTCTTACCAAGGCAAGCAGGCTCTCAGTACAGGGATTTAGAGGCCTTTCCTGCTAATTGCCAGCTTGTAAACTTAATTGGACTGTCTCCCTGGGCACTGTTCCTAAATCAATTAGGCAGTGAGTTGGCTGTCACCTCTTTTTCCCAAGCGGGTTGCCTGGAAGCGCACCACCCAGGAGAAGTCAAGCATCCAAATGGGAAGATGTTGACCTCTACAGCTGAAAGTTATCACATTTTAAAATTCATTCTGTATAATTACTGTAAAATCTCTTCTATGAAGAAGGCCAAGCTCTCTCCCTCTTTGTAGTCCACCATGCAAAAATATGCTACTCTCTATTTCATCCTGGTGTTCAGCTTTACACCTCATCTCATCAGTTTGCACTGTGTTGATTAGTGAGTCCCTCTTCACAGTCTCAGCAGTTTTTAGTTTCTGCTATGTATGAAATAATGAAGAACAAATAAATAATTAAATGCAATAACAAATTATAATAAAAATTTAGGGGCTCATGACAACAAGACCCAGACAGGTGTTCAGGACTGAAGTAAAATCCATGAGTGACACATTGCTTGGAATTGTTTCCCACAGAAGTATATTAAGAAACTATGTCAGTGAGAATAGGCAAATATGTCTTTAACTTCCAGGTACATTAGGGTTTTGGACTGGTTCTGTGAATCTCCATTATGTTGTCTATCCAGATTTATTTCAGGAAAAAATTCATGTTAAACATACCCTCAAACACTAATGGCAAATATTTTTGGTGTCTAATGCCAAACTCATTTCCAAAAGCGGTTTCTTGTCATTGCTGTCAACCCAGATCTTGGATAATTACAAATGTGGTGCTGGTGCCGGTGGTTCAGCATTGCTGGCCTCTAAAGGCATTTTAAATATAGTATCATATTCAATTAACATGAAAATAAATGTTTTCACATTGCTGAGAGGTTAATGTGGAGATTGCCCAGCTGCTGTAATGTTTTAAAAACACTGAACATTTAGGAAGAATAAAGTATAGCATAATTATTAAACATTAACAAGTTAAACATGGCTGTTACCCAGCACAATGTGTGTGTCCATAGACTTTAATACATGCAAATAGAAGGTGAAATACAATAGAAAACCTTTCTTGAATGATGCTAAAAAAATTAAGTACTTCTCTGTTACTAAATGTAAATATGCAAGGTTTTTCCACAAAAACATCAGTTCTCTATATGCAGGTTCTCAGCAGTTTACTTCTCCTTAAGCTATATTCAGATGTTTTCCTCCACTTGTTTTCCCCTCACTTCTTATTTCACATCACAAACAGTATTCACAACAGTTATGAAAGTTTTGTGAGGTGTGTTTTATATGTAACAGATCTGCTTTTCTCTGTTACCAGGCTTTGTTTTCCCCAGCCAGTCCTATGGTTTTAATACCAGTATTGAAATTCAGCTTGTTCCCTTGCTCATCAGAACTTTTTCCATATGTTTAGTTTCAACAAACAACATCAGAATATAAATTGAGAAAATTAAAAACCAAAAACCCTAAATGATGTTTTTATTTGAAGAGAGAGAAACAGTAAATTTATTCTGTCTCTTTCTAATATTTGGAGGAGTACTGACAAAGAGTACTCTATCAGAGCAACCCAAAGTGAGCAGGAGTTGCTAAAGTGCCATGTGTGGCCGATGTCACACAATCATTTGGTTGTCAGAGACAATAAATAACATTACTTCCTGCAGCTTTTTAGTCACCTTTTCTGTTTGGAAGCTGACATGTACGAGTCAAGAAACTTTTGTGTGGCAAACTTGTTCTTGATTTCATGTTCAACAGTAATTCAAAGGTCTGTAGTATCAAGTTGTTGATAACTTCCATGGTATCCCCTCAGAAAAAGTGCTCCACTTAGAGAATATTGCCAGACTAGAAGGAAGTTCCAGAGCACTTGCAGTATGGAGAGTAATTAAGAGTTGCTTTGAGGTTGGAACTGCTCTACACTTGTATGCGAAGACACATCTGTGTAAGACAAGTGCTGGGGTTTAGTGTTGTCCATCAGTATTTCCCTACAGGAAGGAGATGCTGTGAAAGGGAATCTACCTTACAATAGTAATAAACTACAAAAAAACCTATCCTACCTTGTCTAAGCCAAACTTCATTACGTGATGTTGTCACCAGTGACTTTTGGCTACATTCATTCAACATCCATGTATGATGATTTTTGTCTTCTGTCCAGTACTCTTAGTCTAAGTACACCAAGATAGTAAAAATATTTAAATGATATTTTAAAAATTAATACTGAAAGACATCAAATTAATTTTAAATTGTGGCAATTATTTTTAAATGTTCTGAGAAGAAGTCAGCTACTGGTTTACATACTCTGTATCAAGGTATAAACCCATTATCTCTGCCTGTAATATTTCTTGTTAAAGGTGTGTTCACAAGAGGACAACTGGGCCTTGTGGAAATCATCCACCAGTACATTCGTTATGATGAGATACAGGAGGCAATTAATGTCCTGAGCACCATGAACTGGAACACAATGGGTCAGCAGTGCTTTATCTGCCTGAGTGCCATTTGCAACCACCTCCTTAAACAAAAGCTTACACCAGCAAGAGAAGGTAAGAGACTCTTTGTATTTCTAATGGATATTTGTGATGTCTTGTTAATTCGTGTGTGGATTATGACAATGTGTTTATTGACTGTATGAAGAAGACAGTAGTGAGAATCCAGACAGACAGATTATGGTGCCTCATAATCACATGTCATTGTAGACAAGTAATTTCAATAAAATCTGGACCAATGCATTGACTACATTTTAGTTTGTATCAATAGTGACACTAAAATAATGCACACTGTTATGGTATAGGCATTACTTAAATAGCACTACCATTATATTCCGTAACTTCATTACATTCTATAAATTTAGCTTATGTCACAGACAAAGGTTAGTTAATAGAGGATTGAAATATTTGTGTTGTATTCATGCTGAGACAGCACCAACTTAAGGAGGGATGTGTTCCTGCAATGGTGACAAGAGATTTTAGTATGTTTTTCAAGGTGCTTTCAAAGGGTCATTCTTTCATTACAAGATGCAAAGGCCTTGAATACACTATCCTCTGCTGCCTCCTTTAGGATTAAAGCATTTGTCCTCACTGTAATCTAACCCCCTGCAGTAGTACCTGGGGTCCCTCAGAAGAAATTATGAATTTTAGGTTTAGCCCCATCTCTGCTGAAGCCTGGTGTGGTGCCTTCCTCTTGATTTGCTGTCTATCTTGAAACTCAATAGACTTCAAGACTTGAAGTGCCTTGATTTAGTGAAGGTGTTATCCTCCAGTCTAGCAGGCAGACAGCTGGAGACCAGGCATCTTTTGTGGGAAGAGAAAATACTTAGGATTCTGGTGTGTTTGATGATAGAAAAACTCCAAGGTGTCCTACATTGCTGCCAAGCCATCAACTATTCTGTTTTGTGGGATCTGATTTTAAAAATCTCTGTGTTGCAAACACAACATATAGACTCTAAATAAAGCATGCTTTCAAAAAGGACCTGTGAAAAGGGCTGGCTATGGTACTCTTCTGAAAATATGTACATTATAAACAGATGTCTGTGTGTCTTTCCCCCATGCAGCTTCCTAATACTGTTTAAAGCAGAAGGAATTTTATTCCTTCCAGGAGTTATTCTATCTAAATCTAACGAATTTGGCATGGTAATTTGTTTTCTTTTTTATTAACAAAACCCAGTGGGACCTTATATTTATAGTGATGGGGCAGTAATCTTTGAGATCTTTGTCATGCCTTCAACATCAAGCTGGGCTATTTAATGAATGTATAACTGCTAGTAGTCACTCATATTCCATATGGGTTGAAATATTTCAGAAGCACAAAACATGCTGTCAAGAAAACAGCAATGGCAAGAGACTATGGCTTGATTTTCTATTTTCATCTAAATTGGCTTCTGCTTTGAAAGAAAATACCTTTAAAATTCGACTTACCTTACTATCTAGATTGGAGATAACACAAAACTGATTTACTAACAGTTTGCCTGTGTAACTAACACAGTACTATTAGCACATTTAGTGCTATCAAGCCTAATAAAATCAAATGTAACAATGCTTGGAAGTGAAGAACCAATGTCACTAAACACAAGAATGCCTAGTTCAAACAAACATTATTAATGGCAAATCAATAAGATTCTGTCTGCCTAATGAGACAGTAGGTTATATTTTGCTTGTAGAGCAACATAAATATACAGCAAATATATATATATATAGCAAATTCTCCCTTTTCTACCTATAAGACCTTGTACTACACTGTTAACTCTCAAGCAAAAGTCAAAGAGCATAAATATATATTATTGATCATTTAATTTCCTTTCAGCTAAGTGTGTGAGACAGATAAGTACACTGTATGTTTACTTGTGTTGTTTACAATTTTGTATTAAAAATGTGTAGAAAAATACCTAAGAGCTTGAGCTGTGGAGTATAGCAGTCAGAAAGTATTTAAAGAAGAGAGAACTTGTGTAACAAAAGGGCTTTATTTTATTGATTACAAGGGAGGTTATCCTCTTTCCCACCACTACGTGCTGTCAACCCCTTAGGGTTTCTAGACCCTTTTATTTAAAATTTTTAAAGAACTGTGGGCCAAAGGAGGTTCCTTAGACCTCAAGGCCATCACAAAGAGGATTCTGTTACCTGCTGACCTAACACAATAATCCCTGAAAAACTGAACTCACTTGTTGTTTGCCTAAGACGACAAAGACGATTTGAGCTAATTGAGACTTGATTTCTACTGGACAGTCTTGTTCACACTGTGTTAGTCTCATGAGTCACTTTTAGTTGTAGGCTGCTGGTGAGAACTTGATGTGTTACAGACTTCCTTATCCTTTTGATAGTTTTTGTTGCTCAAAGTCATTGTCAGCTTTGCCTCCAAGCCAAAGTTTATATGCACATTTCTGTTTGTACAATCTGTCATATTTTAATTTCATCTGTCCTACAACAACATCACATTTCATCACTGTTTGAGGAATTTGACTGACTGCAAACATGAGCAACCTGTTGTAATTGAAACTAATTCACTTGTTTCATTGCTGCTGTGTTTGAATTCCACAGCACAGCTTGAGGCAAGCCTTGGAACCTTTTATGCTCCAACAAGGCCTCTCTTGGATAGAACTGTGCTGGAGTACAGGGACCCCATCAGCAGATATGCAAGAAGGTTCTTCCACCACCTGCTCAGGTGAGTGACAGTTTCAACTTCTATCAACTTAAAATTAATTGCGTGTTTCAATGACTACCTACTTTAATGTGGTTGGTGTTTTCCAAGAGGACCACCCCTGAAAAAAATGCATTCATTGTTAAAGTTTGTTTAACTTGCACTTCGTTCCTTTCAAATAGAGTAATGCAGATAAAGTGCTATTCAGAGCTCTTCTGTCATCAATACACTTAAAATTAATCACTCTTTCCCATTTAGCTTGATAAAAGAAAAGATAACATGCTTCTGAGAGATTCACCAACTGCTTGCAGATTAGCCATAGAAAGAACTTACAACTGAAAAAACTCTGGGTTTGAAAAGATGGTAGAGCACAAAAGAGTGCTGCATGGTCCAGCATCAGACCATGAAATCTGAACATTTTGTTATTCTCATCTTTAAAATTCTCATATATAAACATGTTCCAGTAATTTCCAGTGCCATTAAAATAAGAGGAAAAAATGCAATATTGAATATGTCTGTGAATTATATAGAATCATAGAATGGTTTGAGTTGGAAGGGACCATAGAGATCATCTCATTCCAACCCACCCATCATGTGTAGGGACACCTTTCACTAGATCAGGTTGCCCTGAGCCCCATCCAACCTGGCTTTGAACATCTCCAGAGACAGGGCATCCACAGCTTCTCTGGGTAACCTGTGCCAGTGCCTCACCACCCTCACAGTAAAGAATTTCTATTTTATGCAACCTGAATTTCCCCTCTTTCAGTTTGTAGCCATTACTCCTTGCCCTACCACTGCAATTCCTGACAGAGTCCCTCTCCGGCTTCCATGTGGGCTCCTTCCTGGCAGGTTGCTATGAGGTCTTCACACAACCTTCCCTTCTCCAGGTTAAGCAGCCCCAACTTCCTCACCTTGTCTTCACAGGGAAACTGCTCTGATATTAGACGAGAAATAGTAACAATTTCATCAAGAATTTATAGTACATTGGTTTATTGTTGTACAGTAATTTCACGAATACAAGCCGCAGCAATTTGACAAAAATTTTGGTGGAAACCCGGAAGTGCGGCTAATAGTCGGGGGCGGCTAATATGTGAATAATTTTCTGACATTTACAACCCCAGACATGCCAGCCAGAGTGCTGAGCCAAGCGCCTGCCAGTAAAAGCCGGCATTCGGCGATTGTTACAGTGTTGCTGTGTTGCCCTGGCTCCCTGCAGGCAGCACGGGGGGCGGGGAGAGAAGCGGGAGAGCTCTCTTCTTCCCTCCTCTGCCGCAGCCCGGGGGAGGAGGGCGGGGGGGCGCCGCCATTGCTGCAGCTTGGGGAGGACGGGGGGGGGCAGGGGGCGCCGTCATTGCCGCGGCCCAGGGAGGACGCAGGGGGGGCGCCGCCGTTGCCGCGGCTCGGGGAGCCGACGGGGGGGGGGGCACCACCGTTGCCGCAGCCCGGGGAGGACGGGGGGGAGGGGCGCGCCGCCATTGCCGCGTCTCGGGGAGCCGACGGGAGCCCCGCGCAGCCATTGCTGTGGCCCAGGGAGGAGGCGGGGTGCTTTGTCCGCGCCCGCCACCGGCGCCACGGGCGCGGGAAAGCTCCGTCCCCGCCCGCCGCCGCTGCCGTAGGAGCGGGGGAAGCTCCGTCCCTGCCTGCCACCGCGGGGCAGCGCCGACCCGGGGTGACCGAGCCCAGTGGCAGCGGCGGGTGGCCCCGAGCCCAGTGGCAGCGGCGGCCGGCCCCGAGTGGCAGCACCGGGCTGGGCCACCTGGCCCCGTCAGCGGCCCCTAGCGGGCCGAGCCTGCACAGCCTTAGCTCAACCAGTAAACCCTGCCCTCCCGCGGTTCTGTTACTAATTGCACGCGGGTCCTTGCTGCGAACAACAGAGCGGCTTATATTCGGGTGCGGCTTATCTGTGGACAAAAACCGAAATATTTACCAACACCCAGAGATGCGGCTTATACTCAGTGCGGCTTGTATTCGTGAATTTACTGTATTTTTTTCAATCCATGATAAATATTGATATGCAGCAGTTTAACCTGTTCACAAATATAGCTGTGATATTTCCTTTGAGAATTATCCAGTGGGTGAAAATAAGGAGAAATTACCTTCTGAACAATGCAACATTTCTAACATCTTGTT
The DNA here is from genome assembly GCF_009819885.2 of Catharus ustulatus. NCBI lineage: Eukaryota > Metazoa > Chordata > Aves > Passeriformes > Turdidae > Catharus > Catharus ustulatus. The sequence goes on from NC_046223.1 coordinate 11,669,121, forward strand.
GAGAATGAGTGCAGACGGACATAGTGCAAAGACTTACAATGCACCCTTTTGCAGTCACTCATCCAGACTGTATATACATTGTCTGCATGGGCAAAGAAAGTTACTTTGATAGCAGAGAATATTCTTTTTTTTGAAATCCAAAAGAAAAGTATTCTTTGTTGTCTTATACATTTTGAGTCTGAAGAGGATCATCTTTCTGGTGAACAAGTCCATTCCAGTGAGGAAATTATTCCTTGTAGAAGAATAATCCAATATTTGCATAATATGTGTCAGTCTTTCACTGGAGTTTTCCTAACACATGTGGCCACAACAGTGGGTACAAACTCTGTTATTACCTTTCTCCTAGAAACCAGCAGAGAAGATGTTATGGCAGTGGCCAACTTGTCATGGCCATGGGCCAGTTGCCTGCAGAGGACAGATGCAAGAAAAATGCCTCAGAAATTGCTGAGAGGTGTAACTCTAGTGCTCTTACATCTGCAGGAGAAAGGTGTATTCCTTCTGACTCAGGATTTGCTTCCAAGTGCTAGCAGGCATGCAGAGGCATGGGGCCCCGGCTAAGCTGCCAGCCCTTGAGGCTGCAGCTGAAACACTGACTCAATCCTCCTAAAACAAGAACCTTAATTTCAGAATGCTGCCTGGACAGCATGGGGCACAGCAAGAGGTGTGCACAAGAGTCTCCTCATGTCTTTCACCTCTCACTGTAGAGCAGCCCTTGAACAATCTAGTTGTGGCAGTTTTTGGAACAAATGTGTTATTTTACTGTTTTCCTGTTTTCAAAGGGATTTGTATTCAACAAAATCAAAGTGATAGGATCATGTGATTGCTGCAGAACAGATGGTAATGCTTAAGGCTTATTTCAGAAGACATAATCTAAGTACAAAATTAAATGTTCAAATATGGGAGATTTATCTGATAGAAAGCAAGGAAATGATGTTCAGAGCTGATCATTATTGCATTAATGTGACTGTGCCTTAATTGGTGTTTATTTCCTTTTAGATGTTTTCTTAAGTGTCTAGAATGATTTAAATGTAGGCTAAGCAGAGAGAACTACAGATTTGTTGGGGAATGGTAAGCCATGGTTCTGGTTGAGTGAATGCCATCAAGGCATGATGCAATGTCTAGGAGGATTGTAGGAAGGCACAGTGCCCACTAATTCAGGCACATGAAAGTTGCAGCTGCTGCTATTACATCTGCCTGTGATAGACTAGCAAGGCAAGACACTCCTGCCAACCTGATCTACAGCTGTGGCTTCAAAACAGGAGGAAAATTGAGAAAGAAATTATGCTCCTGCCTTCTCAGGTCACCATGTTATGCCCATGAAGATACTGAAAATGGGGAGATCCTCCCACTGCCTGTTTGTCAGGGAAAGCAAGGTCAGATAACATGGAAGAAATATAGAGATGCTGTTTGCCACTACAGGGAGAAAATTTGTGTGGCCAAAGATCAACTGGAGCTGAAGCTGCCCAGAACTGGTAGGAGACCATAAAAAACTGGGTTTTTAAAATACATTAATATCAAAAAACAGTGCAGAAATAACATCAATCTGTTACAGGATGAGGATGGTCACCTCACAAACAGGGCCATAAAGCAAAGATGTTTAAAGCTTTCTTTGTCTTTAATACTGATGATGGGATAAGGGGCTCCCAGTGTGCTGAACTGAGCCCTGAGGACCATTCCAGTGCTCCAGATGGACCTCCATGAGTCTGTGGGAGTCATCTGACAACACTCCAAGAGCTGGCTGATGTCATTGTGAGGCCTGTCTCCATGATTTTGAATTGTCTTGGAAATCTGGAGAGGTCACAGCTAACCAGAAGCTGGCAAACATTGTCCCAGTTTTCAAGAAGGGCAAGAAGGATGATCCTGGAAACTTCAGGTGTGTCACATTCAGTTCAGTGACTGGTACATTATGGGGAAGATTATTGAGGGAGATACTGAAGAACACCTGAAGGACAATGCACTCCTCAGTCACAGCCAGCACAGCTTCATGACAGGGAAGTCCTGCTTATCAAACCTGATTTCCTTTTATGACAGAGCAACTCACCCAGCTGATCAAGGGAAAGTTGATATTACACTTTTGGATTTCAGTAAAACTTTTAATACTGTCTCTCATGGGATCCTTCTGGACAAAATGTCCATCCCCCAGCTGGATAAACACATCCTGTGATGGGTGAGCTCACGGGTGGGGCACAAAGGGTTGCAGTGACTTCGGGCTGGGGACCTGTCACTACTGGGGTTCTGCAGGGCTGCATTCTCAGCCCTGTGCTCTTCAATGTCTCCATAAATGACTTGGATGCAGGACTGGGAGGGACCCTGGGCAAGTTCACAGACAATACACAAATGGAGCTGTTCACTCCCTCTAAGGCAGGGACATGCTCAGGGACCTCAACAAATGATAGGACTGGGCAATCACCCATATGAAGTTTAACAAGGGCAAGTGCCAAATTCTGCACCTGGGATGGTGCAACCCTGGATGTACAGACTGGGGAATGTGAGGTTGGAGAGAAATGCCATGGAAAGGGACCTGGGGCTCCTGGTTGATGGAAAACAGTGCCTGGGCAGACAGAAGAGTCACTTGGTTTGTGGAGCCTGGAGAAGAGGAAACCAAGGGAATACCTCATTGTGGTCTTCAGCATCCTCATGAGGGGAAATGGAGAGGCAGGCACTGATCTCTTCACTTTGGTGACCAGTGACAGGACCCAAGGGAAAGGTCTGAAATTGTGCTGGGAGAATTTTAGGAAGAAGTTTCCACCCAGAGGGTGGTTGGGCACATCACCAAGCCTGACAGAGCTCAAGGAGTGTTTGGACAGTGCTTGCAGGTGCAGGGTTTACTCTTGGAGCTGACCTGTGCAGGGCCAGGAGTTGGTCTTTGATGATCCTTCCAACTCAGGATATTTGATGTTTGTATGATTCTATTATTTGATTTATTCCCTTTTTTACCCATTTTCATTTAGCACTGAATACTTGCAGGCTAGTTTACAAATAACTAATATATCTCTTCAGAGTGATTTTGTCATCACAACAGATGTGTCTGCATGACCAAAACAGAAGACTCGGATGCAGAAACCCTGTAAACTGACATTGTAAACTTGATTCAGCCTTAGGGGCATTTGTTACTCTCTTGTGAGCATGAGGAGACAAAAGCAAAGTGGTTGTTTTATACCCTACTGCAGCAAGAAGTGGAGGAAGCATTTCTAAATTTTGTGCAGTAAAATTGTGGATGATATCAAAAAGTATTTCTTGGCATAGAGTAGAGCCTTCTGCAGTTCATTTGGGCTTCAAAAAGAGCAAGCAGCAGATTCATAGAAGTTAAATCTTAAAGATCAGGAGTTAGGGAGAAGAACTCAGAAGTTTGGTAGGAAGAATCAGGGAAATGGGGTTAGGAGCATGAGTAAAAGACAAGGTGTTGGGGACAAAGTTCTGAAGGCAGGCGTGGGAATGTACAGTGTTCTGCAAGAGGGGCAGGGTGGCAGCAGAGAGCCAAATGGGGGAAGACAGCTCAAGAGGTGTGTGATGGTCTGTAGAGGAGACCAGACACATGAGGGATGGACAGGGAAGGGTGGAGTCCTTCATACGAGATTAAAACATTAAAACGTTTAAATGTTTCGAGATCTAAATCTGAAAAATGTTCACATAAACAAAAGTTTTCACCCCCTCTCCAGCTTCCCTTTGAATACCCCACCAATCTGCCTTAAGCCTTTTTAGAAGGACCAACTCAGAGGAGAGAAATATTAATTCATTCTACATGCTGAGACAGTCTTTGACCTGCCTGCTGAGTCTGCCAAAAAAGTGCCATTTATTGTTGTACTTTTAAAGATGTGAGTGTCTGTATTTACCAGAATTGAGAAATACAGTTACCTTTCCAGAAGGGCTATCCTCACCTAGTAAAAATCATGTGCCAGTGATTTTACTCTTTACTGTAGGCCAAAAGGTTGTATGTTCAGTTACAAATAACTGGGGACATCCATTTTCACTTTATCTGGGAGATTATAGGCTATCTATTTTTCTACCATCAATGAAGTCAGTTTCTAGAAAATGCTGAATGCTGTGATGGCAGATTCCCTCTTTTGGCATGAGTGCACTTCAAAAAGAAGATGCTCCATCCTAGTTGAGATGGGCAAAGCAACACTGACAGCACAATTGAAACAGATCACAATTAGAAGGAAGGAAAATTCTTTGCAATATATTGGACTCAACCATGTTATTTGTATCCATCATTATAAAAGCTGAATTCTTAAATTTGCAAACCACACATCAGCTTCCACTAAAATAGAAGCTTAGAGCTTTGCAGGTATAGGCTCTGAATGTAAAATATGGAATACCTCCAAAAACAAGCATTCAGTACACAAAATTAAAATTAAAGGCCTCTTAATTATATGCCAGGGATCCATTACAACAGTATTTATGGAATGAATAATTATTTTCACTCTAAATCTTTATCTATAATTAAAAAATACAGGAACTGAATTACAAGTACAGAAATGTATCTTAGGTGTTCCTTGCCACTTCAGTAGCACTCTGGCATTTTATTATGATGTCACTGCTTATAATAATATAATGCATTATATCATTATGTAAAATGTTGAGTAGAGGTGGATTTATTGGGAAGCCTTGAGGAGCTGTAAGCTCCCTGCCCCCACCCTTTTGCTACGTGTATTTGTGTGATGGGGGAGTGGCTGCAACACCTCCTGCCTCTGTCTCACAGCCTCGTGTAGCCGTGTACGGAACATGGAATGGGATGGAACAATTTTTCACTCGTTAACTGCAGCATCGCTGACTCATGGCTTTGCTTCACTCTGATCAAGCATTCGTAAATTGTACTTGTCATATTTTCTAATGCATGAAATTATCTTGTTTGTTTGACACGGACACACAGGCACAAACACACACCTGCTCTGTTGGGTTCCATTTCTTGAGTGGGAAAGCAGGGCTAAAAAGTAAAGTCTGAAATGCGGTGCAGGAGTTGCAGAATTAAGATGCAGCCACAGTTCTGCAGTTCTGCTGTGCCCTTTCCTCCTTTGTAATTATGTTTTTGTGTTTATGAAGACTCAGTTTAAGATTTTTAATATGGAAAAATAGTAAGATTCAAAACCACTTGCACCTTTCAATCTGATAATTTCAATAAGAGAATGTAATTTTTTTTTCCCATAGTAGAAATATGTTTACCTACAAAGCAAAGCTTTGTTGTAAATAACATATTGCTTTTTCATCTTTCTAGAGAAAAGTGTCACCCTGATCACATTCATTAGTAGCATTTCGGATGGATTCATGACAGATTCTCCTTTGTATGAATCAAAAAATTAGAACCTCCACCAATATTTTTCCTTTTGCTCTTTTCACTCCTTCACAAATATCAGAAGTGTTTTACTCTTTGCAGTGTTCCATGTAAGATGCTACTGGGTAAATGCAAAAAATTTTCTGCATGTTGGGCAGAACATTCATCAAGTGATATGACTGCACACAGGACTTGATAGAGTTCCTTTGTAAATAAATACTCTTATAGAAGATGAGAAGGTAAGTGGTCATTAGCATCAGGGGAGCTTGCTTCCAACCACCACCAATCTTTATAAATTTCACTATTTAAGACTTCTGAAGTGCACTGCTATACTACAAGACATGATGCCTGGACACAGACAGTTATCACTTGAGTCCAAGACAGCCTTTGAAAAGCTAAAATAAAGCTCTTTTGCCCTGCAGGTACATCGCTAATGCAGTACTAACTACCCCTTGGTAAGCAGGTTCCCATATCACTACGCTGCAATCTCCAAAATAAATATTCACTGTGAGTATTTCCATCCTAAATAGGACCCTAAATCAAAGGTGAAAAAAGTGCCTCAGCTCCATAGGAATAGTTCCCAATCCCATCTACTGCCAACTGTATGGAACTGAGAGAGTGAGCAAAGAGCTTTTATGATCTTTTTTAAGAGCACCCTAGTAGAATCTATAATTATATTGGTACATGATGTGTCACAAAATAAGTATAAACATGATGATTACATGGTTGAGGACTAAGATTGTCTTTTACATTCATAGTGTAACCTATTAGGCATTAAATTATGCCTTTAGATAAAATGATCATTGATGGCAGTCAGGTTCTCTACGGTGGCCACATGGACAGAATTCATCTCTATGGGAGTAAGCTCAGTAGTAGCATTTTCACTAAAGTAGCACCTTCTGGAGAGGACTTTAAAGAGTCATTTTTTGTCATCTTTTGAAAAACGATCAAAACCAAAGGTTTTCATATTACTACAGCTCTGATAAATGAGAATTTATATTGCTGTGATGGAACTACACATGAAAAAGATTCCCCTGGTCATGCTTCTTGACCTGTTTTAGATACAAGAAATAAAGGCACCTATTTAATGGAACTCAGTTATTTTTGCAGTTAAAGAGGTTAAAGATCTAATAAAAAGTTTAGACTGTCTTTGCTCAGTCCTATGTTGTTAATGATTTCTTTTCTTAAACCAGCTCCAGCAGTTTTCAATTTCAGTCAGATACTTTGATGCTCCAGGAATGACTCTAAGATTTAATTCTCTAGCAATGATTATAATGTAATCATAAATAATGAGCAAAATATTGGTGTGGGGGGACAACAAATTGCATGACATAATTGCTTGAGAACAAAATGCCATAAAGGAAAACCATGGCAAGTCGCTACCAGAGATTTGGACAAGGTGGTGTTGCTCGACCTAATGGGAGAGGCATTGCTTGGAGGATGGGAAGAATGGCGCCTACACACACTTTGAGCAGTCCCAGAGCTGCTGTAATCTGGAGCCACTTTGCACAGCCAGCAGCAGACGCAGTTTGGTGGACCAGAATGCCAGAAGTCATCCAATTCTCCACTACGTCCCAACCCACGGGACTGCAGGAGAAAGAAGGAACACAAAATAGCTACACTGCACTGGTGTTGTTGGTGCCAAATCTATTCCCACATGCTGGTTAATCTGACTTTGATATTGCTACTTTCAGAAGCTGAGCCCGCATTGAGACCACTGTTATGTTGTAACTGATAATCTGCCCTGTTAAGGTGCCTTTTTCCTGCTGTACCAGCTGTGCAATTTCCCTGAAACCTTGAGGGCTTTAAGCATACACAAAGTGCAGAAACAATGCAAATAAATATATAATATTCATGGACAAAACCCTAAAAAATTAGTTCTTAGCAACATATCTCCATCCTTGAGCAGCTGTTGTAAGTCAGCCTCAGCCTTCCCAGGTCATCAGTTTCTCCCTCTCCCCCAACTCCACCTAGTCACTAATAGCATCTTCTTTTAGATTGACACTCAGAAATCTCTAATTTGAGGTCCTGACCAAGAACTGAATTTAAGATTTTTTTTTTTTTGGAAGTTTTTCCCAATCAATTGATGTCTCATCTCTTTACCAAGACAGTTTTTTCTCCATTCATCTTCAAAGTCTTCCTGAGCCCCACCCTTACACTTCCCTTTACTGTATGTGGACCATCTGGCAATATTCTGTTGAGAACTCAGCTCATCAGAGTTTTCTCTCTCTCCCTCAGCGTTTTTTCTGACTTTTCTCTCATTTCCGTCCAGTGCCCTGCAGGAAGAGCTAACTGAATAGTCAGGCAGCCCTAGTCTTTCTGCCTTCAAATGCAGATCTGCCTTTCTGTTCTTCAGAACCCAAAAGCAAAGGAAAGAACACCAAAAGGAAAATTTAGAAAAATTCAGCAATAGTAATTTGTCCAATAACTGCATATAATGTCTTGGGGGTGCACCTCTCATGCTTAATAATGTAGAATTTATGTGTCCTACATGCTCATCTGGGCTTCCTCTGTAGTTAGGATAAAGACATGGGCACCCAAAGGATGAGTAATCCCATTGAAGGGAGATATCTCAGATAAGCGTGAAGAGTCAAACGTCAGTGCCTATCCCTATCAATTAACTACAAAAGGAGCCTACCTAATTAGCTTAAATTAGCCATGTAAAGGTAAGCTGTTTGAAGATAAATGGAATGATTTGCACTGTAAATGTCTAGCTCCTGTATCACATTATTACTGGCCAGTTAACAGAAGGATCTTAGTTGCTCAGATAGTTTCTGTAATAGAATGAAAGAGGCACATAGACTAAAAAAATATATCAAGAAGTGTTTACAAATGATACAAAAAGCAGATAGTTATGCAGATCTCTTTAAAAGTCTCCTTTAGACTAGTTAGCCAAGATAGGAGAGAATGGGGATGTTTCTTGGTTTATACTGTTAAGTGATGAAATATCAACTAGAGACAGATAAATAGTAATATATGACCAGCACTAGGTAAAATTAATTCAGCATTTCTAAAGGCAGTAAAGGATAAAACATCTGAAATACACGCTGTGGTGTGTAACCTCACATTTAGAATGACCTTAGCACCTGAGGACAGAAAAATGGAAAATATTAAGTCAGTTTTCAAAACAGTCTGGAGAGACCTTGGAGAACTATGCCCTGTAAGTCCAGCCTCTGTACCAGTGAAATTAGTAGAAACTGTATTTTAAAAATGTGTGAACATACAGACAAATAACGTATTGGGGGAGAATCAGCAGGATTTCTGTAAAGGCAAGTCACGTCTCAAAACTCCAAATTCTTTGATGTCAGCAATCATGTGTGTAATGGCTATCCAGCTGCTACTGATGAAAGTTTGACCATTGAAGACCTTTTTGGAAGGTCTCCCACCAATATGTCTTAAAGAAACTAAGCTGCCACAGGATTTAAGAAAAGCTTCCCTTTCACAGATAAGTAATTAATTAGAACGTAAGAAACAGAGTAAGAGCAAATGGTCAGTTGTCATGGAGGTCGCCAATGGAAATTATAAGTGTAGCAGATCTACACTTACAAGTAACCTGGCAAAGGAGAACATAGTGAGCTGCCAGCACCTGCTAAATTATTAACACTAGTAAAGATAGAACCTGCTGTGAAGAACAGGAAAAGGGCTTCACAGGATGCAGTGACATAGTGTCAAAATTGAAGATAAAATTAAATGTAAATAAATTCAAAGTGAAGCGCTTTGTACGCAGTGGCATGTAACTCCAAACTTCATGTGTAACCTGGTGCAATCTGAGTGCAACATTATTCTGGAAGATGAATTTGGTCCTATAACTCTACAGCTATAAAATACTCAGTTCAGTGCACAGCGGGAGTACAAAAAGCACATTGCAAACTAGGAATTCTTAGAAAAGGACTAGACAAGAAAACAGTGAGCTTCTGTTCACCTGAATTTTGTGTGTAGTTTTGGAGTCCCATAATCTGTAAAAGGATATAGTAGAACTCAAAAAGGTTTAGGAAGAGCAGCCAGGATGATTAAAGGCATGAAACAACTTTAGTGAAAGGAATGGCTAAATAGACTAGAACTCCTTGACCTAAAGAGGAGGCAGCAGAGATAGAGATCTATTAAATTGTGAGTGGTAGGGAGAAAGAGCACAGTAAATGACTTCTCACTGCTTCTTCTAGTACAAAAAATAGAGGTCTTCAAGCAAAGCTAACACGTGGCTGTTTCAAAATATAGTAATTCTTCACATAACGTATAATTAAAATATGAACCTCCTTACCACAGGACGTTGTGGATGATAAAATTGTATGTGACTTCAAAGGCAAGGTTCAGAGAAGAGGAATCCACTGAGGAACACCAGCCTGGAAACCACCTCTGGCTCAGCAAATCCCTGAACCACAAACTGTTGGAGACTAGGAGACTACTTAGGGAAGTATCACCCTATGCTTCCCCTGTTCTAATATTCTCTCCTTGCTAATGGTGAGGGATTAGGTTAAGAGCACCTTCAGTCTCAGCAAAAGGCTATGTTTCCTATGTTTTATGTTCTGGACATGATTCTGTGCAGAAAAAGCATATCGGACTCAATAGTTTTCCATTTACTCCCTCAAAAATGTGCCAAAATTCATACACAGTTCCAGACAATATCTTGTCTACCTCTTCCATGGCTGTATTTGCTGCAACGGGGCTGTTATGTGTGGAAATTTTATGAGCATTACTGCATTATTTTATTATAAAGAAATAATTTGGCTATTGACAAACATAGATGGAGAAGGTAAATATACTCTAATGGACCCATAACTCAGCAAGGGATTCAAACTTTGGCCCTGCACCTTGATTCTGTAAGTAGATATTTATCTTTAGGCAGCCAGCTTTAGAAAATATTAAGATAATATATTTTCTCCAGAAAATCTTAGCACCAAAAAAAGCACATCTTATCCAACGTCAGGCATGAGGGAGAATTGGCCCTGTACCTCATAGAAAGCCAAGGAGGAAAAGGGCCTGTTCATCTTAACTTTAATACCAAATTTCCATCTGCTGCAGCTCAAAATTGCAGAGATATCACAGGTATACAATAGGGATTTATTATAGAGGCAGCAACTCATCCTTAACCACAGCGATGATACTGGGCCTCTGTTATATAGCTGTCTTTAGTGTGTAGACATGCTGATATGTTTGCTCAATAAAATCCAGCTTTCAAGACATACTGTTAAGTTTACATGATCACCAGAGTGAGAGGGATAAAGCTGGAAAAGAAGAAAAGCAGAAGCGAATTAATGCAATAAAGGCTAGGATTTAACAGACAGGGTTGAGTAAAATAAATGTGAAACAACAGGTGTCACTGACTCTTATCAGCATTTTTAATTAACACCTGTTTTTAGCCCAGAGTACTTTGGAAGAGTATGTTGGAGTGTGTCTGTATTTAAAGATAAAGATACACTGTTGAGAAGTTACTAAGTAGTGAGGGGTTGGAGGAATGAAGAGCTTTGGGGGTGGGGGAAGCCTCTGTTTGTTTGGTGGGTGTTGCTTGCAGCTTAGAGAAACCTGAAGGAGAGCCACGATGATAAAATTGTAAGGTAGGGACAACTGCTATGGCAACAAAATATGTTCTCTTGAAGGAAAATGAGTATGAAAAAGGAAATAAGGAGTGTAGGAAATTGAAAGGAAGTACAGATTACAAGAAAAGACACAATCTAGTTTTAAAATATACAAATTGTAATAGTTTCAATTGATGTAAAAATATTTTATGGTAGTAATACATTGCTGTTATCCAGACTTTTATGACTCCTGCTCTGGAAAATTTCAGAACACTTGACAGATATGAAAGAATTCTCATTCACAGCAGGAAGGGGATGCAGTCATACTCTTCAGTGGCTCGTGCTGCAAGAGCCCAAGCCAACGTGAATGACCAGCATCACATGAGAAGTGTGTGACATATATGTTCATAGAGTCAGGATCTTCAAAGAAATGTTTATTCAGTGTAGGTATCAGGCAGTGTTACAATAGTGCTGGTTTATAATTAATTTGAGCAAAGGTCAACAAATAAATGGCATACATTTCTTTATACCTGGACTCACTGCTTTTTCTAGAATATTTCATACATTTAAGCTATTTCTTGCTAAGTATGTATTTTAAAGGTTTAAATGACCCCTTATTATTAAACTACTTCATTCAAAAATTCTGTCCTGAAAAAAAGTGTGTAAGGCAGAGTCACCTGTGCAATTTCGCACAAGAATGCATATTGGTTTTCTAGAGCAGAATATCACCCTAGAAGATAGGAATCACATGGTAAGATTATTAACTCTTTTTATGGATGGTTTGGGAACGACCACAAGATTCACAGCCAGTTAGAACCCTCAAGGGCTTTCTCTGGCCAGAGAGTCATACTGTCTGGTTCCCCTTATTAGCTTTCTCTTTCTTCCTATTTTTTTAATTTGTTTTGCTTGTTCACTTTCTTGCTTCAAACCAGCGGGTACCCTTTGATGTGAAGGGCATTCAGTTCTACACCCAACACTCTATGAAGTTATGGGTGGACTTCCTTTAGGTCAGAGATATGTAGCTTGACAATATCTTTCAAGTGACAGGAATTTTAGGTGCCTTGAGATACTTGTATTTTTGTACTTGTATACTGTATTTTCTCATGGTTATTCACTGACTTTACCTGAGACCTATTTGTGTATGACCTTTGAAAGGTTCCATAAGGGATTTCTTTTTGAACAAGTCACTCAGGCCACAAATCCAGCTCTTCACTTAACATGCCCATATTTAGGGCTCATGGAAAATTATAGGTTGTAAACCCATACATTAATGCTTTGCTAAATCTGGGCCTGAAGGGATGTATAGATTATACCTGGACAACCTTTAGAGCTCCTGGATCTGAAATACAATTTAGGATACGGTTTAGATTATCCCCTTGACTCACACACACATAGACCCAGTGGCTGTTTCTCCATTAGCCTTTGGTGTGCTCTGCAGCACTTTCCCTTCGTCGGTGTCTTAGAAGGTAACAAGGCTGTGAACCCTCCTCAGATGTCTGTGTGTCCTGTTCAAAGGAACTCATAATCTAAAAACATAGTGGCATAATAGCAGGAGCTTGGCAAAATAACATTGCTGTCATCTCAGAGGGTGGAGCTTTCCAATGCATCCATTGATCCTTCTGCCACTTCTCTGCTAACTTTCAGAATAACTGGGGAATCTCAGCCAATATAACAGAGGGTAGAAGTCTCAGAAATAAGCAAATGCCTGCAACTTCTGTGAAAATCAGCAACCAGTTGGGGTTAAATAGAATGCAGGAGGTTATCTGTGTCCTAAAAAGCTGCAGTGAAAGTTTAGCAGATAGAAGTTCTGCCTATCAAGACACACGCTGCTGAATACCAAACATGGCACACGTGCCCTCTTGTCCCAACCTGTGTTGGGAGGGGGCTGTGGATGCCCTGCTGGGAGAAGGACAGTGTTGTCTCGCACATGTTTTAGCAGGGTATCTTGGGAACAGGAAGAGTTGCTGTGCTGAGCCTGTGTAGGAGGAAGCACAAAATAGGTTCTTTGGAGAGTTCCTGGTCTTTGGGCTGCATTCTACCTTATTTAGGTAGAAATTAAGTAAGGTAACCACCTTATTTAAAATAGGACATCCTATGAACTCATTAGGGTAAAATGATTTCAGATTTTGGTTGACTTTTGCTTAAAGGGAGGTGGTTTTTTTTTTTTTTTGAGGGAGTTGATTATCTGGGGTTTTTTTAATGAAATGTGAGATCTTGATGTATTTATTCCTCTCCAGGAACACTGAAGTACCACTTTTTCAGCATTCAGTGTAAAATGCAGGATATAAATGTTTGACTAATACTATACTTTATATACGATGGATTACTCAGCAATCTAAGTCTTCAGAATTTACTGAAATTTTATGTTGATGTATCTCATTGGAGGTCAATAGAATTTCAGGATCCTCATTTTAAGGAACATTACACATGTAATGAGAATCTTTCCTGCGAAATACGTAAGTCCTTTTAGCCCTGGTTTTGTAATTGGGCTCTGAAGCTGACATAAGCTACATGCCTAAATCAGTGGTGTGGTGTTCAACAGTTGGTGAAAAACTAGTCTGTCCCCATTTAAATCAACTGCTAAGCAACCTAGCCGCACACTTTTTAGGTTCTTTAACCTGAAAATCTCTAATTATTCTGGATGAGAATTCCAACAGAATGGGGTTCAGAATCATTTTGCAGACATTATTCTTTATTTGAATATTGTCTAATTTAAAAGGAAATTATTTCAGATAATAACAACATATTTTGAGGGGGGGGTGGAAAGCATGAAAACCATTTCTGTTCCAAAAACTGCTGATATGAGAATTTATGAGGAAACAGCTCCTTTTATGAATAATTGTTATTATTGTGTTTAAGAAATGGGCAAGATGCCTAGAAATTGAATGAAAGAATGAGCTATTAAATTGAAATATTAAATGAAATAACTGAATTAAAAGTGATCATGTAAACCCAGCAATAAATGTTGGGAGCTGTAACTGATTGAACATATTTTCATCGTCTGTTTTGTATGCTTAAATACAATTGCTTGATGTAAGTAAACACTTGATTGATATTCTGAATACTTTAAAATCTGCATATGCATCATGGAATACTGAACAATTAAAACTTAATTTCAGTGTAGTTTGATTGCATGTAAATTATTTCAATATTCATTTTCTCCTGTTCTGTTTGCTCAGTGCATATTTAATATCCACTTTTTGAATGCATATCATTCTTGATTGGACTGTGAGATGAGGAGGACTCTGAAATTTCTTCCATTAAAAAGGATTGCCGTATAAATATTATTTGTACCACAGCTCTTCCCCTGCAGATTATTTTCTAAATGTTGTGTGCTCTTATAGAAGACAAGGAAAAAAACTGCTGCAGCCTTCCTTTATCAGCCCAGCACAAGGAATATGCTTACATGGTCGATGAGCATGTCTAAGAAGGCTTGTTGGTTGTAACTAGTCCCTAAAGAAATGTTTCCATCTTTTCTGCACTATATTGCTTGCCTGCATGAGCTCCCTCTCCCTTCCCTTCCTCCTCCCTCCACATGATTTTTATTTTATTTTATTTTCTGGTTCATGGACGTCTTACAAGACACTGCAATATTATGGCTAAATATTACAAGTGTTTTCAAGTTGACCATTTTCAGTCCAAAAAATATATCTCTAAGTGACCACATTCAATTTAGAAGTTGTGGAATACAGTTGTGGAAAAATTTTGCCTTTTTATATATTTGTAGAACATTTTCTAAAAACCAAAGAGACTTCTTTTCCCTTCTCTGCAGGCTGCAATCCATACAAATTTTTTTGACCAACAGTATTTCAAATTACTTTATCTCTGAATATCCAACAGAAGGAAATCCCAGGCATTTGATTCTCTTATTATTTATCCCATTGAACAGAATAGCCTTTCTGAAGTTACAGCTAACATTATAATTTTTTTATTACTTATATCTTTTATTTTAAAATAAAATTATTTCCTGACATCTTTTCAGTTAAGTCATATTCCCAAAATACAGGCAGTCAACAGATTTGTCACTTCACCATGGAAGGCAAGTCTGGATTCCTCTCTGTCAACCATTTTTGACCTACAGACCTGTTGCTATATTATTCACGTTTCCCCTTTATTTCCTTGCCCACAGTAACCGAATTTTTTTTTATACTTTTTTTAGAATACATAAAGAAGTGCATATAATGCCAGTATTCTTTTGTTATATGAGAATTTGAAGTTAATGTTGTATCTACTAAATGGCTTGTAGGGAAATGTTTTCCTATGTGTCCTACACAGTTAATTGCAGTTTCAGAGTTCTGATCTTGAAGGTCATGTTTCTGTTGCCTGTCGCTTTGACCAAACAAGTGGCAGAACTTCATGATTTGCAGGTGGATTTCTTTGTCTCTCTTTTTCAAGATACATATAAGTCTTAATTGCTAGATTTATTGTGAACCAAGCAATAAGGGCTAAGGTGGAGGATGGGGTTGGGAAGACACTGTTCAATATCACATCCCTGGAGATTCCATTTTAGAGAGCAAATATTGTATCTGGTGACTGTAGCAGAGGAGCAAAACAGGGAATGTTTGGCTTGGGGGGTATTTTGTTTGTTTGAGGAGCTGATAAACTGTTAAGTGAGTGTGCTAAAAACAGTAAGAGATCTTCCTATGATAAAACATGCTTATAAAATGGGTATTATTAGCTTGAGGTTAGTCTCATGCTGTATATACCTCTCTCTAATGTTTTTTGTTCATTAAAACCAATAAAGCTTTCATAACAAAAGGTTTCAGAATAATAATTATCTTCTAGTAAAGTTAGGTTTAAAAATACTGGATAATCCTGACTGATTTAATAGTGTTGGCCCAAGTAAAGCAAACTTTTCACTCTTTGTAAACATCTGCCTTCTTTTAAAGCAATTCAATTTATAATAAATTGTGAAGTAACTGTGATTGCTATTTGCAACACTCTTGGTTTGTGAAGAGCATTTCTTAGATAGTCTTTTTTTTCCTTAGTACAGATCTGAAAATAATGAGTTAATGTCACACTTTTATGAATAGGGGCCATAATGAGACTGAAGTGTGTATGTTGATTAAAGGAAAAATAATTGAAATATTTCTGAAACTGCAAAGAAATTTCAGCTTAAGGCCATGATTCTGTTCTGCAAGTCAATCAAATGAGAAAGTTATTTTATATGTTTTGTTGCAGGCATTTTTTCCTTGGCTAAAGCAAATGTCATTCAAGTAGTCTATATAGTGATAACTTTGGAAATACAAAATAGTGATACAGACATTCTTTTTAGCCAGTCACATAACTAGTTTCTGTTCAGGTTCCAATTTCCCCTCTAAGTACTAACAAAGTGTATTTAATCCATAATGGGAAAAAAAAATATACCAGGAAAAAATATAAACATTATAGCTGTTCAAGATATGCATATTTTAACATGTACCTATTTTTCTTAATTAAAGCATAGCTTCAAAAGCATAATTGCAAAATAGTGTATTTTGATGGAAAATCCATCACAGGAATCTTGCTGAAAAGCTTCAGATACACAGACAGGCATGAAAACGTGGGGTGCACTGCCTGTTCCCTGGTGATCAAGAGGTTAACTTTAATTTATCTCTTCCCCTCCCTTAAACTGGTTCTGTGAGGAGGGCTGCAAATTAGTACTTGGAAGGCACAGCAGGGAGATTAGCTTTAGGGAGGGAAGGGCTCCCCACTCCAGCTCTTAGGAACCTCACCTGGAGAGAGCATTTCCTTTTCTACTTAAGCTAACATATTATGCCTTCTTGTCACGAATGTTATTCCTTGAGGAAAAGTCTTCTCTGGTTCTATCTTGCAATCTGCTGCATCATTCCAAGTGTGTGGTAGAAGAGAGGAGAGCGATAAGGCTGTAACAGGAGGGAGCCAGGAAACCGCTGAGGCTTTACCTGGGAACAGGAATCCCAGTGTGGTGCATCCTATGGGATTCCTTTACCCACCCAGGCAAAAGAGGATCCCATCTTTCCTCTTGTTCGCACTGGCCTGAGGAGGAGCTGCAGCACTGCCCACTGTTTCCTATGACACCACCAAATTCTGTACAAATTCTGGCATCCATATGATGCTGTCTGACAAAATTCATTTGACAAGCACAGCCTACACCTTTCTAACTCTGAGAAATCCACAATGGTTTTTTTCCCCCTCTGGGGCAAAGTCATCTCTTTCCAAACCTCAAGTGTCTACAACTGATCCATTGTTGAAACTGTTAACAGGTGGAAAGGGGGAAAATTTACCCACTTCACAATGGGACAAATAAAAAATTGTTCTATGTGGAATCAATCTTCTGCCTCCCAACTGAAATAAAATTGGGGTATTTGCATTTCTAAAAATAATCACCAAATCTATTTTCATAGCTAATTTTAAAAAGTTAAGAATGTGCAATAGGGGAAAATGTGAACAGATAGAATCACATTCTCATAATACGTCACATAATGTATAAGTACATAGTAGTATAAGAGAAACATTGGCCCAATGCAGAATTTTCCATTGGGATTAGTGTTTACCAGTACAATGTTGTATACATCCTCAGAAAGCTTCTGATTCTGGTTCATGTCCTCCTGCTTCTGTGAAATTCCCAAGGATTGCACAGAGGAGGATACCCCCTTGCCCAGTCCCTCCATCCTGTGTGGGTATTTACTGTAACTCCCAGGAGATGGTGTGTGATGTCTGGGTAGGATGAAGGGGTCGGTCTGTCACCACAAATGGAAGGAGCTGTTCTTCAGCAGGGTCTCAACCCACCAAAGAAATGGTCCCTTCCTGCTCTGCTGCATCTCTGGGTGATGCTCAGGTGGTGCCTTCTAGAGCGCATCTAGAGGTAATTTTTCCTTGTGGTTTTGCTCTTTTCCCCCTTCATTGATGCAATCTTTTTCACTGTAGGATCTCAGAAAACTCTCAAGAGTCTGTGCTTATACTGGGCTAAGGTGGTTACAACACAAAACAGTATGACCCCCTACCTCTTCTAGTCCCTGAGGATTCGTGACTCAACTGGATTAGCATCTTCAGAGAGCTCTATCAAGGAGTCTGCAAGAACAAAACTCAGTGCAAACTTCTACAGGGACCTCTGAAGTAATGTGAAATTTGGGATTAGTGTTTTCTGTAGAGGATTTTGAGGTTCCTGCTGGCATTGCTGGGGATACTGTTTATCTATCTTGTGGTTGCTATCTTTGTAAAGGATGGACTTGTTAGGATCTTCAGCTCCCTTCTGATTCAACCAGATCTGATGGGACTCAACACTGAACCACTTGGTGAAGGTCTTAAACAATGAAGAAGGTTAAGTGTAGTCACTGTCCTACCTCACAGTTCTGCAATCTGAGTATGAGCCTATCAAGTTTCCCCAATAAAGCTTTGATATCACTTTTGGTGAGCATTGAAGGACTTTGTACATGAGCAAAATTTGATTCAGCCCTTAAATTAACCTCAACAAACAATGTGTTTCCTCTTTCTTTCAGGTATCAGAGGTTTGAAAAAGCGTTTCTGCTTGCTGTTGACATTGGTGCTCGGGACCTGTTCATGGTGAGTTGTTTCTGGAGGTAGAGGCTGTTGGAGGATATTATTTGTCAGCTTTTGCACACATTAAAACAGTTCCAAGTCATTTGCAGTCTTGGACACATACTGAAAACAGAACTGTTCTGCCTTTGCCATCATGAAACTCATCAGTAGGAACTGAGTGTCAAGTCACTGACGTTTTCCCCAGCATGGCCTACAGGCTAATCTTGATTTTCCAGCAATTATTGTGTATGTTTTTAAACTTTCCCTTTCTTCATCTGACCTGATGTGGGTGAATGTCATCTTTCACTCTAATAAGCTTATACATTTCTAATTTGTTCCTTTAAGTCCTATTGCTGAGTCCTGGACACAAGAGCTGTCCAGGTCCTGGGGATCCTGAATGCTCCTAGTTTGTCTCTTGGGGTTTTGTGAAAAGTGACAAATTATGAATGCTTCTGCTGGTACTTTTAAAACAACAAAGCTGAGCAGCATCAACACAAAGGTTTTAACATTTCATGCACTCTCTGCCCCCTCCCATTTAATTAGCTACAAAAGTAAAATTAACCAGCTCTTAAAAGGTCCTCTGTGTGAGCACTGCAGGAGGTTCTTGTTTTATAAGATCTTGCACCACAATGTCACAGTGAGGTCAGATGGACAAAGCCAGTCGTGCTCTCCTAGTCTCTCAGCATGTTGCTGCTCCACAGCTGATTTCATTGTTTTCAAAGAAACAATAGGAAAGGGCTTGTTGAAAAAAAGGCCCTTTGAACGATTCGTTTGCTTGACTCTTTTGCATAATGAAGACATTCTGTTGTTTAAATTAAGCTTTGACACTAGATGTTAATATCATTTATCCCATTAAGTCACTTGCCCTGCTAGTTTGATCTTGATATTTAAATTGTATGTTAAATTACATAATTAAATCCTGCTTTTAGGGGTTATGAAAATTCCCTTCTAATTATATAAAAAGTTGTGTGAACCTTTTGATGTTTTTTTCACGGCTCTAATCATCTGGCTTGTTTCATCTAATTAGAAAGATGTGAATACTGCGATAAACTTCCCTAAGTATGCATCAAAAGAATGTGATGGAAATGTCAGACTTTTAGGAAATTCATTACATGTTCTATGTTTACTCCCCTCGATTTTCTGTCTTTTTAGATCATCTCCTTCCTTTTCTCTCTTTATTGAATGTATCCTCTTCAATACAAATTTTATACCTAATCGTGCTAAGCACTGCTGCAGCCACGTGTAAGATTCGGACTGTAGTATGTCTGGAGCAGATTAAAGGTTTTTGCCAAGGGCTCTCCCAGTGTACAAATAATAAATATTCCCTGATTTTAACCATTCTGACAGAATAAATGTCCCAGCATTTACCATCAAAGTCCTCTCTCATATGACTGAGAGCACTTCCTATGTGATCTTTTTCCTTCCCTCTGTTGATGGCAGGACTGAGGGAGCAACTCTGTGCCAGGGTGGGAACACCAGTGTTGGGTGTTGAGATGGGTACACAGCTGCTAGCAAGAGGGAGAGACTGTGCCTGGCTCCACAGGTGATAGATAACATGTTCTACTCTCACGAGCTTTCTTCAAGAGGATTTTCAGTGTTCGCAAAGCAATTAACTCCATCCTTTCCTACTCTTTGCCTTTCCTTTCCTCTCTCAACACCTACTCTTCATTTCCCATCCTACCAGTGCCCTTAAATATAAATGTATATTTCCAAAGAGCTCCTCCTGGCTTATGTCTTTGTGAGATCAAAACCAGTTCTTTAATGTCCTCGTTCTGCTTGCATTACCTTTGAAATTCCTCATAGTCTCCCTTAAATTATGCTACAAGCAGCACACATCCCTGCCTCCTCTGGGGAAATGTCCTTTTGCTAATTCATCATCTAAGTCAGTCACTAATGAACAAACTTTACAATGGTGGTACTTCTGCAAGTCCACTAAGTACAGGACTCAAGAAGCTTAAGCATGCATAGGTCATTAGGAGTATTTATTTTTGCCATGGTAATTTGTAGGGAATTTGGCTTCATTGTGCTTAATAGTGTGTGAAAATGAGATGATAACCTGTTCCCTGAAACCTTACAGTCCTTCTATGTATTAGTAAAATAACAGTGTTACTGCTAAGCAAGGGCTGTGCATCCCTCACTTCTGTGTAATACTGAATGATTCCCATATATTGTTTATGTAGGGCAAAATGCAATTAAATTACTAATATACAATTTGACTCTACATGTATTTGAAGCAGTTTTATCCATTCTTAAAACCTCAGATAGCTCTAGGAGTCACATCACCTTGTTCCCAAATAATTTAATGGGATTTCAAGAAGAAACAGTAGTCTAAATGAAGATACCTGATGACATAAGCAAAATGAGAAAGAAAAAAAATCTGTGTATTAAAGGGGAGCAGAGAAGGGATAAAAAATGGAATTATAGAGAGGAATAGATATAACAGAGGTTAAGGAGGATGCAAACACTGAGTACGCAGCACCTGAGACTTCTAAGAAAATGTCCTATGTCTTAGAGAATTTACTCCGAGTATCCATTTCACCAAACAGGACTCTCCAGCATTCCCATTATTTGTTTTGAGACTGAAAAGAAGTTTGAGAGAATGGTATCTGAGGGCTAATTTCTTTCAAAGAAACAAAAAAGAAAAAAAAAGGCTTAAAACTATAGCTATAGCGTCACTAGATGATGCCATAGCAAGACACATACACTGCTGTGTCTCTCCCTGAGCTTAACCCTCACGTCACATCCAAGTCCATCAATTAATATAATCTCCTACAAAGTTCAATGAAAAAGTAAAACTGAAAAGGACATAATATCAAGAACAACAGCTCCATTTATTGGACAGCGACTGATCCAATCTGTGACAGAAAAGATCAAGCAGTGGAAAGGTTGTTAACTTGAAATGCTTTTATAGTGCGTTCCAGCTCTCAGCTGCTGAAAATTCAAAAGGCCATCCCATGTACCAAAGGTAGCAAAAAATGCAAGAAAAGACACTTTAATAAAACTGTCAGATCTTGGGTGATACACTGATGAGGAAAGTGCATGCTTCGAAGAAATGTTGGAGTGTTGCCCAGAAATATCCTATAGACAAATGCACATCGTGTTTCAAATGACTTCTGCTCACCAACGGCCAGCTCTGTGAGTCACAAAGGGGGGAAGGGAAGTAGTCCAAAAAGTAAGCAAACTGTTAAATGATAAAATAGAGCCCTTTCAGCAAGCTCCTGATAAGCAGCTGGAAATTGTTTTTATTGTCACCATTGTGTTTGAGAGAGATGTGATCTTTGGACTTATAAATCCTTAGGTAATTGTGTGAAAAAAATCCATCATGAATATTCAGATAATTTAACTGTTTTTTCTGTCATTCTTTAAAGCACCTGTAATCTGATGCTTCTACTCTCTGTTTTTTAGTTTTCTAGTTTAATTCTACTCAGTGAGCTATAAATTCTTAGAAAAATCCACTTTGGCTGGTTTTTTTGAATGAGAAACACCTAAATTTGGTCTGAAATGGTCTCATTTGGAGATTTAATATCTGCAATCTTTTCTTTCTAAAGCTAGTTTAGAGATGAGGCAAAGGCTACTTTTTTAATTGTTCTTCGTGACCAGCAACATGAGGAACAACAAAGAAAGCCACTTACCAAGCTACTGCTAATCTTTATTTCTTACAAGGCCCCTATTAGTTAATGATGGGTGTGTAACGCCTTTACATTTTTTTACTCAAACCAGAAAACGAGCAAAACTAAGAGCTGAAATAACAAGTACTTTGATACACAGAGAGCACAAGCTCTTCACTGAAAAAACTTCATTGTTTTCTCCAGTTGTTTCCACTCCATCCCCAAGCTTACTATTTGAAATTGCATGGAGGTGCAATATAAACTCATACAATAAGTTTATACTCATAGTTTAAGCAACAAAAAGACAATCATTAAACATTGTATGAATGTATTTTATATAAGTCTGTCTGTACATCCAAATCTCTGTAAGTTCAGACTTGTCCAAGAGCCCTTGGGTTTTCTATTGTTATCTAAATAAGGTGACAGTATCTGCTGTTTAATCTTCACAGAAATCATACCTTGCTGCTCAGGCCCTTTTCTCCTGACAACCAAGTTAGACCAACAAAGAGAGGAAATACAGAGTTCGCCACAAGTTCATAACCCATTACTCTGCTCCAAGACATTTGCACATTTTTTAAGTCACACCTGTGTTTGTGATGAGAAGACGCTGCTGTTTCCTGCAGACTCTGCAGATCCTGCAAGTCAGCTCCAGACTTTCCTACATAATCATCTCAGTTCCCCTAAGATTTTCAGTTTTGTTATGAAGTTGTTGTTGTTTTTGTTGTTGTTGTTGTTGTTATTAAATTAGGGGTTCCTGAAAACGGCATGTCTTTCTCCTAACACTTTTACTCTCAGTATTTTCATCTAAATGTGTCTTTCTAGAGTAAAGTCACTTTTCCTGTAAGAGTTTCTGTCACGCTGATACAGGTGACACTAAACTCACATCAAGAAGGATGGTTTCACCTGAAATCTTCCACATTAGGGAGAATATAGTTGCTTTCATGGCATGCAGAGGTCAATATTTCCAGTGAACACTCCTTTTCCCTTTAAATTCCTGCAAGCACATGGCTTGCAGAACAAAGGAATTGCTCAAATCTTCAGATATCAAATTGTTGCTATCATGCGAGGGAGAGCAGTGACAGCAATGCAGGACTTCTTCAGAGAAGAGAGCCGTTTATTGAATGAAACACAGATATTTTATAGTATGCTTTGCAAAGCTCAGGCAGAACAGAAAGTTACTGGACAGAAAGGAAAACCTTTTGTCATGTATTCACCATACACACGTAAGACAAGCAACAGGTGCCTAATCTGTGTTTTTTCCTACTCTATCATCTACAACTTGAGCTTGGTTCTGCAACCCAAAGGCTGTGTATCGAAAACAGCCTGGGAAGGCTTTAGTTCCCAAGAAAAAATAAAGCTGTGTACTTGTCACAGCCTGAGAAAATCACGGCTGGAAATTTTCCTAGGCCTTAGACAGTTGCCACATCAAATGACATCTTCAACAAAGTACTGGGGGAAAAAACTTCTGCTGTTCTTGGATTTCCTTCACTTTCTATGTCACAGTTCATGCACAGAGCAGCATGTGTCTGTGATGCCAGATGAGAACAGTAATTTCACGATTATAAGCTGCACCATGTTGACTAAAATTTTGGTCTGAACCCAAAGTGCGGCTTATAATCAGGTGCGGCTTATATATGGACAAAGAACGAAAAGTTGCTGTTTTAGTTTGGAGGACAGGTGTCTGCTGAGAAAGGCAGGAACTTCTCTTTGAAATGGAGAATGTAAACCCCCTCCCTCCAAATTACTATAATTTTGAAATCAAGGGGCTTTCAGGCAAAGATATGGGAATTAGGAATAACAGTTCTTTTCTAGGGAAATTAAAATTAAAATACAGTACTACAAAGAAATAAACTCCAAACCCTGACAAAGTCAGAGTACAACCTGACACCCTGTCAGGCAGGGTGTTGGTAGCAGTCCCATTAAATGGTGGTTGCAGTCCTCTTGCAGTGACAGATGTGATTCAGTTGAAAGCAGTGCTCCTGCAGAAGGTGCAGTTTCCCTCTAAAGGTCCAGTGGTGATGTGGAGAAATCCAGTTTTCCTCTGGAGTCAGTGGAGAAAGGGGCTACCTTAGAGTTCCAAAACCTCTGTTTTTATCTTGGTAAGAAATGTTGGGCTCTTCCCCCTGGCTGGAGCAACTTCTAATGGGATGAAGTAATTTTATCTGTCACACGGTGGGACTCAATGGGCCATTAGCAGAAAATTACTCTCTGGAGGAAGGATGGGTTGTGAAAAGATAAAGAACACTGCCCCGCCTGGTTTCAATGGATGGCCCATTAGCAGAATATCTCCCGCGGAGAGAAGGATCACTACCCCCACCCTCAACAGATGGTGGTAGAATAGATACCTTTTATCACACCCTGTATTGTAACCCAAGACAGTTGTCGATACCCAGACAGGCGGCTTATAATCAGGTGTGGCTTACAATCGTGAAATTACTGTAATTGTCTCTTGATTAATGGTCAAGAATGAACTTTTCAAGGACCAAAACCAAGGTCAGTGAGAGTGTAGTCTGTCTTCAGGAATATATTCTTCTACAGAGTTCTGTATGTAGTGCAGGTGGTTTTCACCTCAAATATTAATATGCAATAAAAAGCCTTGACTTTTGATAAGGACATGCAGTGATGGGACAAGGGGGAATGGCTTTAAACTGGCAGAGGACAGGTTTAGGTTGGATATTTGGGAGAAATTCTTTCCTGTGAGGGTGATAAAGCCCTGGAACAGAAGTCACTCAGAGAAGCTGTGGCTGCCCCATCCCTGGAACTGCTTAAGGCCAGGATGAATGGGGCTTGGAGCAGCCTGGTCTATTGGGAGGGCAGGTTGTCCCTGCCCAGAGCAAGGAGTTGGAACAAGCTGATCTCTAAGGTCCCTTCCAACCCAAGACATTCTGTAATTCTATATAATAATATCCCTGCTGCAGCCCTCTGATTTTTGACTCTAGATAAAAGACTGAATCCAGAGTATCAGCAAATATTCATGCTAGACAACATTTTTGAAAGCTACTTGTTGTTCAGGAGTGGCTCAGGAATCATGCCAACCCTGTGGATGTTAGAACCATTGAGCAGCCACTGTTGCTCTTGTCACCTCCAATATCAGCACAAGGAGGAGCATCGTCGCTTCACCCACAGAGCAGTGAGGGTAATGACCTTCAACAGTGAGTGTATGACAACATTCAAACAAAAATTGGTCTGTAGAAGATGGAAATCTTCAAATCATAAAATCATTAAGTTTGGAAAGGGCCTCTAAGGTCATTGAGTCCACTTAACAAGTCCATTATTAACAAGTCCACCACTAGATCATGTCTCTAAGCACCACATCTGCATTTACAATGCTCCAAATACAGGCTGTCAGCCAGGAGAGTTCTGCTACTTCAGATCTGGTTTACACAGAGCCACCTCCTGTCAACAATCTTTTAATTCAACAGAAGTTATATTAAAAGTAGAAAGATTTGTTTCTTTTAGATACTGAGTCAATAGCTTTGCTTTTATCAGTACAAGATTGGTCAGTGTTTTATTCATTGCTGTATTCAACGGCACAAGTAAGGAAACATATTTGCGTTGGAGGGAATTAAAATGTAATGGTAGGTTCATCAGTTCCATCTGTGTTTGTGATCTAAATAATGAAAGAACTTCTTTCTTTCAAAATCCCTTTTGTTGCTCCTTTGAGATTAATTTTAGATTAATCTTTTTTCTTCTTTATTTCCAAAGGACATCCATTACCTTGCTCTAGATAAGGGTGAATTGGCACTAGCTGAAGTGGCAAAGAGAAAGGCTAATGACATTGATGCAGAATCAATAACTACTGGAATTGGTAAGAATTAATGGTGTTTAAAAAGCCCTTTTGTTTTAATCAATACTTGTCCTGTAGAACATGTTGTTGTATTTGTAGAGGGGTTATTGTTTTGATTGCATTATTTTCTTTGAAAGTGAGACTGGATTTTTATTTGTGACTAAAGAACAGTATTTTTATTCATAACTAAAGAAGGAGGCTTATAAAAATGACATGGCTTTGCTTTTCAGTTCCTATGTGAGGATAGCTATGAAGTAAAAAGATTGGTACTGCGACTATGTAGAAAAGTTCAGGGTGTAAAAACTGAACTGAGTGCAAGAGGTAAGGGACTGAATCTGAAAATCTTTGTTCACAGCAACACTAAAGGCCAGGCATGGCAATTTCACTCACCTCTAAATATTTGCTGGTGCACACTGGAGCCACATCCAGCATTGATATTTTGGCAGCACTCAGACGGAACATTTACTGATGTGAACACAGCTTCACATCCTGGCTTTAAAGCAGCAGCTTTTCATGCAGTGGAATTCTTGCCATTCCATAAGGAATATCAATGCTAAAGCTGCAGTGAGACTAATAGCTAAAACACAGATGATTTTTCATGCAGGGGAACTCACAACTCATTCACTCTTTCCTTGTGTTTCTTCTGAATTGACATGAAGAGATGTATGCAAGCACATTGAGACCATTCTGATTTCATGCCTTGTAGCATGAACCAAGCAGAAGGTGTCTATATCTAGGTAGCTGACTTCCATTGGAGACAAAGGAAAGAAAATCCACAAGGCCCAAAAATGTTTGTATAAAATTTGCACAGGTCTGTTTTGCTTATTCTACTACATCATTGAATATTAGAGGAAAGCATGGAGCTTTTGTCCTTATCCCATGCCAACAAGTAGAATAGGAATAAAACTCAGAAGGTGTTTTTGTAAGTCAGAGTCAAAAAACCTTTGAGATCCTGGGTAACATGGGATTCTTCTAGAACTGTGCATCTCCCTTTTTACTCAGAGCATACAAGGGAATGCCACTCCACTATCTGGAAATGCAGAGAGGCCATATATGCATTTGTGTGGCTATTTCTATAGATTGTATAAATCCATGACTTTCAAGGCTACTGCAATACAGTAGAACCTCTTTTCTTCTCCAGCAGAGTAAGAATCAAGGAGTGCTTCTCCTGAATTCTTCTCTTCAAGGTCTTTCATTTCCATGCTCAAAGCACTTAAAGATATTTTTCCACCATAACTGGGCTTTTGGGCAAGCCCTTTCACCACTAGAGTTTGAAAAAAAATTGACACCTGTTTAGGTCATCCCTTAATGAGCACTTTAAAGTGTGCAGTTACATCTCCCTTGCTTTATCTTCTCTTACTTCTTAGGTGTTTATGTGCTGCACCAAATATAACTGAGATACCCAGGACTTGCATCTGATCATTATCTATTCTCTGACACTTAATCCAGAAAATTTAAACTCTGATCTGTATCTCCATTTAATTCTTTGCAAACTACCATGATTACTAGATTTCTGAAGCTGGGCTACTTATGAATTTAGTGAGAGCCTTTTGTAGCATTGTAGATGCACATGCAGGGAGAGGGGTAGGGAAAAGAACTGAGGTGATCACAGATGCCTTCCTTGCATATCAGATGTACACATGTAACTACAATTCAGCTAGAAATGTGCAGGCACAGAGTCTTCCCCTCCTCCAGACCCATCCTACAGTTACGTCTGCAATGCCCCATTAGCATAAATTATTAAACTCATTTTATATGATAAAGACTTTTGCTGAATAATTAACTATCAGGATGATTTAAAATACTTTTCAATGCCCCCAGGAACAAACTGTCACTGAGATTAATTCTTTAAACAGTAATGAATTTGCATCCAATTCATTTTGTATGAAAATAAACAGGAATCTCCCATGAGTTTGTTTCACTGCAGAGTTGATCTCACCTTAAACATGTGAAATCTCAGCCACAGGTTTTGTTTTGCTGTACTTTATTCCAACGTCCCTTCTAATGATGTTTCTATTTCATAAACTGTTGTTGGCAAAAAAGTTGACATGAGGTATGAACTTTGTGGACCCAATTAAAACAAAAGATAAGTGCTTTATATGTAAATTACTGTATTTTTCTAATATTTTGAGAGGGAGAGAAGAAATCGCACCAGAGCCAGAAGTTTTAAAATGCAGTTTCAAGCAAGTCTGTGTCCCCTGACCTCTTCCCAAATCCAGTCCTCTTCAGCTGGTCCCTGCTTTCTGGAGCTTGCAGCCACTCAGTTCACCAATGCTCACACTTCTTCCCAAACGTCTTGAACACCCGCTTCAGGCTTTTACAAGAAGACAGTAAACTAAGCAAAGAGAAGCAGGAAGGTACAACCAGTGTTCTTGAGCTTATACACCTCTACAGCTTATTTCTTGTATATATATACATATGTGTGCGTGTGTGTGTGTATATAGATATATATACAGTAATTTCATGACCATAAGGCGCACCGGACTATAGGGCGCACTTTTTTTTCGCAGCGAGGCTCCACCCCCAGCTCCCCCCACACGGTTTCTGGCCGAGGCCCCGCCTCAACCCGGCAACCATTGGCCCCCGCGCCCACCTGTACCCGGCAGGGGCGATGCCGTGGGCCCCCAGGCCCGCCTGTACCCGGTGGGGCCGGGGCATGCCTGCCACCCCTCCGTGCCGCCTCTCCGGGGCCGGGGCGTGCATGTAGAGGGGCCATACCGCCTCCACGGGGCTGGGGCGTGTCTGTGGAGGGGCTGTCCCGCCTCCACGGGGCCGGGGGGTGCCTCTGGAGGGGCCATCCCACCTACATGGGGCCGCGGGGTGCCTCTGGAGGGGCTGTCCCACCTTCACGGGGCCGGGGCGTGTCTGTGGAGGGGCCGTCCTGCCTCCACGGGACTGGGGCGTGCCCGCCGCTGCTCCGCCCCACCTCCACCCGGCAGCCATGGCCCTGCCAGCTTCCCCCACGGCTTGCAGCTCTCACTTCTGGGTAGGCAAATTTCTGAGCTTTGTCCATCAGATGAGGCGCACCGGACTATAAGGCGCACTTCCGGGTTTGGGGGAAAATTTTAGTCAAAAGGGTGCACCTTATAGTCGTGAAATTACTGTATATGTGTGTGTATATATATATATATATATATATATATATATATATATATATATATATATAGATATATATAAAGTGAACCATTGTCACTGTCATATGTCAACATCTGATGAAATTTCCTGAGCTAGCCAGCTAGCCCATCCCCAATCCTCAGCTCAGCGCTGCTTGAAAATAAGATGAGTCAGTTCTTCTGGCTGATTCCCAAGCCTTTGAGAGTGTTCAATCTTGCCCCAGATATATTTAATTTGCCAAGATATTTCTGTTTACAGGGCTCACTTCAAGCATAATATATTTCAAACTCAGACTTTCAGGAAAAGTTTTCAAGCTCCTACAAATAATGAAGACTGACAATATAATTTCATCTAAAATTTATAAACGTCATCCAGAGTTCTATATGGGTAGATTCCTCACACATATTATAGCAATATTTGTGTCAAGATAAAACTCAAAGTAGGTTGATTATTTTAAGATTTTCTGAATTTTGGCTCTTCTAAGTTCATCATCATGTGATTGCAGTTTGCTGTTTTGAAGAAGCCATCTTCAAAGCTAAGGATTGTTGTGGGCATCTGGTAAAAACACCTGTCAAACTCCAGAGCACAGTAGTTTGGTCAGAATATTGCTGAGCAAGGTGAAGTGTCAGGTGAGCTATGGTTTTGGCAGAATCATATATTTTGTTTATCTGATTAAAATCTTCTGAGGATAAGTATTCTCATAAGATTTTATGTTTGACAGCCTGTGAAAATGCATCTTGAGGGATGAGAAGATTGAAGTAATGGTACTGAACATCTCAGAAATGGCATTAGCTATCTCCTCTTTCTCCACTCTTGCTTGATCAGCAGATCACTGGCCATGGATCCTATGGCTCCTTCTTCCAAAGATTTTGTGTTGAATTACTTCTGTAGTAGATCCACGAGTTCTTTAATGAGATCAGGGAGTTCTCATTTAGCCTTGCCTGAAATGTATGCTGTGCACCTCATTTCACATGATTAAAAGAGAGAATAAATTATTTATTCAATATTGGCATATATGTAGGTTACTAATAAATTCTGTTTATGAGTACAACCTGGCATATACTCTCCTGTAACAGTATTGTCTGTGGTGGGAGAGTGAGTCTGTTTGGTGCTGTAAAGTGTGGGTTGCTAATGTAAAACCTGAGTTGCAGAGAACTGACATGGCAGAGCCTGTTAAGAAATGCCATAGCTAATAATGATCATGGAGGTGAAGAACTCAGCCCTTCAGACATCATTGCTCAATGAATATCCAATGAAGAGCATATGTAGGCAGTGTCAGAAAGTTTCCCAAGGCCAACTTCCAACAAATTACATTAGGGCCTAGCAAGCTGATTTTAACCTTCAAATCAACAGCTTTCACCCAAAAGGGATTCATGTTGTGACAAGACAGATAACTGCTGCATAGTTGAAAGGCAAATTGGGAAACCTTGTATTTCTACTTAGAATTTCAGAATATTAGTAACTAATGTTTAGGCAACATTTCTAACAGAGGTATCTTTACAAAAACACTGATGTTCAGATAATTGCATTGTTCTGAAATGCTAAATGGGACTGACTAACATTTTGGTGGTTCACTAATGTCTCATGAAATTGCTTGAGGTTTTTCTATCTAAAACAGAATTTTAAAATATTTCTGGAAGTATTCCATACTGTTTGCGAGATAGGGAATCTTATCAGTTCTCACAGAGACTGAAGTCTAATTTCCCACAGTGTTTGCAAAATGACATTTAAAATGTAGGGACCCTAAATGTTTCACCTTACTGGCAAGGATCACCAGTTTGAACCCTAAGTGGAGAATTAATTAATTTTATCATAGTTCTGTGGTAGTGTTTTATATTGAATGGCTTACATGTTCTGTGTGATAATTAATAATGACATAACCTTCAGTGTTTTGTCTGAGGTACCAGTCTGGTCTTGCATTACAGTCAGCTACATCCAAATAATTTATCATTTGTCCAGATCTTCTCCTCTTCCTGACAGTCCTGAGGAGCCTGCTTGCATTTCAAGACCATGTTTAGAATTGTCCCCATGTGTTTGTAACCTTCTTTGGCCTTGCATTAGCCTAGTTGGTAACATTTCCTCCTCCTCTGATCCGTATGATCTCCTTTCATCTCTCAAGTGATATTCTTCCTCACCCTCACATACCTACTCTGACACTGATGACAAAGCCTTCTTCATTTCCTGCTCTTCTTTGGCACGTGCAGCTTTCTCTTGTCATCTATCAAGTTTCGAGTTAACTGAGAATCTTGACCTTTATTTAATGACTTTTATGTCACTGTATAACATGTTTACAGCATGCTTCAAAGGTATTGTCACAGACACAGGTGAACTGTGGGCTGGGAAGACTCGGGGGACACCTATTCATGCTACAGTTTTTTGGAGCCTTCCCCCTTCAGTTTAAGTGTTAGATCTCCTATTTATTTATTTCTATTTTCAGTTTAAGTCAAACAAAACCTCTGGAATTAAACTCTTTGCTTTTATTTTTTTGATAATGTGACTTCTTCCCCAGAGAGCCAGAAAAACATTTTTAATGAAAAATGCTTTCTAAGTATGATTGGCAGTTCACCTATGGCAAGAAATTAGTCTCCACAAGCACCTTTTTAATTTTGTGCCACCCAAGATGAGTGTCTTTAAAGATCCATAGTAATTTGAAATTATTTAACTGTGCTCATATATACACTCTCTTGAACATATCAAGCCACACACAGCACTTGACACAGAGCCCACTAAACACAATGAAAGGATTTCTGCCATCTTCATGGCCTTTGGGTGGGGATTTTAGCAAGCAACAATCTCATGGGTATGCCTGGTATGACCAGGACAGCTGCCATCTACAAAGATCTGGTTTGGAAGGACACTCTACTTGGTATAGAGGGGCTTCAAGAGGAGGGAGCAGCAACCAGCCCTCAAGACATTGCATCCTGTTTTTAAATTTCCAGCTGGTACTGAGGACTTTACTCTCTTGAGAGTTACAGGCACTTACTGCTCCCCTCCTTGTGTTTTTTTCAAGAAGTGGAATAGTTTGTTTTACTTGCAGTCTATAGTAATGCTTAGCTATTTTTGGCTCCACCTCATCTCACCTCTCTTCTTGCTTGTGTCATGATGTCAGTTTTGATCTATACCTTCCCACTGCTAGACAGCTTTGCCTAAAGACATAATCCTCAGTCCCTAATAATTATGAGTACATCAAAGGCTAGTTGGTTTGCTTAGCTGCAGAGGTCTCCACAAAGATCTGTGTATCTTCACTTGAAAGTGATTTATAGTTTTGTGTCAAGCTTTAGAATTATCATGGCCTTCCATTTTTCCCCCTTCTTCATAGTGACATATTCTTGCCCACTACAGAACTGATTTTAAAAGCACAACTATATGCCCAAAATGAAGACACATTCTCCTTCATATTTTTGTTTTAATGATTCTCATATTTTGTAATGCCTGCTAGCAGTAAGATTATGCCCTATTGATTATGAAAAAAAATTCTTACCAGAAGTCATAGATTAACTCTTTTTCGCAAGTTTCAGGGACTTCCATTTTTTGTACCTAAAGCCTCATACTATGACTGGTTTATAAAAAAACAAACAAGAAAAAAAATTACAGTCTTTCCAAATTCTGAAACTTGAAAGGAGTTGTCTGTATTTGATATGGTATTATTCTGCCAACAATTAGGATATTGCAAGGCATGTGAGGTCACTCGGCTCTCTTCAGTATAATTCCATCTTATCCATATAGCCCCCAGCCAAGTTGATGCCCACAGACAACAGTGAATGGATGACACTAACTACCAAGAAAACAGCATATTTTCGGTGGCAACAGATCAAGAAGAAAGTTTTTAAAGTGAAAGGAATTCACAGAGCTACACCTTGGGGGAGGATGTAACATGATAAAGAATAGCTCAGCATAAAAGATCTCGGAGGGATGCCCATGGCATGGCATTGAAGTGAAGAGACGCAAGTCAGTACTCAAGCTGTTGACATTGTAGCCAGGAATTTAAGTAGGAATTTGGCTTCTCATCACTGACTTCAGTCCATAGAGTACAGTAAATTTAAATAGAAAGCACACATAGTTAAAATAACTATTGAAACAAAGTATCAAAGAAGTTGATGCATGGAAAGTGTCTTTGCAT
Organism: Catharus ustulatus; assembly: GCF_009819885.2. Taxonomy (NCBI): domain Eukaryota; kingdom Metazoa; phylum Chordata; class Aves; order Passeriformes; family Turdidae; genus Catharus; species Catharus ustulatus. The sequence continues at coordinate 11,702,035 of NC_046223.1, forward strand.
GAAGGCTGCATGAATACCTTTCTGGGAAATAGGTCTTAGCCAAATACAATTTATGCATTAGTCAAACATACGTTTTTCTGGCTTTGTGTAGGATACCTGGATGAAATTTAATAGTCTCTAATTCACTGTAGGTCAAACTAGATGATTTACACTATATCATTATAGTATAATATTAATATGTTCTGGATTCCACTCTTGCCTACAGCTCTGTGAAAAAGCCCCTGGTAAATCTCCCATTAGCTTCAAAAGGCCCACATGTGGTCTAAAATACTGCAGCTAAAAGCCACATAATATATATGTAGTATATATTCACACATCTCGTAGTATGCACGTGTGTGTGTACATAAGTGGGTGTTATATTTACACATACACAGCCAAAATATGGCCAGTCATGAAAATAGCTCCAAATCTGAACACAAGCCAGAGGAATTATTACGTATTTGTATTTTGCTTCATGATATCACAGAAGCCGGTGCTTTTTTGTTGTTGGTGGTGTTGTTTGTTTTTTGCTTTTTTTTTTTTTCTGAAAGAACAAAAAAGTAATCACAAGCAGGAGATGCTTTCATAACTACTGCAGCTGGCTGGGAGCTGTGGATCTGTGTGCTCACGGTGTGTCAGGGGCATGTTTGTCTCACACACCCTGGAGCCGTCCCGCAGTCTCTCGCTTTCTGACAGGGAACTCACCGGTTGCATTTCTGTGCACTGAAAAGCGTTGGCAAACACATATTTGCATGGCAGTTGGTATGTGTTTTGTCCTGCTTGCTCTGCGTAATGTAACGTGATGTGACAGGCTGTAATTCATCACATCAGTTGCATGACAGCAGAGGGATTGGAAAAGAGGTGCGATGGTGGGCTGATTTGAGGTGGCAATTTAATGTTGGGTTGTATTCTGTCTATGTTAAGGCTTTTTAGAATGACCTACCAAAGAATTATCTCCAAGTATTCCCTGAGCAGGGGAGTTTTAGAGCTAGTGGTCAGTCAACACAGTAGCACAGTCAACATCAGGAGAAAGCTGGAGATCCCTGTGCTCAGAAGAATGACTCCTGCGAATATGAGAACCCTGGCACATGTAGTATTAGATCAAACAATCAAACAAGAACACTGAAGGACAATTTATTTATTTCCTCCTCTTTCACTCCCCAGGCACACCACAGGTCCTTATGTGGGAATACTGTGGAATTGCCAATGGCAAAAACAGAGGTTGAGGCTGTTTTCCTCCAAAGACTCCTACACAAGAGACTGCTTGAAAGTTCACCCCTGAAAAATTCCCACCACAGGCGTTAGGGTGCTTGATAACCTGATGTTGGTTCTTGTTGAGTGCTTCCAGCCTAACAAAACCAAGTTCCCTGTTAAAATCCCGTCTCGGGACTGGGACATTCTAATCAGGACACGGCTGGTGAAAGCCATAGGTAAGAGCTCAGCATGGCCTGAGGGTGAGCTTTGCATCCACTCCACATCTCAGTCATGCACTTTCTAAAGTGTCAGACTTGGCCAGAAAATGAAAATGAGTTCTTTAAGAAAAACCATTGGTGAAAAAGTGATCTGTGGTGCCTAGCACAAGGCACTAAGTGCATCCAGAATTAATGACTTTTTTCTCTCCTCTACATATGCTTTATATTTAATTTCAGCTATTTGAAGTGTTTTTCCCTAAATATACTTCCTGTCAGTTACTCTGCACTGACGCTTCTTTTAACTTTCAGTCTCGGTGGCATGAAACTTCTGTCCCTCCCCAACTCATGCATGAATAATACCTGCTATTCAATAATATTTTTCACAGCATTCAAGACACCAAAAGTTGTGAATTGTACTAGATTTCAAACTCTAAATTCAGTCTTAAAAACAGATTGTGAGGCAGTTGATTATCTCTGCAATGTTGATATTATGAAATGGCAAAATATTTTAATATGATGGAAAGATATCATTAATGATAGCTTATGAGCATGTATGGTGTTCACTTTAATTAGTCACTTAGTGCAGTCACACTGCCAGTGTCCCACCTCTTCATCTTTATGATAATCAAAGCTGCAACAGCCACTTAATTTCTGCCTCCTGCCCTCCCAGCCCAGGGACACCATACCATCAGTAAAAAGTTAGGATAGGGTTCTCACATAAATTAGATTCCATGGATTAACCCCTTAGCTCATAGTTTAAGAAGTTTCCCTGTAAAGGAACATGGAAGTCAATATTCTTTCTTGTCATCTTGTGTTAAAAACCTAAGCATGGCTTCTCTATTTTTTTTTCAAAAATTTAACATTTTTTCACAACAACTAGATCATATTTTTTCTTAATGAAACCTATGCAACCTGGTGCAACCTAAAGTTCACCAGATGAAAAGCAGATTCTGAGGCCATCCCAGACACCTTGCAGAATAATCCCAGGGTGTGTTTTTACGTTATTTGGTAGGTGGTGGTGAACCATCAGGAACCTTACATGAGCTCACCCTCTGACTGAAGGATTTGGAACCCAGTCCTAAACCATGTTTGGAGTTCACTGCTAAATTTCACCACACCCCTGCTTAAATAATACAAACTCTTATCAATCCAGATGCGAGATGATGGTTACAATTAATTGGTTTTTTGACTGCATAGGATGTACTGTGGCCAAAGAAAAGAGCTACAAAGTGCTTACCTTAGGTCCTTGCTTTTAGCCACCAAATGGCAAAATGTTTAGTTCACGAAGGCAAATGCCTGTGTGGGCACCAGATCAACCTGTTAATTGTGCTGCCATTGTCTCAGATATGTATGGGAAGAGTTAGCACCACACTGATCACTGTAATAAACAGAATTTTAACAGGAAAACATTCTGGGAAAATTCTTGCTTTCCTCAAACAGTCATGAAGGAAGCATAGGCTTTAGTCAGTGCCTTGTTTTCATATATTGTTATCAACTGCACTGCCCCAACCTATTCCCATGTGTGTTTGAGAGTTTTGTTGTCCTCTTGTTGGGATTAGAAGTAAGACAGCAAGTAAAGAACTGGATGTAATTAGACCTTTACAACCATCACCAGCGGTCTGGATGGCTCTCCTGATTTTAGCCTTGGATTGTTTTGTCTTCTGTTGGGGACTGTGTGACCTCTCTGTAGCAGGCTGCCCATCTGTTCAGCACCATCCTGTGCCAGAGCCCCTTCTGTCACCTCCCTCTGGCTGACCACACAGCCAGGTGAAGTCCATTGCCTAAGCTTGCTTGTTTTTTGTAGTTTTTTGTAATTTTTGCCACATAGGGCGAAAGCACACCCCTGGGGAATCAGCTGTAATCCTCTCGTTCGTGTTTGCCATTAGGTGTCAGTGTGACAACAACCATGGTACACAAAGGCTGTGCTGGGGTGTGCAGGGATACCACCCCCATCCTAAACTTCTCATTGTCCACTCGGGGAAAATACAGTGTGAAACTGAGGGGAAGGAAAGGTCGAAAAAAACAATAAACATTTTATTTCCTGGTGGTTTTCCGTCACCTAATTGAAATTATTTACTAACAGGTAAGTCTGTTTGCATTTCATTCAGCGTGTCTCAGGTTCCTGGTGTGCAGTTGTCAGAGAAGTGTAATATTTACAAAACCAGGAGAAGAGTTTCTGCACACACTGATCTCACCCTATTTTGGGGCAAGAGAAGTAGTCAATATTATCAGTAATTTGCAGTCAGCAGCAGGTAAACTGCTTTGCCCAGTGCAAATGTTAAATTACTTGTGTGTGTTGAAGTCTGACAATATTGGTGCTTATAGACAAGTCCTTCACAAATGGTTTTAAATACTGTATTAGAAATTACAACTTGAAGTCCACTCGCTCCAAAGAGAAGAATAAAAAACTTTAAAGCTAGTTTTAAAGGAACTTTTTTTGGTCAGAAATAGTACCTTTTATTTTGGTATGCATAATGAAGAAATGGTAAAATACATGGCGTATATTAAGAAGTTGAAATTGTTTTTAAACAAAGCTTCAGACACTTTCCAAAAGGTAGCAAACAGTCTTTGGTTATATGGGAGTTTTAAAAGTTTTAAAATAAAAATCAGGGTTTGGGGGGGAAAAGTAGTGTTAGATGAAAATTAATTTATAGAATATTCTCCAGTAGCAGTATTCAGAATACATTAAATACTCGTGGGATAGCCTCTTTTTTTGCCTTATGTTTGGAAATTCAAATGTTTTCACTTTTTATCAGATTTTGATCAGGTCAACATAATGGTTAAACCGGCGTGGCCTTCACCAGGATCAGGGAATCTGTTGTGCCAGAAGATCATTGTGATTCAGCTTTGCCTTCACCTTTTCTGCTTCGAAAGGGAACAGGTTCTGAGCAGGGCTTAAATTTGATGTTGTTTTTCTTTATACTGATAGATTAAATCTCAGGTAGCACCATGCTGCTGTGATAAGCATCTGAGCAAGGTGGCTTTTCTTTTACCTCCTTCCAGATTTCTAGTAACTCCATGACACAGGAGTAGTTAGTCCTGAGCATGCACTGCACAGCCCAGGGTAATCCTAGCCAGGACAAGAATACTCAAGTACCATTTCTGCTACAATTCCCCAAGCTGGGCAGTTGCAGGTCTCTTCATGAGAGCAACGCCTTCCAAAATTTGGTAGCCATGCCCCCCCCACTTCAATTTGGGGATGGGAAATGAAATCTCATGTGCCAATGTGATGTTGTCCTTAAAACAGATAATTATAGGCTTTAGGAATAGAGAAGATGCCTGATTAAATTGCTCCTGCCATCTGCTACTGCAAGACTCTGAAGTAATCCTTGACCATTTTCATATTAAGAGTTGCCACGATGATGTTCTCCCACTGGTTGTGCCACTCAGCTTGCCTAGAAAGCTGTCTCCTCTGCTGTAGTTTACTGGCATCCTAACTCACTTTTGCTTTGTATTATTTTAAATAGAAGTGATTAAACCTTTATATCGGCGCTGTTGGGGGGCTTGAAAGTCCCTGCTGTATAACACATCTATTTGACTTCAGAAGTATAAATTGAAGAGATCCTTATTTTCACATGTGGTTTCAGATCAGGTTCTTCTTGTTTGTAGTGCAAAGGGAACAGATGAAAAGCCAGCTAGACAAGCAGTTTTATAAACCCCAGCACTGGCCACTGTGGCTGCTTGTACCCCTTCTTCGTTGGGGTCCCAGGGCAGGCATAAGAAGAGCCTCAAGGGCCAGGCACAAGCTGCTCACATGGCACTCTGGTTTAGGTGAGGCCAAAGGTAATTTTTCTGGTTTTGAAACAAAATCATTAGTCAAATAGATGTGAAAGCAGCAGAGAACTGTAAGCCTGCTTTACACTGAGCACTGTTCTTACAGAGTGTTGCTTCAATCAACTCTTTACAGATCAGAAAGTATCCTGGTGCCAGGATCCTCCCTGCAATGGGCTGAGTTCCCAACTGCAGCTAAACTAGTCCAAAAATGTGCCAGATAACATGAGGAAGGGTTTCCTCCTGAAGTCAGGGAAGAGGCAGAAGGAGCAGAGTCAGGCTGTAAGGAAGGACTATAAGGGCACAAGAATAGCCAGGTAGAAGTAAATATCTCTGGGTGATGCACATCTGTGTAAGAAGCACTGGTGGTAGCACGTAAGGAAGGAAAAAGATCACTGCTGCAATGCAAGAAAGTGGAAAGATGCCTTTTTAAGGGCACTTTTTTCCCATTGAACATTAATTGCTTTCATGGATACAAAACACACTTTAGGTGATAAAAGGAGAGGCTGATAAGCAATGCTGTATTTAACAGGTATCAGAGAATGCAATGTAGGTTAATTATCTTCCCTTAAAATTATATTTTTTTCCAAAGAGGTGAGCATCTGAGACAGAAGCTAATATCCAAACTGCTGTTGTCTACTTCAAAGAAAAGAGAAGCTAGAAAGGGAATGGAAGGGGATGGTGAGAAGACACCAGTAGGAGCCATGGTGACTTTTTTCCCCTGGCATTGAGGCATCAGTTTTTTGCATTGCTTCCCATGGACTTTCCTCCTTGGTTACCTTCAGAAGCACACGTAATGCCAGGAACTGCCCACAGTTCCCTCCAGGGCTTTGAGCTTCCCAAGCAGTGTCCACAGCTGCTGCTCCTGCTGACACAGATTATTTAAATAGGCAGGGAGAAAGTATTGGTGTTTGCAGGAGGCAGTGTATAGTGTAAACTACCTCTGTGAGGTTTTAAAAAGAAAAAACACTCTGGTATTCCTGCCACTCTGTAATTGAGGGGTATCAGTCAGGTGAAGATCTTCCCAGGGAGTGGAAGGAGCAGTCTGGGAATGAAAAACCCCCTGTTCCTGCAAAGTTGTGATTCCCCTTCAACAGGGCTCATGACGTGTAGTGTGTCCCCTTTCCAAAGCTGTTTTCCTCTAAATCATTCTCTTCTAGTGGGAAAGGGTGGGAAGGAAAGTATCAACCCATCAATCAGGGTTTTCGGTGCCAACAGGGTCACATCAGCTTCGAAAGCCTTTGGGCACCCAAACCACAGAATGTGCTGCTGGTTATCAGCAAGTCTGTGCAGCAAAGCTCTGCAGCAGGTGAGTGACAGGATGCAAATATCAGGGAGAACCTGCCCCTGTATCTGCTTCAGTGCCTTTTCAGCCACACCTTTCTGGTAAATTGTAAAATGTCGGTCAGGGCGCTCTGGAGATGTGTAGAACAAAGTGTGCTCATACCCCAACTTCTTTTAGGTCCTAGTGCCTTGAGGTGCATTTAGAAAATGCATCCAAGTTTTGTCTTATGTTGTAGGCCAAGAGACATTGAGCAGAGCACTGCTGGAAATGTCATTAGGAGAGCTTAGCAACAGGATATTCTGTGATTTCAGTTTCCAGGATGCCCTTATGCATATCCTGTGAGTGTATGTATAAATATGTGTATGTGTGTGTACAAGCACAGAGTTTGCATATATACACATCACAATAAAGTTTGAGGGTTTGCAGGTTTAAAACAGCATTTTGGTGCCAGCTGTGTAGCATGTTTTCTATGCATTGCATCAGTGCTGCTAATTTTCTGTGCAAAGACACACACAGACTCCACAAAAACTTGGCCCTCATTTTATGAAAACTTACCCAAGACATTACAGTCAGTACTTTTAAAGTGACTGAAAAAAAAACATGTAAGAATTTTCAGTTTTGGTACTCATTAAACTTGTTGATATCAGAGTAAGTTTAGTCCACACAACCTTCCAGCATGACTAAATTTTTTTTTTTTTCTGTGAAACCCACTGACTACAAATACATTTGTCTGGCAGAAGTTAGAAAACAATGCTATTTTATAATTTGGGTTTTATTTATAGGTAGTATTCCCATTTTTTCATTATTTGGGTTAGGCAACTAACTGATCCCAAGTTTTTCTTCATTAAAAGAAAAAGAAAAAACCCTCCTTTTAATTGGTGTGAAGCACACACTTTTCAAACTTCAATAGCATAAATTTTTCACTTGGTCAGAAAGCTGATTTAATTCGCTGCTAGGTTAAATGTTAAAGGTTTCAGTTTTACATCCATGAATTCTTAAATTAAATTCAGTACATTGCTTAAATTTCTAGCTGCAGTGCATTTAGCCTAATTGCTTTGGTAAGCTGGGTGCTTAGTAACTCCTACTTCTCTGAATTTTCATCTTTAAAGGCGAGCAAAATAAGCCTGAGGGCCACAGGTGGGCTAGCCTGCTCTTTGGGATTCACCTGTGGGGTCTTTGGATCTCTCTTCCAATCTGACTGCATCCTCAGACCATATCTGATGAGGCTGTTCTACTGACAAGGGGGAGTATTTAAACACCTGTAGGTTTTAGCTGTTTAAGCTCAAATCAGTTTTGAAGCAACAAGAAAGGCTGAACAAAATGGTTCAGATTTCAGTCAGTTGTCAACTAAATGTGTGCACTGGGCCTTTAAGTATTTGGCCAGACACATCTTGATTGCTTGGCTTTTGTTTTCACCCTTGGAAAGTCAGCTGGATAATGCCCTGTAGCCAAAGTCTATTCTGCGATGCTGTAAGTGGGCTGGGCTGGGGATGTGGGGTGGGGGGCCTGGATGAAGGGAGAATTAACCAAAAACAAAGTTATATTCCTGTATTTACAAATTTTTGTGAGCCGAGGTGTTTGCAGTCATTTTCAGTTTTCTTGCAATGTTAAATATAAAAATCATAGGTAAAAAAGATAAAATGGCCCCAGCAATGCAATCTTTAAGGTAGGCTCTTTTTAGGGACAAATCAGAATACAAACACAGAGGTGATGGAAACAATCGAGGAAACTTCCAACAGCAGCACCCTCAGAGGCAAGCCTTGAGTGTCTAGTTTTTTCCTCTTTGTTTACAGTATTTTTAAGGCTTTGAGTTCTCACACAACATATATGTCATTAAATGGCTGATTCCTCTTTGCACACGTTGCTGTGATGGCCTGTGGCAACCTGAGTTAATTGTTTCAGTAGTTGATGGTAGTTACTAGCCATAATTATTATAATTTGCATTTATAAAAACTTCTTTCATCTAAGGATCTCAAAATGCTTTTGCACACATTTAATTAAACTTCACAACATCCTGTGAGGTAAGTGTCAAGAGTGTTGTTATATTCCTTTTTACACAGGTTTCTCCGAGAAAACAAGGTCAGTCTCTAACGTGACTGGTATTTGGTTCACATCACTGGCACAGGACAGGCAGCATGGCTGCAGGAATTAGGAATGCTGATCTAGGTCACTTTGCATCTCCCACAAAGCTCTTGCTGCTGCCACACTGCGTGGACGCATGCGCTAAACCATGGCAAACACAGTCAGAGCAGCCTTAGCCCAGATGTCCATTCTGAGTAGCCCTTTCCCTCCCAGGAGCACTCGAGTCCTTCTTGGGAAGAAGATGCGCAAGATGAAAACCCACCTTGCAAAGATCTGTTCTTGCCACAATTTTCTACCTTAGCGTTTAAGCCTCCCTTTGCAGTCTGCACACAGCAAGACATGTCTGCTTTAGCCAAAGCCAAGAAAGCAGCTGCAGGCAGTGTAAAGTTACCCTTTACCAGCCACTCACCTGGTCTGGAAGAGGCTGCACACACTTCACCTCCACCCCCTACCAGCCTTAGACCCAACCCTATGGGCAACCAGCAATTCTAAGATCTACTAAATCCTAGATTACTACTTAACAGATATTTAAAAGTGAGGATCAACCAAAGTAAAATAGACTTGGAACTTGGGGGACAGCAGTTGTAAAAATCTCATTTCTTTTTCAAACATATGACTATGTTGTTTAAATTGAACCTGGCTCTCTGTAAGGTCTGTTGATCACCATAATAGCCCTGAGGAAGATAGGTCTAAGTGCTTGCAAATTGAGTAAGGAGTCTCGGGCCATACATACATGAGTTCTTTACCATCCTCATCAATTTATGTTTACATAAATTGTTTATATGTGGCAGTGACCAGATTAGCTATTTGGAAAGAACTCTGCCTGTGGATGCACTTATTCCAAAATAAAAGCCACTATGCTTTTCTAAATTAAGTGCACTTGTAGGTAGAGAATGATTATTCTGAATATCATAACAAAGACAGTCATTTCATTCCCAAGTAGGCCATTGAGCAGAAATATTTTAAGGCACAGATGAAGTCACAGAGTTAACAACCAATTTTGTTTTCAATCCATTGTTTTCTTGGAAAGGGTGTGCCAGTGCAAGGCAGGAGTCAGAGATTCCTTTCAGTTCCCCGGAGTCAATGTACAGGATTTATTGTGGTCTGTGTCTCTCTTGTGGAGGAAGGAATGCCTGGCAGCCAGAAGAGAAGGTCTGGCACAAGAACATACATAATTTCATTTTACCTGATGCTGTCTATTTAACTTTCATCAGAAATGGGACAGTTGTTGGCCTAAACTTGCATTTTCACTGAAGCTTCCTTCTGCTTTTCTTCTCCAAACATTCATGCCTGCTGTGGCACAGAAAAGAAAAATATGGCAGCAACCATACTTGACATACATGACAGAGTACAATGCCATGGGAATCCCAGCATCAGGCCCTCACAGTGGGGCCTGATATTTCTGCTACCAGAAAGTTTTCAATAACTTCAAATGAGTATTTTTGGGGTAAGTATTTTTTTTTGGAAGGGTGGAGGTAAGAATTCTCCTCATGTTATCTCATATTGCAGAAACAGAGACTTGATGGGTACTACATTATCCTTCTTGGACTTCAATCATTCCCAAAGATTCAAGATGAACTCTGCCTGCCCAGGCACCAGAGTCAATGCCCCAGCGAATTTCTTCATATCTAAGGGATATGCAGGATGTGTACTCGCATGCCCTTGCTGCCTCTCAGCTCCAGCTGAGAGTTTTGCTTTAGGAACCTGTACCTCCAGTATTGCAATATCTTTCTCAGTCTCTGTCATCAAGAGTTTAAATACAGTTCAGATCAGTGTTAGTGGCCCAGCTCCAAATGAGGAGAATTGCTGCAATTCGTTATCTTGACAAATTAACTGGTCTGAGGCAATTCCTTTTTGAGAGAGATAAAATTACCTAACTCTTGAACTCTAGCCTTGCTCCAATGCTATGGCATAGTTATGCACCTGCTCAAAAAGTGTGGATACTACTTTCTCGTCCATAAACACATTTCCTGCACTAGGAGCTGATTTAAAAATTAAAAAAGGCTTTCTGATGTGCTAAGGTGGCTGGTTGCACAGGGGAGGGACAATATGGGAAACGCAGGGTCCTTGTCACCAAACAACAAGAGAAGGGGCTGGCACAGAGAGTGTTCTATCAGAGAAGCACATCACCAGTTGTCCCATCCTCTGTTTTGAGTCCAGCTTCCTGATCCAGTGGAAGAAGGTACCTTTCCTGCTCCCAATCTACCACTTAGAAAAGAGTAGCCCAGTCAGACCTAAACCAGATTTTTGGGGGGGAAAAAAATCGAAGGTGCTTTTTCCCTGGGATTTAGGCAAATATTTCTATTTCAATCCTTCAATCTTTATATAACTGGTGGAAAATTAGTTGCCATCAGCATTTCACTCCTGATGTGAACAGGAGCTGGTGCTCCTGGGAAGGCAGAGTGACCTCCAGCCTTGCCCTCACCTCCTGACCTGGAGGACCAGCTCTCTTCTGCCTTTTCTAGCAAGCAATGAAAATACATCCACAGTTACACATTGTTCTTCCAGCCCAGTGTGGGCAGATGCCACTTTTCATCCTCTTCCCTGTGGAAAGCAACTCCTTTTGCCCCTCAGCCATAGCTCACCTGTGGGCATCATCTTTCCTTGTAAAAGAGCTCGCAGATGCTGAAAGATATCCCTTAACCATTCATTTGGACCATTGCCTTTTGGAAACTGTTTAGGATAAAGCTGTCCAGCAGAAGGCTTGTGTTTGCCTAGCGCCTTTTTGTATGGACTTGGTGGCTGGGAGTTTCCTTGAGCTCCTCTTTGAACTCCAAGCCTTCAGCATCCAAAACATTTAACCCTCAATTTCTTTGCTGCTTTATCAGTTTGGCCAGCTTCCAGCTGGCAGCATTCATTTGCAGGCTCCCATTCTGCATCTCGTGCTTGCAGATTTGTCTTTTTCAATTAACCCCTTGAAATGGTTTTCTTCTCCCTGGAGCCTACCTGCCTCCGGTCTGGCCGGCACTTCTCCCTGCTCTGGATGTCTGAAGGGCAGAAGGCAGGATGGGGGAGCTGGGTCCCTGGGCTGGAAGTGCCAAGCAGAGGGTGTGCCCCATGCACGGGCGTCACGGGGAGCAGCTGAAGGAACACGCAGGTTCGGCACTGCCGGCTTTGCCCGTTGTGGGTTGGGGCTTGCAATGCCAGAGGCGCTTTTGCCTCTGAGGAGTTTCTGGAGCATCACTTATGAATAATGAGATCTTCCCTGAATGCTTTCGCTGGGATGCTCGGGAGCACACGCGCCCACATTTCCACTGCTGCAGCCTTCACCCCAAGCAATGGGGGAGTCTCTGCTCGTCAGCAGCTTTTCCACAGCTTTGTTTTAGAACAGCTATTTCTAGAGAATCACCTAAAATGGGGGAAAAAATTAAAGTAAAAAAAACTTTAAAAAAAGAAAAAAAATAAAGACCGTGTCTAAAGCAGCACTTACCAAAGACATTGCCAAGTCTGCAGGACTGTCCTCCTGTGCCTGCTGTAATTACTGAGCAGTAGCAGCCATGGGTTGCTCATCCTGGCACTCCAGCTGGTTCACAACATCCACGGGGAGGGGGGAAGCGCTCACCCACTGCCAGGATTGCCCGGCAGACTTCGCACGGGCTGGGAAACCCGATAACATCTAGAGGTGCAGCATCTCTATTGCTGAGACACCAGTCAAGCCTTTGAAGTGAGACAGCCTGGAATTGAAGCAAATCCTTAGTTGTTCAGTCTCTTCCAGATGGAGACTCATCATGGCTTGGTACTACCACATCTGGATCACCCTGTAAGACACACCTTCTTTTTTCTTTTTTTTTTCCCTTCCTTTTTTTTAATTAATTAATATTGGCACTGCTGGGGTAGTTCCTAAGGAATCTGATTACTTAGGCTCCAGGGAGATATAAAATTAACTATTCAGGCTGTAAAGCGGTTAGCTTAATTTTGTGTATGATTCTAGCAGAGCAACAAGTAGGAGAGATGGAAATCTCAGCCAATGCTGGTAAAGACTCAGCATTTCCATTCACAGAAAGTTTTACAGCCAGGTTTCACAGCAAGCTGCAGAAAACTGCTAAGTGAAGTGTAACTGTCTACACTATGAAAAAAAAATCCCAACAAAGCAGTTGTTTATAAATGTTAGCTACTTTGGTTTGATCACGTAAATTTTATATTAATTCTTGAATTTCCTGGCACACTCACTAGAACAGTTTTGCTGCTGCTAATGTCCTTACTACCCAGCTAGTGAAATAATGACATGTTATGCTACCTTTAAGGATTGATTCTACTGTTAGTGATTGAAGTGCCGTATCTTCTCAGGCATCAAATTGTTAAACAATGTGAGAACTGTGAGATATTCAGGTTTAATTTCAGGAATAATCTTATCCAGATCTCTAAGCAGTAACAGCTGTTCTCTATGAGTTTGGGAAGCACTAAAAAACCCATATTTTGACCAATTTGTGTTTGCAAACATGACAGCCTTGGAAATTAACAAAGCAACACAAAAATAATCTAAAAATAAAAATCCATGGAAAACTAGCCCAGAAGAAGCAAACAAGTTTAAATTTTTCCATGCTCACAAACAAAGCTCTGTGGTTTCCCTGCAGGAATTTGTTGAAATGAAATAATTTTATTAGAATATGTTTATTTAGAAAGATGTTTTCAGGAGAACAATTGTAGCCAGAAAAAAGAGCTGACCACACTCAAATCAGCAATGAAAGTTCCCACTGATTTTGATACCAGAAGAATTTAATGCAGTGGCTTTAAAAATAACTTCATGTAGTTTGAGAAAACCTGGGATAGAATTAAGTTACCACAACTTGATAATGTGTGAAATCATGCTCAATCTCATGCCTTCTGCAGCAGTTATTTGCCTTTTAAAAAATCCCCAAAACCTCATAAAATCATGAGAGCTTGTATTCAACAAGTAAAAACAACCATTTAAATTTTTTAAAAGTTACTGCATTATAAGAGGAGATATGAACTTATTTACACAGAATTAGCTATTAGACTAAAAAAAAAGGGATTTGTTTAAATGCCTAAAAGAAAGAAAGTATGATTGTTAGTAAACTCTACTGGTTTACAGCACTCACTTGGATTAACTATTTGCATTTCTTCAGACCCTTGATTTGTTTATCTTGGAAAAATGCTATTCTTTACCTCTTTTGTTGTTTAGTATAACAGCAATGTGGCTGAAGTCTGTGTGGTTCACTGGGAGTTCATTGGGATATATTTGCAATTCCTGAAGCAAAAAAAAAGATATTTTATCTTTAGAAGGAGTTACATTTTTTGAACTTACAGAATTTTTCAGAGATCAGCATGAAGAGTTCTGATTAAATGCTTGCTTCAGCGTTTTAAAGGCTTCTTGTGTCCCTGTTGCCTAAGGAGGTCGTGCACGAGGATTGCTCTGTAAACATCAGATTGTACAGAATTGGCTCTGCACACCATGCCAGGCACACAAACAGGAAGTCAAATGGCTTATCTCTCACTTATCAACTAGTTTATTTTTCACGCCCAAAAAAGGCTGCTACAAGAGCAGCTGCTACTTTGTAAATAATTTAATGGCTGCTGTTAAGTAGAGCTGTCAATTTTGCAAACAATATTAAAAGGAGATTTTCATTTTACCACGGATTTACACGTTTTGAAATACATTTTTATCCCTGAAAGTCCAGTGGAAAATCCTGGAGAATGGAAACAGCTTCCGATTTGCAGACACAGATTCAAAAGAGAATAGATATGGTTAAATAATGACAGATGTGTGAGCAGGCAAGGCGTGATATCTCATCACCTGCATGCATTACCTAGAGAGCATCCTGCTCATTAAAGCGTAGGAAAACTTTCAGTGGGCTTGTAAAGAAAGGTATTTAGTTCTTTCAGACAGGCGTGAGATGTAGCAATAGCAATTACCACCGAATTTTGGAAGTGCAGAATATGCATTGTGTCAGTGTATGGTTCGGTGTGCACAATGCTATCCCAATACTGATCACGACAAATGGGATTTTTTTAGAATATTTTTTAACACAAAAGAATTATTGCATCTGGTAAATTACTTTAGTGATGAAACCACAACATTAGCACAATACCAACTCTCAAATTTTTGAAATTCAAATTCAGATTGAAATCCCCAGATCTTAACATGTTAAGCAAATAGTAGTTTAGAGTTCAAACAGGATGAGTTTATTGTGCAGTAAGGCAATGGAATATCTCGGATTGCCTGAATACAAAATCTCAGGCAAAACTTATGATCTCTCCAGTTCTAGCACAAGGTCAGGTCTCTATCAAGCACCAAACCCTAGCCAGGGCCCTCATCTAGATATGAGGACTACCACCCTCTCCCAGATCTGTGGCGTTGTTGCCAAAATCCTTCCCTTTCTAATTAAAAGTGGGATGTGCTGCCTCCAGTTTGGGAAGGGCTGTGTTGTTTAAACAGTGTTCCTTGCGCATTTGTTTTCCCTGCTTTCTCACTTCTCACAGGGAGCAGAGTCCATGTCCCACAACAAAAATATTTATTTCTTTACTCTATAACTCATATCTGATGGTTTTGTGGCTTTGAACCACTCCTGACATCCACACTGCAGCTGTATCCCCAGACCACAGTAGGTTCATTGAGGTCAGTTCCAGATATTTATTTTAGATATGAAAGTGCAGAGAAATCTCTTTGCACTCCTGTGGGTAAGAACCCTGCTCTTCCCCTGGTTTGTGCTCGCAGATGACAGACTGCTCTGTTTTCCATGAGGTTCCCATGGATCCAGTAACATTATTTAAAAAGTTGTACCTGTGATACATCCACAGCACAGAAGTATCAAAGTCACTGGCCATGCTATAATTAATTGCTCATAGCATTCATATATTAGAAATATGGCACACAAGAACTCTCTACATCCAAACTAGCCCACTCCACATTAAAAAACTACTGGGTACCATCTGGAGAATGTGCATGAGTTATGCTGAAGTGATTGGTGTGAGGACTGGGTTTTACTCAGCACTGGTTCTCAGCAGGGGCAAGAGAACACAGATCAGTAGTGTGATGGAAAGAGATCAAGAAAAAGTTGATCCAATTCTAATTAGTTTTTTTCCTCAATACATACTCCTCTTTCAGCATCTCTTGGGGTTTTATGTGCTGAAATGTCCCCACTCCTTGGAGCTGGGTCAGCCTCAGGAGTGGTAGCTCAGGAGAAGTCATGCACATCTTTTATATTGATGAAAGTTTGTAGCTTTAAGGGGGTAAGTTATGTAGGCTTAGATGTTACTGAGTAAGTGGAAAAAGAAAAAAAGAGAAAAGAAAAATTAATTACAGATGCTTGACTCACACTGTACATCTGAACTTTGACATTTTGCAAATTCAAAGGTTTAACATTATGTTTCTTAACAAACTCTGGCCAAGTGAAGAGGGAGGCTCTTCAGGACCAAAGGCTCAGTGCCAGGTGGGAGCACAGCAGTGAGAGCTGTATTCCCAAGCAGAGCTTGTCAAAAGTTTGTGCCACAAGACTTGCAGTGGATTTTGCTTATTTTTTTCCCATCAACAGGAATTTTGTTTAAGCCCTTTCCCAGAGTTCTTGATGTATATGAAAAGCAGCTTCTCATGAATGTTTATAAGTTCTTGATACTTATTCTTCTTCTCTTGGCTTCTCATTCTGCCAGCCTCCACGAGGATCTCCAGAGAAAGCTGCCTTACTTGCCCTGGATTTGAGTTTCTGGAATGTAAAGCATTGTCTGTACGGTTGTTTTCGCCTCTGCTTTTATTTATGTTTGGATTTTTTTTTATTCAAGATGGAGGAGAAATTGCATCAGTGCTGGTTTAGCACCTTTATTTATTGTAGTGTGGTGTGCATGCTTGAGGTGTGCTGCCTTCAACTGAGTTGGCCATTTTCAGCCATTCCCCACATTGTACCACATGTGGGAACCAGCAGCACAGACAGACAACACCGGCGACCTGGGAAAGACAAACCTTGCCACACTTCAGCCTCCCTCACACCGCAGATGCCAGTAATACTTAGGTGGCATGAAGAGTAAGAATAGTCCACAGCAATCCCACGGCATTGGATTTTTAGGACTCAGAGGTTCAGAAACACTTACGAGGAGATTTGCCCTCCTAAGCCAGTAAGCATCCTAGCTCTCCAGACGAAATGTAAACCAACAGCGTGGCAACACCCACCAGAGTGTTACATCCTCCCCACTGCCCAAGGTGCCACCGTGGGTATCATGCAGATTAGCTTATACAGGATCCAGGAAGGCAGAGAACAAGGAGAGAAGAACAGGATTAGAAGAGGAAAAAATGAAAAAGGGTCTTACAGTTTTGAGGAAAATCTTTTAAAGTCTTTATCTGCAACAGGATTTTATTTTTCCTTAATCCAAACTCTGCTAGCCTGTGGTTTGATTAAAAATTTTATTTATTTATTTTAAGTCTCACACCTAGAATATGCAATTCCTCCTCTATACTTTTAAGTGGTTCAGATTTTTTTTTTTTTAATTTTCTTTACTGCAGGGCTCAGACTGAAGTTTGTGAATTAGATGCCCATGCTTCACATACTGAAGACTTCACACCTTGATTGTGAACCAAAATATTTTAAAACAAAGCTAAGGAAAGTCTTTGTTTTTAAAGGAAGGAGTTATACATGCCCCTCTGGGGAACTGGTCCAATTGATAAGACTTTGATCCCTATGGCAACAGGGATCCCTATGGCAGACAGCTGGACCTTCTGTAGGTGACTATTTAGAGAAGGCATTTCCTCCTTGTTAGCTACAGCCAATACACACTCAGTCTCTGTCTTTTAAAAACACTTGAACCTGTTTCTGCTGCTGGTCATTGACTACTTGGCCACCTTTTCAAGGGAAAAGCCAAGGGTGAAAGCTGTGGAAGCATGTGGGTTTCCATTCAGTTTGATCCCTTGCAAAAGAGGACATCTTGTCCTTATGGGCATCCAAGGCAAACGGTTGGCAGCTTGATTGGTACTTACAGATGAAGTAAGTGTGATACCATATCTTGATTCATCTTAACAGAACTTCTGGGGAAGTCAGATGAAGAAGACCCATCTTGTGAAGCTTTCACTGACCAATCTGCAGAGCACGGAGGAGGGTGCAACCCGCCTGCTCCCGGCCCTGCCAGCAGATCACCAGTGCAGAGCTGTTCCCACAGGTGAGTTGTGGATGGTTTTGAAATCTATGTTTGATATTCTGACCCTTCCTGACAACTTCAGTTGTTGTCTGCATCATGACTGTAAGCACAATAAAACATTAACAGGCTAGGAACTAAGACAAACCTGGAAGCCCAGAGGACATGGCATAGACACAAAGAAATCTCCAGAAACATAGATACTTTGCAAGCTTCTAACACACACTAGCACAACCATTTTCAAATTAAATCATTAGGGCAAAGGCAGCCTTGCTTGTTGAATGTGGAGAAAAGAGAAATACAGCAATGGAAATGCAGCAAATTAACATTTGCAGGTGGTGAACAGAACTTTTGAAAACAGCACATCATTAGCCTGTAATCAAAATCCCTGGGAAGATCTTTTGAAAGTGTCCTTCTTCTGAAACTGATTAAAAACCTTGAACTTAGCTATGAGAGAAACAACAGTTCTGATAACTGGAATATTTTTCCAACACTTTTGTTGCTAGTGAACCTGCACACCACCTTGCAAGGCGTAGGAAGTTAGAAAGGAACAGCTCTTCTGCAAAGATTCAAAAAGCAGTTGTTTCTGTTATTTTTCTTTGTGCATTCTTGATAGGAAAGAAAAAAACAGTTTTTGTTCCCCATGAGTATATAAATGTGCACTATGTCGACTTATTTTTATTTTCTATGCCTACTGTGTGTAGGAATGTTTTTAGTAAATCTGGTGTGAGTATGACGTTGAGGTTACACATTACATTCATCCCAGCCATTTATACATAGCTCTGCTGAACACACAGTTCATGTGGGCAAAACACACATTTCCCTCTCTTTCTGGAAATCTGTATGTTAGCTGGTTTTCTGTCTTCCCTCACATGGGGACATTGAACTTTTTCAGTCTTTAGTTTTATATTCATTTTACCAGCTGCACACCACAAGTGAAGTATTTATTTTATACATTGCCTACAACTTTTAGGCTACAGGACACACTCAAAAGTTTTCAGAGCTATCTAATGGGTTTGGAGGTGGGCCTGACTTTAAAAATACAGTGCACAGTTATTCCTTCTTGACTCTTAGGATGAAGATACCACTGTACTGATGTGGGCAAATTATAAAGACAGTCTCCATGCTGGAGGTTGCACTGTCTCCAGAGGGCTCTCCAAGTGCTCCAATAAAAGGAGCTCCTTTAGCAGCGCACCAGAGCCGAGGCTAATCCCAACACGCCTCTGATCCCAAGGTATAAACACGCTGTCCTCCCTCCCTTCCGCTCACCTTTTTCCTTTTGGAGGTTGCTATGACTCACACATCTCTGGCAGTCCCACGTCTGCCTTCATCAGGCATCTTGGGAGAGAGGCTGAGAGCTCAACTCTGCCCCAACTCCTGGGCTCCCCACGTGACCACGTTTGCCTGCACGTACCCAGGTGGGTCACCATACGTTCCTGAGCCTCAGGAGTGGTTCCCTGCAATTGCCAGAGCTGCATAAACTGCTGGGATTTCCCAAGGCTTTTGGTTGGAGAGCACAAAGCAGGCTCCCACCCATGCACCAGCTCGTCCGCCTGCGGACACCTGGAGATGCTGCTGACCTCCACTGGGAGAGGCTGGAGATTTTGGTGACCACTTACAATGCTGTGGAAGAAAACTTCTCACAGCTCTCCTGGCTGGCCACAGCTGCTTGAAGCCTGCCAACAAGAATTTAGGTTTCGAAGGCACTCCCTGTGACAACATCAGCCAGCTTGGGAAGATCACCTGCTGAGGCACAGGTGACTCCAACAACTTCTTCCCTGTGCTTAAAGAAAGCCACACAAGCTTTCAAGCTTTTTTTCATGGTTACAAGCACCCAACTGTGGCTTGGTTTGCCTCCAGTTCTACAGATTTGCTCTTCTACAATGCATCTGCTACCAAGTCTCCATCAGACTTCACATGAAGAAATCTCTATAAAGAAAGGAAGTTTTAGTGTTGGGATCCTACATAAATAGGGCTGTTCTCTGTTCTGCAGTCCTTGCAGTGGTTCATCTCTCTCCAAATACCTCAGAATTACCAGAGGCTTCTGGGTTTGTAACTGGCTTCTTCTGGGTAGCAGTGGTTCTTTAAGTTCGTGTAAGAGAGCACACCTGGGCTTTACAGTTGTTCAGCAATAGCATCCAATGGCTGTTCTTTCTTCTTTCAGAGTCTCTTGTTGAGAGACTACCTGGACTTTGCATTTTGGTACCAGCTAGTCGCACCAATTACTCAATTACTGCATTTCTAATACAACCACCCGTCAGTCCTAGAGGCTGTCCCAAATCTGCATTTCCCTCAACTTTCTGGAAGCTCATCTCCAGCACATATTTCTTTCTTCCTTGTATTTCAGCTATTGTGACAGCTGAGGCATATCTCATGAGTTATGTCTAGGCTGAAGTCACAAGCAAGGCCCTATGAAGACTAGCAGAAAACACATTTCACTTGCCTAATAACCTTGTTTCTGATGCCCTTCAGGGAGTTTGAAATCTGCATATGTGTAGCTGAAGCCCAGTTTTCAGGCTGTTTGATTAAATGATCACTTCAACTTCACATCATCATCTCCTTTGCTTAACCAGGAAAGCCATAATCTGGCATGAAGACAGAGCCAGAAAATGGATGGAAAAGAAAAATAATCATTCATAACACAATCTCAAGAGTTTATTTCTTTAAAAACTTATTCTTTATTTAACTCCATGATGTTTTATGAAAGCAGCAGCAGTGTTGCTGCAAGTGGAGAACTGTAGTCAGCTTTCTGAGCTGTACACACACACACAAAGTTATGGGTAGTAAAGATTTCAGGACAACATTCCAAAAAAGCAGTGTTTCATTTGCTGCCTGTTTTCTTACACTCAAAAAGGACAGTTAAACACCACCAAGAATGCACAGTCCTGTGAATAATTTTATAAGATAAAGATCTCACCTCTGGCTTACATTTGGCATTCACCATTGCCTTCTTTCCTTCCAAGTGTCACCCATGTTTTAGCTTGGAAGCTCTTGTCTTCCCATTATTCTTGTTATCTGTTTATGAAAACATTTTGATCAGCATAACCCTGCAGCAGAAGCCTGTACTTAAAGAAAGTATTTTGGATGCTGTTGTTCAGAGGACCAAGGTAGCATGCTGATCCTCTCAGCCACACAAAGGAGCTGATTGACTGCCTGAGAGACAGCTCATTTCCGGATGAGTCAACCAATGAGTGCCTGTGACCATGTCAGAGTCTGGCACCAGAGTCACACAGAGTTGTGACTGCACTCACTCCTTTGCCACTGGCCTTGGTAGCTGTAGTGTGGATTTCCTCCCCATCAATTTGTCATTCTCTTTCCTTACCATAATGTGTTGTGGGCTTAAATATCTTCCATTTGTTGGCAGTGTCGGGATGTGTGTGAAGCTGGATTGGAGGGGCTTTTAAGCTCATTATCCATCTACCTAGTCCCCGTCCCCCAAACCAGAACTACTCCCATTTTAATTAGGCTGTCTATTATTTTAATACAAGTGATTAGGATGGAAGGAAAAAGTGCTTGTCATCACAGTGATTTTTATCATGAAACTTCCTTGTTGATCGTGTACTTAAAAATACACACACTCCTCCTTCTCTACAAAGTTTTTATTTAAGTTCATGAACATGTCTGTATATTTTGAATCTGTAGCATCGTTGACCAAACCTTAGGAAGTTCTAACACTGTTTTTCAGATGTGTATGTTGTTTATTAAATCAGCATAGAGAGAGGGAATTAGAGTTATCCCACAGCATCCCCTTTTGTGTGTCACATAAAAAGGAACATTAAATAGATTTCTTACTCCTACTTCACTGTTCTGTGCAATTAAACTAAACATTCATCACCATTATGGCTTCCACCTTTTGCAAAGGTTATCTTTAACCAGGAAGCAAACCCAGACTTAAAATAGCAGGAATATTGGTTGAGGGACAATGTCTGCCATGTCCAGGTGTAATCCTACCAGCGGCTCTATCTGCCTAAGCAGTTTTCAGTTCCAAGTTAACTCTATTAATAGGTGTGATACAGGAATGTGGCAATGTGGTGGAGGAAATTCATGTCAGAAGTGGGATCCAGCAGCTCAGCTGGATCCAGTGCTGTTCCTGCCTGGTTGCTGCAGCCTTCCCTCTCTTTCCTTCTCTTCTTTCTCATTCTTTGCCACTGCTCAGCCCAGGAGTTTCATATGCCTTGAGAATGCAACAGCAGGCAGATGTAGATGGCTGTGTGCAAAGTTGCACTCCCAATTTCTACATCTGTAAAACTGAGATAATGCATTACCGAATTCAGAGGGGCAAATTAATCAGTCAGTGTGCATACTGCACCTTGAAAACACAAAATTAACTCTTCTTAGCCCGTAAGTGCTCAAGATGCATCAAGGTGTGCTCCATGGCCTCTTGATTCCAGACAAAGGTCCTCTTGATTAAATTAGATTGCTAATGTATTAACGCATTAGCACACTTGAAGAAAGAAAAGTTTGAAAAAGCAATTTGGCTTCATCACATGAATGGCGTGTATACTTAATGGAAATTTTTCCAGCATTCACAAAACAAAGAAAAATCAATAAAATGTCTGCCAACTGTTCCACTGAAAACATTTTATAATCTATAGCACCAAGAATCCTGAGCCAAGATAAACCAGTGTTGCTGACAGAAAATGCTGACAATTATTTTACATTGATTCAACTTGGCCCAGCCCAGACTGACCTTGTTTATTCATCTCAGTCTCTTAATTCATATTAAATTGGCATCAAAATGGGACATGTGGCATGTGGGCTGAAGACCCATTTCTGTATCTTAGACTCAGACAAATGTAGTGCATTGAGTACTTCCAGTGCCTTGAGCTCTTAGGTAGATTTATATGCATTAGACAGAACTGGTTAAGTTCCTTTTATCCCCACTGGGCTTTTCATGTCTGTTGACTGTAAAACTAGAAGCTCAGTAGAGGTAACATCTTCTAAGCCTTTGGATATACATTAAATCCTCCCAGTACTGGTCAATTTTAAAGACACATCCAAAGAGGATGGAGTGGTTTAAACTCTTTTACAATATAAAAATAGAAGGGTTATGGCAATTTGGCAGCCAAAAAAGCAATTTGCAGGTCTCGGCAGAATCCAAGGCTGTGTGTAAGAAAGCTGATCAAGACACTACGGAGGAGATAATGGGTTGAAGAGCAGAAGAATCCCCTGCTTTTGCAACCAGCATAATCTGGTCTCCAATGAAGTTTCTTAGTTTCTTATACAGAACCGATAAAGCTTAGTGTGATGGGAGAGTTGCATTACTGCAGCTTAAAAATGTGTTGAGAAAGCTGATGAAGAGAAGTGGTTTTAGTTGCTTTACATGTGCCCAGATGCTTGCATAGCTGTCTTCCAGCAGGTAGTGGGAAGACAAAGGCATGGGGAAAATCTCTGTTTTTTTTTTTTTTAATTATTTATATTCTCATCAGTAATAAAGGGCTTTTTATGCCTGGAATGTATTATTTTTATTATCAAAGCTGAGTGAGATTTTGCACTGTGGCAGTGAAGAAATTGGGTGCTGCACAAAAGCATTCACATTTTTATTCTCACAGCTGCACCACTGTCATACCTGAAAGCCACCGTGAGTAAAACACTGCTTGAGGTCAAACATTACTACATCCACAGAGGAGGAAAAGCTACCCAAATTATGAGAATCCTCCCAAAAGAGTTCCCCTAGTTTGCCTGGCACTGGATGTTTAGTTTATTTTCTCTACTTGACTCGTTCCTGATGGAAAGCAATGCTCCCTTGGACTTCACTGAGCGCTTGGCAGGTTGTGGATGGCAGGACAATAAGTCAGCAAGCCAAGATGGCACAATGTGGCCTCCAGGTTTCCAGTTCCACAGCACTGGGAATGGATTGCCTTTCCACATGCCTGTGTAAGCAGAGATTAATGATGGCTGAAGAAACCAAGACTAGCAAAACCCCAAAAAAACCAAAAAAAACCCCCCACCCCCCCCACCCACAAAAAAATTCATCTGCATTCCCATAACCCATAGCTGATGCTTTCCTCCCTGCACCTCCTTCACAACTTGATTTCACTGATAGGAAAGTGGTGTAGGGACAAAAATTTTAGAAAAATCAGTGCTGTTTCTTGGGTTTAATATCCTCCTCTCCTGGCATCTGCCCAACTTCCTCCGTGCAGGGCTGCCAGCAGTACCTGGTGTCTGCTATGTGTGTTGCACATCCCCAGCCTGTCCTGCTTAACAAAACTGTAATTGCTCAAAAAACACCAGCTTTATACCTCATCTTTGAATGACAGGACAGTGCTGGAGCGGCTACACGGCCAAATAAGCAATCCTACTGACGCTCAGTCAACAAACCTACTGGCATCTGATAGAAAAGAGCTGCAGTCTGTAGCCAGGAAATTACACAGGCTGCTGTATACTTGAAAAGATAGCAAACAAACAGAACAGCTTTGCTCTGCTCTGCAGTGTCTCCCCAGCTCTACAGTCATTGCTCCCTCCCCATCTATCACTTCTGTTTTTCCAAGACCCACCAGTGGCAGACAGGCAGAGGACACTGATCCTGGAGCAGATGGCCGCACCACGTCCCTGATCAAGAAAACCTTTCCCAGCAGCCAGGAAGGTAAGTGAACAAGTCTTTTTCAAATATGCACAGGAGGATGAAGCTAGAAGTATTGGTAATTCATTTGGGTCTGGGAGAAAAAACAAGGTTTTGCAGCATGAGCTCGGTTTGTGTATTCCTAGCGGGGAAAGGCAGGAGGACTCAGCTACTGGCTCATGGAAAGTAGAGTAAGTCAGCCAATCACCTGAATCTCCTTATCTTGCAGCGGTATCCCTGATTTAACACAAACAGGCAGGGTTTGTTCCTCACAGCAGTTGTGGCTCTGCTACTCTGTGCAGGAGGAAGCAACAGCAGGGCCTCCCCACTTCCATACCATGGGAAGCGGCAGTGCACATGGTTCCTGTGGGGCTCTGGAGGAAGCAAAGGCAGCTGCCTTGCTTTGACAGTGCTTGGCATTCCCATCACAGCAGAGCCCAGGGAATACAGCAGTCCAGCAGAGGAGCAGTCCAACACAAGAGGGTCATGGTTAAAGAACTGTCTTGTGAAGGCAGCCCGGTAGGGACAGGTCGGAGTGTTTGCACAAGGGGCAAGACAAAAACTTCTGTCTCCTGCCCTGTCTGGGTGTCCCATTGCTGTACTGACAGGTAGGTAGGAATGGAGCCAGTCTCAGGCACGGGAGGCCAGGTGATTCCTACAGCCACAGCTGAAAGAGAGAATTTCAAACAAGCCAGTTATGGACACACTTCCACCTTGCAGTGAAGCTGAACTAACAGCTTGCCACCACCACAAATGGGACAGTCCTGCTGCCCCCTTGCCACCTCCTTCCACACACATTCTCAGGACCATGCAGGGAGCTGACAGCACATTAGCTCAACCCAAAAAAAATGTTAGTTTTCTTTCCCATGGGCTTTTGTCCATCCCATAAACCAACCTGCCCTGTGTGGGGATTAGAAGACACCACAGACAGCACCAAGCGAGGGGCAGAAGGACACTGCCTGCAGCAGGACTTCTTTTTGATGTTGGCAGCTGTTAATTCAGCTCAAGCTGTAACATGAAGCTTCATTCTGAAGCAGCTCCTGCAGCAAGCTGGCAGCACACAGCCCTTCCAAGACAGAAGGCAAGCACTCAGGCAGGCAGCCCATGCCAAGCCCCACCACCCCAAGGCTGCCCCGCTGCAAGGAGAGAGGTGTCCTGCAGCTACAACTGTCCCAGGCTGCCCATCCCAGTCCTGCAGCAGCTCTCCACCGAGCTGGGACTACATGGGATCCCTGATCTGCTGCTGGCCTTGCATCTCCACACTGCCTCATCCACAAAAATCATGGTTGCTTTAACTTGTTGTGGTGTTTGAGGGAATATACATATCCTACGTGTATAGACTTGTATAACCAATATATTAAGTATTTTAAGTCATCCATTCAATAACATGATATAAAATAGCTTTGTTTTATCAAAAGAAAGTTAAAGTTACATAATACCTCTGTTTGTTTAGGTTTTTCAGTGAGTTAAATGGAACGTAAATAACATTGTGGGTGTTTTTGTTGGTTTTTTTTTTTTTAAGGAAATATGAGAGCCATTCCTTCAGAGCAGGTAACCCATTTCTGATTTATTATTTTATTTCTGCTTATTATTATTTACTCTATTTTGAAGCTTCCTGAAACTCCCCAAGCCTGTCCCTGCAAGCTGTCTGCCTGCAGGGCTCTTGCTGGAATTGGTAGAAATGCTCCCTTATGTTTCTGCTAGAGTAGGGCTTCACCTGCTGCTTTGTATTGAGCACAGCACATAAAAGTCACATCCTCCATTCACG
Source organism: Catharus ustulatus (assembly GCF_009819885.2). Taxonomy (NCBI): domain Eukaryota; kingdom Metazoa; phylum Chordata; class Aves; order Passeriformes; family Turdidae; genus Catharus; species Catharus ustulatus. The sequence goes on from NC_046223.1 coordinate 11,727,972, forward strand.
TTTATCTAACAAGCTAACCAGCACTTGAACTGGCACTTCCAAGAGGGAGATTGCAGGGGAAAGGGATGAGAGGCTGCCCTATGATTTCAGTATAACCCTGAACTGGTTTAACTGCGAGGTGCTGCCAGCAGAGGTGGTCCATCCCTTCCCACACTGCCAGCCTCCAGGCCCGTGTCCCACTCCCTCTCCCACACTGGCTCGCATGCTTCCAGCCTGCAGGAAACTCACTGTGGGGGAGAGGAGAAGAAGACTTCCATGTGGGCAGGAAAACCCTACCCTGCCCCTCGTGTCCTTCCTCTGCCATGGGGATCTCAGGTGGTGGGGAGTCACTGGGGGTGTGCACAGAGTACAGATATATAGGGCCATATATAGGGCCAGCCTCTCTCCAGAGCTGGTGAGTCAGCAGCACGCAGTGCAAACAGGCTTCCTCAGTTCTACTTTAAAGGAAAAACTATAATAAAATATAACAAATGATAAAAAAATCTTGTGGCAGCATGGATGAAGGCACAAGAGTGGCTGTGTTTTAGCCTCCTCTCAATTACAATTCCTGTTTAAACTTTTATTTTTGAGGCCAAAGTATTCAGTGTTTGGCCTCAGTGCAAACAGATAACTTAAAAAAAAAAAAAAAAAAAAGGAAACACTTCAACCTTCCAGCAGAGCAGGATGGCACTTATTTATTTCTTTCATTACAAAACCAGCCTGTGCCAAGTAAAATTGTGCTCTAAGAGCTGTTCTACCAGTCCTGAAGCACTGAGAAAGAACACACAGTGGCCCCACCTCTGCAGCTTCCTGCGGGCCCCTGTGCGTTTGCACTGGGTGGAGGATGGGCACGGGCTGGGGACCAGGTGCCAGAGTTCACCACGTTAGGGTCACACCAGAGGGAAATCCTCATCTCACAGGACCTGTCCGTTGGCCTTTGGGTGATTTTGGTGGCCTCAGGACACAGAGTGAAGTAAAGCACAGCAGCAGTGATGATCTGGAGACATTGGGGGGATCCCTGGGCTTGCAGCTGGGTTAGCAGCAGTTAACTGTTCCTTCCCCAAGCTCTGTGGAAGATCTCCTTGCCTTCGCATAAGCAGCTGAATTAATAAACTGAGAAGTTAATTTGGAATCTCTGGACTATAACAATGAAATCCACAAGCCCAAACATTCAAGGTGTATTAAGGAGAGTGATGCACAGAAGAAAGCTTTGCCATCACATCGTTAAGGACTTACCCAAGGGAGTGGTTAAAGCATTCTTTGGTTCCAAAAAGTTTCTGCAACTGAGTGGTCACTCTGGCTAAAAACTGGTGGGTCAAAGTGTGACCTGGGAGTAGGTGTTTTGATTTCAGCACACATCACAGAGCTACAGTAAATTCACGAATACAAGCCGCACTGAATATAAGCCGCATCACTGGGTGTTGGCAAACATTTTGGTTTTTGTCCATAGATAAGCCGCACCCGAATATAAGCCGCTTTGTCGTTCGCAGCGAGGACCCGCGTGCAATTAGTAACAGAACCGCGGGAGGGCGGGGTTTACTGGCTGAGCTAAGGCTGTGCAGGCTCGGCCCGCTAGGGGCTGCTGACGGGGCCAGGTGGCCCAGCCTGGTGCTGCCGCTCGGGGCTGGCCGCCGCTGACACTGGGCTCGGTCACCCCGGGTCGGCGCTGCCCCGCGGTGGCAGGCAGGGACGGAGCTTCCCCCGCTCCTACGGCAGCGGCGGCGGGCGGGGACGGAGCTTTCCCGCGCCCGTGGCGCCGGCGGTGGGCAGGGACGGAGTTTCCCCGCTCCTGCCGCGGCGGCGGCGGGCGGGGACAAAGCACCCCGTCAGCTCCCCGAGCCGCGGCAATGGCTGCGCGGGGCTCCCGTCGGCTCCCCGGGCCACAGCAATGGCTTGCGCGGGGCTCCTGTCGGCTCCCCGAGCCGCAGCAATGGCGGCGCGCGCTTCCCCCCCCTCCCTGGGCCGCAGCAATGGCGGCGCGCGCTTCCCCCCCCTCCCCGGGCCGCAGCAATGGCGGTGCGCGCTTCCCCCCCCCTCCCCGGGCCGCAGCAATGGCGGCGCGGGCTTCCCCCCCCCTCCCCGGGCCGCAGCAATGGCGGCGCGCGCTTCCCCCCCCCTCCCCGGGCCGCGGTAGGGGCGGCCTGGGTCCCCCCTCTCCTCCCCGGGCCGCAGCAATGGCGGCGCCGGGCCCCCCCCGTCTCTCCCCTGGGCTGTGGCAGAGGAGGAAAGAGAGCTCTCCCGCCTCTCTCCCCGCCCCCCGTGCTGCCTACAGGGAGCCAGGCTCCACCCGCGGTGCAACAGAGTAGCGATTTGTAACAATCGCAAAATGCCGACTTTGCAGCTGCTCGGCTCAGCACTCTGGCAGGCACTTCTGAGGTTGTATTAGCCGCTCCTGATTATTAGCCGCATTTCCGGTTTAGGAGCAAAATCTTAGTCAAATTGGTGCGGCTTGTATTCGTGAAATTACTGTACTTGTGCACAGGAAAATAGGGCACTTCCATCTGAGCGCTCTGGACCCAGAGAATGGGATGCAGAGGAAGATGGCTGGCAGGGTAAAGGGAGCCTGTAGTGCACACCGCGTTTTTGGAGAAGAACAGCCATCCACGTAACACTAACTTTATGCTTCTGAGAAAACATTCCCATCAACATTTTGTCCTGACTTTTAATGGCATGTGGAAACTCAGAAGTCTTGCAGTAGCTGGGTACCAGCACAGGAACCAGCACCCAGCAAATCAGAGCAGACCCTTCTAGCTGGGCCAACCCATGGCTTTAGTTCAACCCATCCCAAATCTACCATCAGCAGCTTTTCCCTGGACACCACCAGCAGCCTGCTGCATGATGGAGAACCCATTCCTGAGGTCTCACCTCCACTGCCGTGCTTCCCCGGGCTGGCACCCCCTGACACCACTTCCCGCATGTTGCTTCAGCGGGAGCTCACACAATACTGGGCTTGGTGCCACTCAAGGGGAGCACACCCAAAACCCGGCCCTTCTTGCACAGGCAATTCTGCAGGAAGATCCCTGCAGCTGTGAGCCGGAGGATTTGCCCTCCTTTGCCGGTTTGTTGGGGAAAACCTGGAGCCAAAGGTGACCTATTCCCAGCGCAAATGGCCACTGAGGCCTCGGCAGGGATGGATCTGGCATGGGCCTGTCTTCTGTGGGTGCATCACTGCCCGTGACCTCCTCACTTGCTGCTGCTTTCAGCTATGAGGAAGCTTCTCCTCCCTGAAACTGTAGAGATCGTGCAACAAGCTGTTCCCAGTGACCTGCCAGAGCAGCTGGCTGTCACACAGCCAAGCAGCGCTCAAGCTGTTGAACAGGATTTGTTATCTGGAGAAAAGCATTAGAAGTGGCTCAGAGGCAAGACTGTGCTACCATGGGGGTCCCCTGTGTCCCTCCAGCACCAGCCCAGGTCACTTGTGTCCTGCCTGCAGCCCTGTGGTGTGAGAATGACAGTAGGCAAGGGCTGCTGAGGTGTTCTCGTCTGACAGTCAGACAAATGCAGTCTGTGTGGCTTTGCCAGACTGGTTTTGGGCTGGCCAGAGGATCCCATCACTGAGCACAAAGGTGGAGATGAAGCCATGCTAGAGGAATGAGGATAAGCTGCAACTTTCCTTGCCCTGTGCATGGCTTGCATGGGTATGGCTCCTCAGGCAACAGGGTTGAAGCAAATGAGAAGAGATCATCCCATCCACAATATTTGGAGTGGCCAGGATTTGGTGTTCATGTTCTATCCTGGAGGTGAGATTAGAGTGGCGTGGAGGACCATGCTGCTTGAGACCCAGCCCAGCCTTGCTGCTCTGAGCAGGGTGGTCCCAGAGGTCCCTCCTGGTCCGTGTTATTCTGGGATTTAATAATATTGAGCAACTCTGTAGGTTAGTTCAGGGTTTCCATGTAGCAGCACCCAGACTTGGATCAGTGAAATCGAGGCTCCAAACACCTTGGTCACCTTCCTTGGAAGAAACAAGACCCTTTGGAAAACATTAATCTCAGCTGCTCTCTTGTTCCTGGATCAGAGACTAATCTTCTACCAGGCAATTTAAGATGCTGAAGCCAATGGCTCCTTATGGCTACCTGGTGATAATTTTAATATATTATGACTCATCTGAATATCTATCAGCCAGAATGGTTTTGTATTATCCTATTCAAGGGAAGCAAGGCATTCCCAGTGAAAAGAAACACTGCCTATGGATTCTAGCAATAGGCATGTCCTTCCACCTAGTCATTCCTGCAGCCTGGAACCAGGCAGTTTTCATCTGAATAAAACAGGTGTTTAAAATAATTTCCTGGGGCTGCTTCATTTATTCTCCTCTCTCCCACTCTTGTCCTTTCCCACCTTCATCATGCCCTTGAGAGTAATGCCAGGAGAAAAAGCGTAGCCTCCTGGGAGCAATACAGCAGCACGGGGAAGAGGTTTCTCTGTATTTCCCACTCCAGGAGAGCAGAAGGATCCTCTGTTCTGCCTCAGACCTGTGGAGACAGAGCAAACCACTGCCTCCATCCTGCTATCCCTGCAGGTCCGAGATGACTTAGTGGCTTTTCAATTACAGGGTGTGCCTTCCCATACCACCCCTCCCTTCGCCTGCCGGAGGGGGACCACATCATTATCATGAAAAGCCTCACAATCTGAATTCTCCAGGGCACAAGTAGATGCTCTCCTGTCAGGATATTCATGTTTTCCTTCTCTGGAGGACTAGCAGCTCATTACCACGGGGAGCAGCACTGCAGTGCTGACTGCCCCTGTTCCTGGACAGCCCTCTTCCTGCACAATGACAATCAACTCTCATCAAATTATTACAGCATCTTTTATTGTTGGTGTGCTACAGCAGAAAAGATGCAGATATCAGAGGAGGATTCCAGTCATTACCACTCTTCAGCCTTTGATTAACATTAAATACCTCTACAAGCTTCATGCCACATCACAGGCTTCCCACGCGACACCGCCAGGTCTGCTTTAGTGAGACCAGAGAGGTTTGCAAATAAGATTTTTTAAAGTATTTTTTTAAAAGCAAGTAGGTAGTTCTGCAGGGCTGGATTCTTGTTCACATCTCCCCAGACAAAGGCACAAGTCACTAATCGCAAACCCAGGTCAGATACCCACCTGATGCACTCCAGACCCTGCACCTTGAGCAACAGACCAAATCACCTTGAATTCTTACCTGAGCAAAGATAGTCTGGGGTCTTTTTCCAGCCTGCCCACCTACTCTCTTCATCCCCGGAGCAACAACCAGCAGAAACCTCTCTGCATAAGGCCCTGACAGAGCTCTAGCGACAAAAGAGCCACCCCTTTCTTACCTTCAACTGCTGATGCTCCTTAGGGCTTTACTGAAGGGAAAGAAAATCACATTTTTTGAAGCCTCTTACAATTGTTGTTTGGAAAGCAAGGAGAGCCCACAGAATGTTTGAAGTCACCCAAAACCCAAGGCACATACACACAGCCCCACCATGAGGGCTGTTACCATGTAAGGCACTTCCTTGAAGAGAGAGGTGCCTTACTAGGCAGAAGTCTCAGTGGTGAGGCTGTGCTCCACATTTCCACACTGCAATAACCTGGTGGGCTCTGGGATGCAAGCACTGGTTCATGTGGGACATCAGGGATACTTTCATATCACCTTCAAAATAAAAGGGGTTGAATTTGGTCAGGGCCACCTCTCACCTTCTCCCTGCAAGGGAAGAGCCAAGCCATGGGCTAGAAGCTCAATGTGCATACAGAGCTTGTTTGGAGCCCTTGCACTTTTACTGCTCCCTCCATGCTGAAGTAGGGAAGTCGTGGAGGGAATCCTGGTTTGGAGGGAGATCTCTATCTCTGTGGTGAAGTGCACATGCCATGAGATGGAGCTGCTGCTCTGGTAAAGGTTCCTTGTAAAGTTGCAAGAGTTTGGAGATTTTTTTTCCATCTTTCCTGAAGTCAAGGAGCCAGGGAGTCACTCACAGGAGTCCTGTCCACCATCACCAGTGTTCCCACAGCCTGGCACAGCCCTGACAGCCACCTTCTGGGACCAAGCCCACCCCCTCTTCCCATGCCAGCCAGTGTGTTTTGCCCTCTTAGACAGGACAAACACACGTTTCCCTTTGTTCCCAGCTCCACACCTAGTTTTTTTCTTTGCATCATGAAGGGCTGGCTACTCATCTGTAATTCAAAAGAAAGCAATGACTCACTAGACTACATCGCTTTCCAAGGCAAAGCATTTCATGCATTTCGCAGGCACGCTAGCCCAGGTTATGAAAGAACCTCTGCTGGTGGCACACATTCTCCCCATCACCCATGTCCCTTGCAAAACCAGAGGGCTCAGGCTTCCACCCTGCAGAGGCATAGAGTGCAGGAAGGGGGTTTGTGCTTAAATCACACATTTGCATTGTGTGAGGAATGCAAAATGCCATCCCCGCTTTAAAACCTGGCTACACACTGGCACTAACCCAGCCTAATTAAAGGTAACAAAAACCTGAAGTTTCACTTTTGCCATTAAGCTTCCAAGCACCAGGTGAGGGGTCTCAAAGGCAGGTGGAGCCTCAGCTGCCAGCCCCTCACATCCCAGGGGACACCATACACTGTCCCTGGAGCTGCAGCCCCTAGTTTTTCCCAGGAGCAACAGGGGCAGGGGGGTGTGAAGGGGCTTTAAAACAGATGAGAAATGCCTTACCTTGAATGATAAGCCAGTCTTCACCATTTTGGGGCTACATTCCCAGGCTAAAGTGGGATGGTATTTACAACTGTCTCTTCTCCCTGGGTTGGGGTGGTATTTTGATATCTGTATTTCCATACCCCAGTGCTTCTCCCTGCAGCCTGCCTGATCCTGCCTGTCTTTCCCCCACAGGAGACTGGAGACAGAGGGTCTCTCCAAATTGTGCACTTTGGGCTGGTGTGAGTGAGCTGCCAAAGCAGAGAAGAGAAAACTTCACTGAGGTGGTGAAGTTCATGAGAAGTCCTTCAACGAACTTCCAACCAGGCCTGGATCCAACCAGTGGCAGATGACAAAACACCAGGCTTAGAAAATATCCTCTTCTTAGATCTCTAAATTATTTTTGTGTTCTTATTGATATGTCCATGCAAAAAGTGCCCTGTTTGCTTGTGGAGGGCACAATGTGGTGACATTTTCATCAACTGTGTCAAAAAAGCGAGCAATTGACAATCCCTATTTACTGTACAAACTCAATGCTGAAAAATTTGGTGGGGTTTCTTGGATGAATCCATAAGCTTTTCAGGAGAAAGTCTATAATTCTCTATGCATTATATGTTTTTACAATCTTCACTTGGAAGCAGATTTGAATTTCCACTTAAGGCTCTGAAAACCGTCCTATTGAGATACCAGCAGATAAGATCTTCACTCAGGATACCTCTGTGAAAGAGCAGCCTTTCAGTCAGCAGCATTTTTCAAAGAATGCTCTCAATTTTCATATCTAGATATATCATCTTAGTTGAATAACCATTATTTTGCCTTGAAAAAAAGATGCAGAGCCTCTTAAGCATCATTCCATTGGAGTCCAGATTTTAATCTGCCTCCTCTAACCACAAAGAGAAAATGCATTGAGAAGGGAACTTGTGCCAGCCCTCTCTATTTTTTTCTGGCAGTAAAGAGGGGCGAGCATCATTGTGGGTCCTTCCTCCCACCACCTGATGGAGCACAGAGTGTAGGAACGTGGATATTTTGTGCTCTGTCCTAGGCACATGTGTGCATTAATCGTGAGCTTTTTGGGGAGCACTGGGTGGTTGAAACCCAAAGCCAGTGAGCTTCTTGAAGTTGGTTTTATGTGGTGAACAAATCTGTACGGTGGACTGAAATTTAAAGCACTATGCAAAAAAAAAAAAAATCTCCAAAACCCACAAGCCATAGAAAGTATTTCATTAACAAAAGTTCTGCTTTTATCCAAATAAAATATTTACAGTCCATTTTCCCCTATGAGTCAAAATTCTGCTGCTAGATGGGTGATTTTGGTTGCACTGTTTCAGAACTTCATCCCAATCTACACCTTTCCACACATGTATTCAGAAGAGATGCTTTGGTTTGAGGTTTGAAGAGAGCCAAGGGGTTGTAACCTGTAGGGTTTTGTACACCCAACAGGGAAAAACAAATAAAGAGAGCTTTGAAACAGAGCAGCTGCTGCCTTACCTCCCCTCGCAGAGCCGAGGCGGTGACGGCCGAGCTTGGAGAGTGGCGTGCCTTTAATGTCCCACGGATTGAAATTGAATTTCTGGAAAATACATGGCACAGCGCTGGACCGCGGTAACGGGGGGCTTGTTCTGCCTAAGAGGCTGCAACACATCGCCTTGCCATACAGCTATTTTGCTGAATTGCAGCCATATTTCTGTCAGTACAAGTGATGGTCTATATGAGGGATTAATCTGACACCAGACAGTGATTCTTAATCCTTCAGTATATCATAATCTATTTACTTTGCATGCTAAGAGGATTTCAGCTTAAAAATATACAGGAAGTGATACTAGAAATGTACATAAGGTCCAGAATACTGTTTCCTAATATTGCAGTTTTTCATTTAAAAAATATCCTCACATGGTTTTCTTGGAAAAGTCCTGTCAGTCCAGGAAAAAAAAAATAAAATGTTGAATAGGGATTTAACTGGAAATAGGCAGATGTTTCCCTTTAGGCTTCAGCCCTGTGACCATTTTCACCCTCCTCCTTCCCCACAGCATTTTGTGCTCGGCAGTGCAACATGAAAGGAGAGCTCTCCAGTACAGCAGCTTCCTCAGCTGTGAGGTTCACCTGCAGACTTTTCACTGACAAAATCAAAACAGGTTTGGAACCAGCATGGCATTTTATGTGCATGAATTGCTGCTCAAAGTGTATGAATTAGCAGCAACTGGCTAACACGGAGGTCAGTGCAGGGAAAACCACAAACCAGTAGTTCCTTATTCAGCTGTAATCACCTGTTTTCTCTGCTCTCTGCCAGGAAGGCTGCCTACAAAATAACTGTAGTAAGTCATGTTGGTGGGCACAACTTCTGAAACTTAAAACAGAATTTTTAGTTATAATTCCTTTATAATTTAAGTCATGTTCAGCCGTAATGGTTTGAGTTCCCAGAGCATGTCCTGCACCCAAAAGAAGAGTTGGTCACCCCAGCCAGCAGCCGCCCTGTCCAGCCTCTGCCCACCTCTGCATGGCCCACGAAGGGTGTTCCCATTCCCACCTGCCACACGCAGGGGCTCAACAGCAAAGCGGGGACGCAACTCCGAGCAAATGCTCTGGTAACAGCAAATAGGTCATGGATTATTCCAGGTCCATGAAGCACCAGCGTAAAAGCCAAGGGCAGCCCCAGCTGGGGAATGTTGTCCCCTCTGTCCCTCCTCCTGCTCACCCCAAATCCCGGCCCTTCAGTTCCTGGCAGGAAAGCCCCAGGTGCCTTTGGGGCAGGCACTGCGGGCAGGCGCAGCTGCCCTCGGGCAGGGGCAGGAGCTGCGCGGGGCTGGTGCCGGGGCTGACCCAGCCTCCGGGCCCCGAACAGCTCAGTGCTCCAGCAGCGAGTGCGATTTTAATAATAAAAAAGGGAATAATGGTAGCCATGCGCCCAGCAGCCTTCTTGCTGGAGAGATGAGGCACGAGCCAAGTAGGCAGCTCTCTCAGAACCGGGTTGCCCTAAAAAGCTTGGCAATCCTGCTGGCGCCTGCCCCTGGAGCCGGGCACCAGGCACCGTGCCACCTTACCTGCCGTGACTCATGCTCGGGGTGGCAGTGCCTCTGCCAGCCTTGAGGTAGCCTGCAGTGGGAGAAGTTTGCAAAATAGGGAGGGTGCTGCTGCCCCCCAAACCCACATATGACCCCTCCCAGCCCGTGCGCGCTCACCAAGAGGCAGAAGTCAAGTCTGCCCGCACTTAAAAAAAAAATGAAATTAAAAGAACCAAGCATTGAGGGCACAGCCATGATTTAGTGTGATCTGAACCAGGTCTCCTCTGTGCCTCCACAGCCACCTGTGCTCAGCATCCAGCTTCAACGCCATGCTCCAGGTCTATGTGAGTGCGACAGGAAAATGCCCAAACTGCCGTGTGGGAGTTGCTGAATAAACCACTGATCAGTGGTGTTCCTGGTGCCTAAATCGGCGGGGGGAATGTGAGGGAACACGAGCATCCCTTGGAGTCCAACACCCCAAAGCAAAGCCCAGCCCCGCTGTGGGGCACTGGATGAAGAGGTTTAGGACCGTATCACCAAAATGTAATTCAGGCTCTCCTCTTGGCTGTGTGTCTCGCTGATCACTGATTTACTGAGTTGCAGTGGAACACAGTTCATAAGGATGGTGAAGTGCGCATCATTTTTGTTTAAAGAAGACAAAAGATCTGGGGGATTGTGTGTTATATACCTGCTGGATCTTATCTCTCATGTGCTCACTAAATCTGGGAGGGCAGTTCCGATTCATTTTGTGCCCAGCACAGATTTTTTTTTCCCCTCCACAGCCCCAGGAGGGCTGTGATAACTTTTTTCCCTTTAGAGGAAGGACTTGGGGATGCGTAGACTGATGCACCTGGACCCAGCACACGTGGCCCTCACTCAAACTGCCTGTACAGCCACACTTTAGTGATTGCAGAAGAGAACAATTATTTTATAGTAGAGGTATAGATTTATTTCTTTTAAAATACTAACATATCCTTTATCTATATGTATGCGCAGAAGGAGACAACGAGGAAAAGAATCACTGAAAGAAAAATCCCCTGACACTGACTCAGTCGCTCGTCCCCTCCCACACCTCCCTGTTGCACCGAAGGGTGCGGGAGGCCGCCCCCGCCCCGGGGCTCTGCCATGGCCGGGACCCTGGAAGGCTGAGCGGGGCTGGCGCGGGTGGCTCCCGGGGCCGATCCCGCTGTTTTCCGCCGCAGCCGCAGCACCGCAGTGCCTGTCCCGTTCGCTGTCCATCAGGATACTGGAGCGGGAAAGCGGGGGCAGGTGGTGCGGGAGGGGGGATGTGAAACCCTCCCCAAAGCAGCCACGGAGAGCATTGGCTCCTCTCACCCCACCACGCTCGCCACTGCCCAGGCTGCCTGGGCACACCAGGGATGGGGACACACGGAACAGCCCCGGAGCTCCCAGATGCAGTGGGCAGGACCACAGGGAAGTGAATTTGAGGATGCTCCCCGAGCAGCGCATCGATATTGGCCCAAGCAGGGCAGCACGCGAGTCCATGTATCCCCGGTCCTGTGCAAGTGGGAACAGCCCCAGCATCAACAGGCAGCTTCCAACAACTGGAGGGAAAGTCGGAAGGGAGGCGGGGGGTGAGGGGGAGATTGTCAGGAAAAAAAAATTCATCTCCCTGTCTTCCTTGGCTGGACCGCAGCCGGCAGCGGCTGAGGATGGTACGACCGCGAGCCGGGGCTGGAAGCGCCGGTGCCGAACCCGCCCAGAGGGACAGGGATCCGGCTGGGTGTCCGAGCGGGCCTCGCATCCCACCACCAGCACCCAGGCCCGCCATGGGTCCCGGCTTTGGGGGTTGCGCCACCGATCCTGGGGGGGAATTGCAGTTTCGGGCAGCGCTCGCCCGTCCCGTGAGTCCCATCGGCACCACAGAGAGCCAATAAATCCGTAACCAATTAAGCGTCAATTAACCTAAGAGTGGGTCCCCAGTCCGGCCCTGGAGCACTGGAGCCCTCCAGAACACTCGCAACTCATCCCCATTCTCACACACATCCCCGTCCTGCTGGGAGCCTCCAAGAAATATTTACCTGCTCCTCACTCCCCCCAGGGAAGTTTTATGAGGCAGAGGAGGCGAGAGGGAGGAAGGAGGACACGACACCACTACATTTATTAGTTTAGATTTTATTGGGGTGGGTGGGAAGAAAGGAGGGGGGTTGCCTTACAATGGAAGGGGTTACGGCATCAGAAGTCACACATACGCTGTCCCTGTCCCCGCTGCGGGGCAAAGCTGCCGGGAAGCACCAGCCCAGGAGGGGGAAGCAGGAACGCGGGGCTGCAGCCCCGACCCGCCACAACGCATCGACCGACACAAGGGGCTCGAAACAACCAAAACGAAAACCAAACCAAAAAACACACTCCGAGAAGCCGTGCATCCCCCCTCCCCAGCCCCAAACCAGAGCTGCTTGTCCCTGCAACCCTCCCCCCAAAAAGAAACCAAAACTTTTTCTTTTGCAGCTTTTTTTTTTCCTTTTATTTTTTTTCCAAAAGTTTTGGGTTTTTTGGTCTGCAGGTTGCGGATCAGCTGGGCAGCCTTTTCCTCCCCCTTTGCCTTCCTTCTGGGCACCTCCCATGGCTACTGCCTCCACCCTAACACTCACCCCAAGGACGGCACAGCCAAGTTTGTGCAGAGCAGCCCTCGAGGATGGATGGAGGACATGAGACCAGGAAAGATTCAATTTTTTAGGGAAGAAAATTGAAATTTGAAATTTTAAAAGTTGGGTTTTTTGGTTTTGTTGTTTTTTGTTGTTGGTTTTTTTTTTCACGTTCTGTTCCATGTTAGGCTCTAGATAAATGCCAACCCAACAGCATCAACTAAAAATAATCATGGTCACTGGAACGGACCGAGTATTTACATCATTCCCGCCGCTCCCCGCGGCAAGAGGCTGTACAGGACTGGCGAGCCGGGGCTTCCACACCCGCAGGGGCTGAAGGTCCCCGCACAAAGCTGGGGGGGCACTGGCAGGGCAGGAGCCAGCCTGCGCCTCTGCCCGGGGGGCAGCAGGGGACACGCTAGGCTTTTTAATTTTCTTTTTTATTTTTAAACTCCTCTTCTGTTGCGTTTAAAAAAATAATAATTATAATAAACCTGGTGGAGTGGTGCAGGAAGCAAATAAATATCAGTCAGTAGAGATGGAGGCGGCAGGACCTCCCCAGGGCATCGCCACTGCTAACGAAGAGGGAGGAGGAGGAGGAAGAGCCAGAGTCCTGCCCAGGAGGCTGTGGGGAGTCCCCGGGTGGGAGGTCAGTGGCAACTTGGGGGGATGATGACCGGCCCCTCACAAGACCTGGAAGCGCCAGGACGCCTGGTCCTTGTAGTCAAGGCAGTCGGGGGAGTTGAAGTTGAGCTTCCAGGAGGCAGCAGCGGCGGGCTCCTTGTAGTCCAGGCAGTCGGAGGAGTTGAAGGGCAGCCCTGTGCCTCCGTACCCTTGGTGGTGGTGGTGGTGGTGGTGATGGTGGTGGTGGCCCGAGCTCTGGCTCAGCGGGTGGTGGTGATGGTGGCCCGGCACCGAGGAGGGGCCCATGGGGCTGAGCTGGTGGGGATGGTGGTGAGAGGTGCATGGGCGCCAGGTAGGAGCTGCAATCCACGCCCCCGAAGTAGGACGAGGAGGGCGGCGCAGGGTAGCCCTGGCCGTAGCCGCCGCCCTGGCTGTAGGACACGGGATAGGAGGCGGAGGCGGCCGAGGCGGCGGGGGCCGGCCCGCTGCATGCAGGAGGCGGCCGGCGGCAGCGGCTCGGGCACCGTCACCCCGCGGGCGCTGCGCCGGGAGAGATGGAAGCCGGGCTCCAAGATGGATGACGCCGGGGTGCTGAGAGAGGCCGGGGCTCCCACCGGGTCTGAGGAGGGCCGAGCTGGAGGAGGAAGACGAGGCGGAGCTGGAGGCCGCTGCCGGCGGCGTGAACTGCCCGCTGCTCTCCGAGCCCGAGCTCTCCCGAGCGGGCGAAGATTTCTTCTTGCCGGACGGCTCTTGGCCCCGCCGCCGCTCTGCTGCTGCTGCCGGCACTTGGCGCGGCGGTTCTTGAACCAGACCTACAGGGAGAAAACGGGGTGCGGGGGAGCAAGGAGCGTGGTGGGGTGAGCCCAGACAGCCCCAGAAGCTCCTCAGCCTGCGAGCGCCCAACCACCCTCACCCTGGCACCAGTTGTCCCAGTCCCCACTAACACTGAGCACCCCTCACACCCCCAAATATAATCTCACCCCTGCCTGGCAACCCGGGCACCCCACAGCCTGCCAAAGCAAGGATGGCCAGGGTCAAAGCCTGTAGTGTCCTAGCTCGTGCATATCCTTGGCACAGTGACAAAATATGAATTTGGGGGACAGATCCTGCATTGGGTGCTGCCTGCATATCCCACCCCCTGGGTATCCATTGACCAGTTCCCAAAGGGAATACCTCTGGGAAGCACCCAGGTGGTAGGGCTGCTATGCCCTGGAGCAGGTGGAGACTGACAGAAAAAATGTTAATAAAAATAAAATTAATACAAGAGACTAAAAAAATTAAGATAAATGCTCCCTCTTTGGCTGAATGTCCCCACAGTGGAATGGACAAGCAGATGGGAGCCCACACACATCCCGGTCTGGAGGAAACAGGGATGAGTGTGCATGGAGCAGCCGGTCTGAGTAGCGCCAGCTGAGCTGGGGTGGTCCTGCATCCCCCATCCCACAGCGGTGCAGGATTCCCCCGCGCAGGTACCTGAACTCGGGACTCGGGCAGGTTGATCTTCAGGGCGACCTCCTCCCGCATGAAGATGTCAGGGTAGCGGGTCTTGGCAAAGAGAGCCTCCAGCACGTCCAGCTGCGAGCGGGTGAAGGTGGTGCGCTCCCGCCGCTGCTTCCGCGGGGTGGCTGCGGGATGAGCACCACCAGGCCGGTCACGCTGGGCCCCCGCGCACCTCCCGCACGCCCCGGCACGGGGGAGCCCCGGTGCCCCCGGGACAGGGGCCTGAGAAGCACCCAGAGAGCGGCAGCGTCCCTGCACACCCACGGCTGCCGGACCACGTCCTGCTGCGGCCAGGGCGAGGGGCACAGGGCTGGGGAAGGGTCAGGCCTGGCTCCAGCGGGAGCTATGGGGAGATTTCGTTGTGTGGAAATTAATTACTTTTTTTTTTAATGTTCAATTTGAAAGTTCTTAATCCTTAAAAATCCCCAAGAAAACTAGACACCCCGAGAACAAGGGGGAAATTCAGCTAGACCCAATGTCCCCAGGCACGGGTGCAGGCGAACAACCAGCCCACAACCCACCCGAAACAGTACTGCCCCACCAGCTCCTCCAAACCCGCACGGGTGGAAGTGTCCCCCCTCCGCTTGCTGGAGGATGGGGGGACTGGGGGGGGCCGCGGGGCGCGGCACTCACCCGGGTACCCCACGGAGGGATGCAGCAGGTCCATGGCGGGGGCCCGTCAGCCCCAGCCCATTCATGCCGTAAGGGGGCTGTTTGAGGTAAGACATCATGCTAGAAGCCGGGCAGTTTTCCTCCGAAGTCCCGCAGGAAAAAAAAATCAAAATCAAATCGAATGTATGCGGTGGGGAAAATGGAAAGGGAAAAAAAACTGACAAAAAGTGTCCCCGAAAAAATCCCCAAACAAGAGGCAAAAAATTGTGAAGCCAACGACAATTTGAAAAAGGAGCACAAAGTCGCTGCAAGAGGAGTTTTTTCGTTCCGTCACGCCGTCACCGCCACGAGGTCCTCAAGAGATCGCAGGTGAAGTGAGAGAAAAATTAAAACGAAGGGAAAAAAAAAACCAAAATAACAACGAGGATCGAGAAACAGACGGATTTCTTCCCGCACAGAGGCGAGGCCGGAGCGCCTGGGGAGAGAGCGGAGAGAAGCGGGTAAAGGCTTCGGCCGCCCGAGGGCTGCCGGGGGCTCCCGCCGGGCTGCGCCCACCCGGCGTGGGGGCTCCGCGCTGGCGGCTTCCGATTGTTAATTTTATTATTATTTTATTTTAAACGAAGGCGAGTCGCGCGCAAGTGCCGAGAGGCAACAGTGCCCGGCGATCGGAGAGATAAAGCAATTATTTAAAAAGATAATTGGATTAGGAATCAAAAGGAGGTATCAGAGGAGGGAAGTATAATTAATTTAAAAGCGAGCAGACGGGGACGTTTTAATTAGAAATGGATAAGAGTTAAAAAGGGGAAAAGGAAAAAAGAGCGCTACGGCAGCCGAGCGGGTGACAGTGCGGGCAGCCGGGACGGGACAGCGGCGGGGCCCGCCCGGGGGGCTTCGGCAGGGCCGGCGAGGGGGACACGACACCAGAGACCCAGTAGCGCCCGGGCTCGGGGGCAAAATGCCGCAGATAAACGCGGAGGGGAGGAAGGAACGGAGAGACCCCGGGGGGCCCCGTCGAGCCCCGGGCAGCCCCCGCTGCCGAGGCTGGCACAGCTCCGCCCCAGCCGGGGAATGGGGCACCCAGGCCGGGGGATGCCGGGCGGGATCGCGGTGCCCTCCTAGGCCGGGGCCGGGCGCAGGTCGGGTGGCACTGCTGGGACCCGGCGTTGCATAACTTTGTCGGGGACGCGGCGGAGCGGGCCCGTCCCGGGAGGAGAGAACGGGGAAGAGTGGGGAAAGAAAAGTGAAAAAGAGGAGAGAGGAAAGAGGAAAATCCGAGACAGCCTCGGCCCGGCCGTGCTCACCACCCCTGTCCAGGCACCGCGGGCCCGCTACGCTCCGTCCCGTCGCTGCCGCCCGCCCCGTCGGTGAGCGCGGTGCCCACCGCCCCCGCCCGCCTCACCTGCGCGGCCACCTGCGGAGCGACGGCGACTGAGCGCCCGCCCGGCGGGGGCTGCGCGGGGCAGCGCGGGGCGGAGCGGGCGGGGGGCGCGGAGGGGGCGCGGCGGGGGGAGGGAGCGAGGGGGGCAGGCAGGTGAGAGGCGGGCTGGGGAGGGGGGCCGGGGGGGCGCTGCCCGGAGCCGAGCCGCGCACCCCCGACTTGTCGGGGTGCCCCGCGTTACCTTGCCGGCGGCCCGCGCTGTCGGGGCGATGGAGCCGCGGCCCTGATGAGGATTGATCACCTACCCCCGGCCCTACCCTTGTATGTGCGCGCAAAGCAACTGCGTAACCAGCCCGGCGCCAATCCCTGGCCGCTCCCCGCCTGACTGACAGCCGCCCGGGCAATGGCAGCGAGGGGCGACGGCTCCTCCGCACCGCCCCGCGCCGCTCCGCGCTCCCCCGCGCACCGAGCCCGGCGCCGCGGAGAGCCGGCCGGCCGAGCGAGGGGTGCAGGGGGCTGGCGCTCAGGGCCCCCCGCGCAACCTCAGCGGAGAGGGTGGCTGGGGGGAATTGTTGAAGTGCGGAAGAGGGAGGGCCTCTCCGCGCCCGCGCAGCTCTGCGCCCTCCCTCAGGATGCCCCCCAGGCGTCCCTGCCGGCCCAGGGGAGGCCGCAGAAAAAGTTTCGGCTGCCGCCTTCGCCGGCGCGGAGGGCGCTCCTGGGGAGGGGAGGTGGTGTCGTGCCCCCCCCATCCCGATGCCTGCAGGCTCTCCCAAACTTTGTGCTTTAAAATCCCAATAAAACTACAGCGACCGCACCTTTCCCCGCATGCCCCGAGTTTAAGGGCTGCTGCGCGCCGCGGGGGGTGAGCGGGCGGGGGCCGCACGGGAGCGGCGGGGAGAGGGGCGAGGGGACACCGGGCCCTCTCTTGGCTCCTCGGGGCCCCACTCCTCACTCGAGGTGGCGGGGTCGGGGCGCGGCGGCGGCGCAGGCGGCGGAGCAGCCCCGGACCTCTAAAGAGGCTCCGGTGCGCGGCTTTTGTTGGTCTCCCCAAATCAACTCCCTCTAATTGCAGTGGAGCTGAAAGCGAGCTAATGTTCAAAGGCGCTGCCCGCCGGCCCCGATCGGAGCGCGGTCTCCCGGGGGTAAGACTTCCACCCCCCCACCCCCATTTTGTTGTTGTTGGAGTTTTTTTCCCTTCTTTTCAAATCTTTTTCCTGTGCGAAGAGGGAACCGTCTAAGTCGGGCAGGAGGGAGACGATGAGTAGAGCGAAGGAGGTTAGCAAGCTCCTCTGCTCTCCCGCAAAAGTCAGCGACAGGGGCACTTCTCCCCGTAACAAAGGCGCCGCGGCCCATTCACAAAAAAAGTAACGGCAGGAGGAGGAAGCAGAAAGAGTTTGCGGGGGCAGTTCTCCCCCCTTCCAGCCCCTCTTCCCCGTTTTGCCCTGGTCCTGCCGGGGCAGTTCCTGGCTTGGGCTGCGTTCCCCCCGCCCCCGCTGCCTTCCCATCATTTCTCCCTGCTGGGGCAGCCCCGGTCCTGTCGGGCAGCCCCCCCCGGCTCTCCCCCCACCACACACACCAGGGGGTATCCATGCCCCCCCAAGCCTCCCGCAACTCCCGCTGTTACCCAATCCCCAATTGCGGACGCCTCCCCGCAGGCTCGGCCGGGGGCTGCGGGCAGGGCGGGCGCGGGGCTCGCCACCCCACCGAGGTGACGGTGCCGGCGACTCCGATGCCCCGTTCCCTGCGCCGGACGGAGCCTCGCCCTCCCCGCTGCGCCCAGGTAAGGTCGGCGGCACCGCGGGAGCTGCGGGCGGGCGGGCGGGCGGGCGGGGGGCCGGGCTGCGCGACCCCGGCGAAGGGCAGGGGCAGTTCGGTCCGGCTGCAGGGCGGGGGCCTCCTGCGCCCGGTTTGCCGGGCTGGGGGAGAAAGACGGGTGTCACACAAACTTATTTTTTCCCTCAGCCCAGCGACTGAGTTACTTTTTTCCTTCTAAAAGCTAGGCTCCTCCAGGAGGAGAGGATGCCCGTGCGCGGCCCCCTCGCCCCCGGGGCAGCCCCACGCTTCGCGGCTTAGCAGCTCCCGGGCAGGCAGGGCCCTGGGTTTTGCTCGCCTCTCCCCTCCTGATCCTCCGCCGCTCTCCGCAGCCGCGGAGCCCCGGAGCGTTTCCTACCGTTCCCAGCCCCTGTATTTTTACGGGAGGGCAGAAGAGCACGGCGGAGCGCGCTACCCCAGCCCCCCCGGCGCCGAGGTGTTCCGCGCATCTTCCCAAACTTTTCGTGGGGCCAAATCCACCTGCGGGCCCCGGGGCAGCCCCCAGTTTCCCAGGCCGGGACGTTCCGCGGCACCGGCGGCCGCTCGCACAAAACCGGGCGCTTTCCTCCTCCACGGGAGACTCTTTTTGGCGGAGCGGGCCGCGGCCGTACCTGGAGCCGCCGGCGCTGCTGCGGTTCCTCGCGGAGCGGCAGCCGCGACCCCGCAGGGTTCGGGCTCCTCTGCCCGCTCCGCTGCCCGCGGGTGCAGCCGGGCTTCGGCCGCGCATCCCCCACGCCGCTGGCGGGCGGCATCGGCACCGCGGGGAAAAGTTTTCCCTCCCGCTTCCCAAGTTGCATTTTATTAAAATCAAACGAAAAACTTTTCCGGCCGGTGGGTTTCGTTGCGTTGGCGAAGCGGCGGCGGCCGGGCCGGCCCGGGGTGCGGAGCCCGCTGCCAACCCCGCCGGGATCGGTCCCTTCCCGCCCCCCCGAGCCCCCTCCCCGGCCGAATGAGGGTGGGAGGGGTGAAGGGAGTTTCCAGGTAAAGAGGAAAGCGGCAGTTACGGTAAGAAAGATTCGGGTTTTATTGAAAATTTTATATATGACTCGGTGTTGTAATAAATAAACGAGACGAGCTCCACGAAGGGACGATGCGAGCGCGGGACACGCTTGGGGGCACACAGACGGGGCGGGGTGCGGTGGGGAATGCGGCCGGGCGCAATAAATAACGCGGAGCGGGCGGCGCGGTCCGGTCCGGTCCGCGGGGGACGCGGGTGGGAAGTGTCGCGCTGTCCCAGGCCGGGCCGGTCTCTGCCCCGGGCTGCCCCGCTCCGCTCGCAGCCGCTCCCAGGGTTTTGTGCCAGCTCTGGGGGAGAAGCCCCCCGAGTAAACCAGAGCAGCTCGGCTCTACTCCCGGGGAAATGTAAAACTGATGTAATAAACCACTGGTAAATACAGCACATTTTTAATAATAACTGGGGTGGATCTGACCTAACTATAAAATGTAGGTAGCTTATTAAGTATTACATATGGCAGGACTAGATGAAACCATTCCCAATGATTTTTTTTTTCCTATATCCCCCTCTCTAATCCTATTACGACAAAAACATTTTTATTTCAAAACTCAGCCCTCCTCCAGCTACAGAAACCAGGACAGACTATTTCTTCTCCTCCTTCCGCCCATCTCCGGCATCGCCCGCACGCCAGGGGTCTCGGCGATTCCATTTCCAACGCTTTCGGCAGGAGAGCTGAGCCCACACGGAAATCATGGGACAACGCGAGTTCGCTTGAATGGAAAAGAAAAAACAACGGAGTGGGGCCCGGCGCAGCCTAGATCTGGCCTAAGAAAATGGAAAAAAAGTTTAATTTTTTTTTCAAAACATCTTTTTCTGTTTGTTTTTTTTTTTTTTTCCAGTCTCATATCGGCATTTTAAGAACGTAAGAAAGCCGTGCTGCGATTTCGCTGCCGCCGCAGGAAGGCCGCTCACTGGAGAACGCATTTCTCTTCCTTCTTGGCCATCTTGCCTTTGTTTTGCTCGAGGGTCCTCTCCAAATGCTCGTCCTCTTCCTCGGCCCTGCGGAAAGAGGCGGAGGGAGGAGCGGTGAGGGGCTGCGCGGGATGCACCCCGGCCCCGCTCGCCTCCGCGGCCGCGCCGAGCTCCCCCATGGCCCCGGCGCCCGCCGACTTGGAAAAACTTTCCGTGGGGACCGTGGCGGCTCGGCCGGGACACCCTCCTCCCCCTTTGCCCGACTCACTGCTTCTCCTGGGCGTCCAGGTCCCTGACCAGCGCGTCCCGTTTATTAACGAGAATAACGAGTTCGTCCAGCAAGAGCTGCTCTCGCCTCTTCTGCGCCTCGGTCTTCTGCCAGTCTGCGGGAGAAGCACAACAAGAGCAGCGGTGAGCGCGGCGGCCGCCAGCGCCCGGCACAGCCAACCCGGCCGGGACCCGCGCCCGCTGCGGCCCGGTACGGCCCGGTACAGCCCAACGCAGCCTGGCACGGCCCGGCCCGGCTCAGTACAGCCTAGTGTAGCCTGACACAGCCCAACTCAGCCTGGTACAGCCCAGCCCGGCCCGGCCTGGCCCGGTACAGCCCAACCCAGCCTGGCACGGCCCGGCCCGGGCCAGGCCTCTCTTCCCAGCGAGGCTACCGCAAAGACAAGCGCAGGCCGGCGGCATTTCGGCTACACGGCTTGGGGGAGCTCAGCAGAGATTTGGGGGTCGTTTGGATTTTTTTTTTTAAAGTGTTAAATTTGTTTTGTTTTTCCCAACTCCTGTGGCACGGCCACTGCCGGGTTTGCCCTCCCGGAGCAATGCCCGCTTCCCGCATCCCGGCTCCTCTCTGCGCGCTCCTCGCCCGCTCTCAGCGGCTGGAGGAATCTCACACAGAGCACCATATGCTCCGCAGTTACTTTAAAGGCAGGTATCGCTTAATTAGCATTTCCCACTTTGAAGTAAAAATACACTTGCTACAGAATATCGCGGGGCCCCTCCAGCCCCGGCGCTGGCAGCCAGCGGCGGGCGGGCAGCCTCGCAATTCCCAAAGGGATTCCTGCGGCCGCGGCCCCTCGGAGCCCGGCCCGGCCCGGCGCAGCCCCCCGGGGCCGCCCGCAGCCCTCGGCTCTGCAGCCAGACCGTGAGGGCTTGTCGCTGTCAGTCAAGCCCCAGCCTTCCCCGCCTCCCTCATTAAGAAGGTAAACAATGAAAAGCAGGAGCAGTAGATTATGAGGGAGATAGCAGGACAATTGAGGAGCCGGAGAGAAAGAGGACACCAGCTTCCAAAAAAAAAAAAACCCAAAAAACCCAACAACGACCGGGAGAAGCCACCGGCCCGGCGGCGTCCTCCTCCTCCCCGGCCGCGCTTCCCGAAGGCGAAGGGGAGAGAGGGTGCAGTCCTTTTGGCTTTCACCCCCACCCACCCGCGCTCTCCATTGCCCTGGGCGATCATGTTAAAACTCACATGGCTGGTGCTTATTCAGATAAGCCGAACAATGCTCCCCACCGGTTACCATGTGAATCTTCACAAACCCCGCAAGAATGCGGTGGTTCAAATCCCCCTGACCCCCCTCCAAAGCCAAATTTATTCAAGACAGCAAACTGCTCAGAAGCTTTATGAAAGCAAATGGTGCTAGAGGGAATTCAGCCTTGTATTTACAAATTAAAAATTAGATGCATCATCATGCAATGAAGGTTGGAAGAGCGGCAGAAAGGCAGGAATGTGTAACCGCTTTTATCGCGCCCTCCTCGCCGTCTGCCTGGGCACACGGGGCCCACGGGCGAGCCGCGGGAAAAGCAGCACGCAGGGAAAGCCACGGCACACGCGTGTGCGGGCACTGCGAGCGGCGAGCATGCACGGCCGCGTCCTGCCGGAGCAGGGGCACCAGAGCCCTTCCCGGAGCACCGGCCTGCCAGGGCACTGCCCAAACTTCCCGGGAGTTCTTATTTATCTCGTTTTTCTCCTTATTTTCCTGGTTCTCCTTATTTTCCTTTCCCACTTTATTTATTTATTTTTTAAATGCATCCTTTCCCCTCCACCGTTGCTAAGGAAATAATTTTCAGGTGTACACAGATCAGAAGTGGAGTTAGCAGCCAAAATTACTGGCAATCCAAGCCATTTTTTCCTGCTTTAACTTGGGTAGCAGCCTTTTAGCTGCTGCTTCTCGGATCATTCTCTCGATTTTTTTTGCTGCTTCTCCTTCTGCTCCTTTTGGGCAAAGCTCCTTCACTTCAACCCGTTTAAAACACACTGCTCTGCCACTCTGCGAGTCAGAGCTTCCCGAACCGGAGCGTTTTGCCCCACAAATAAAGCCCCTCACACGCAGTGAGATCTCAGCATGACACTATCCCCCTGAAAAGGGCCACGGCAGCAAGCCAGACAGAAAAGGAGAGAGAGAGACACGGCAGAGGATTTCAGGGTGTTTGCCCGGACCCCAACTTCCAGGTTAACTTTCCCTCGGCTTCAGGTGCGAATTGTCCTGGGACTCAGGCTCCTTGGCACATCTGGGCACAAGAAGCTCTGGATGAAAAGGGGTTTGAAATCCACCATTTCTACCTGGACTTTATATATTTTTTTGCCATTTTGATGGTTTTCAATTCTTATTTTTAAAGCTCTTTTTTTTGTTTGTTTATTTGTTCATCTCCAGTTGCAGCAGCAGCTTTAGTTTTTGAAAGAGCAAACAAGTCAGAATATTTCAGTACATGTTTTGCTCAGCCCTTCACTATTTCTCTCTGTTAAGTCCCTTCCTAAGTGCTACAGGTTTTGTTGCTTTATCTTATAGCCCCGTGAAGTAAATAATATCCTATTAGGATTTCATGGAACAAAACTGTGCATTTTTTTTGGTTTTTGCTTGTTTGATTTTTTTCTGTATTTGCTTATTATCAATGTTTGAAATACGCCATGAGAAAATCTGCTGGCAGAAATATTCCCTTGCAATTTTACTTCCATTTCTAGAAAAGGAGTCTGTCGTTCCTTCCCTCAAAATAAATAAAGAGTCAAGCAGCAATTGGTTAAAAGTGTAGTATTTAAATAACATTTTATAGGTGACCACCTTGCAATTTTGTTTTGTCCTACAAAATACTGCTGGGCAGTAGTTTTGGGAAGCCTCCCTATGTTTAAAAAAGCAACTGTGTTCAAGTTTGATTCCTACCTGTTGTGCCTTTTAAGCCAGGATTACCTATAACACCTGTCACATATAGTTACCCAGGCTGACTGCAGCTCTGGGAAGCTACAATATGGGCTGTGATTAATTTGAAGATTTCAGAATAATACTGTTATAAAAGCTACTCTCTGGACAAAAATAGGATTAAGCTCTGAGGCTGTATATGAGCTAAAAGTGTTGAAAGCTAAAGCCCCCGTGCCACCACTCGCAACGGGCAGTTTAAAATGACAGAGTTTGCTAAATTCACATTCAAGTAGAAATGTTTTCAATTATTCATCTTCATTGACTTCATATTGTCTTTTTTTTTTCTCCCCACTGCTTAAACTGATAATTACTTTGAGCAAACAGACGTCCAGTTCCCATAGAAATGCTTTAATAGAAATGGTCGAAAGTTCTCGTAGTAAAACCTTCAACCTTGCGACTATAATAAATAAGCCTGGCACTTGGATGAAAATTAACACTAGTTTTGTAAAGAGCACATTGGGGGATTGCAGTCAGGTCTTATCTTTAGTTCCAGTCAACTAGCAATCCTGAAAGAGTTTGCATCATCATCAGAGCAGGCCATTTGATAGGATTCTGCTGCTGAACCTAATCAATCTATGGAATACTGTGGCTGCGCGGTGTAACAAAGCTAAAATAGATTTACAAATGGGGTTTTAGAGGATAAGCTCCTCCACAGGATTACATATTGATTTTAAATATAAAAAGCTTATCATATAAACCATAACTACAAAAATAGTGAACCTATGCATAAATCCTTTTAGAAGAGCACACACTTCAAACTATAAGCCAAGAATAAATCAAGATGTACAAAATCCGAAAGAAGATCCATTTCTTGGGTAGAAAATGAACACACTACCCCAAGGTGTGCAAAAATGAACTTATCTTTTCTAAGGAGGCATTAAAACTCGACTGAAAAAAATAAAAGAAACGAGTGAGAGGAAAGGTAGCTGAAAGTGAGGCATCCCGGCAGCCGGCTGCAGCACAGTAAAAACCAGGCTCTGACACTCAGCACCTTGTGCACAGGAGCAGCTGGCTCCCAACAGCCAGGCTGGACGCCCGGCCATGTGAAGAGGTGAAAACGGACCCCGTTTACCTGCATTGTCTTTGGCCTGTTAGTGAGGGGTTTCTGGCCTTTCTCGGTCGGAACAGTCCAAGAGGAACACTTTCTAGCTGGAAGCAGGCAGTGCGTTAACTCTCCCTTTCTTATCTCTACGGCTCCGTGGGGGAGGGGGGGAGTATGCCTTTTTTTTTACCACCCTGGGTCATTCATGTGCTCCTCGTGAAGTGCCGTAACCCTCCAAGAGGCCATTCAGCCCCCGGTGCCCGCAGATGAGCGGCCGGGAAGGAGCCACTGTCTTCACATCACTGAGCAGCCTAACGGGAAGCACCTCCGGCGGCCAGCGCTGCCCGCACGCTGCCCAAGCAGGCACGGCAGAGCCGCCTTTATCTGCCATCAGCAGGCTCCCACCTTCTGCAAAGCTCTTTTCTCTCATTTTTTTCCCTGTCATCAACCAGCTAAGTAAATTGGTTGACAGATTTTTAAACAGCATAGTCAGGCGTGGAAGAGTTAGAGCAATTTACCAAAACCGTAATTACCACCTTTCAAAGACTTTTTTTTTTAAGTTCCAGTTTGGGTTGGTGTGTTCTACCTTTCTTTTACACAAACAAACCGCTCCCATCCTGTGACATATATATATATATATATGCATGTGTGTATATATATATATATGTATACATACATGTATTCTTTTTTCCTGCTCATGTACCTCGGTTTTGGCACTGGTGCTGATAAAAGTGAGATCTGTCTTTTCAACTCTTTCAGGGAGCCCAAGTACTCATTAGCAACCGGCTAAATGGCCCTGAGCCGACAGTGCTGGGCTGTCCCTGCTTCTTCAGAGAAATCACACTGGAAATGGTGTGGGTTTAGCAGTGCTTCCCAAAAAGTTGCATATTTGCATCTTCTGAACACAGAAAACACTGATGCACACATCAAGAGGTGAGATGTCACAAATGCGCATTTTGAGTCTTCACAGGTGTTTTCCTGGAAGAGTTTCTCCTTTAATTTTTTTTTTTTTTTTGGGTAAAAGCAGATAACTGTTAAAAGTTCTAGAGGACCAATAATCTTTCTGCTAAATGGGGACTTTGTTGCATAACTAAAAAAACTCCCAAAATAACCAAAATTCTCCAGCACTTATGTTTGCTTCCAAAACCTCTCTTTACCATAGCACCAGTAGCATATTAAAAGAAAAAAGAAGAAAAAAAGAAAAAAATGAGAACGAGAAAAAAAAAAAGATGATTTTCTGGAGTTTGAGCATCCCTCTCTGAACTTACAAAGAGAAATTAAAAGAACATTTTTGTTCCAGACAATGTGTAAATGGCACAAGCTGCTAGACATACAAAGGCTGCTGCTAGGATATTCCAAGGCAGTATACATTTATGAGGCAATTAAACATCGAAAGTTTAGATTTAAATCCAGGTGTTCTTAGCTCCTCTCTAGTTTTAGACAGTTTTACATTTCAAATATTTCATCAGTATGATTCCAAATTAATCTGACTTGTCTCTGCAGAAAGCAATGTGTATAGTTATGACTCAGGATTATCCAAGAATACAGTGAAGATAGTTTTATGCAAAAAATATAACTACAGATGGAGCGATATGAAAAAGCTACCTGAAACCTGCTGCTTTTTTCCAACAAACTTATGCTTCCAGTGAAGTCTCCAAACTAATTAGAATTGATTTATTATGGATCAGGTACCTTATCAGGTGAAGAAAGAAATTACCATGGACAGTCAAAGGGTTGAGAGGTCAATACAGAATAGCAAAATCAATTTGCATTGATTAGACAAAAGGTCCATTTTACAGAGCCCAAAGGATTAACTTTAAAGCAAACATCTTTGAACTGTAAGGCAGCATTTGTGACTGAGAGGTATAAGTGGTGCAGCATTAGAAAACACTTAAGATATTTGAATAAGAAAATAATGCAAGCAATGGTTTAAACTATCTGGATGTTTATTTTTTATTATTAATCATCCCAAGGATTATTGTACAATTCACTGGAAAGCCCTATGGAAAGGGTGCAATTGTTTCATTTATCCTGTGTCAATCTTCCCCTGAGTGTTACCTCCATTCAGATGAGGTGACTAAACAGGAGAGTCACAGGGAAGGGAGAAACTGTGCAAAGGATTGCACTAATCCTGCTGGTGCTTGTGATGAAATATTTGCTTTCAAACGTACTGTTTTACCACCAAAACCAATGGGTCTTTCCCCCCCACCCCAGTGAGTTACTGTTGTAGAACGGGTCTGAAACATTAAAAGAAAGAGGCCCTCTTCTGTGGGTCACCCCTTCTTTTTTCTGTGGCACCAAAAGCAGCATGATGCTGCAGGAAAGCCAAAACAGCACTACTGCAACAAAAAACTGTAAACCCTAGACACATTCTCTACTTCCTCATCACTTTGTTTTCAAAGTTTATTGCAACAAAACCATACCTCTTTGTCCCATATCTTGGATATTTTTAATTTTTTTTTTTAAATCCTGAAGAAAACTTAATAATGGGATTGCACCTCAGCACACTTGCCGTGTGCTATCACTTGAAGTGATGTAAATATCAGCATTACTAATGGGCTACAGAGAAGCCTCTGTTTGGCACTTCCAGGTGCCAAAGTGAGCACTTTCCCCCTCAATCCCCAGCACTGCTCTTACCTTCAATAGCCAGCATTGCTCTTAGCTCCCGGTTCAGCAGCTCGTAGCGCCTTTCTAGGTCATGTTCTTTTTCCCTAGGCAAGTTGCAAATGTTCATCAATGTGTTAATTACTAAATCATTAAACACTTAAAAGCACCTTTAACTTACATTGATTTTAGGACTCACAACTGACTTTTCTCTTCAACTTTAAGCTACTCCAAACAAATGATACACAAACTTAAAATCTGGCTCAGGTGGCCCATTCAGTAACAGAGCATTTTCATTACATGTAAGGTTTGCTTTAGTTCTGTCACTTTAACTCCACTGCACTACAGGATGCAATTATTTCATATTCATCTCTGGAATGGCTGTTGTGGAATGTCCAAAGTATAAAATATTCCCCTAGATCTAATGATCCAGCATCAACCTCTTCACCAAGATAATATGACACTGCAAGTATTACTCCATACACATTCTGCCCTAATCAACAGTAAAAATTAGACAAGGGACTAGAAAGCTTAATATTTTGTAGGTAAAATCCTCTGCCCAGTTCAGACCCAGCAGCAGATAGGTGAGCAGAGGCTCTTCCCAGGGAAGTATGCAGGCATCTACACTAGGTGGCATTACGGAAAGAAATATCAAACTGAAAGAAGCTGGAAGAGAAGCACTTCGGGCAGAATGCCTCTAAAAACGAGAAGCACCTTCTCCCTTCCTCAACACTGCCCGTGAGAAAAGGTTAATTTGTCCTTACTTTGCAGTATCAGTGGTATCACTGCACTGTGACTGATTTACTGACATCCCTTCAGAAGAGATGGGACTGAGGATTTTCTACAAAGCAGGTAGTGACCCAAATTTGGATCTCTCTCTGAATAGACTTCACCTGTCTCATCTGAGGCACAATCCAAATCTATCTGTGCATTTCTGAACTATAATTTTATTCTACTGTCGGGCTTTTGAAAATGTAACAGCGCTTAATATTTCTTTAATTTATTTTTTTCACAGCTCTGGTTAATCCTGTGTCATTGCATGGTTCTCATTTTCAAGTCTGAAATATGAGAAAAACAAGTTGCTCGATGTCTAACACATCCACACTACTCACTTTTGAGGTGGTTTTTTTTTTTGAAGCCTAACGGGAAGAGAGTAAAAAAGTTTTGCATCTATCTGAAGAGCTAATCATCCTTTTGTAAATACTTATGTTCATCTGTACTTACAGAAGAGAAAGCTGGTTCATTCGTCTTATTAAGGCATTCTTCTTATTAACCAGCATGAACCACTCCTGCATCATAGCTTCTTCTTCTTCTGTGTTTCTTCCTGCAATCAAAAGAACTTCATTACTGTGGCATTTCACAAACTGAGGTACATATTTTCACTTCAGATTTTGGAGTATCAGCTGCCAGTATCACTGAGCATGACAAGGCATACTCTCAAATGGTAAAAATATCATACGACTGCAGGTCCTGCCTGCTTTATAAATAAATCTTTGAAAGCAGCCATCCTCTAGGATACATTTTAGTGTTCTTTATCATGCTGACGCCCTGACCTAAATAAACACCTTTTAAGAGGACTGTGTATTTTAAATTCTCCCAAATGAACTGTATAATTGCAATGCTTCTAGTGAAAAACCCTACTAGTAAAAGATGTCTGGTCATCACCAAACACAAAAACCATCCCTGTAGGCAAGATCCACACCACCCATGCAAACCCAGCACAGACAGGATGACGTGGCAGGGATCAAAGTAGCTGCAGAGGAGATGCTAATCCTGAACTTTTGGCTAAGGTGTGGGCACATGTTCAGCTTCTGTGTTCAAGGCCACTCTTCCAGATGAGCTGGAAAGAGCTGCTCCTCTTCTTAAACTGCAACCAAAGGGAGCATCTGCACAAATACAAGTCATCTTGGGATCCAGGGACCCAAGGGTCCCATGTGTGCGTGCATGGACTAGCACTCCTTTCCCTAGTCCCCATCCATCCCAGGCAGGATCAGAACCAGGACTCTTCAGAGCCTACCTGCAGGCAGTGCTAAGCTCTACCAGACTCCACAAAACTGTGTCACCACCCCTGCATCATGAGCAAAAGGCAGAAGAGCATCCAGAAGGCTCCTGACTGTGCTTTCCATGTAGCAGGGCTGCTGAGCCAAATTCCACCCTCTCCGAGCTCAGGGACTTGGAGAAAGCCCTTTGTGGAGGCTGTGCTTCTGCCATTCTCATTCCTCAAGCTGAGGTGAAAAGCAAAGGCTTTATGGTCCTCACTGAACTATGAAGCTCACGTATTTCATAGGGTTAAAATGAATCTAGGAATAAACTTGGAATAGAGACAAAGGAGCATGAGTAGATGTCTGAGTTTAAGCACCTTGTGTGCAATATGGGAATAATCACCTGTACTGATCCTGCAAGGGTGCTAAAAGTTAATTCTTTGGTGTTTGTAAAGAAGTTTGAAATCTCTGATGCAAAGTGCTTCACACTTGAGGATATTGCCTAATTAACTTAAACCATAGGATCCCTAGTTGCAGAGAAGCCATTTCTAGCACCTGGAGCTGGAAAGACCAGAAAAATATTGTTTTGTCCTAGACCAAAGTATTAAGTTTCTGCATGGGAGTGTTTCAGGTGCTCGCCACGTGCATGTTCACACCCCAATGCCACCATAGTGTGCAAGCCCACATGGAGAATCACACCCTCACCAGGCTGTGAGCCTCCTGCCTGCAAGGGAAGCCAGCCTTCTCCAAACTCTTGAATTCCTTCTGCTGTGGCCATGAGGCACCCACACAAGGGCAGGAAAAGAGGATGAACAGGGAAGTGGGTCAGCTTGGGATGGAACTGGTGGATCCACCCAGTTAGAAAAAGTTACATTTGTCATGCTCTCCTTTCTGATAGGAGACATCCACCCACATCCACTTACACACCTGGGAAGTGCCTGGTCAATGAAATTTCCTGCAAAGGTGCTTTTAGGGCTACAATTTGCTAGCAGTGAGAAAGGGAGGGCAGAGCATTTCAAAGTATGGATGGACCCATAGTGCTTTTCCAAGCAAAAGCAGCTCCTGGGGGCATGGAGCACTGAAGGAAGAAATCTGACATGTAGAAATGCTCTCCCCCAATATCACCACTTCAAGTACTGTACATAAAATATCACACCATGGTATTTACAACAATATTCAGCAGTTCAGTACACTTTGATGGTAGGTTACAGATCAAAGGCCTTGATGCTGTATTGGTCCATCTAACAGAGTCTGCTTTTGGAAATAGAAAATAATCAGTATTACCAACCTTTTGTTGAAATGCACCAAGTACTCGAAACTTATTTAGGGGAGAGGTCAAGAAGAAGGGGATTTTTTTGCTTTTTTTTAATCCTTACAAAATGACCAATCTATTCTGTAATGCATGAGCTTTTTTACTAGCAATGTGGCAAAGTTCTCACAAACAGACATCTGTGGCTACAGTAACATTTCAATCAATTTGTTAGTTTTGGGGTGGACTAGGATTATGGCTGAAAGATTATAAACACAATCCCTTGCTGCATTTAATTTTGCAAGTCTTGAAAAAGAAATGGGAGAGATAAATGTCTCCAAAATATTTGGCTCAATGGTGGATCTGAGTTCGTTGACTTTTGTACCATGCAATTTCAGGTTAAGAACGTAAACTTAAGATACAATCTTCTTTCTATTAATGCATTCCTCCTAAACACACTTAGTTGCAACATATAATGAGAAAAGATCTGGGTAAATCTTGGAGCTGTCGTGTCAGATCTGCACAGGTGCCTATTTTAATATATCTGTGCTGACACCAAAGCACATGCAATATCCATAGAATGGGCTGGTTTAAAAGTGAATTAACAAAGTCTTGATTGTTTTTGCAGAATTTTAAATCTGTTTTTGTATTCGCTTTGGACCCATGTGATGCCCTGACACCAGTCATGTGATATCGGCTGCGATAGGCACAAATCCCCGGGCAGCAACAAAAGAAGAAAGAGCAAAAAAGAAAAAGCTGAGAAAAAGCTTGCAATTTGGAAAAAGGCCAATTTCACCCCGGCAAAGGCCTTTTTGATCAGTGAAATGACACGTGTGCAATATTAATAGTAGTCGATGCTGATATTTTATTTGTTGACCGTCAGCTTTTAAATTCTTGTGCACAGAGCTGAAACAAAATCTTCTCAGGCAAGCAAAATAAAGATGAACTCCCATATATAAGAAATTTAAATAACTCTGTGGCAAATACACTAGCATTAGAGCATTACTTCATTTTTTTTACTTGGTGAAACGATACACATGAAACACTTTCAACAAAGAAAAACAGTGTTCTTACTGCAGCAATACTGCAAGCTAAACTCACATTTACGATTTCTAAATAAAAAAAATTAGAAAAAGCCTTTCTTCAACACATTTTCACTCTGTAAAACCCAAGCTGCTGCTGGGGTGGTTGTTGCTTCCACTTTCCATGTGTAAAACAAGTATTTAATTGACTTGCTACAAATGCTTGAAAATTTAAATTGGGAAAGTATCTGTGTTGTTCTTGGGGAAAAACACCACAACAAACTGCACAGACTATTTAAATGAAGCAAAAAACTCATGCTTGAGAACAAATCGATCCCACACATGCAAACCCCTTATCTAAGCCAGTACAAGATGCTGAAAATCTATAAATAGCCCACAGATCTTAAACTTAAATTTTTTCCATAATACATGCATTACACTATTGTTTTTGATAAACAACAACAACAAAACCCTTTTAAAGCTAGTAAGTTGGACCATTACAAATTAATCCTGACTTTAATAACTGGTTAAAGACCCCTTCAGCTTTATAAGTAACAAAAAATATTAAAGCCTGTGATCACAGCGAGCTTTTCTCATTTCTCCTCCAACCATTTGTTATTTAATCCAATACTAGTAATCCAATTTGTCCATCAGACTTTTAAAGGGCAGAATGCAACTTCTCCAGCTTAGACACTTTTCAAAGTACAATATATTTTTCAAATGAATGCTGGATGTTTCATTTTTTCCCCAACTGTTCCTAGCTCTAATGTATGAGGAAAAAAAGAACAAGATGAACATTGTTCGTACTGATTAAGTAAGAGCTCATTAAAGAGCTGTCAGTGCTGTACTTTGAATATGCATGAAGCATATAATCAGATCTAGTACCGTCACTAGAGGAGAATACGGTAAGTACAAAGGATTGATTTAATTACTTAGAGTGGGCTGTGGTGGTAAAGCAGTCTTGTTAGCGCAGAAAGAAAAGGAGGTTGTATTCCGGCACGGTTAGGGGAAAAAGGCAGTTTTAGCTTCTGCCACAATACCTAATCTCAGGATAAAGCACTTTACATTGTAGCTTAAAATGAAGACTGTCAGTTTTCTAAAAAGACCAGAATTCATCTTATCGTGTTTAACCTCATCTGGTTAACTATCTAGCAGAACATATTTATTCTCTTTAACATGTAATTATGCTTATACCTTTTTATCCTATAGTTCAATAACGACTTCTGAAAACAGTCTTCAAATAAGAGCGGGTAGTGCCACAAACATCATATGCATGCAAACTGCTCGGTAAGAGATTTGAAAAATGCAGCACCAGAAACTCAGATGAAACAGTGAGTACACACGCCTTTATGTGAAAAGTCAATTCAGTTTTTAATGTCAGACTTTAACCGGAGGAAGCTTCTGCAGGATTTCTCTCATTTATTTTCTTTTTCCCCTCTTCCTTTCTGCCTCTCCCCCAGTCTTTTGTTTTACTTTTTTTTTTTTTAATTAATTCATTCTTGTTTATTCTTCCTCTAGGAATCCAAGGGAATTCTCTCACATCAACTCCCAGTGCCATTTTCTAATTTCATTGTCTGGTTTGAGTGGTGAAGGATGCGTGCTCTATTCTTCTCTTCACTTGACATCTACCAGAACCCTCCTCAATGGAGGAATGAGCCCAACACCAAGCCTCAAATAGCACAAGACATTAAATTCTGCCCTCAGATACGAGAAACTCCTACTGGCTTCTGAGTCGCAATTCCAAACTGTAATAGCTCCTGCTCAGGATTCAACAGAGGCTGCAGCATAAAGTTTGGTAATTTTGTCCCTTACTGGAATAAATTTTAGTGATAGTGAGAATTTTAATGATAGCCAGGAAAAAAAACAAAAAAACAAACCACAACCCGAAATCCCTTTCCTTTCTCATGTGGCTCATCGCACTTATTTTCTGATTGTTATTTGAAATCAACTTGAGTCAATTTTCGTCTAAAATACTCAAGAAGCACAGTAACAAATAGATTACCATTTTCTGAGAACAATATAAGCAACTAGCTTATTTTAATGTTGTACAGCTTCCTGGCAGTCTTTTACAAACACATATTCCTTCATATTCTTCTGGATTTACAAATGGATTTTTGTTTACACTGTAAACTAATTATACCTTAAATTATTTAAATAAGAAGCATCTTGACAATTGTCTCTTCTGAATCAATTTGAAAGAAGAATTTTTTTTTCCTTTCCTGCTGAAAGTACTTTCAAACTCAGCCAGCTACCAGTGTACCTATGTACCATTAGACCCATTATTTTTAGGCCGTTTGGGTAGCTAGACATGAGATAAATCCAATATGGATTAACACAGTAAATCTGTACATTGCTAAGAAAACAGAGAAGAAAGTGCTACAAAACACTGAGAATACCATTTAAAAGGAAGAAAAAGCAACTACATGCAGGGACAAGATTAGTTTACAGTGTAAATGGATGAATACAGTAACTCCTCTACACTTTATACCATCATAAATCTGTCAAGATAAGACAATAGATTAATATTTTTTAAAAATCCTTAAATGTAAATGTATTTAGCTGTTGTGCAAAAATGAATTACAACCTGTAGAGGATAAAT
Source organism: Catharus ustulatus (assembly GCF_009819885.2). Lineage (NCBI taxonomy): Eukaryota > Metazoa > Chordata > Aves > Passeriformes > Turdidae > Catharus > Catharus ustulatus. Next base: position 11,761,720 of record NC_046223.1, read on the forward strand.
AATAAAGGGTTTACATCAGCATCCCAAACCAGCCCATTCAGTCTGGCAAGAAATAACAGGTTTACAGAAATCACTCTGTATGCCGTCTTAAGCAGTAATTGTTTTTAAATTTTATTTGCACTGTGTGCAGTGTGTGTGCCATGGTGTCATGGTTAAACACAGAAATCTTCCCATGTCTCCCCATTTATCTCAACAGAACTACACGAAAAACAACCTACTTAAGACAGAGCCCATTCTTCATCCATTTGCTGATGTTTACACACAGTTTTAAAATAGAATAGAAGAAGCTTTCTTCACTCAACACACTTGGGTGAAGAGGCCAGCAGGAGAATGCCAGTGCATGGGAACTGGAGCAGGGCAAATAACAACAAAAACTGGCCGACTTCGCTTTGCTCCTCTTTCTGAGCTATTTTGCAGTTGACAGAAGCCTGGTGACTACTGAGAGCTGTTCAAATGCCAGTGAATTCCACAAATTTAACAGGAAGGTCTTTTGAAAACATACCCCACTGTCTTTATTTGTCTGCTTAAAAAAAAAATGTTGCATTCACCCAATCACAGAGACAAGTTTTTACAAGTTTCTGTATTAGAAGCAAGTGGACAGATTGGCTTGTTTACCTGAAGGAGAACATGAATGGCAAATAAAGAATAGTTCTAGGATGTGTCTCATCTTGTCTCATAAGAACCTGGGGAAATTCACTGAAATTGAAGGTGGTGTGTTTAAAACCGATAAAAAGAATGATCTTTCCTCAAAGCCTCATCATTTACCGGTAGAACTCGTCGCCACGAGGCAATGTTGAAACTAAGAGCTCAGCAAGAATTAAAACCAGGTTGAATGTTGAATATGGAAAGGCAAAGCTGTAGCAATAAATATTCAAATAAACAAACAAAAAACCATGGGAGGTAGGAACTGGATCCTCCTGCTTTAGGACACAAGCTAACCTTTAATTTTTAGAGATTAAATTAAATGTTCCCTGGGGCCAGGTTAGCCTGTGACTGGCCCCTGCACAGATTCTTGCCCCTGCCTGGGTTCAACCCATACCTGTCCCACTACAGTGGAATGTTCTGGACCAGACAGTGGGGCTGATCTGCTGTGGCCTTCACAGTTTTATATTTTTCCCTTTTACTGAAAGGGAGCACGGGAAGGGATGAGAAACAGTGTCGGGTGTTTTAGCTGACCAACTTCACATTGCTAACAAAGGCAGGTGGAGGGTCTCAAATGCTTCCAAGTCAGCAGTAGACTTCCCACTGATTTTAACAGTCTTCTCATCTTGCTCACTGTGAACAGCTTATGCACAGATGAGCTCTTGTTTTTAATGTGAGTTATTGAACTTAACAAATACTTGAGCAGAAAAGCCTATATTTACAACAGATTTTTTTTCTAAAGGAGAGTTACATGAGATTTACTGCAAAATGCCTCTGTCACAACTGGAAGCTACAGTGAAAATTTTTAAATGACCAGTGGTCCACAATTTTTCACTAACTGAAACTCTAGCATCCCAAAAGAGATGTATTTTTTTGAAAAATCACCCTCCTCTGCTTTCAGAATGCTACCTTTAGTGGAAAAACACAGAATTTTGGATAAAATATTTTTTCCAAGTAATCAGTGTCAAAACAGTCCACAACAGACACCTCAGAGCATGAATGCATGGGTTGCTCCACCTTGAACTTCAGGCCTCCCTCAGGATTTGAGATTAGCACGCCCAGCCTTCTCCTAGAACACTTTCTCCTTTCAGAGCAGGAGGATCTCCTCAGTTATTAAAAACCACTGAAAACGAACAAGAAGAGCTAGCAACAGATAAGCACGTGGAACTGTTCTTTAGATGACTCTGCAGAACTGGTAGCTAGCACATGAAACCCTAGCACAAGTTTTTGAGTCCTAGCATAAGTTTTTGAGTCTTAGCTGGATGGGAAAATGCCTAAGAACATTAGAAAGGCAAATTCAGGGCCACTAACTTGCTGTCTGAGAGCAGCTGAGAAGGAGACAATGATGTCCACACAATGGAGTCTCATAAAGGTAGGAATCGACTGCCAAGAATCTGCCAGGCAGAGTTACATTGCAGCACATTGTCTGACTCTATTTCAGCCCCGAAAAGTACTGTAATCCTAATGAAATGGAGCTGCCACCCAGGAAATGCCTTTATCACAAGCACACACCAAATTAGTTTACTATCAAGCAGGAAACTTGTAATTTCTTTGGTTTCTGAAACATAAAAAAATCAGAGAGGTTATTTAAAATTTTGAGAGCTGTGTAAACAGAAGGTCAGGGTTCTGACCACATCTCAGCAAGTGTGAGGATTTATTTTCCTGCAGTGGGACTGACTCACAGGTAGAGAAACATTTGTGGCCTACAATCTGGGCACCCTAAAATTATCACAGGACTGAAACTTCCACAAAAAGACAAATTGTGGAAGATAAAACCTGAACGACCACTGATTTTCTCTACATGACAAGTCGACACAGCGGCCAGTAGAAAATAGCAGAAAACCAACCAAAACAGAATGGCTGGACTGGATAAAGATTAGGAATATATTTTAAGTATGTGACCATCAATCCAGACCAAGGAACTTTGTGCCCCAAAATTCAGGCAACAAGAGGACAGATTCAACTGAAACACCTGGAGATTTCTGTAAGGAAGTGATGCCTCAAGGACAGGTGTCTGCAGGGATCCTAGCACTGAGTAAAACCAAAAGCTTGTGCTTTATCACCCTCTGGTACTCTGTGTACCCAAATTTGCTCACACAGCACAATTTCAGAAGAAATTTCAGGAAAACATGCACTAGTAAGTGATACACTCAAACTTTTGAAACTATGGAAAAAATGGTAGACTATGCTTGGAAATCCAGCAAGAGAGGGATGATGGTATGGCAGAGAAATTATTTCACTTGTAGATTTACAAGTAGACTTGGGTGCTTTGTCATGAGTGATAGTAATTTCTCTACAGCTCGTAACTACTCCTTAGAACTGTTTACTACTGTTTATGTGGCAAATGATAGCTGGGTAAGATACTGAAGTGAAAGGCCATTTTCCTAAAAGTCATTGAGTGTGCTCTACTAGGCAGCATATTATTCATTTTTACCAAATGTTGCCTTACTTCTTTCAGAACATTTTCTCCTGGAGCTGGAAAAGGGTAGTGGACATTATAAAGTTACTTCTTTGATGGACAGGGCTGAATTTAACCCAAGCAACTGCCTGAAGTGAGACGGTGATGGCAATGAATGTGACCTTGTATCCGTGTTAATGAAAGTGTGTACTCACTGGGAGTTGGCAGGCTTGTACTTCTGGGATCCAAACCTTCCCAGGGCTAAATGGGTAAGTTCAGCTAGGCTGGGGTGTCCCAAGGCCCCACAGTTTCCAGTTTTGACAGAAAAGGTGTTTTTGGTGATAAGTGGGAGAAACCCAAGAGGAAACAACAGTAGTCTCTGCAGACTGCAGTGGTACTGTGGGCCAGGAGCCTCGGGATGACCGAAGGGCCTTTCTCCTCGCCTTCGCTTTGCAGCAGACACTGATTGTAGAGAAAGCTAACTCCAGGCAGAAAGCCAAACACTATGCCTACCACATGAAAGAGCATTTATACTGCAACACCACAAAGAAAGATGGAAATCAGTTAAAAGAAGCGTCTGTTGGGTCTTGTAAGACTTTTGGAAGGCTTGCAAGCCTATTCATAGTGCCTAGGGCTCTCCCAGAGTAGACTCCTGCTATGCGGGCAGTGCTCTACTTGGACTCTCTTCTTCAAGCTGGCTTCAACCTGTTGACAGGTTCTTTGAAGGCAATGATGAGGCTACAAAAGCCAGGGAAGTGCATGGAGAGGAGGTTGACTTATCACTCAGTCCCTCCAGCCAATGGAATTCTGTGTTACTTGGAGAAAAAAATAAATATGGTCATTGCTGTGGCCGAGCCGCTTTAATGATTTAATGAATTTGGCCTGGGAAGGCTGAACACACACGCTGCCCATGTTTGGTCTTGGGAAGGTCACCTCCTGTGAACTTTTGCCTACCAATGCACAGACCTAAGAGAGGTGGCAAATTAGAGACAAACTCAGGTTTGTTTTGTGGAAGTTTCTCAGCTGTAGAAGCACTGGGTAACTGGAAAACCATGGCCAGACGGTCTTCCTTTACCAAAGGCAAGTCTGTTTTGTAGGAACTGTTAATGGAAAGAAAGGGATGCATATTGGAAAGAGTTTGCCAGTAAGAGACTGTGGAGGCAACATGACAGAAGAGAAACTGGAGAGAGGCTGACAAATCTCAAGGACTCAAGATGTTCTCAATCGCTCATAAAAAGCATGATTCTGGCAACTACAAAATGCACACTTGGGCAGACATTTGTGTATGTGTTGTGATTTGGCCCTGACGACTCCTGCAAGAAAATCAACTCACTGGTGTGCCAATTTATTTGCATTAACAAATGCTCATTAATGACTTTGCACTCTGTGTCTTAGCAGGCATCTCTACAGAGCTCGGCAGGCCCCAGGTCACCCAAGTCACACTTGGATGCAACAGGGAGGCACAGTCACCATATTGTGAATGAGACCTCGATCATAGTGTCATTGCACTTCTTTCACCCGGGCTTTTGGTAGTTGTCAAAGCTCCCATTACCACAACCCTGGCAGCAAGTTAACATTTCTACACAATGGAGAGAGACACATCTCAACAAATGCTTTAGAGTATCACTTTGCTTTCAAAACAAGCAGTAACTACCAAGGCATGGTTTTGTGAACTGTTATCATGTTAGAGTAAAAATCTTTTGCTCCTGTCAAAAACCTTTCCTTTCACCCAATACAAACTGCTATCAGTAATATCCTTCCAGATGCCTAATTGTTAGGCATTTCCAATAGAGAAGGTTCACAAACCAGCACCAGCAGGGATCCAAACCAGTATCACATATGCAGCATTCACGTATCTAGAATTTCTTTGAAATGCTTTCACTCACTTCTTATGCTAAATGTAGAAAGATAAGCATCAAAAATGTTGCTTTCAGTGATACTTTTACATTTTCTATCTTGCCAGGAAGGGTGTTTTTATACTGTCCTTCCTCTTGCTCTGCTTTATGATGTGCACCTTTGTCTTTCACAACATGTCGGTCAACTCATTACTGTCTCATGGTTTGGCAAGTTCTTGGTTCACCTGAGATTAATCACGCTGACCCAAGCACTACAGTAGTGCAGGAAACTAAGGCTGACAAACTGCTATAAAACTTATGGTATTACTGATTCACTCTACCTCATTCAGGCAAGATACGAAATATATGAAAAAATCCATGACTTTTTTTTCCCTCCTTATACACATGCAGAGATATTTTTCATGCTGTCTGCTTGCAAGCTTGAGGAGGTAACAAAACCAATTTTAAAATTAATCTCTCAGGCAAAACTGAACATTCATCATTTTCCTCCTCAAGCCCCGACACTGGTGAATACAAATCTGCATTTACTTTTGAGAATTCCAAAGAGAATTGTGAATTCAATTGTTTTTGAAAGATGAAATTTGGCTTAGGGAATAGGATGCCTCCTCCTAGCTCACCCCTCCCTACTCTAGTGCGGATTTCACTTGCAGACTGGGTGACTCCAGTAAGGAGCATTCAAGATGGTATAATACAGGCTGGTAAATACAGCTTGATAATCAGGGTTGTGAAGGGGCACAGCATATAAGGGATTTATTTTTTGATAGTGAATCTATACACATATACCTCATCAAGCCCCCATTGAGAAGCAGACCACTCCAAGTGATTAATACAGCTAAAGGGGGCAAATAAGAGATCAATGACAAAAATCATCTGGTAAAAAAAAAAAGTAAAAGGTGTTGCATTTAAAGGGCTTTTACTTTGTATGCGAAACAATACCGAGAAACCTGTATTTTAGCACTTGTGCTCAACAAGCACTCTAAAGTATGTTGGGATGAGAACAGAAACCCATCCTTTCTAATAATCTTGTGACAAAAGCTAAAAGACATCATCCTATTAACTAGTGATCTCAACTGCTAATGCGGAGTACTTCCTGGTGTCTTTTATGTAGAATGCCGCTATTAAAAAACCACTAAACATTCACTGTGAACAACACAGAATCATTCATCTTTTATCAGCATCTCTTGTTAGAGGAGTATGAGAGGGGCTGAAGGTGTCATTGATATTATAGAGCGGAAATTAATCAGAAATTTTTCTCATATTTTCCTCATCACACTCATTTACTTTTGTACAAATTTCCCCCTGCTAAAAAGTTCATACCCAGCCCCCTGTTGTACGCTTTTAAGTTGAGAATATTCAACGAGTGCGTCAACTGAAAGGCACCAGGTCCCAACACAAAAAGCATTCGAAATTCTCATTTAGTTGTCTTTATTTTGCTAGCGCCATGTGGTCCTTGAAGATGTAGAAAACACGGGAAGCCGAGTAAAGATCAGAGCAAGCTCATTAGCATTCTGACAAAATTGGAGTGGTGGAGATGTATAGTTTGCCTAGTTTGTCGTTTTGAAAGCTACCGGTGGTAAGCTTTCTATTTCATTGTGCTTTTGTCTTTTTTTGGGGTTTTCAACGCAGCGGGGTGGTTGTTAGCCTAGGTTTTCACAGTGCATTGTGGGAACCTCGCCTCACATTCAGCCTATATAGTATCATTTGAGTTCAAGTAAAAGAATAAAAAGGTAATTTTTTTCCCCCTTATTTATTTCATAATCACCTATGCTAATGCATAATTGTCATCTGGCTGTCAAAGCCCATCCTGCCTGACATCTGGTTTGTAAAGTTAAAAAACCCCCAAAGGCCCCCAAAATTGCCCAATTAAATAAAGTTGGAGCTGTATTTAAAAATAAAACCTTTTAAACATGCTCTTCATTTGCTTCAAAAGACAAGATAAGAAGAAATTAATTTAAATTCCACTGTTTACAATAAACTAGAAATGAATTTGAGACAGATCCAGTTGATTAGAATTCAAAAGAGACTCTGTATAAGAGCCTCAATTCTATTTCAGAGCCTCTTGAAGGAAAGGAAAGATGGGTTTATGCTCCAGAATTATGTAAATAATGAATTACCTCTTAGAAGACCTATAAAAGTTATTACTCTGGTCATTTATTTATTTTTTTTTTAAACATAAGGCTCACTTTGAAGGGCTAAAAGGGCTACATTAATGCTGCTATTCGACATGAATGTTTCCAAGTCGCAATGAAATGGATAAAGGTCTTTTTGGATGAATTTATCTGCTAAATCCTTGTGGTTGCCCTCCTATCTTGGATGATGACCCAAAAGAATGTCAACAGCTCATTTCCCAGAGAGCTGGGAAGAGTCACTACACAAGCCATAATCTGCACGTTCTCAAAGAACCGTTTCAAACATTACATTTCACAAGCTGTTTAAAGAGATTTTTTTCCCCCTCTCATCTCCACTATCCTACCAATACTTTGGACATCAGTGCCTTGGAAATGAGTGCTTTAACAAAGTTGAAACGTGACTTTTAACGTATTGTATTGGTGGGTCGGGCATACGCGCGCTTGTACACACACCGTGCAACACGTGAGTGCCTGTGGGTTCCCATGTTTCCCATCCACAGCACCAAATTCCAGCCATGCTGGATATATATCAAGTTCACCCCTAATTTATCCATAGTATTTTTTTTTCTTGTAACATAATGTGTGCCAGGCTGCCAAATCACAGATATCCTTTTAGTAGGAAAGGATAAAACCCAGCTTGGAAGGAGATGCAATGCATCTAAGTTTGGAATACAGTAAATTTTACAAGGGAGTGTAGACTCAAGATATCTTTACTTAGCAAGGAGGAAAGGATAAATATTGAGGGAAAGAGCTGCTTTATAGAAAACCTTCAAAATCCTTTTTTTTTGTTATGCATTTGGACAGCATCATTATCTCTACTGTCAAAACAGCCTGAGAGTTGCAGGCAGCCTCTGCTGAGCAAGAAAAGCAAATAGTCAGGCCAAAGAGGTCTTAAAACAACAAACAAAAAAGAAGCACAAGAAGGTAACTGCCTGAAAACAGAAAGCTCTGAGATTCCCATGTGGATTGACAGATCTAAATTTTTCCATCATATTTATAATCTAATTTCCCTCTATGCCTCTCATTTCACTATGTGAAATACAAGAAATTTCATCACAGGAGATATTGCTACATTTGAGCTACGTGAGGAACTATAATCCCTCCCCAAATAAAAACAAAACCCTAACCCTGAGAATAAAATAGCAGTTTTGCTCTTCACAAAAGGCAGAATATTGTCAGCTCTGAGATGCTACCTTTATTTCAAATCTCCATTTAAACACTCAGTTCCTTTTCACTTGGGTTCCAACTCCCAGCAGAGGCAAATAACCTGGAGACTGTTATCTGCATGACAGTAAGGGCAACTGAATTATTTTCTATACTTTGCCATGTGCTTATAGTTGCAAAATTATTTATCTCCTTCACTGCATTCTACTAGGAAAGTTTCCTCCAGAAGAATCGCCGGGACCAGCCATATCAAATTAGAGGGCAGTCAGGAGTGTCTAAGTCCAGCTTTAAAACAAATATCATAACAATTACTTAGCCATATGGAAAATAGGGTATGTCTTTCCTGAAAGCTTTTATATATTTTCTATCTCAAATTTCAACTTCATTAGAAACTATTTCTGACTAGCAAGCTGCAAGATTGCTAAATATCTGTTAACCCACCATGAAGAGACTCTTTTGAATGGCAGAACTTTTCCAAGATGCAAATGAACAATAATCTAATTTTGAGAGTAAATTAACTGAAGGATTCATTTTAATATGTTTCAAAATCTCCAAAATGAAGTGGCAGTTGCAGGCTCTGCAATACACACACATATGTGCACTCATGCTCACGTACATAGCCTGACACGGCTCCCCCACTATGTCCAGCTTCCATCCTCAGGAGAACTCACATTGTATTTATGTTTAGGTTCTTATGACTTAAAGGCCAGATGTTTCACAAATGACCAACAATTGGAGGTTAGAATAAATTAATGACTGATTTCTGAGCTTTGATGGAATTAAGCATACTTCTTTTCTCAATGTGCCATGTGAATGTTTGCCCGTTCAACTTTTTTTTTCCTTTTTTTTTTTCTTTTTTGACAAGTGAGGCCACCCGGCAGAAAACAACTGATGCAAAACCCAGGAGTAATCCCTCTGTTTAGTTCAACACTGTGGTTAGCCTTAACACTGCCTCTATTATCCAATGGATTTAGAGAAACTTTCATTTATTTGTTGGCCTCAGTCTTCCAACTTCGTTGCCTTCTTTAAAGGACCCAAGACCCATTCCTATGTAAATACATTTGCATAGGGCCACAATGAAACTTTCTGGGGCTGGGACTAAACTTGCAGAACTAGATAGCTGTGCTGTGCATATTTGTGATCTTCATGTAAGTACTTTCCCAAATACATATGAGTGAATGAAGCTGATGTCCACTCCAGCTACAGGAATGTCTGGAGTTTAAATAAATGCCCCATCGAAAACTACAGAGCAAAGCCCCAAAGGTTGAAGCAAGCAGCAGAAAAGGCACCCAAATGTGAAAGTACAATATATGTAAAACGAATAAAAAGTCCTTTTCAATTAGGAGCTGTTAAAATCAGCACATTACTTGCTGCAAAATGTCCTCTTCTCTCCCAGCTTGTTCTGGTAGGACAACAGGATCCCTGGTGTAAAATTGATGATTCACAGCCAAGTGCATTTCCCTTTTTTTTTTTCTTGCTGCCTCTGTTTATACAGAGTACCTAGGGTATAGTGCATTATTATAAACTATACTCAATACAGCCTTCTTCTAGCCAAGGCAAATACAAAGCTTTGCATCCAGCAAGTCTATTAGGAAACAGCAGCCGAATTAATCCCTACAATTACCACCCTCAAAAAATGCTAGTGGACATTCCATGTAATTTTGCCATTTCCACAGACAAAATGCCAATACCTTAAAGGTTTATGTTCTGTAAGGGAGGCTTGATGGACCTAATGCACAGCTAAAGAGTGGTTTTGTAATTTCACTGGCTCTGATGACTGTGGGCCAGAAATTGCAACTGAGTATATTCTTTTGGTATGCATTTAAGGAGATAACACCTCCTTCCAGAGCTTACCGAAAACAGATATATAGTTCCTTGCTTTGCTGTGCATTTTGTTCTTATGTAGCCTAAAAGGCTTTGTATACCTAATTTAAAAAAAATCATTATAGCATCATTCAAGTACACAATTACAATGATTAAAAAATAAAGAAACCAAACATATCAGATCTAATCATATGCAAAAATACACTAGCCACTAGAAAACGACTGCCATAATCAGCAGGATGTTAACGAAGACACTGTCACAAATCATAACCCAATTCTGATTTACACTGTATTTTCCACATTCCTGACTGTATGGTGAACCTCTGCTGCCCCATGTAAATACCATATACAAAACCAATTTCTCTCGTTGGACTAAGCACATCAATACAAAACCAAATGAACTACCAAAGTGCCCTAATTAACAATTTTGCAAGTGAATGCAGACATCAGTGCCACACTGCAGCCATTAAAGTCTATCCCTTGCCATATCTGTTTCTGTTAACATTTCAATAGACCAATTAAATGACCTTTCCCCCCTCAAACTCAATTAAGCTATTTGAACATCAATTGATAACTTACCATGTATTTATGCAAAATGTGCAAGCAAGAGATTAATTTTTTCAATCCTAATGATGTTTTGAAGAAGAGAAAACTATCTGAACTATCCTGTCCTGGTATTCCATAGAGAGGGGACCAGGGACGGGGATTGCCTCTCAGGGGAGCCTGGTGGGTACAGTGGCATTGTGGCAGGCAGTTTGGAGAAAGCAGGTGTGAGGCAGATCTTCTTCTTCCCTGCCATTTGGTCCCTACCAGGCAGCTGTCTTGGAAGGCCAAAAGAAAGCGGAGACAGCCATCTCTTTCAGCTTGTTGGAGTATCACATCGCTGGGTCACAGCCAGCACACTGGTAGGTGGCACAGGGTCACATCAGCCAACTTGTGGATATCCAGAACTGTTTCTTTTCTCCTCTGTTTCCCCTCTTTTTGTTTTTGTCTCAAGTTCTTACCTCTCACTGTGCAGTGGAAAGGAGTGCCCAACACACCTCCACACCTTTCCAGCATGCCAGGGTAGGTGTGACACTGCAATGGAGCCTGCACGCCCCATGTTAAAAGAGGCAATTTGCTGACATTTGCATTTTCCCAAGGGGCTCCACACAATATGGATCTGTTTGTCACAAATTCAGGGGACTTGAGCGGAAGGAGGTCAATGTCTCCTGTTTAAAAGCTGGCCTTTGCTTCTCTGCACAGGTAAACAGTTCCCCCCAGGGTTGGAAGATAGGGACTGAAAGCCAGGGGATTTGTTTAAAATAAAGCATCTCGGTCTAGAAAAGAAGTGTTTTGATGCTGCTGCTGCTGCAATTAATTTTAGGTGAGAAACAAACTTTTTGGCTTCAAGAATTAAAAGAATTAAAATGACAGATCTTCCAGGAAAAATAAAAAATGAGAATTTGTGTAGCACGTTCAGAAAAAAGGTTTGCAAGTATCTATTGCCTCTCAGTAGAGTTTAGATCAAAAAAATCCTCTAATTTTAAATTAAGATGAAATCAAGCAGAAAGCACAGAAGCAGAGGGGAGGAAGGTATAAATTGTTTAGCCTTTCTTATGTCTGGGGAAAAAAAAGTTGTACCTGAGCAAACTGAAAAAAAACCAACAATACCAAGCCCCAAAAGTAATCTTTCTTAAATTAAAACAAAACAAAAAAAGTAAAAAGAAACCACTTTGAAGATGGGTAGGAGAGAAACTGAAGATTCAACTCTAACAATTCTATTTGAAGCTTTAGTTGAATCCCTTAAAAAAAAAAATTCTAGTGGCACCCTGGGATAGTTCAACAAAGGCCTGGTTTCTGGGAAAAAAAGCATTGTCCCTTTCAGAATGTTAATCTGGTATATCACTTGCTACTACACCCCAGCATGTACTTTTGCTCATATCAACAATTAAAAGAATACATTTATTAAATAGTCTTATCACTGGATGTTATAACTTGTAATTCATGCTAACTAGATAACCAAAGTAAATTTTATTTAAATTCTCAATTCTTTGTGAAACTTTGTAGATGGTGCATATCTCATGATTAACGGACAACGTCTAAAGCATCCCGTCCTCTAATCTTCCTAAAATCCCTTTTCATCCAATTGTTTAAGACTGCTTGAAAGGCTAACACCAAGTCTAAGACTACTGCACATTTGGGGGAGGGGAGCCTCTGTAGGTTAGCTAATTAAACTGTTTGTCTTCTGAAACATTTAACTGGCTTTAGAGATTATTCTAATTAAGAATGATGTTAGATGTATTTTTTAATGTAGCTATTAAAATTAATCATAATCCAGCAATCTCATGTGCTGAACTATGTAAATAGAGATGTGCTTGAAATCCTGCTGCAGTTTCTTTATTTGGGAGTTGATCATTATGGATTCTACAAAGCACACATCAGCATCAACCTAATTTTTAATTAAGAGTGCCTTGTGAAACTCTAACTTTTACTCTGTATTTAGAAAGGTAAACAACTGACCTCAGCAGAGGCAGACTCCAGTGTTTCCCAAGCTATGAGGGGGGATATGAGCTCTCATTCATACTGTACATCTTTTTCTTTCTACTTCGCAGACTGTGTATTCAATTGAAGTGAAGGAAACCCATTAATTTTGGAAGGTCTGCAACTTGGCAATTGCAACTTCTCGTGCTTTTCTTTACTAGACATACAGCAGAGCTCTCACAAATATTGCTGGCAAGAAATTTTAAAAAACAGACCACATAAAAAAGTTGGCATTCAAACAGAAAGAACGGCTGGGGCTAGAAGCCAATATGTAAATCGGTTAGTTAAAAAAAAATCTAGTATGATTTTCTCCTTAAATAATTAAGGAAACAAAACCAAAACAACAGAGAGAAACAAATGAATTATGACTGCAGTACACACAACAGGCAGCCTCTATCAGAACTCAGAGGGGTATTATACTCTAAACACTTTTTCTTCCCTTACTGCTGAAAGATTAATACTGGTTATCCCATTAAAGTTGGTAAAATGCCATTCTTGTGTCTTAAAGCTCTAGCATTGGAGGTCAAGAAGTGTATGCTGCTTCTTACAAGGCTAGTGTGGATGTAATCTTCCCAAAGTTACAATAATTAATGTTAAGCTTCTTTAGCAATACGTTTCTGAAAGAACTTGCCTGATAATATACTTAGAGCCTGGCTAGCTGTTTGTGTTTCTGAGCAAGAAATGTATTCTATGCTGCTCACGTACCTCAGCTTAAATCTTTAGTCAAACTAGGGTGATGATGAGCAGTCTGACTCCTAAGCAAAAATAAAATTTAAATTCTCAAAGGTGAAACATTTTTGGTGTAGGGAAATCAGGGAGCACAGATCCTACTTCCAAATGTTTTTCACCACTAACCTAATGGAGATGTGTTCTGTACAGCCATACAGGTCTATTTTAGGACACCCATCCCCTAAAAGAGCTGCCTTACAGGTGCAATATATTTATTAGTAGGCAATCTACAGCAGTTGCAAAAGAGCTGACATTGGAGGTCTGGTCTCAGCCCCCACTTTACTATTGAGTACAAAAGCTCTCTGCCTGAAAGTGTCCCCACACGCTCCAACTTGGAAGCTGTTATGAACAGAAACAGGGAGTGTAAGATTAGATCTCCTTCTGCTCTAAATCTGAGATCATTTCATTCATTTCAAGCGAGCTACCTCTGCTTCTCCCATCTCAGGATTTGGCCCTTTCTGTATACATGAACAGCGTGGGTTATAGCAGTATTTCTGAGTCACCCCACAAATAAAGGAAGATGTATTTTTCTGAATATGCACTTTGCAGCAGCATATTTGAACACCACCTTGATGTTTTGCACTTCTACTTGCTGGAAAACTTAATGGACAAACACATCTCCCAGATAAAAAAGCTAAAAGACATTTCTGTGAGTACAGTTAGGATGAGTGGTACAGGGAAGCCAGAGCAGCAACGCAGTCACCGAATGGAACAGAGAATCTCATCTGCATCTTTGTTTTCGCCTAGTGCAGAAAAGAGCCCTGATATATACATGTTTGTCTATTTTCTTCCATTTTCAGCTCTTTGAATGCATGCTTTATGTCTGGGCATAACAATTTGTTCTGGTAGAAGTTCTTTTTGTCTTTCTATGCAGATTTTAATGCAACAGCATAGGTAGAAAATTCACTCTTGAATGAGTTCACAAGGGAAAATTATGCAAAGAGGTTACTAATCAGTCAATGACCTATCCTTTGAGGCAATACAGTAGACACAGGAATATCCAAAACGAGTCACCCTTATGCATTACAATCACAAGCAATAGGCACAGGGACTGATTCTGTTAACCTGACAGAGAGTTCACTCTTCATCATTCAAATAGGTGAGAGTAAGCAAAAGAAGAAAAAAACAAAAAAGAAAAAAAAAATGCATCCTGCTGAAGCACAAAGCAACTTAGACAGTTTACTGGCAACTTGACCCTGAGATGGTTCCATAAACCAGTTTCACAGACATGAGCGTGCTTAACAATGGTGTCAGCCAGCCAGCCCTGAAGCTGTCCAAAGAACCAGCCAGATACTGCTGCTGCCCAAGAAAAAAATATATTCTAGACCTGGCTTCCAGATAATATAGCTGTAAGGCACAGGCTCACCGCAGCTGTTGACTGTGATGAAGATGAGGGAGATAGAGGGAAGCTCTGGTCCTGACACAACAGCCCAGGCTCTCAGGTACCAGATGGTCAGCCAGCACCTTTTGTCTCCCCGTTTTTTCCTACATGTACTCTGATAGAAGGAAACTGTGCTTTTTATGCCTCAAAAGCTACACAGCCAGACAAAAGTGTTATTTCTTATTATCTGATGCTAGGCAGCTTGTATGGTTTAATTAAATATGTACTTGGAGACTGTAACATACCATTATATATGTGCCCTGGACTGCTATTAAAACAAAGTACAGCATGTATGTCCATACACATAAATGCTGTCACTTTAAAATCTTTTGCATATGTCCATTTTATTTTATACATTTAAAAGGAAGAATATTTCTCCTGGGATCCAAATTTTAGTGCCCTGATACTGGCAAAAGCCAAAGAACAGTACAAAATACTACAACAAGAAGACTGAATACAAATTTATCCCAGGATGAGATTTAATAGGAGAAGCAAAAATTTCATTCTGTTACAACAGACTAAATCAACAATTTTAACTCTCTTTTCTTGCCTGTACTTTTTCAGCTCAATCTTTTTCCTTTTCTATGAAATTCAAATGTTTCCCCCTTACAAACCTCAGTCCTTTATATCTTCAAAGCTGTGTAAAATGCTAACTAATTAATACATGTGACTTTCCTTTCACATGTGACAACAAAGCGTATGCTGCTTTTTTGATTGGTAAGAGTTAATTTGCAGTGACACAACATATGTGTTTAGTGGTTTTCTAATGTTTGCTGTTTGGTTCACTGTGTATTGAGACCTACTGACAAGGAAGCTTATGCACTGAGAAAGGAGAGGTGAAATAGTGGCTAGGAGATGGCAACACTGCCCCATTTTGAGTACATGCAGTGTTGAAATTAGGTGCAAGTTAAAGAAAAATAAACAACACTCTAAACTTAGAAGACAAACGTGTAAAAGGCTCTCAAGCCACAGTAATTGCCATGAAAAAGGCAGAACTTGTCAAGATGCACCCCATAGGACTAGTTACACTAAGAGGAACCACCAAGGTGTATTATACCACAGCAATGGTGAGTCTCAGCAGATGTTAACTCTCATTTTTCAGATCTCATTAAGAATATGAGATCTGCCCATATGCTCCTGGGTAGGGTCAGCACAGACAGATTGCAAGATCCCAGTGGCTGGATCGTCATCACAGAGCAATAGCACAGACCCAAAATGACTTCAGTGCTGTCATTAGAGTTGCACTAGGTACGGCAGCAACACAGAAATAGCAATCAAGGTGAATGATGGGCCAGTGGAGAATGCAAATGATTCAGAAAAAAAACCCCTTTACTGTTTAAGATTCACCCTGAAAACAGTAACTATGAGATACCTGTCAATATATAGAGTTTATCTGTCTGTGCAAGATTTCATGATACCGCATTTAGCTAACGTGCCTAATGAACGAAAACAAACTTGACAAAAATAAACCCACGAGGACAGTTTAAAACAATAGATTAAACCACCTGCTTTATTTCCTGTGCAATTAAACTCTAGAATTAGTATAAACTAGGAAAAATACCAAAATGGTGATAGCATCGCTTATCTGGTGCTCTAGTGAATCACGTTTGCAGCCACCCCCACTGCACGCTGCGCGTTAACTCTTCGCACCGTGGGTATGTACAACTCTGAAATATAAAATTAGTTGCTTTTGAAGGACACTGAGCTCCCTCTGGTGAAGGCATAACAAGTTTATTAAGTAAGCACCACCTCTGGAAGTATAATCCCCTCTGGCTTCTTCCATGGAGTTTATTGGTTCAGTTTTCCTAACCATGAGCATCATTAGGGCAATGCAGTAATTAAGAGTTGTTAGAAAGTGAATTCTCAAACTGTAGATTAGAAAATTAAACTATTTCCTGATTACATATTAATGGAGCACAACAATAGCAGTTGCCATAAGCTTGGAAGGCAACCAAGGGATAAATCTGTGTACTTAATTACCATAAACAATGGCTGCATAGAAATGAAGTTTTATGCACATTCCCTTCTGTAATATGTCTGATATCAGTACACACTTGACAATTCTTGTTCAATTATCTCTATTATTTAATGCGCTGTGAACGGTTCTGTGTAAATAAAATTAACCACCCCAATTACTTTGAATTCATCTAGGGACAACGTAATAAAAAATGTGAAGAATTCTGTATGCCTATTAATCTAAAACATTACAGAAGCCTTTCACCAGATTTTCTTGTCTATATTTATTTTGTCTACATTTATTTTAGTGCACTGCTAATTCAATTACATTTACCATCAGTGGTCAATCAGCAGCAGCAGAGGGTTTTTTTTAATTTCATTAATCCTTGTACAGTACCACAAACATACTCATCCATTAGTAAGGTACAGGATCTCACACGGAAAACACAAATATGCTTCTACTTGAATTTGGGAGCCTGAAGTTAATCAGAAAAACAATTAAAAACACTTCATACCCTATGGCCAGATAACATAATAGCTGATAGCTACAATTTTTTTTCAAATACTTGTTTTTGCAATTAGTGAAGAAACAGTGACTGAAAAAGAGATAAATTTCAGATTAGAGATTTGTAAACCAGGATTCTTTGACTTTATTTTAATTGTGCTATGTGATAATTCTGCATTTTAATTGGCATTTGGATATCAAGATGATGAACACCTTAAAATGCAATGACAGAAGAATTTGCAGTGGACGAAGACACTGTCAGAAGCAGAGACAAAACTATTTTACCCATAGCAGGTTAGGCACAACATGGGTAAATAATCCTGAGGAAGCAAGATAATCCTGCCTCTGTCATCATTTAGTTTCAAGCCATCATAACAGAGGAAGAAGAAAAATCAATGATATTAGATAATGATTTTTTACTCGATCATCCAAATCATTCCTCTTACTTGAATGTCTGGGCTGCCTTTTCTCTAAAAACTTGCACCCAGCAAGTTTTCTGTGATGTTGTGCTTCATAGGGCAGATGCTGCAAAATCCCTCCAAAAAATTCTTACCTATATCCTGACAGCAAGAGCAAATGTGCAATGAGGTTATTCCAGGGAGCTCAGGGCACTGAAGCACTGATTCCCTTCACTTTGCAATGGAGCAGTAACCACACTGCCCTGGAAAAGGTGAGGTTACATTTTCATTAAAAGTGCAAAGACTGAAGACTGAGATTACGCCACCACTGACATAAATTACTGGATATTAATAAAAGTGTGACTACTCAGAATCAAATGGAAATCAGCAACCCAGGAATTTTAATAACTTTTATTTTTTCACACATCTTAGGAAAGTGTTTCTAGTCAAATCATGAGCAGCTGGCACCGGAAATGCAAAGCTCCAGCCAGTTCCAAACTCTGTTCCTAGCTGACGAACTTTGAAAGTATCAGCTCCCTTCTGGCCAAGAGCCAGAAACTTGTCTTCCCCAGCCAAAAAAGCTCCCTTGTAGAGCAGGAAAATGGCAATGCA
Organism: Catharus ustulatus; assembly: GCF_009819885.2. Lineage (NCBI taxonomy): Eukaryota > Metazoa > Chordata > Aves > Passeriformes > Turdidae > Catharus > Catharus ustulatus. The sequence goes on from NC_046223.1 coordinate 11,779,837, forward strand.
TGTGCAGACAAGGGCATAGGCTATCTTCCTACAGCCCCATTTCCATTAGATGCTCTTCCCTTATGGAGGGCAGCAGCTCCTAGGGCAGACCTGGAATGGATACTCTGCAATCCAGCTGCATCCTAGGGAATGGACTGGAGAGTAGCTGTGTCAAGGACTCCTCTCCTCCTTGCTCATGCCAGAAATGGAGTGAGGCATTGGAAACCTCCAGGATCCACTTCTCCCAGCTGCCCACAGTCGCTGCACCCCTACCAAGGCCAGGGCAGCATTTTCAACCTTTTATTTGCAATCCTAAGTGCTAGAAACTTTCTCTAAAACCTAAGTGAAATATCTAACGAAGTCAAACAATGCCATGAGCTGGGATCTAACCAAGAACATATATTATTTATACTTACAATTGCTTTTCTTTTGGTGAAACCATATTATTTCTTCCACATTTATCAAAGCCTGCAGTTTCAAAGGGTTAGTCACTGTATCTTTTTGGTCTTATCACCAGCCCACAGTAACAAAATTCCCACAAAGACAGGTGGAACATTAAAACAAATGTTTTGATACATGGGAAAAAGATACAAAAATCTTCTTCTGTGAAATGAATGTATGATTTGAAATGAATGATACAGAATAATGTTCAAGCTGCTGCCTGAAAAAAATCCCTCCTGGCTAAGCAACAAAAAGGACTCTCAAACTCCTAAGAATGAAGAGCTGCCAGGTGGCCAAGAGTCTCCCCACTAGAAAAAAAACCACCTCCAGTTCTGTGCTGGAGAAGGATGAGAAGGAAGAGATAGTGCTTTCTTCCTAATAAGTCTTAATAAAGAACTAGGCCAAGCACAGTGGAGAAGGAAAAAAAAGGTCTAGTCCCCAGCAGACACAACAGGGTTGAGCAGACCATGCTCTACCTTTTTCTTGAATTTAATTTCAAGGCAAATGTCTAAGTCACGATGGGAGACTCTCAGATGTTTAATTTATCTTGCATGGTCTTGGCCCACAGAGAAACAACACTGAAAATCCCAATACCAAATGTGCTCCCACACTGATGGGGACTATCAGCCAGCGGTTGATAGGATAATTCAGTGTAAGCTCTTCCTGACACAAATGTACAAATGTGGTATCCTGTTTCAACTGCTGAGAAATAAGGTCAGCAGAGACCTTTACCCTCCTTAGGCTTTCCAGTATTTCAACCCCAATCACTACAAAATAAGAAAGAGAAGTGATTAGAAAAACAGTGTTAATTATTAAACCAATTCATTTGTGGTTCTTATCCTTCATGTTAAGTTTTCAGGATCTTTTTGTGATATATGCCCAAATGTTTTCCTTGTTCCTAAAGCCTGCATTTTCAGAAAACCCAAATATCAAAAGACTTTCCAGAACAACTCTGAGAGCTGACAGCATTTAGTAATTCTCATCTTTCTGGTATATCCCAACACCTAGGGGAGAATTTGCAAAACCCCGAGATCACCATCAACAGCCCTTCAGGGCTTTTCTAGCTACCATGCTGTGGTTACTTTCTTCCTTCAGATTTGGCATTACAGACCACTTGGTGGCCCATGGCAAGCTGGCAGGTCATATGTTGTTGACTCATCATTTTTGTTTCCAGATCCCTCTCTCAGACACTGAGGTGGAGCTGCCCACACTCCGACAGAAGAAGGTGGGATGAAGATATGGGCATGAGCTCCTGATTTGTCTGCTTGAGGAATTGCTTCCCATTGAGAGTATGGAAGAAAACCAAGTGCCATCCTGACAAGGACAGCCACTAATGAGATGAGATACAGTAGGTCGTCTGAAGGCTCTCTGGTAAGATGTGACCCACAGTTAGAGAAGTTGAGAATCCCTGCTTTCAAGGCCATAAAGATAACTATAGGTTAAAAACTCCAGTTTTCACAAGTTTTCCCCAAAACTGCATTTTTTTAGCTGAGAACATAAATAGGATGTTTATAATTGATTTGTCAAATAAATTTTTTAAAATTAAATCCTGAATGCTCAGGAAATGTTAGAAGCAAAAATAAATATTTTACTATGGCTGCA